>NC_134814.1:41738336-41838336 GCF_046742065.1 Oratosquilla oratoria | reverse complement strand
CTTTGCGTAACCTTTTCAAATAAATTGCATGTCTCAAGGAACCCCTGGAGAGAGAGAGAGAGAGAGAGAGAGAGAGAGAGAGAGAGAGAGAGAGAGAGAGAGAGAGAGAGAGAGAAATCAATTCATTTTCATAATAATAATAGGTTAGATAGGATGATGTCTATATTACATTATTACGATAACCAAGAATGTGTCGTGCGTGTTTTATATTACGTATATGAAATTAAATAAAAAATCAAAAGTACATTAGCTTATCTCAATTGTTCTCGCGGAACCCTTAGGGACCTTTTGCGGAACCTTAGGGTTCCGGGGAACCCTGGTTGGTAAGAAACGCTGCTTTAGACTATACCAGAGACATAACCCCGTGAGGCGAAAGTTTTGCGATAGAGTCCATTGATGCATTACGTTTTTATGGGATTTCGTCCTTAAGGCTGATCGACAGACTTCGGACCAGACCCGCGACAAGCAGCGGAGGCTCGTTGCCAATACATAAAACCCAAAACCACTTTGAGGTTTAAGACGTCAAAGGAATCTGACAAGACTCTTCGGTGTCCGAACCACTCAAGAGTTTTCTAAGAATCCAGTGGTCAAGCAGGGCGAGGGTGACCCAGGTTCTAGGACCATGTCATGAACCCCCAAATATGGTGGTCCGTTGTTCCAATTTCCCGTTTTTTTATGGAATTCTTGTTTTTAGGACAATTTGATGTTGTGGAGTCACACCTAAGCATTATCTCCTATCACCAAGGCCAGTTATCTAGATGCAGAACAAAACAAAAATAAATAAATAAATAAATAAATAAAACATATGAAAAAACAAAATGAAATAAAAAATACTGAATTAAATACAAGAGATTAAACAAAAAAAAAAAATACAAAAAAAATACAAAAAAATAGAAAATCAAACTCGAACAAACATAAATAAGAACCCCATGCTGTGAACAATCGCGCCATGATCAATGTACCATTAGAAGCACAATAGCCACTACTATACTTCTAAGGCGCCAGCAACTATCTAACCACCATCAACGTCCATGTCAGCTAATGTAACCTGTCCACCACTTACAACCTGCGTGTGCGCGTGCGCGCGCGCGTTTGTGTGCGCTTGTGCGCGTGTGCTTGTACGTGTGTGCGTTTGTGTGCGCGTGCTTGTACATGTGCGTTTGTGTGCGCGTTGTTGTACGTGTGCGTTTGTGTACGCGCGCGCTTGTACGTGTGCGTTTGTACGTGCGTGTGTGTTCGTGTGTGCTTGTACGAGCGTGCTTATTTGTGTGTGTGTCGGTGTCTATGTCCGTGTCTGCGTGTATGCGTGTTCGTGTGCATGTTCGTGTGCGCGTGTGTATACCCGTACGTGTATGTGCGTATGTGCATATGCGTGTGTGCGTGTGTACGTGTTTACACTGGCGGGAACTCTCGAGACTTAGTGAGGATGTGGTACTTCTTCTCAGACTTCGCCTAAGACTCCCTCAAAATCTTCGCGGATTATAATTCCTCCTCTTTGGGCTCCTTACCCACTCCAAGGACTTCCAATCAGGGTTCCAATCCCGATCCCAGTCCCAAGATCTCCAATCAGGGCTTTACCCAATCACCAATACCAAGGACTCCCAATCTGGGTTCCTACCCATCCCCAATCCCAAGATATCCAATCATTGATTTAAACAGTTCCCAATCCCTAGATATCCAATCATTGATTTAAACAGTTCCCAATCACAAGGTATCCAATCAGGGCTTTAACCAATCACCAGTCCTAAGGCCTCCTTTTATCCCCCCGCACTCTTAGGTTTGGGTTCGAATCCCGCACTCCTCTCCAATTCCCAGCAATGACTCTTGGTTACCACACCAACAGCCTCAGTTGAATCTCCCTCACTCAAACATTTTCAAACTATCCCCTATCCCCTCCTCCTCTCCCTGTCCACTATCCCCTCCTCCTCTCCCTGTCCACTATCCCCTCCTCCTCTCCCTGTCCACTATCCCCTCCTCCTCTCCCTGTCCACTATCCCCTCCTCCTCTCCCTGTCCACTATCCCCTCCTCCTCTCCCTGTCCACTATCCCCTCCTCCTCTTCCTGCCCACTATCCCCTCCTCCTCTTCCTGCCCACTATCCCCTCCTCCTCTCCCTGCCCACTATCCCCTCCTCCTCTCCCTGCCCACTATCCCCTCCTCCTCTCCCTGCCCACTATCCCCTCCTCCCCTCCCTACACACTCTCCCCCCCTCCTCTCCCTTTCCACTATCCCCTCCTCCTCTCCCTGTCCACTATCCCCTCCTCCTCTCCCTGTCCACTATCCCCTCCTCCTCTCCCTGTCCACTATCCCCTCCTCCTCTCCCTGTCCACTATCCCCTCCTCCTCTCCCTGTCCACTATCCCCTCCTCCTCTCCCTATCCGCTATCCCCTCCCCCTCTCCCTGTCACCGTCCTCCTCTCCCTGTCCCCGTCCTCCTCTCCCTGTCCCCGTCCTCCTCTCCCTGTCTCCATCCTCCTCTCCCTCTTCCCCGTCCTCCTCTCCCTCTTCCCCGTCCTCCTTTCCCTCTTCCCCGTCCTCCTCTCCCTGTCCCCGTCCTCCTCTCCCTGTCCCCGTCCTCCTCTCCCTGTCCACTATCCCCCTCCTCCTCTCCCTGTCCACTATCCCCTCCTCCTCTCCCTGTCCACTATCCCCTCCTCCTCTCCCTGTCCACTATCCCCTCCTCCTCTCCCTCTCCAAATCCCCCTCCTCCTCTCCCTGTCCACTATCCCCACCTCCTCTCCCTGTCCACTATCCCCTCCTCCTCTCCCTGTCCACTATCCCCTCCTCCTCTCCCTGTCCACTATCCCCTCCTCCTCTCCCTGTCCACTATCCCCTCCTCCTCTCCCTGTCCACTATCCCCTCCTCCTCTCCCTGTCCACTATCCCCTCCTCCTCTCCCTGTCCACTATCCCCTCCTCCTCTCCCTGTCCACTATCCCCTCCTCCTCTCCCTGTCCACTATCCCCTCCTCCTCTCCCTGTCCACTATCCCCTCCTCCTCTCCCTGTCCACTATCCCCTCCTCCTCTCCCTATCCACTATCCCCTCCTCCTCTCCCTATCCACTATCCCCTCCTCCTCTCCCTATCCACTATCCCATCCTCCTCTCCCTATCCACTATCCCATCCTCCTCTCCCTATCCACTATCCCATCCTCCTCTCCCTATCCACTATCCCATCCTCCTCTCCCTGTCCCCTATCCCCCATCCTCCTCTCCCTGTCCCCTATCCCCTCCTCCTCTCCCTGTCCACTATCCCCTCCTCCTCTCCCTGTCCCCTATCCCCTCCTCCTCTCCCTGTCCCCTATCCCCTCCTCCTCTCCCTGTCCCCTATCCCCTCCTCCTCTCCCTGTCCCCTATCCCCTCCTCCTCTCCCTGTCCCCTATCCCCTCCTCCTCTCCCTGTCCCCTATCCCCGTCCTCCTCTCCCTGTCCCCTATCCCCTCCTCCTCTCCCTGTCCCCTATCCCCTCCTCCTCTCCCTGTCCCCTATCCCCTCCTCCTCCTCCCTGTCCCCTATCCCCTCCTCCACTCCCTGTCCCCTATCCCCTACTCCTCTCCCTGTCCACTATCCCCTCCTCTTCTCCCTGTCCTGTATCCCCTCCTCCTCTCCCTGTCCACTATCCCCTCCTCCTCTCCCTGTCCACTATCCCCTCCTCCTCGCCCTGTCCCACTATCCCCTCCTCCTCTCCCTGTCCACTATCCCCTCCTCCTCTCCCTGTCCACTATCCCCTCCTCCTCTCCCTGTCCACTATCCCCTCCTCCTCTCCCTGTCCACTATCCCCTCCTCCTCTCCCTGTCCACTATCCCCTCCTCCTCTCCCTGTCCACTATCCCCTCCTCCTCTCCCTGTCCACTATCCCCTCCTCCTCTCCCTGTCCACTATCCCCTCCTCCTCTCCCTGTCCACTATCCCCTCCACCTCTCTCCCTGTCCACTATCCCCTCCTCTCCCTGTCCACTATCCCCCCCTCCTCTCCCTGTCCACTAGCCCCCCTCTCCCTATCCACTATCCCCCTCCTCTCCCTATCCACTACCCCCTCCTCTCCCTATACACTATCCCCCCTCCTCTCCCTGTCCTCTATCCCCTCCTCCTCTCCCTGTCCACTATCCCCTCCTCCTCTCCCTGTCCACTATCCCCTCCTCCTCTCCCTGTCCACTATCCCCTCCTCCTCTCCCTATCCGCTATCCCCTCCCCCTCTCCCTATCCACTATCCCCCCTCTCCCTATCCACTATCCCCCCTCTCCCTATCCACTATCCCCCCTCTCCCTATCCACTATCCCCTCCTCTCCCTATCCACTATCCCCTCCTCTCCCTATCCACTATCCCCTCCTCTCCCTATCCACTATCCCCTCCTCTCCCTATCCACTATCCCCTCCTCCTCTCCCTATCCACTATCCCCTCCTCCTCTCCCTATCCACTATCCCCCCTCCTCTCCCTATCCACTATCCCCCCTCCTCTCCCTATCCACTATCCCCTCCTCTTCCTATCCATCCCCTCCTCCTCTCCTTATCCACTATCCCCTCCTCTCCCTATCCACTATCCCCTCCTCTCCCTATCCACTATCCCCTCCTCCTCTCCCTATCCACTATCCCCTCCTCCTCTCCCTATCCACTATCCCCTCCTCCTCTCCCTATCCACTATCCCCTCCTCTCCCTATCCACTATCCCCTCCTCTCCCTATCCACTATCCCCTCCTCCTCTCCCTATCCGCTGTCCCCTCCTACTCTCCCTATCCGCTGTCCCCTCCTACTCTCCCTATCCGCTGTCCCCTCCTACTCTATCCTCTGTCCCCACCTCTATCCACTATCTCGTCTCCTTACCCACTATCCACTATCTCCCTAACCCCTCTCCCTTCACCCTCTCCCTAACCCCTCTTCCTTCCCCCCTCTCCCTAACCCCTCTCCCTTCCCCCTCTCCCTAACCCCTCTCCCTTCCCCCCTCTCCCTACCCCTTCCCCTTACTCCTATCTTCTTCCCCTCCTCCCTTTTTTCTATCCTTTTCCTCCCATCCCTCTCTCTATCCTCCCTTCCCCCCCCCCTTTCTCTCACCCAGAGCAGTCACACCGAGTCCCCCTTTGCCCGACAATCAAACCCGGATTGCCGGATAATGAAACCCAGTTCGGCCATTAATCAAACTATCTCAACCCCGTAATCAAATCCACTTTACTCGGCAAGGAATTTCCCTTCACATCCTTCTCCTCCCCCACCCGCCCTCCCATCCCCTCCCTTCGCGGGACTGACCCAACTTCACCTGTCCTTCCCAGGTTCTTGTCCCAGGAGGAGACCCCGTCTAGGAGACCCCGTCTAGGAGACCCCGTCTAGGAGACCCCGTCTAGGAGACCCCGTCTAGGAGACCCCGTCTAGGAGACCCCGTCTAGGAGACCCCGTCTAGGAGACCCCGTCTAGGAGACCCCGTCTAGGAGACCCCGTCTAGGAGACCCCGTCTAGGAGACCCCGTCTAGGAGACCCCGTCTATGAGACCCCGTCTAGGAGACCCCGTCTAGGAGACCCCGTCTAGGAGACCCCGTCTAGGAGACCCCGTCTAGGAGACCCCGTCTAGGAGACCCGTCTAGGAGACCCCGTCTAGGAGACCCCGTCTAGGAGACCCCGTCTAGGAGACCCCGTCTAGGAGACCCCGTCTAGGAGACCCCGTCTAGGAGACCCCGTCTAGGAGACCCCGTCTAGGAGACCCCGTCTAGGAGACCCCGTCTAGGAGACCTTCCGTCTCGACCATCTCATCGAAGACTCCTGTCTCGTGCACCTTCCGTCTAGGCCTTTAGTCGACCTGTCTAGAAGACACCACTCCCCGTCTCGGACACTTCCTGTCTAAGAAGCCTGTCTCGCAGACATCCTGTCTAGGAGATACCCGGTTTTCCCTTTTGGTACTTACTTCTTGACGGCGTCCTCCGGAGAGTGTGGTATCAGCTCGCTTCCTTCTTCCTCGAAGTTTTCGTCTACGAAGGTCTTGAGCTGCAAGAAGAAAAAAAAAAAAATGTACTTTTTTTTTTTTTTGTCAAGCTCTCTATATACCAAAGGCTTCTCCACCCTTGTAAGGGATAAGCCAGCTAAGGCATCCACTCAAAATCCACTCATCCCACTTCCATCCGTTATCCATTTGCTTCCCTCCACCCTCCACCCCACCTCAGTTCCTTGTAAATGGAGGGTCATTCCTTGATCCGCATCTAAGAATATTTGCATTACACAGACGAAGAACAATATTCCCCGGGAAAATCATAGTATATAAAGATTTTATATATAGTAAACAGCATAATTTTCATGAGAAAATCTTTATATATGCATTTTACACCATGTGCATCAGGACAAATAATATTTTAATGCTGTCCAGAGTTCATAAATCTACTTTAAAAAAAAACATATCTATATTGGGGAACAATAATTAAACTAGATGCAGAAAAACAAAAATTGATAATATATAAACAAAATAAACAAAAGTGAATAGATGAAAAAATACAGCACATTTCTTTGAACATTTGGCCGATTTTCAAAAACGAATAAACGAATAAAAATAAATAAAGCGAATAAACGGGAGAAAAGGACTCCGTCTACTCGCTTGGCGAAGATGTTACGGAGAGTACGAGCGAGGCCAGTTTCTTAGCCGCTTCGAATTCGGCGCAATTTCTCTGAATAGAGAAGTTGTCAAAATATCTTTGCTAATTCTCAAACTATTTTATCCTTTTACCTGGTGCCAATTCGGTAGTTCGTGATTAGATAGCAAAAGAGAGCGAGAGCGAAAGGAAAAGAGAAAGACAGCTAGAGAGCAAGTGCGATAACAGCGAGAGAACAAGGACGACTGCGAGACAGCGACAACAAGAGAGCAGGAAAGAGCAAGAGTGAACAGGAAAAAAGAACGATAACAATGACAAGAACAAGAACTAGCTGGGAAATTGTGTGTGTGTGTGTGTGTGTGTGTGTGTGTGTGTGTGTGTGTGTATGTGTGTGTGTGTGTGTGTGTGTGTGTGTGTGTACGTGTGTGTGTGTATGTATGTGTGTGTGTGTATGTGTGGATGTGTGTGGGTGTGTATGTGTGTGTGTGTGTTAATGTGTGTGTGTGTACGTGTATGTGTGTGTGTGTGTGTGTGTGTGTGTGTGTGTGTGTGTGTGTGTGTGTATGTGTGTGTGTGTGTGTGTGTGTGTGTGTGTGTATGTGTGTGTATGTGTGTGTGTGGGGGTGGATGTGTGTGTGTGTGGATGTGTGTGTGCGTGGATGTATGTGTGTGGATGTATGTGTGTGGATGTATGTGTGTGGATGTATGTGTGTGGATGTATGTGTGTGGATGTATGTGTGTGTGGATGTATGTGTGTGTGGATGTATGTGTGTGTGGATGTGTGTGGATGTATGTGTGTGGATGTATGTGTGTGGATGTATGTGTGTGGATGTATGTGTGTGGATGTATGTGTGTGGATGTATGTGTATGTGTGTGGATGTATGTGTGGATGTATGTGTATGTGTGTGGATGTATGTGTGTGTGGATGTATGTGTGTGTGGATGTATGTGTGTGTGGATGTATGTGTGTGTGGATGTATGTGTGGATGTGTGTGTGGATGTATGTGTGTGTGGATGTATGTGTGTATGCATGTGCATGTGTATGTATATGCATGTATGTGTATGTGTATGTGTATGTATGTGTAAGTTCATGGAGTTAGAGACTCGAACGAAAGCAAAGAGGTCACAGCGAAGAGGAGCAGGGGGGAGGGGGAGGGGTGTGTTTGGATCGAGGGAGAGGATCAAGTTTTTGTAGCCAAAGAGGCGACCGAGAAGTTTGTACAGAAAGGTCGAGATTTATGTACTGTGATCGTGAACTTCGAACGGGCAGACGATTAAAGTGATAGGCAAGGACTGTGGATCTAGATGCAGTTGTTGAAGAGCATTTTTTTTTTATAATAAACGTCCAAAAAGTGTATACGTATGCATAAAGGTAATAACACGGTTGATACTACATTCTACATGCATACATACATATACACATACATGCATACACATACACGCATGTGCGCGCGCGTACACACTACACACAATAACACAATACACACATTACACACACTAACACAATAACACACAATACACATTACACACACTACACACTCACGCGTTGTCTCATTGATTGTTTAACATTTTGACAAGGGGCTACGCAAGGGAGAGAGGGAAATGGAGGGGGAGATGGAGATGGAGGAGAGGGAGATAGAGGATGAGGGGGAGATAGAGGATGAGGGGGAGATAGAGGATGAGGGGGAGATAGAGGGGGGAGGGGGAGATGGAGGGGGGAGGGGGAGATGGAGGGGGGAGGGGGAGATGGAGGGGGGAGGGGGAGATGGAGGGGGGAGGGGGAGATGGAGGGGGGAGGGGGAGATGGAGGGGGGAGGGGGAGATGGAGGGGGGAGGGGGAGATGGAGGGGGGGAGGGGGAGATGGAGGGGGAGGGGGAGAGGGAGGGGGAGCGGAGATGTACGGTGAGATGGAGGGGGAGGGGGAGATGGAGGGGGAGGGGGAGATGGAGGGGGAGATGGAGGGGGAGATGGAGGGGGGAGGGGGGGGGGAGGGGAGATGGAAGGGGAGGGGAGGGGAGGGGGAGATGGAAGGGGAGGGGGAGATGGAGGAGGGGAGGGGGAGATGGAGGGGGGAGGGGGAGATGGTGGGGGGAGGGGGAGATGGAGGGGAGAGCGGGAGAAGCAAGGGGGATGGGGAGATGGAGGCGGGACGGGGAGATGGAGGGGTGATGGGGAGAGGGTGGGGGGAGGGGGAGATGGAGGGGGGAGGGGGAGATGGAGGGGAGGTGGAGGGGGAGGGGGAGATGGGGGGGAGGTGGAGGGGGAGGGGGAGATGGAGGGGGAGGGGGAGATGGAGGGGGAGATGGAGGGGGAGATGGAGGGGGAGGGGGAGATGGAGGGGGAGGGGGAGATGGAGGGGGAGGGGGAGATGGAGGGGGAGGGGGAGATGGAGGGGGAGGGGGAGGGGGAGAGGGAGGGGGGAGGATGGAGGGGAGATGAAGAGGGGAGAGGAGGGAGATGAAGGAGGGGGAGCGGGAGGATGAAGGAGGGGCGAGATGGGGAGATGGGGGAGGGGGAGATTGGAGAGGAGGGGATGGGGGAGATGGAAGGAGGGGGAGGGGGAGATGGAGAGGAGGGGGGAGGGGGAGATGAAGGAAGAGGGGGAGAGGGGGAGTGGATCGATGAAGGGGGGAGGGGGGAGATGAAGGAGGGGGGGGAGGGGCGAGATGGAGAGGGGGGGGCGTGGGAGATGAAGGAGGGGGGAGGGGGAGCAGATAGGAGAGGGGGGGAGGGGGAGAGAGATGAAGGAGGGGTGGGCAGGGGGAGATGAAGGAGATGGGAAGGGGGAGATGGAGGGGGAGGGGGAGATGGAGGGGGAGGGGGAGGGGGAGATGGAGGGGGAGGGGGAGATGAAGGAGGGGGAGGGGGATATGAAGGAGGGGGAGGGGGATATGAAGGAGGGGGAGGGGGATATGAAGGAGGGGGAGGGGGATATGAAGGAGGGGAGGGGGATATGAAGGAGGGGAGGGAAGAGGATGGGGAAGGGAGTTGGGGGAGGAAGGAGGAGGGGGGGAGGAAGATGGGCGAGGGGGAGAGGGGGAGATGGGGAGATGGGAGTGGGAGATGGTGGAGGGGGAGGGGGAGAGGGGGAGGGGGAGATGGAGAGGGGGATGGGTGAGATGGAGTGGGGGAGGGGGGAGGATGAGAGAGGGGGGGGAGGGGGAGATGGAGAGAGGGAGGAGATGGGAGAGGGGGAAGGAGGGGGGGAGAGGGGAGATGGAGAGGGGGGAGGGGGAGATGGGAAGAGGGTGGTGGGAGGGGTGGGAGAGGGGAGGATGGAGGAGGGGGGAGATGGAGAGGGGGAGGGGGAGATGGAGGGACGGAGGGGAGGGGGGGATCTGGGAGAGGGGGAGAGGGGAAGGGGGGAGGGGGAGGGGGGAGAGGGGGAGGGGGGAGAGGGGGTGAAGAGGGGGAGGAGATGGAGAGGGGGGGCGGGGGATGACTTGAGAAGGAGACGCGGGAAACCACAAAGGAACTAAAAGGAAGAACAAAACAACAATCAAGGCCTACACTGAGCCCTTAACCGAGGGGCTGTTTGTGTTTACTAAAATAAGCTACACTTAAGAAAACAGGGCAGGAGATGAACTGACAGTACTACCACTATCGTATCCAATTACAATTGTGGTTGTTAGGTGGTGATTTTCATCTAGCGACTCTAGCGGCAGTCGCTCGAAGCAAAACGGCGGCGGCGGCGGCGGCGGCGGCGGCGGCAGAAGAAGAAGAAGAAAAAGAAGAAGAAGAAGAAGAACTCACCGCAACTGACAGGCCTCGCCCAAACAGGGGTTTCTCACTTCCCATGGCATGGGAGTAGTGGGGTGCTGAGTGAGTTAATCCTCCGAGATTGTCGTCGCCAAGCAATTTTATTCAGCCGAGGGGAACCTCGTGGTTCCAAGAACTTTAATCCTATTTTTGGGCTAAAAAATTAGAAGCATTTTGGGCTTTCCAAGTGGTCGAATTTGGGCTTACAAGATACTACTTTGGGCTAAAAAAAAAAAAAAAAAAAAAAAAATCTATTTTTCTGTTTCTGCAGTTTTTTTTTTTTTTCCAATGGGCTTTTTAGGGCTTCTAAGGGCTTCTCTATTACCTTTCTTTTCCTAATTTTTCGATGGGGTTTTTCTTTAAAATATATTTTCCATTTCATTTTTTCTTTTTTCTTTTCTTTTTTCAGTTTTTTGTATTCAGATTTTTTGTATATACCTTTTATTTCATTTTTGTATACTTTTCTTTATTTCATTTTATCTTATTTGTTTTCTTATTCAATCTATCGCGGGCTTGTTGGGCAATTCTCACTGTCTCCAGGAGTTGACGTCGCTCCTTGTGCGGTACCACGACGGAGGCGCCCTCCACCGAGGGGCGACCGGGCTCGGCCTCCAGAACTCGCGGCGCCCTCCAGAGTCCCGAGTCGCCCTCGAGGACAACCTCCAGGAGCTCGTGTCATCCTGGAGGCGGGAGGGAGGATCTTGCTCTTCGGTCACCGAAGAAGATACGTCGTCCTCCTCGTCCTCTTCTTCGGTGCCGTGGATGCAACAAGAGCCTCTTGCGCATTGCAAGGGGCTAGGAGGAGGACTTGATCCATGAAAGAAGGCTTCTGTATTGGCTCCTGGGCTTCTTGGAGCACCTCTTGCTGGGGCTCTGGGCTTCTTGAAGTCCTTCTTGTCTTGTCCTTTGGGCTCGGGCTTCGGAGCCTTACTGGAGTGGGCCGGGCAGTCTTCTCCAGAGCGGAACCCCCGGCCGCTCGAAGTTGCTTTTATTGGGCTCTTGTTGGCTGGAGATCTTCTTGGTCCAGTGTCTCCGCCACGCCTGGTCTCCTGGCCTCTTCCAGGCTCGTCTCCAGCTCAGGGCGCCGTCGTTAAACATCATTCCTGTGACAATTCAGGCCTTCCATGGTATCGAGGCTTGGCTGGTATGACTCCGCTTGTTGCATCTCGCTTTTGCTGTCGATGCTGATGGTCAGTCGCGGTCAGGCAAGTGGTGAAATTTCATGAAGAGGGGAAGCATAAAACTCGGTAGTTCTTAACTGACACGCACACGCACACGCACACACACACACACACGCACTCGTATACACAAGTACATGTAGACACTCATACGTACACGCAAACGTTCTCTCTCTCACACAAACACACACACACACACACACATATATACATTATATATATATACATACACACCTTCAGTATAGTCGTACATATAATGTGAATACGCATATACGTATACTTGTATTATAGTATGTATAGTATATATATATATAGTATATTATATATATTTATATCATATATATATATATATATATATATCATATATACATATACGTATACATATACACATGCATACATATACATACATATACATATGTACATATACATATACACAATCGTATATAATCAAATTAATATACATACGTTATTCAGATTAAAAATCTTCGTATTCAAGCCATTTACAGAAGAAAAATAACTTGGCAGGAAAATACAAGTAAAATAATTAATTAAAGAATAGATAAACACGTAAATAAATAATTGAATTATCAAACAAGCAAATATATAGATGCATAAATAGATAAATTGGTGAATGAAGTAATACAAAATAAAAAGATAAACAAGTGGAGATGGAGAGGGAGGGGGAGATGGAGAGGGAGGGGGAGATGGAGAGGGAGGGGGAGATGGAGAGGGAGGGGGAGATGGAGAGGGAGGGGGAGATGGAGCGGGAGGGGGAGATGGAGAGGGAGGGGGAGATGGAGCGGGAGGGGGAGGGGGAGGTGGAGCGGGAGGGGGAGGTTGAGCGGGAGGGGGGACAGGTGGGAGCGGGGAGGGGGGAGGTGGAGCCGGGAGGGGGGGTGGTGGAGTGGAGCGGGAGGGGGAGGTGGAGCGGGAGGGGGAGGTGGAGCGGGAGGGGGGAGGTGGAGCGGGAGGGGGGAGATGGAGAGGAAGGGGGAGATGGAGAGGAAGGGGGAGATGGAGTGTGAGAGGGGGAGATGGAGTGGGAGAGGGGGAGATGGAGTGGGAGAGGGGGAGATGGAGTGGGAGAGGGGGAGATGGAGTGGGAGAGGGGGAGATGGAGGGGGAGATGGAGATGGAGGAGGGAGAGATGGAGGAGGGGGAGATGGAGGAGGGGATGGAGGAGGAGGAGGGGGAGGTGGGAGAGGGGGAGGAGAGAGGGGGAGGAGGAGGGGGTGGAGGAGGAGGGTGGGGATGGAGGAGGAGGGGAGATAGAGGAGGACGGGGGAGATGGAGGGGAGGAGGACGGGGGAGATGGAGGTAGGGGGAGCTGGAGGGAGGGGGGAGGGGGGAGGAGGGGGGAGATGGAGGAAGGAGGGGGGAGATGGAGGAGGGAGGGGGAGATGGAGGAGGGAGGGGGAGTTGGAGGAGGAGGGGGAGTTGGAGGAGGGAGCGGGAGATGGAGGAGAGACGGGGGTGGGGAGATGGAGAGGAGGAGGGGGAGATGGAGGAGGAGGAGGAGGGGGAGGGAGATGGAGGAGGGAGGGGGAGGATGGAGGAGGAGGGGGAGATGGAATGGAGGAGGGAGGGGAGATGGAGGAGGAGGAGGAGGAGTAGATGGAGTGAGGGGGAGGAGGGGGATGGAGGGAGGGGGAGATGGAGGAGGAGGAGATGGGAGGAGGAGGAGATGGAGGGAAGGATTGGGGGGAGTGATGGAGGAGGGGGATGATGGAGCGGAGGTGGGAAGCGGAGCGGGAGGGGGGGAGATGGCGGGGAGCTAGGGGGGAGATGGAGCGGGAGGGGGGAGATGGAGCGGGAGGGGGGAGATGGAGCGGGAGGGGGGAGATGGAGCGGGAGGGGGGAGATGGAGTGGGAGAGGGGGAGATGGAGTGGGAGAGGGGGAGATGGAGCGGGAGGGGGGAGATGGAGCGGGAGGGGGGAGATGGAGCGGGAGGGGGGAGATGGAGCGGGAGGGGGGAGATGGAGCGGGAGGGGGGAGATGGAGGGGAGAGGGGGAGATGGAAGGGAGAGGGGGAGATGGAAGGGAGAGGGGGAGATGGAAGGGAGAGGGGGAGATGGAAGGGAGAGGGGGAGATGGAAGGGAGAGGGTGGAGGATGGAAGGGAGAGGGGGAGATGGAAGGGATGGACGGGGGAGGATGGAAGGGAGAGGGGGAGATGGAAGGGAGAGGGGGAGATGGAAGGGAGAGGGGGAGATGGAAGGGAGAGGGGGAGATGGAAGGGAGAGGGAGAGATGGGAAGGAGGAGGAGGGGAGATGGTAAGGTGAGGGTGGAGGGAGGGGGAGATGGAAGGGAGAGGGGGAGATGGAAGGGAGAGGGGGAGATGGAAGGGAGAGGGGGAGATGGAAGGGAGAGGGGGAGATGGAAGGGAGAGGGGGAGATGGAAGGGAGAGGGGGAGATGGAAGGGAGAGGGGGAGATGGAAGGGAGAGGGGGAGAGGGAAGGGAGAGGGGGAGATGGAGGGGGGACGGGGAGAGCGGGAGAGGGGAGATGGAAGGGAGTGGGGGAGATGGAAGGGAGAGGGGGAGATGGAAGGGAGAGGGGGAGATGGGTAAGGAACTGAGGGGGGAGATGGAAGGTGAGGAGGGAGATGGAGAGGGAAGAGGGGGAGATGGAAGGGAGACGGGGGAGATGGAAAGGGAGAGGGGTGAGAAGGAAGGGAGAGGGGGAGATGGAAGGGGGAGAGGGGGAGATGGAGGGGGAGATGGAGATGGAGATGGAGGAGGAGATGGAGGGGGAGATGGAGGAGGGGAAGGAGACATGGAGGGGGAGGGGGAGATGGGGAGGGGGAGATGTAGGAGAGGGAAGGGGAGATGGAGGAGAAGAAGGGGGTGATGGAGGAGCGGGAGATGGAGTCATCTCCACCCACGGGATACAAAGGTGAATATTCAAACAAACGCCCTCCATCCTTACCTCCTCCATGCACCCTCCACTCGCCCTCCTGCCACCCAATTACCTCTCCACACCCTTTAGTACTTGCCCTCCATCCTCCAAGGCATAGAATTACCCTCCATCTGCACCATTACCCTCCATATCTCCTCCATATTTTACCCTCTCCAGATGATTCGGTATAATTCCATTTGTTTTCCATACCTTCGGTGCTTTCTTCTTCTCGCCCTCCACTTCCTCCTCCATCACATCCTCCACCTCCTCCTCCATTCAACATCCTCCAACCATCCTCCTCGCAATACACCTCATCTCTCCTCCATCCATCATCATCAGTTCCACCTCCCTCCCTCACATCTCCACCTCCTCCATCACATCATCCACCCTTCCACCTCCTAATCATCCACCTCTCCATCACATATATCCACCTCCTCCAATCCTATCACACTCACTATCACATTTCTCACCTCCTCATCATCATCCACCTCCCTCCTCATCACATCCTTAACCCACCTCTCCCTCCATCACATCCTCCTCCATCCCCTTCATCCTCCACATCCTTCCTCCACTCACATCTCCTCCATCACATAATCCTCTCTCACCTCCTCCTCACATCACATCAATCCTCCACCTCTCCCTCCATCACATCATCCACACCTACCTCATCCATCGAACATCATCCCTCCACCTCCTCCTCCATCACATCATCTCCTAACTCCTCTCCACTTACATTCATCCTCACTCCTCCATCACCTCAATCCTGAGGAACACATCATCCTCCACCTCCTCCATTACATCATCCTCCTCCACCTCCTCCTCCATCACATCATCCACCTCCTCCTCCATCACATCATCCACCTCCTCCTCCATCACATCATCCACCTCCTCCTCCATCACATCATCCACCTCCTCCTCCATCACATCATCCACCTCCTCCTCCATCACAGCATCCACCTCCTCCATCACAGCATCCACCTCCATCACAGCATCCACCTCCATCACAGCATCCACCTCCATCACAGCATCCACCTCCTCCACCACCTCCATCACATCATCCACCACCTCCTACTGCATCACATCCTCCACCTCCTACTGCATCACATCCTCCACCTCCTCCATCACATCCTCCACCTCCATCACATCCTCCACCTCCTCCACCTCCTCCATCAAATCATCCACCTCCTCCATCACATCATCCACCACCTCCCCCATCACATCTTCCACCTCCTACTGCATCACATCCTCCACCTCCTACTGCATCACATCCTCCACCACCTACTGCATCACATCCTCCACCACCTCCTCCATCACATCCTCCACCTCCTCCATCACATCTTCCATCACGTATCACATCTTCCTCCTTCACCTCCATCTTCTCCATCACATCCACCACCTCCTCCACTTATCTCCTACTCTCCCAATACTGATTAGCTTCCGCCTCTCCCTCTTCATTCAGAAAGCGACTGTTCTCTCCTCTCCCTCCCTCCTTCCCTCCCTTCCTCCTTCCCTCCCTTCCTCCTTCCCTCCCTTCCTCCTTCCCTCCCTCGCCTCCTCCCTCCTTCCCTCCCTCCCTCCCTCCTTTCCTCCCTCCCTCCCTTCTTCACTCCCTTCCTCCTTCCCTCCCTTCCTCCTTCCCTCCTTCACCATCCCTTCTCCCCTCCAATTGGCAAAGTCGTATCTTCCATTCACTGTTCTTCCTCTGGTTGCGCATTCGCCCCGGCTGTTCCAGGGACTGCTGGTTTCCTTCCTTGCTTGCTCACTCGCTCGCTCGCTTTCTTGTTCGCTTGCTTGCTCGCTCGCTCGCTTGCTTATTCGCTTGCTTATTCGCTCGCTTGTTTGATTGCTTCCTTGCTCACTTGCTTGCTCGCTTGCTTGCTTGTTTGTTTTACTCGTTCGCTTGCTTATTCGCTCGCTTTTATTGCTTGCTCGCTTGCTTCCTTGCTTGCTTGCTTGCTCGCTCGCTCGCTTGCTTGCTTGCTTGCTTATTTTCGCAAGAGGCTCCCCTCCCACTCCCCCTACCCCTCCTTCCTTCCTGCCCACATTGTTCCATTCCCTTTGTTTGTCTTGTCTTGTCTTCTCTTCTTTGCGTTTTTCCTTTCCTGCTTTTACTCATCTCTCTTCCTTGTCCTCTTCCCTCTTCCTCCTCCTCCTCCCTCTTCCTCCTCCTCCTCCTTCCTCTTCTTCCTCCTCCTCCTCCCTCTTCCTCCTCCTCCCTCTTCCTCCTCCTCCTCCTCCTCCTCTTCCTCCTCCTCCTCTTCCTCCTCCTCCTATCTCCTCCCTCTTTGCCTCCTATCTCCTCCTCCTCCTATCTCCTCCTCCTCCTATCTCCTCCTCCCTCTACCTCCTCCTCCTCCTCCCTCTTCCTCCTCCTCCTCCCTCTTCCTCCTCCTCCTCCCTCTTCCTCCTCCTCCTCCCTCTTCCTCCTCCTTCCTGTTCCTCCTCCATTCCGCTATGTTTCTCTTCCCTTCCTCCGCGCCCGTTCCTCCTCTTCTTCCTCTTCTTCCACTTCTGAACTTCCCTCCCTCTTCCTCCTCTCCCTGTTCCTCCTCCATTCCGCTCAGCTTCTCTTCCCTTCCTCCGCGCCCGTTCCTCCTCCTCCTCTTCTTCCACTTCTGTCCTTCCTACTCCACTCCATCCAGTCTGCAGCTCCACCTCCACGGCCTCCCCCGCCCCCTCCAATAAATCTTCACCTCTTCCGCCCTTTCTCCACCAGAGTCTCCACATACTCCACCTCGGTTCCACTTTCAAACCAACACATTCCTCCTAACTCCTTTACTTAGCTCCTCCTCTCCTCTCCTCTCTTCTCCTCTCCTCTATCTTCTCTCTCTTTTTCTCACTTTCCGCATTCGTATCTCTGCAATGCTCCTACTCGCAGTTGGTAGCTATCCTCCTCCTTTCTTCCTCCTCTTCTTTCTTCCTCTTCCTGTTCTTCTCCTCTCTTCTTCCTCCTACTCGTCCCCTTTTCTTCCTCCTCCTCCTCCTACTCGTCCCCCTTTCTTCCTCATCCTCCTCCTACTCGTCCCCCTTTCTTCCTCATCCTCCTCCTACTCGTCCCCCTTTCTTCCTCCTCCTCCTCCTACTCGTCCCCCTTTCTTCCTCATCCTCATCCTACTCGTCCCCCTTTCTTCCTCATCCTCATCCTACTCGTCCCCCTTTCTTCCTCATCCTCATCCTACTCGTCCCCCTTTCTTCCTCATCCTCATCCTACTCGTCCCCCTTTCTTCCTCATCCTCATCCTACTCGTCCCCCTTTCTTCCTCATCCTCATCCTACTCGTCCCCCTTTCTTCCTCATCCTCCTCCTACTCGTCCCCCTTTCTTCCTCATCCTCATCCTACTCGTCCCCCTTTCTTCCTCATCCTCATCCTACTCGTCCCCCTTTCTTCCTCATCCTCATCCTACTCGTCCCCCTTTCTTCCTCATCCTACTCGTCCCCCTTTCTTCCTCATCCTCATCCTACTCGTCCCCCTTTCTTCCTCATCCTCATCCTACTCGTCCCCCTTTCTTCCTCATCCTCATCCTACTCGTCCCCCTTTCTTCCTCATCCTCATCCTACTCGTCCCCCTTTCTTCCTCATCATCCTACTCGTCCCCCTTTGTTCTTCCTCCTATTCATCATCCATTCTTCCTCCTCCTCGTCCCCCTTTCTTCCTCCTCCTTCTTGTCCCCCTTTCTTCCTTCTACTCCTCATCCTTTCCTCCTCCTCCTAATCATCCTTTCTTCCTCCTCCTCGTCCCCCTATCTTCTTCCTCCTCCTCGTCCCCCTTTCTTCCTCCTCCTTCTTGTCCCCCTTTCTTCCTTCTACTCCTCATCCTTTCTTCCTCCTCCTACTCATCATCCTTTCTTCCTCCTCCTACTCATCATCCTTTCTTCCTCCTCCTACTCATCATCCTTTCTTCCTCCTCCTACTCATCATCCTTTCTTCCTCCTCCTACTCATCATCCTTTCTTCCTCCTCCTACTCATCATCCTTTCTTCCTCCTCCTAATCATCCTTTCTTCCTCCTCCTACTCATCATCCTTTCTTCCTCCTCCTACTCATCATCCTTTCTTCCTCCTCCTACTCATCATCCTTTCTTCCTCCTCCTACTCATCATCCTTTCTTCCTCCTCCTACTCATCATCCTTTCTTCCTCCTCCTACTCATCATCCTTTCTTCCTCCTCCTACTCATCATCCTTTCTTCCTCCTCCTACTCATCATCCTTTCTTCCTCCTCCTACTCATCATCCTTTCTTCCTCCTCCTACTCATCATCCTTTCTTCCTCCTCCTACTCATCATCCTTTCTTCCTCCTCCTACTCATCATCCTTGCTTCCTCCTTCTACTCCTCATCCTTTCCTCCTCCTCCTAATCATCCTTTCTTCCTCCTCCTACTCATCATCCTTTCTTCCTCCTCCTACTCATCATCCTTTCTTCCTCCTCCTACTCATCATCCTTTCTTCCTCCTCCTACTCATCATCCTTTCTTCCTCCTCCTACTCATCATCCTTTCTTCCTCCTCCTACTCATCATCCTTTCTTCCTCCTCCTACTCATCATCCTTTCTTCCTCCTCCTACTCATCATCCTTTCTTCCTCCTCCTACTCATCATCCTTTCTTCCTCCTCCTACTCATCATCCTTTCTTCCTCCTCCTACTCATCATCCTTTCTTCCTCCTCCTACTCATCATCCTTTCTTCCTCCTCCTACTCATCATCCTTTCTTCCTCCTCCTACTCATCATCCTTTCTTCCTCCTACTCATCCTTTCTTCCTCCTACTCATCCTTTCTTCCTCCTACTCATCCTTTCTTCCTCCTACTCATCCTTTCTTCCTCCTACTCATCCTTTCTTCCTCCTACTCATCCTTTCTTCCCCCTACTCATCCTTTCTTCCCCCTACTCATCCTTTCTTCCCCCTACTCATCCTTTCTTCCCCCTACTCATCCTTTCTTCCCCCTACTCATCCTTTCTTCCCCCTACTCATCCTTTCTTCCCCTTACTCATCCTTTCTTCCCCCTACTCATCATCCTTTCTTCCCCCTACTCATCCTTTCTTCCTCCTACTCATCCTTTCTTCCTCCTACTCATCCTTTCTTCCTCCTACTCATCCTTTCTTCCTCCTACTCATCCTTTCTTCCTCCTACTCATCCTTTCTTCCTCCTACTCATCCTTTCTTCCTCCTACTCATTTCTTCCTACCCATTTCTTCCTCTTCTTACTCATTTCTCCCTCTTCCTCTTCATACAAATTTCTTCTTCATCCTTTCTTCCTCCTTTCTACCTCCTCCTCCCACACTTCCCATCATTCTAGCCCTCAGCCATCTCCCTACTCTCCTCTCTTCCCCGTTTATTCTTCCCCTCTTTCTCCCCCTTTTTCTTAAGCCGTCGCCTCTAGTCCCTTTGACGGGCTTACTTCCCTCCCCTCATCGTTTCGCCTTAAACATATTTTTCCTTTAGTATTTGTACTTTAAGGTGCATCTCGTCCACGACAGTTTCTCTTAACCTGACGCCTTCCCGTGTCGGTCGGTCCTTCTGTATGCCGCCAACCACCCTTGAAATGCAACCAGTCTTACGACGTCTTCAGCAAACCTTTCAACTATAATACCAATGTACTACAACTACAACTATTAATTTCATCTATAATTTGCCGGCATAGCACTTCGTATCTTACGCTGGTGGCGTAATTGGAAGCGTGCTGGTCTCGTTCGCTTAGTTGTGGGTTCGAATCCCGCATTCCTCTCAGGTTCCCAGCATTGAATGTTACCTGCCCCCCCAACAGACCTCAAAACGCATAGGACAGACTGCACGTAGGTCCTCACCACCTTTCTTGTAACAGAGCCACGAGATTTGCTAATCGCAGCAAACACTCCGTACACTTCTATGTTACGTCATTCACATGCATGCACTGTGCATACGATGAAAAGGTCAACAGGACATCATCTACGTTTCAACACAAGATACTCCTCTCTCAGGTTTTTATCCCTGACCTTTGATTACTTTAGCCTTGAATTCTATTATGTCCATAGTCTAAAGTCTGTTTCTCATTTCTCCATCTTCTCGCTCCCTCACTCCCTCGCCCTCTCACTCCCTCGCCCTCTCACTCCCTCGCCCTCTCACTCCCTCGCCCTCTCACTCCCTCGCCCTCTCACTCCCTCGCCCTCTCACTCCCTCGCCCTCTCACTCCCTCGCCCTCTCACTCACTCGCCCTCTCACTCACTCGCCCTCTCACTCACTCGCCCTCTCACTCACTCGCCCTCTCACTCACTCGCCCTCTCACTCACTCGCCCTCTCACTCACTCGCCCTCTCACTCACTCGCCCTCTCACTCACTCGCCCTCTCACTCCCTCGCCCTCTCACTCCCTCGCCCTCTCACTCCCTCGCCCTCTCACTCCCTCGCCCTCTCACTCCCTCGCTCTCCTCTCGTTCTTAGGCACTTTCTTCCCCGCCCTGTTTTCCAAGCGTGAACATCCTCTTTCTTCTGTTCTCCACCGTGTAGTTCTTTGTTCCCTGGGCACTCCTCTTTGTCTTCCTGTTGTCTAAACCCAACCAGCAGCTTTCTGGAGAAATCTCTTCTCTACTTTTCTCTAGGACCCAAGTCAGAGCTATCTCTTCCCTCTACTATCTCACCTGACACCCTTTTTAAGTAGGACAAAAGGCCCACAAGAGCTCGACAAAGGCCCACAAGAGCTCGACAAAGGCCCACAAGAGCTCGACAAAGGCCCACAAGAGCTCGACAAAGGCCCACAAGAGCTCGACAAAGGCCCACAAGAGCTCGACAAAGGCCCACAAGAGCTCGACAAAGGCCCACAAGAGCTCGACAAAGGCCCACACGAGCTCGACAAAGGCCCACAAGAGCTCGACAAAGGCCCACAAGAGCTCGACAAAGGCCCACACGAGCTCGACAAAGGCCCACACGAGCTCGACAAAGGCCCACACGAGCTCGACAAAGGCCCACACGAGCTCGACAAAGGCCCACACGAGCTCGACAAAGGCCCACACGAGCTCGACAAAGGCCCACACGAGCTCGACAAAGGCCCACACGAGCTCGACAAAGGCCCACACGAGCTCGACAAAGGCCCACACGAGCTCGACAAAGGCTCACACGAACTCGACAAAGGCTCACACGAACTCGACAAAGGCCCACAAGAGCTCGACAAAGGCCCACAAGAGCTCGACAAAGCCTCGCGTGGTCGAAGTCTCTCAAGTTCGACAAATTGTAAAGTAATATAAACTGTGACAAGGGGAACAGTGTCAAATACATCTAAAGCTAGTGAACCATGGCAGCTTGAGGAGACTTATCTTTGCAGACAGACTGGAGAGAGAGAGAGAGAGAGAGAGAGAGAGAGAGAGAGAGAGAGAGAGGAAAAAAATAAAATAAAATAAAATCACCGTTCCCCTTCTCTCCCACTCCTCTTCGGCAGTCTTCGTCCCTTCTAACTTTCCCCCAGAAGACCTCCAAGTCTCAAGAGACCATCTTCAGTCTTGGCCACCAGAAACCCAGTTACTAGCGATTGCATCTGTCCTGAAACTCACGACTGCCCTTCCTACACTCAAGACAGGATATTTCAATGTCGAAAGAGGACTCATTGCCTAAGAACTCTTGACTAAATATCTGCTGTACTTCGATTATCGCAATACCGAGTCGAAGTCGGAGTTGGACGCTGTTATCTACATAACATAATCATCGAAACCTTCACGACCTTTATACCAGGTCTTCCTTCATGACTGCTCCGGTCGCATCTACGCACACAGCAGCTCTTCAACCACCACTACACTTCTTGCACGAAGAAACCGTGGCTCCTTCCCTGACTTACGTTCGCTTTCCATTCCTCAACCCCGGCCAGGGCATTCTCCGCCTCCCCATCCATCCCTGCTCAATGCCTTTCCAGGATACATTCTCGTTTCCATTCCCTTTCCCCTTCTCCTTCCCCACCATCATTATCCTCATTACTACATTAAAAACCATACCAGATATCCTTGATCAAATTAAATTATCTATAAATCTGCTGAAACAGAACTACGCATTATTACTCGTTCAACCCAACTGGATTTTCGAGGTTTGGATAACGAGGCCCAATGATCTGAAAAAGTATAATAAACACCAAAGAGTAACACTTTGTGTAAACACTAAATCCAATTAGAGGCATTTGGAAACGCCCAAGGAGTACAAGGCATCCATGTACACCACTAAAGAAACTCCAATCAGTTATGCATTGTGTTTCTACCCCATTGCAAGAAAACGAGATTCCAAGACTAGTGTGCGCTGGTGACGTAATGTAAAGCGTGCTGCTCTCGCATTCGCTTAGCTGTGGATTCGAATCCCGCACTCTTCACCGATTCCCAGTACTGACTTAAGATGCCCCTAATGGCCGGCCCAAGTTCATAGGGCAAAGGCGACTGCTTCGGCCGCAGTTACTAAGCGCTTCCTGGCGTAGACTCATTCCTTCTTCTTGCGCTACTTACACGATCTTTTAACACCAAAAGATCCAATTGTTTTCAATACACAGCGTGAGAGTCTACCCTCGTTTACAATTGATTACAGTCTCTATATCTTGTTAAAACAGTTAAATATCAGAACAGACGAAATAACAATGTTAAATTAATACCAAATTCAAAACCAAATACTAAATCCACGAGGAGCTAAAATGAGAGGGAAACAATGATGGAGTATGAATGGGTGTGTCTCTTTGCCTGGCTACCTCCCTTATAAGGGGAAAGATGCCCTTGATGTATGTATATATGCATAATATATATACGTACACACACACACACAATTATTATTATATCATATATATATATATATATATATCATATATATATATATATATATATATATATATATATATATATATATATACATATATATATATATATACATATTATATATATAAATATATATATACACATTTACACGACTCGGTGGCGCGGTTGGCAGATTCCCCGACTGTCACTACAGTGGTTCAGGTTCGAATCCCGCCCAATGCTGAAATAATTTCAGTATCGCTGCGCTATGAGTCCTTACTCCAACTCTCATGGGCGGGGAGTTGGGTGTATGTGTGTGCGTGTAAGGTCACAGCATTACCCATAGATTGGTCACATACGAGTTCTGAGTTCTCTTCCGGGAGGGAAATAGCTGTCGATCACGTGATCCGAAGACCAAGGTGAATCACACACACACACACACACAGTATATATATATATATATATATATATATATATATATATATATATATATATATATATATATTATATATATATATATATATATATATATATATATATATGCACTATAGATAGTAATCAGACGAAAACGACCTAAATGACCTGAAAGGTCTCAAAAAGGGAGATTGGGGAGAGCTCGACGTAAACATCCACCGCTCAATACAAGCCCCCCCCCACCCCACACGCACCTTCCGTTGGTCCGATAGACCCCCTCCCCCCTCCCCCAGGCCCAATACAAAATCGGGTTCACGGTATCGTCACTAAAGTCCAACACCTTTATTATCATACAAGATACAAGACTAAACCTACGGCCGAAGCACTCGTTTGCCCTAAGCACTTGGACCGTTTGTACAGGTCAGTCATTGCTGGGAATCGGAGAGGTGTGCGGGACTCGAATTCACACGAGACCAACATGCTTCCGATTACGCCACCAACACACTAGAGACATCGTAAAATCTATGCTGGTAATAGCCTAACACGGCACATTCTACAATCAATCGAGAAGTAAAGTAATCCCTCCCATATCCGAACACTGCATTATCCGAACCTTATCTATGTGTATTGTATATAAAAACTCACCATCCCACTCCCACGAAGAGGGAAGTGAGAAACCCCTGGTAAAGCAAGCCCCGTCAGTTGCAGCAAGCCGCTGTTTTTTTGTTTGTTTTTTCCAAGGTCGATATTTGGGTTGCCTCCCCAGGAATCGACCTTATGACTACCTGTTCACGAGTTCAACACGGTATCTACTGGGCTACCGCGCATCCCTTATCGTATATAAACCAGGTTTATTCCTCCAGAACTGAAAAATTATCACTGCAGTGGCAAAGTGGAAATTGGGAGACTGGGAGCGGGAGTGGGCATTTTTTACCTCGCGTATCCGAACACTCCCCCCAAATCCGAACACCCTGAGGTCCAATTCGTTCGGAAACGAGAGGGATTACTTCCAACGCGAACAGGCCACTTGCAGAGGCGATTACGTGTGATGCAGTGTCACATTTTTCTTCATTTAAGTTTCCTTAACACCGACTGGGCAGCATTTGAGCCTCCCTCCCCAAATACCCCTTCTCCCTACCTCCCTCAACCCCTGATACCCCTTTTCCCTACCTCTACCTCTATCTACCCCTTCTCCCTCCATCCTTCCCCTAATACCCCTTCTCCCTCCATCCTTCCCCTAATACCCCTTCTCCCTCCATCCTTCTCCTAATACCCCCTCTCCCTACCTCTATCCCCTAATACCCCCTCTCCCTACCTCTATCCCCTAATACCCCCTCTCCCTACCTCTATCCCCTAATAACCCCTCTCCCTACCTCTATCCCCTAATAACCCCTCTCCCTACCTCTATCCCCTAATACCCACTACCTCCATCCCTGCCCTAATACCCCTTCTCCCTACCTCCCTTCATCCCCGAATACCCCTTCTCCTTACCTCCCTCCCCTAATATCCCTTCTCCCTCCCTCCATCCCCGAATACCCTTTCCCCCTCCCTCCATCCCCGAATACCCTTTCCCCCTCCCTCCATCCCCGAATATCCCTTCTCCGTCCCTCCATCCCCGAATACCCTTTCCCCCTCCCTCCATCCCCGAATACCCTTTCCCCCTCCCTCCATCCCCGAATACCCTTTCCCCCTCCCTCCATCCCCGAATACTCCCCAATATTCCTTCTCCCTCCCCGCCTTCCCGAATATTCCTTCTCCCTACCTGCCTCCCTCCCAGAATACTACTACTCCATCCCTGCCTCCCTCCCTAAATACCCCTTCACCCACCTTCCCACCATCCCCGAATACTCCTTCTCCCTCCCTCCCTCCCTCCTCCGAATACCCCTTCTTCTCTCCCTTCCTCCTTCCCTGAATATCCCTTCTCCCTCCCTCCCTCTCCCTCTCTCTCCCCCAATACCCCTTCTCCCTTCCTTCTCTCCCTCCCTCTCTCTCTCTCTCCCTCCCTCCTTCCCCGAATACCCCTTCTCCCTGAATTTCCTCCCTCCTCCCCTCACTCCATCACCAGCACCAACAAGTCTTCTTCCTCTTCACCTTCTCCCGCAAGCCGCTCTCGCCAACAAGGGAGTAGCGACGGTACGCAATTAGAGGCTTGACATTCGGCCATGCAGCTCTAATTACGGACCTCCTCTCCCTCCCAACAGAGCCCCTCCGCACCCGTTCTCCCTTCGACCTAACCCCACAACCCCTCCAACATCCACTTCCTACATCTCTTCATCTCCAACATCAGCGTCTTCCTCCTCCCTTCAAAGCTCAAATTCAAATTCAAACACATCTTCAACCATGCTCTCCTCCTCCTCTTCGATCATCCCCTGCTACCCTTCACTCTCCTTAACCATGCCCTCCTCTTCTTCCTCCTCAGCCATGCCCTCCTACTCCTCAACCATGCCCTCCTCCTCCTACTCCTCCTCAACCATGCCCTCCTACTCCTCCTCAACCATACCCTCCTCTTCCTCCTCCACCATACCTTTCTCCTCTTCCTCTTCAATCATACCCTCCTTCTCTTCCTCCTCCTCAACCATGCCCCCTCCTCCTCAACCATGCCCTCCTCCTCAACCATGCCCTCTTCCTCAACCATGCCCCCCTCCTCAACCATGCCCTCCTCCTCAACCATGCCCTCCTTCCCCTACTCTTCCTCAACCATACCCTCCTCTTCCTCAACCATACCCTCCTCTTCCTCCTCCACCATACCTTTCTCCTCTTCCTCTTCAATCATACCCTTCCATTAATGTCAAAGATTACTTCTTATTAGACCAATCAAATACAAGAAGACGCCACGATTTCAAAGTAATTGGCAAAAGATTCTCTACGAACGAAAGTAAGCACTTCTTCTTTAACCGGGTTGTTAACGTGTGGAATTCGTTACCTCCCACTGTCGTCGAAAGTAACACGATAACAACATTTAAAAATCGCTTAGACAAATACTTGGAATCTAATCCGCAGATAAAATATTATCCTTTGCAATAAAAGATATGACAATCAGACATTTAATCATAATTGGATTAATCGGATAGGATAGTGATAGCAGTAGTGTTAGTTCGAAAGTAACACGATAACAACATTTAAAAATCGCTTAGACAAATACTTGGAATCTAATCCGCAGATAAAATATCATCCTTTGCAATAAAAGATATGACAACCAGACATTTAATCATAATTGGATTAATCGGATAGGATAGTGATAGCAGTAGTATTAGTTCATCTTCTATCGCCTAGTTGCCCTGTTTCCTTAACTGTAGTGTAGTTTAGTTAACACAAACAGCCTCGTTAGGGCCAGTAGGCCTGCTGTTGTTTGTTCTTCCTTTGTGTTCCTTTGTGTTCCTTAACCATGCCCCCCTCTTCCTCCTCCTCAATCATGTCCTCTTCCTCCTCCTCAACCATGTCCTCTTCCTCCTCCTCCTCCTCAACCATGCCTCCTCCTCCGCCTCCAAGTCCTTTTCCACCCCTCTCTCCCTTGCCTACCTTTCCTTATGCTCCTCCGCCCACTATCACCTCCACGCTGTTCCTTTCATGCAATCGATTCCTAAGTCGACTCGACAAGGTATCCATCCATCCATCCGCCCAATCATCTGTCAAATAATTCATCCATCCACCTATCCATCCATCCGTCCGTCCATCCGTCCGTCATCATAATTCTTATTTTCTTTGTCAGTTCATTTGCCAATACTGTTATTTCTTCCTGGATATTCCTTGTATTCCATCCTACTCGTAGTCTTATCCTCCTCCTCTTCATCTCTTCTACACTCTATTATTCCTCCTCTTCCTCTCATCAATTCCTTGTTTACTTTCAGCACCACCAACGCCAACTCCAGATCCGGCTCCAATTCCTTCGCAAAACCCTTCCAACTCCCTCCAGATTCCCACCCTATCCCCAGACTCTTCCAGTTTCCCCCCAAGAACTCTCATGACGACTGTACTCACCTGCTGCTTCGTCGGCTCGCCGTTTGTATCGTTCATGAGGACCCCGAAATTGTGGAGAACCTCGTCCGGCGAGTTCTTCAGGGGTTTGTCCACAAAGGTCTTCGAGTCCGGGTAGAGGCCGGCCAACTGGACATGGTGCAAGAGCTCCCCGTGGCAAAAGATCTCGCTGAAAAAGAAGAAAAAGGATTCATTGACCAATGGCCGTATTTACACAAGCGGTTCAGAGAGGCATTTGAAACTCCCAAGGTGATTGTGGTGATGGTTTTAACGATACTGATGGTGGTGGTGAACAACTTCGCCAACCGTGTAGTTAATGAATGGAATAAACTTCCTGCAGAGGCAGTGCAATGAAGTTCAGTTCGAAGCTTTAAGAATCATTTAGATAAACACCTAAGCAAGATGCTGTAATGATTATAATTCATTTCATATTATTTGATTTTGTTTTGTTATCATTTGTCTGTTTTGATTTTCATTTATTATTAGTTATATGTCAATTCATTATTATTTACTATTTACCTGTTTGTTTATTATCTACCTATACCTATGCATTTATGTATTTTATTTGTTATTTACCTTATTAGTTTTTATCTATTCATTTATGATTTTTTTTCGCATCCGACAGATATGGACCAAAAGGTCTCCTGTCGGCATGCTCCGCCTTTATAATCCTTTGAGAAAAAACGAAAACCTAAATAGAAGAGCAAATTCCAGATTTCTTTTTGAATAAAAAATATAAAGAACCGGAGCAAGACAGCGAGAACGAGAACCGAGAACGAGTACAGACAGAACCGGAAACAAGAGCCGAAAATCAGGAGAAAAAAATAATAATGATAATAAGATAAAATAAAATAATTAAGAACTTAAAAATAAAAAAATGAGAATCGATAACTAAGAACTGACAACCGATAATCGAGAACGAGAACCAGACCATGTGTGTGTGTGTGTGTGTGTGTGTGTGTGTGTGTGTGTGTCAGATTGACGTACTGGTGTGCGTGTGTGTGAGTATGTGTTCTAGTTTGTGTGTAGAGGGTACGATGTGTGTGTGTGCCTTGGGGCGGATTATTCGGCTGAAGTAAGTGTCTGTCTGTATTAGTCGTAAGATATCAGCTAGTGTGTGTGTATGTGTGTGTTTCATGTAGTGGTGTGAAATGTTATGTGTGACAGTGTGTTTCGTTGGTAAAGTATTGTGATTGTAATCCTTCATGTAATCCTATTAACTTTAATGTGTGTGTGTTGTCTGTGTGTGTCATTTTTTCTGTGTGTGTGTCTGTGTGTCAAGTGTCGGCCTTGAATTTCTTTTGTCTGTGTGGGTCAGTGTGTGTGTGTGTGTGTTGTGTGTGTAATTTCTATGTGTGCGTGTGTGTGTGTATGTGTGCGTATGTGTGCGCCTGTGTATGTGTGCGCGTGTGTATGTGCGAGTGTGTATGTGTGCGTGTGTATGTGTCTGTTGCGTACGTGTGTGCGTACGTGTGCGCGTACGTGTGTGTGTGTGTGTGCGTAAGTGTGTGTGTGCGCGTACGTGTGTGTGTGTGTGTGTGTGTGTGTGTGTGTGTGTGTGTGTGCGTACGTGTGTGTGTGTGTGTGTGTGTGTGTGTGTGTCTGTGCATGCGTGTGTGTGTGTGTGTGTGTGTGTGTGTGTGTGTGTGTGTGTGTGTGTGTGTGTGTGTGTGTGTGTGTGTGTGTGTGTGTGTGTGTGTGTGTGTGTGTATGCGCGTGTGTCTGTGCGTACGTGTGTGTGTGTGTACGTGTTTGTGTGCGTGTGAATGTACACGTTCGCCTACATTCAGGCGAGAAAGCTCACATGTTCGAGAACGTACATGGGCGCGTGTACATGTACTCCCCCGTATACGCATGTGCACATGCAAGGGGAATATAAATAGAGGCAGATACAAGAGGGGAGACAAATAGGAGAGGAAGAGGGCGAAGAAGAAGGAAAATGAAGCAAACTGGAGGGGAAAGGAAGGAAGATGAGAGAAAGAGAAACGAGGAAGAAAGGAAGGAGCGAAGGGGACCCAAAGGCTGAACAACTTAATAACAGAACGGAATGGGACAGAAAGAAGGGAAGGGAGAGAAACAAAGAGAAGAGAGATAAAGAGAATGAGAGGGATAAAGAGATAATGAGAAAGTGAATGAAAGAAAAAGAAAAAAACAGAGCAAGAAAACAAGAACAAGAAAAAGAAAAACTCAAGAAAGACAGCAACAAAGATAGCAAGAAAAATAAAATAAAAATATTACAATGGAAAAAAAGAAAGGAAAAAGTAAAAAAAAAAAATAATAATAATACAATAATATAAAAAAATAGAAGAAGAAAACAAAATTAAAGAGAAAAAATAAAAATAAATGTAGACTTGTGTTGTTCTACGTTGGTTGCAGGCGTTGGAGATAAACTATTCGTGGCTCTCGTCTTTATTGTGTCGCCTCCGTGACTGCGCTTTCCATCAGCGGAGGTGACGAAGAAAATGGTGGCGGTTGCCAACAATACATCACTTAGGATTCAAGTGGTGGCTGTTGCCAATAATATATTTCACACATCATTGTAACACCTACCTGTTTGTTTAAATTTATACACACAAGGGAATCGATTTTGGACACGTTGCTAACAATACATCACTTAGGATTCAAGTGGTGGTTGTTGCCAATAATATATTTTAAAGTTATTACTATATCACCTTCTGCCTGTTTGTTTAAATTTATACACACGAGGGAACCGAGTATGGACACTGTATTTTCACTCTATATAAATATATACAAAAAATTATCAAATATATATGATTACTAATATCAAGCCAACTTGACCGCGGGTCAGATCACACAACAGGGATCCCATTGAAGCTTGTTGCTACCACCAAGATCTGACGTGTTGCTAATGCATGCGCATGCACGTTTGCACGCTAGTATAGAATGAACAGGAACATGATAAAGTAAGAATGAAGGATACTGCAAGAGACCATAAGGCTTACACTAGGCAGTTCCATGTCCATTACCACCTGTCATTCCCATCCATAAAGTTGTCTAACAGTTAAAACAACCGATAGTTTCAGTACTCGCATGGTTACTAAGTCTATTCCATTCGTTAACCACCCAATTAGTAAACCAATTCTTGACCATTTCCTTATTAAATCCAAATTTGTCCAGTTTAAATCCATTACTGCGAGTCCTGCCCTGTTATATTAATGACCTTGTTTGCGTCACCCTTGTTAAAGCCTTTGATCCACTTGAACACTTCTATTAGATCACTCCGCATTCTGCGTCTTTCGAGTGTACAAGTTGAGGTGCCTAAGCCTTTCTTCGTAAGGTAAATTTCTGAGCCCATGTATCATTTTGGTCATTCTCCTCTGTACCGATTCTAGTGAATTGATATCCATTCTATAGGACGGAGACCAAAACTGTACCGCATAGTCAAGGATGGGTCTAACTAACGCTAGATAGAGTTTGATATACCTCTACACTTCTATTCGCAACCGTCCTAGCAATGAAACCTAATGCTCTATTAGCTTTATTCTGGCGCTAATGCACCATTTCCTGGATTTAAGGTCAGGACTCACTAGAACTCCCAAGTCTCTCTCTCACTCAGTCCTCTCTAAAAACGTGTTGTCTAAGCTATATCTGTTTTCGGGGTTGTGTAGACCTATGTTCAAACACGCTGCACTTTGAGATATTGAAGTCCATTTGCTATTTCAACGACCATGTGAACTATGTTAAGATCATCCTGCAGAATATCTGTCGTCTCATGATTTAATTAAGCGTCCCATTTTAGTGTCGTCTGCAAAGTTACTAACATCACTATTAATCCCAAACCAAGCCCTCGGGAAAACCACTAGAATCAGTAATAATCTAAAGGCATTTCTTGCAAAAGAAAAAAGAATAAGAAAGAAAAGAGAGGAAGGAAAGAGAAGTGAAGAAAGAAAAAGTTGCAAAGAAATCTCGCTCCGAGATACTAACCAGAGTATACATAATAAACTACGTCAACATGTTAAAGAACCTTACCTGCTCGAATTAACCAAGTTGGAAAAGAAAAAAAGAAAAAAAAAGAAAAAAAAAAAACTTTCGATAACCCTTCCCCCACCACCATCTCTGTTGTTGATCAAAACAGGCACCTTGCCACCCTCTCCAGATCTTAAAACCTGGAAATATCCCCAGCCTTCGACATTCTGCACCATTTTATCAATTAACCGCCCATCGCGCGCGCTTATGAAGTGAAGTATTGATCAAAACTTTTCTAGTTTAGCGATATTTTTTCTTCTTTCTCAGACCCTCGCAGAGGAAGCCAAGCTCGTGGCCAACGTGCTGGTAATAGCACAAGGATAAGAGTAGGATGCAGGGATAAGAACAGTATAAATGGATGACTAGGTTCTGCTGCACAGGATTTTTTTAAGCACGTAATAGATAACTGAAGATAATACAGACGATAACATAGGGGTGATTAGGGGGGAGGAAGGGAGATTAGCGAGCGTGTAAGAACGGGTGACAAGGGAGGGAGGGAGGGAGGAAGGGAGGAAGGGAGGAAGGGAGGGAGGGAGGAAGGGGAGAGAGAGAGAGAGAGAGAGAGAGAGAGAGAGAGAGAGAGAGAGAGAGAGAGAGAGAGAGAGAGAGAGAGAGAGAGGAGAGAGAGAGAGAGAGAGAGAGAGAGAGAGAGAGAGAGAGGGAGAGAGAGAGAGAGAGAGAGGAGAGAGAGAGGAGAGAGAGGAGAGAGAGAGCAGATGGAGAGAGGAGGACGAGAGAGAGAGAGAGAGCGAGAGAGAGGAGGAGGAGAGAGAGAGGAGAGAGAGGAGCGAGAGAGAGAGAGAGGAGAGGAGAGAGAAGGAGGAGAGAGGAGAGCAGATGGAAGAAGGAGGAGGAGAGATGAAGGAGGAGGAGGAGCAGATGGAAGGAGAGAGGAGAGAGAGGGGAGGAGAGAGAGGAGAGAAGGAGGAGAGACGAGAGATGGAGAGAGAGGGAGAGAGAGAGAGAAGAGAGGACGAGGAGAGAGAGAGAGGAGAGCAGATGGAGAGAGAGAGGACGAGCAGATGAGAGAGAGAGGACGAGAGATGGAGAGAGAGGAGAGAGAGAGAGGAGGACGAGCAGAGAGAGAGAGAGAGAGAGAGAGAGGGGAGAGAGAGAGAGCAGAGAGAGAGGAGGGGAGAGAGAGAGAGAGAGGGAGAGAGAGCAGAGGGAAGAGGATGGAGAGAGGGGAGAGAGAGGGAGAGAGAGAGAGGAGGAGGGATAGAGGAGGAGAGAGGAGAGAGAGAGCAGATGAGGAGGGAGAGAGAGAGAGAGAGGAGAGATGGAGAGAGAGAGAGGAGGAGAGAGAGAGAGAGAGGAGGAGAGAGAGAGAGAGAGGAGGAGAGAGAGAGAGAGAGAGAGAGAGAGAGTGTAGGAGAGAGAGAGGGGGAGAGAGAGAGACAGGAGGAGAGAGAGAGAGGTAGGAGGAGAGAGAGAGAGAGGGGGGGAGGGAGAGGGGGGGGGAGAGAGAGAGAGAGGAGAGAGAGAAGAGGAGAGAGAGAGAGAGAGAGGAGAGAGATGAGAGAGAGAGGAGAGAGAGAGGAGAGAGATGTAGGAGCAGATGGAAGAGGAAGAGGAGGGGATGGAAGAGGAAGAGGAGGGGATGGAAGAGGAAGAGGAGGGGATGGAAGAGGAAAAGGAGGGGATGGAAGAGGAAAAGGAGGGGATGGAAGAGGAGGAGGAGGGGATGGACGAGGAGGAGGAGGGGATGGACGAGGAGGAGGGGATGGAAGGAGGAGGACGAGCAGATGGAAGAGGAGGACGAGCAGATGGAAGAGGAGGACGAGCAGATGGAAGAGGAGGACGAGCAGATGGAAGAGGAGGACGAGCAGATGGAAGAGGAGGACGAGCAGATGGAAGAGGAGGACGAGCAGATGGAAGAGGAGGAGGAGCAGATGGAAGAGGAGGAGGAGCAGATGGAAGAGGAGGAGGAGCAGATGGAAGAGGAGGAGCAGATGGAAGAGGAGGAGCAGCAGATGGAAGAGGAGGACGAGCTGATGGAAGAGGAGGACGAGCAGATGGAAGAGGAAGAGGAGCAGATGGAAGAGGAGGAGGAGCAGATGGAAGGAGGAGGAGGAGCAGATGGAAGGAGGAGGAGGAGCAGATGGAAGGAGGAGGAGGAGCAGATGGAAGGAGGAGGAGGAGCAGATGGAAGGAGGAGGAGGAGCAGATGGAAGGAGGAGCAGCAGATGGAAGGAGGAGCAGCAGATGGAAGGAGGAGCAGCAGTTGGAAGGAGGAGGAGGAGCAGATGGAAAGAGGAGCAGATGGAAGGAGGAGCAGATGGAAGGAGGAGCAGATGGAAGGAGGAGGAGGAGGGTATGGAAGGAGGAGGAGGAGGGTATGGAGGGAGGAGATGGGAGGAGGAGGAGGAGGAGATGGGAGGAGGAGGAGGAGGAGATGGAAATGGAAGAAGGAGGAGAAATGGAAAGAAGGAGGAGGAGGAGGAGGAGGAGATGGAATGAGGAGGAGGAGGAGATGGAATGGAGGAGGAGATGGAATGAGGAGGAGGAGGAGATGGAATGAGGAGGAGGAGGAGATGGAAGGAGGAGGAGGAGGAGATGGAAGGAGGAGGAGGAGGAGATGGAAGGAGGAGGAGGAGGAGATGGAAGGAGGAGGAGGAGGAGATGGAAGGAGGAGGAGGAGGAGATGGAAGGAGGAGGAGGAGGAGATGGAAGGAGAAGGAGGAGGAGATGGAAGGAGAAGGAGGAGGAGATGGAAGGAGAAGGAGGAGGAGATGGAAGGAGAAGGAGGAGGAGATGGAAGGAGGAGGAGATGGAAGGAGAAGGAGGAGATGGAAGGAGGAGGAGGAGGAGATGGAAGGAGGAGGAGGAGGAGATGGAAGGAGAAGAATAAGGAAATGAAGAATAAGGATATGGAGACGGAGACAAAGAAGAACAAGGCGAAGAACAACAAGGCGAAGAAGACGAACAAAAAGATTACGATGAAGAAGAAAGACGAAGAAGAAAGACGGGAGGAGGAGAAAGAGGAGGTGGAGGGGAAGAAGACGGAGGAGGAGAAGACGACGGAGGAGGGGAAGATGGAAAAGGGGAAGAAGACGGAGGAGATGAACAAGAAGATGGAGGAGAAAGATAAAAAGACGATGACGATGACGATAATGACGATGATGACGAATAAAATCTACAAATAAAGAAAAGCCCTCATGAGCACCAAACTCACCTGTCACAGGGCGGAGGAAGTTCCTGCTGCCCTTCTGCCCCCTGCAGCAGGAGGGCCGAGGCGACGACGCAGCAGACGACGAAGGAGAAGCCAACTCTAGCGGCGGCGGCGCTGTAGGCGTGGAGAGGCGACGACGTCCGCGTCCAGGCACTCATCCTGAAGGAGGAGAAGAAGAAGGCCCGAGGTTAACCTGTCAGTCCAACAGCGACATGATAACAGAAGAGGAAATTAAAACAAAGTTGTATTTCCTCACTCTCCTCTCCCTCACAAAAATGTGTACAGATTACGTGCACACGTACACACATGTGCACACGTATACACGCGTGCACACGTACACACGCGTGCACACGTACACACACGTACACACGTATACTCGTGCACGCACGTACATGAACACGCGTAGATCTATAAGCACATACGGGGTCCCACTAGTGTTGCTCATGTCCTGTATACTACAATTAGATATATATAATTACGTAAATAGACGGACGCCCACGCAAGTATGGATGCATGAACGAGTAAACACACACATACATACACACACACACGCGCGCAAACAAACACACACATGCAAACAAACACACGCATACTAACACGCATACTAACACACGCATACTAACACACGCATACTAACACACGCATACTAACACACACACACACGCATACTAACACGCATACTAACACACGCATACTAACACACGCATACTAACACACGCATACTAACACACACACACGCACACACACACACACACACACACACACACACACACACACACAAAGTTCATAGGTATTTCGACGTCTGTCCTCGACTCTCTTCCGGCCGTCCTCGATCCGAGACCAATATTCTAATTTCACCATGATTGATGGAACAAGACCCCCTGCGCCCACCTCTCGCCGCCACCACGCCCCTCCAATCTCCTCCACTCTTCCAACGGTTTTCCCAACGGTTTTTGGTATTTTCCAGAAACACGTCAGCGTCGTCGTTTGCCTCGTCTCCTACCACCACAACAACGACCGCCAGCACCACTGCAAGTGTGTACGTGTGTGTGTGTGTGTGTGTGTGTGTGTGTGTGTGTGTGTGTGTGTGTGTGTGTGTGTGTGTGTGTGTGCGTGCGTTCGTACACTTCCCCTTTTTCCGTGAGGGATTTCGTGTGCGTGAGCGCACGCACACGTGAGCGTACTGTATACCAACACTAACTAAAGACCCCACCACCACCATTACCACCACCATCAGATTTCTTCTTCTTCTTTGCGCCTTGATTATTTGCTATTCCATGTGCACGTCAAAGTGGGCCTCAGCTCAATTTGAAATATATATTCTTTTCCTAAGTTAATAAAAAATCATATATAAAAGTGAAAATAAATGTATACCAGAGTAAGAAACTAAGACAAACTTTCTTTGCGACTTAGGAGACCCAAGTTCTAAGTCCTCCCCACCAGTTGACCTCAGCAGGGCCCCTGTTTGTGCAACATGTAGAAGGCTTTGGGGTTCGTGTGTGTGTGTGTGTGTGTGTGTGTGTGTGTGTGTGTGTGTGTGTGTGTGTGTGTGTGTGTGTGCTTCTGTACGCGTGCGGAACACACACACACACACACACACACACACACACACACACAAGGATAAGACATTTTATTTTGGTTTTGCATATAATGTACGTTTCTGCCAACGCATTTATTATTTGTTTTATTCGATTTATATATTCGCCGATTTCCTCGTCCATTATGACTATTTTTGGAAGGGTCATGATGAAAGGGTGTTGTTGGCTTTCCCTCTTCCATTCCAGACTTCCTGGTGTAGTGGTTCAAGATGTGGTCCATGGTATCTTCAGGGAAGGCCCCTGAGCTTAAATTAAATCTTAACCATATAGCTAGTGGGATTCAGCGGATGCACGGCGATTTTATTCAGCATTTCAGCGATCTCATGGATCACTAAAGAACGGTCATACATAAGATGGTGAGGTCTACACGAGGAGGTGCGTGGTTGCGGCCGAAGCCGTCACCTTTGCCCGATGCGATTTTCTGACTGTTGGGTAGGTAACAATCACTACTGGGAATCGGAGAAGTGAGGGATTCGAACCCACATCTAAACGAATACGAGATCAGCAAGCTTCTGATTACGCCACCAGTGTACAGATTCCCTTGAAGAAAATGGGTTGAGTACACTAGAGGATAAACCAAACCCCCTGAAGCTGGAGGAGGAATATCATAAGTCACCATAAAGCCACTGATCGAATTCAACGAGTCGAGAGCCGACGCGCATGACCCGTCAATCAAATATTCAGTCTGATTCCTCTCACTCTTCTGAGCCAGAATTCAACTCAAAATTCATTGCAGAGCATTTGAAGTAGATTCTCACATTCAACTTGCATTGCAGGAATGATTACTATGGTTCTCATTCATTGTATAAGAAAAAAAATTACAGTTGCTTTCAAAAGAGGAGAGATTGTTTGGAAGATGTACGGTCAACCCAGGTGTGAAGATATATGGTCTGCATATTCCCCCCCTCTGCTGACGTCATTCGGTAGACGAAGTCTTTCACTGGGCTTCACGCTAAATTGCCCCCACCATTTTCTAGCCTAGACTCCTATTGGCTAGCTAACAGGAACGTCATGCCAACAAGCGTTTTTTTTTTTTTTTTTTTTTTTTTGTCTGTCTTTGTCCCGATAACCCGTGTTACTATCCCGTGAGGCAACATTGTGGTATAGTTTTTTTTTTTTTTTTTTTTTTTTTTTTTTTTTTTGAAAGGAGGGAGAATAGGAAGGACAGAAGTAGTGATAATTTTCTATTTTACTTTATATTGTCTAATTCTAGAGAGATGTCAAAGTTTTCACTTGTAAAGAAGTTCTGGTCGCCACTGCCAAGCGATTTCATTCAACCAAAAGTTGAAACTTTCTTAAAAATTTGTTGCCTCGCTAAGTAAGAGAACTCCTTCAATACTGTGGCATACTGAATTTTGTTCTAGCTAAGCACAGGCCATTTTATGCAGTTGAACGAGGTAGTGTGTATGTGCGCCTGTATGTGCACGTGTGCGTATGTGCACGTGTGCGTATGTGCACGTGTGCGTATGTGCACGTGTGCGTATGTGCACGTGTGCGTATGTGCACGTGCGCGTTTGTGCACGTGTGCGTTTGTGCACGTGCGCGTTTGTGCACGTGCGCGTTTGTGCACGTGCGCGTTTGTGCACGTGCGCGTTTGTGCACGTGCGCGTTTGTGCACGTGTGCGTTTGTGCACGTGTGCGTATGTGCACGTGTGCGTTTGTGCACGCGCACGTGCGTGCGCTCACGAGCGCCTATTTACCTGTACACACGCGCATCCCCCTCTTCCCCGTCTCCTCTTCCCTCAGGTCAACATTCCCACGTACCTCTCTACACAGACAACAAAACATCAAGAAAATCATCCACCTCCCCTCCCCCTCCATAACTCATCTTCGTGCCCACCTTCAGGCAACGCGCCACTGATAATTCTTGCGACTGTTGGCAGCAAGCCAAGGAAGGAAGAGCCATACAGAGAATGAACGAGGACCTACCTATAACTAAAATGAAAATTATTACATAACACGCACATAAAACGCACATCCGCCCATGCGAACTCATACATCATAGTTTAAATATATTTGTAGTATAAAACAAATACGCAGACAAGTATACAAATGACAATATATTTGAATTAGATATCTATATACCTATGCTAGATGGCTTACTGGTCTTTATGCTAAAACGATCCTGTTTGTTTTAGAGACTCAAATTTACAGGCAAAAAATATTTTAGAAAATATTCTTTGCGTTACTGACTTGTGCCGCGTGCCGCTTTATAACAGTTCCAGTGCCAAGATCCTGAAACTCCCAGGAGAAATGGCACCTCAAACCTCAGTGAGCAACTTCTCAGATTCCTTTACAAGATACAGGAGCACCTTCTTTTAGATGCATCACACTTTATATTTCTTTGACCTAAACTTGCCGTGAATTTGTATTCAAAAAGATCCTAACGCCTGCCAAGAATAAAAGCAAAGGCTGCGACCATGACAACTCCAGATGTCACACTATATCAGTTTCGAATCGAAAAGAGGTCTTGTCAAGTCGGTGGCAGCGGTGGGTACCACGTGACCCTGCAGCGAGAAGCAGAAGAAAGAATTTTGAAGTCAGGTGCAATCACTTGAAACTACTTTACCTCCCCCTCCTTCTTCCCCCCTTATTCCTCTTCCTCTTCCTCTTCCTCTTCTTCTTCTTCTTTCTCTTCCTCTTCTTCAGTCATAGCCACAAACGTCAGAGTTCCCTTTCAGGCGGTCAAGTCTAAGGGAGGTCACAGGCAATTCTATCCCTATAAAGACGGGCTCCTATGCACGCATGAACGAACGAGATCTACTACCCATCTCAGGTCCCTCGACTCCCCTTATACCTCTCCCCATTCTCTCGAATCCTCCCTCAGTCCCAGACTTCTTTCATTCTTCCCCCTCCTTCCTTTCATTCAAAGATCTGGTCTCCACATGCTTCGAGAGTTTGACCCGTGAGTTCGACAGTCGATTGTTCGAACAATTCCTACTGCAGGAAAAGATTCACACTGACTAAAACTAATGAAGCCCTGTATCCTCTTCAGATGTTTTTTCTGCGAACCCCAAACTATCTTATTCGATTCATGAGCAATGTTCTTAGCTAACGTTTCGATACTTCGGATGATAGGAGTTATATTTTCCTATTATATTCTTATTCATCTATTTATCTGTTCATCTATCTATAATAAACATTCTTTTTCTGTTGTTCATTCTGTGGGCACCCTCCCGATCTCCTCATATTGCCCTCCCCCATCCCCCGATTACATCTCTCTTCCCCAACCCCGACCACCATCCACTCCCATTCCCCACCACCACGCGCCTGCTATCCATCACTAATTGGCTGCCAGCCGCTTCCGATCGTACTGATTTGTTTGGGGGCGGAAGCCACCCTGCCCCCCTACGCCTCCACAGCCCCCTACGCCTCCACCACCTTCCCCGAAGCGGCGCCGTCCATTCAGAGGCGGCCGGGTCTTCTCAGCCGAAGAATGATTGGATCACGTCTCACATGCTCTCACTTCGTCATCCACGATAGAGGACTTCGAGTGTCTGACTGTGTCTGACCGACTGTGTCTGACCGACTGTGTCTGACCGACTGTGTCTGACCGACTGTGTCTGACCGACTGTGTCTGACCGACTGTGTCTGACCGACTGTGTCTGACCGACTGTGTCTGACCGACTGTGTCTGACCGACTGTGTCTGACCGACTGTGTCTGACCGACTGTGTCTGACCGACTGTGTCTGACCGACTGTGTCTGACCGACTGTGTCTGACCGACTGTGTCTGACCGACTGTGTCAGACCGACTGTGTCAGACCGACTGTGTCAGACCGACTGTGTCAGACCGACTGTGTCAGACCGACTGTGTCAGACCGACTGTGTCTGACCGACTGTGTCAGACCGACTGTGTCAGACCGACTGTGTCAGACTGTCTGTGTCTGACTGGATTAGGGTGCGTGCTGCGACAGTGGGCGTGTTGAGGTTGCTTCTCGCCCAGCACAGATAAAGTGTGTGACGTCTCATGATCTTCCCCTTCCCTGACATCCCCGCCTCCATCCCCAGCCCCCTTCGCAATCAGAATCGAGTAAAAACATTTGGTAATAACCTATATTTCCATTTCACAGAAGGCGGGGAGCCTACGCCAGGAGACACTGAGCAACTGCAACCGAAGGTGTTACCTTTGCCCTATGTGCTTGCTGTTGTCGTTGTCGCTGCTGCTGTTCCTCCTTGCTGCGAGCCTATGACGCGCAGCCATGGAAGGCGTTGGACAAAGGTGAATGTCCCCATGCAAGAGTCTTGCCTTCCTTATGGGTTTTAGGGCGTTGCTGATTTATAAATCTGAATTTTTATTTTATATTGTTTGGAGGAAGGTGGGTGGGGCTTGCGCTGTACGGAGGATTGACTTGTACAAAGGTTTTTCACCTTTGATTCCAGCATTTTAATACTAATAGAATGGTAGACAGGCAAGAACACCAACCCTACTTAATAGCAGTAAGTGTAATGCATCTTTTATATATATATTTTTTTATCATATTTACCACTTCGGCCAGAAAAATATCCAAGACAACAAATATATACATTTTTTCCCTACATATCTCCGAAAATGCACAACCACCTTTCCTGAATGCAATTTTACACTTGAAGAAATTTTGACAATCAGGGACGGTTCCAGACCGATATGTCGTCATGTCGACCCTCGTTATCGACATGCGGGACCGACGACCGCTGAGGCTTAACGTCCCTCAATTGGGTGCAGCACTTGTGAATTCTTGTTCCAGTTAACGACTGTTTTATTCAGGGGGAACTATACTATTATATATATCATATATACATACATATACATACATACATATACATACATACATACAGTCATATACATATACATACATATACATACATACACATACATACATACATACATACATACATATACATACATACACATACATATACATATATACACATACATATACATATATACACATACATATACATATATACATACATATACATATATACATACATACATATACATATATACATACATACATATACATATATACATACATACATATACATATATACATACATACATATACATATATACATACATATACATATATACATACATACATATACATATATACATACATACATATACATATATACATAAATACATATACATACATATATACATAAATACATATACATACATATATACATAAATACATATACATACATATATACATAAATACATATACATACATATATACAAATACATATATACATAAATACATATATACATACATATATACATAAATACATATATACATACATATATACATATATATATTATATGCATATACATATACATACACATATACATACACACACATACATATATACATATCATATACACATACATATGCATGCATGCATAATGCATGTTCAAGCTATTCCATACGAAATAAAGAAAAATCGAGAAAAAACGAAAGAAAAATTTGAGGAAGGCAAAAACAAAAATATATATAAATAAAAACTAAAAAGATTAAGTCCTGCATATAAAAATAAAGCAATCTTATTAATGAATCCCTAAACACTGAAGACCCAAGTTAACCATAAAAAAGGAAACTGTGCGAGTTATCTGCACAGGATTTCATTCAGATCAGGACATTTATCCCATTGCTTAAATTAAGGTTAACTTGCCTCGGGAACCCGTCCCCATTATCAGGGGATGGGAGTTGACGTCTCCCAAAGAGCTTCCAGCTGTATAAAGTACATGGAACTCATTATGGCGACACTCCCAAGTGCGCGGGATCTGACTTTCCCAAAAGGCGAAAGAAGTCAAAGGTAACGAGGTGGGAAAAAAAAAGTGAAGGATGAGGGGGGTAAGGACCCAACCCGCCCCCCTAACTCCCTACTTCTTCAGCACCGAAGAAGAGGGCACAAATTCCCCTTCGCCTCCCAGGTTCCCCCTCCTGCAACAAGCTCGTTCTTTTGCACCTACAGATCATTCAGAAGGTTTTAATTAGAACAAGGCAGGTGTATTGTAACTTGTTTGGCTTACGCGTTGTTTGTGCCTTCGTCTACCCTTCCGTTTACGTGTTTGTCTCCTAAAGTATTTTTCAGTCTTCGGCTCCCATGGGTCTCTGGATGGTCTCTCTTTTCCTCGCTTGAGACTACGTACTGTTGTGGTGGTCTTGGCTATAGCGTCTCCCGGTCTCCCCCCCCAGTCTCTCCCGGTCTCCCCCCAGTCTCTCCCGGTCTCCCCCCAGTCTCTCCCGGTCCCCCCCCCAGTCTCTCCCGGTCCCCCCCACAGTCTCTCCCGGTCCCCCCCACAGTCTCTCCCGGTCTCCCCCAAGTCTCTCCCGGTCCCCCCAGTCTCTCCCGGTCCCCCCCAGTCTCTCCCGGTCCCCCCCAGTCTCTCCCAGTCCCCCCCAGTCTCTCCCAGTCCCCCCCATCTCTCCCAGTCCCCCCCCCGTCTCTCCCGGTCCCCCCCCCGTCTCTCCCGGTGCCCCCCCGTCTCTCCCGGTCCCCCCCGTCTCTCCCGGTCCCCCCCCGTCTCTCCCGGTCCCCCCCGTCTCTCCCGGTCCCCCCCAGTCTCCCGGTCCCCCCCAGTCTCCCGGTCCCCCCCCCAGTCTCCCGGTCCCCCCAGTCTCTCCCGGTCCCCCCAGTCTCTCCCGGTCCCCCACCAGTCTCTCCCGGTCCCCCACCAGTCTCTCCCGGTCTACCCCCCCAGTCTCCTGGTTTCCCCCAGTCTCCTGGTTTCCCCCAGTCTCTCGGTCTCCCCCAGTCTCCTGGTCTCCCCCAGTCTCCTGGTCTCCCCCAGTCTCCTGGTCTCCCCCAGTCTCCTGGTCTCCCCCAGTCTCCTGGTCTCCCCCAGTCTCTCGGTCTCCCCCAGTCTCTCGGTCTCCCCCAGTCTCCCTGTCACTATTTCCCGGTCACTGTTGTATATACTTTTTTTCCCACTAACGTCTATGATTTGCATTGCCTTTCTTGAACTAACGTAATGGTGACCATTTTAGTATTATAGTATAATAGTGGGAGGTGGATTTACTACAGCCAAGGACATTATAAATTACTATTGGACGACTTTAAGTGTGCGCGTACATTAGTGTTTACATACAATATTATTCCGCGTGAGTTTTCCCTGTTTATCTTTCGTTGCCCGAATGTTTAATTATATTTACGAGTTCCAAGGTAAGCTTACGAATAATTGTATGCATGTGCCTTTGCACCTGTATATAAAGGTTAAAATAAGTCTTTCAGATCATCAATATAGCCGTCTCGATGCATCAACCTTGGGCCCTCAAGATTGATGTGTATTGTGGTCATATGAACGTGTCTGGAAACTCTTATCTTGCATAATTTTTTTCAATATGTTGGTAGTTCCCTACTCCGTGAGGTACCTAAATATGATAGCCTTCGGAGAAGCAAGACCTCCAGCGTTGAGTAGCTCTTAAGAACCATCTACTCTTTGCTTTTAAACACCAGATGCTTGCGCCCACGTCCACTCGTCCACCACGCTCCCATCTTGCATCTCAACATAAAAAATGTATATAATGTGTATTTCATATATATATATATATATATATATATATATATATATATATATATATATATATATATGTATATTCCATTTACTCAGTGTTGATAAATATTTATTATACCTGTATCCAAACAGTGGTGGGCATTGTTGGAATAAGGTGAATGGAAGAGGGGAAAATAGGTGAAGATGAAGAGGGGGGGGAGGAGAAGCGCTGTAAGGACCAGCGAAAACAAAACTACTACGTTAGGACTAGGAGGAAGAAGAAACGAGAAACGTATGAAAGATACTTGGAGAGTGGGAATGGCGCGAGATAATACTGGAAGATAAAAAAAATAATAATAATAATAATAATAATAATAATAATAATAATAAAAAATAAAACCAAAACAAGATAGAATAAGATAGAATAAAATAGAATGAACTAAAAGTATAAACTAGATTAAAGCGAACAAAAAGCAAAGGCTTCAGACAAAGAACAGTCAGAAGTGACCTCGAACTGGGAGGAACATCAAGCGAGATTTTCTTTTGCCCGGAATTCACCACAAACTCCTGCTGCTGCTGCAACACCTGGGGCAACAGCTGCATCAACACAAACCACACAGGAACGATGACAAGAGCAGCTGAAGTTCCTGCCTGACCTCAGTCTGCTCTCTGCCTGCCTGCCTGCCTGCCTGCCTGCCTGCCTGCCTGCCTGACTGACCACCTTACGTTACCTAGCAACCAGTCGTCAGCGACCACCTCCTCCTCCTCCTCTCCCCATCACCTCCCCTCCTCTTCCCCTTCACTTCCCTCTCTCTCCCCCTCCTATTCCCCCTCACTTCCCTCTCTCTCCCCCTCCTATTCCCCCTCACTTCCCTCTCTCTCCCCCTCCTATTCCCCCTCACTTCCCTCTCTCTCCCCCTCCTATTCCCCCTCACTTCCCTCTCTCTCCCCCTCCTATTCCCCCTCACTTCCCTCTCTCTCCCCCTCACTTCCCTCTCTCTCCCCCTCCTATTCCCCCTCACTTCCCTCTCTCTCCCCCTCCTATTCCCCCTCACTTCCCTCTCTCCCCCCCTCCTATTCCCCCTCACTTCCCTCTCTCTCCCCCTCCTATTCCCCCTCACTTCCCTCTCTCTCCCCCTCCTATTCCCCCTCACTTCCCTCTCTCTCCCCCTCCTATTCCCCCTCACTTCCCTCTCTCTCCCCCTCCTATTCCCCCTCACTTCCTCTCTCTCCCCCCTCCTATTCCCTCACTTTCCTCTCTCTCCCCCTCCTATTCCCCCTCACTTCATCTCTCTCCCCCTCCCATTCCCCCTCACTTCCCTCCTATTCCCCTCCTTCCCCTCTCTCCCCCTCCTATTCCCCCTCACTTCCCTCTCTCCCCCTCCTATTCCCCCTCACTTCCCTCTCCCCCTCCTTTTCCTCATTTCCCCCTCCCTCCCTCCATCTCTCTCTCCCCCTCCCTCCCTCCATCTCTCTCTCCCCCTCCCTCCCTCCATCTCTCTCCCCCTCCCTCCCTCCATCTCTCTCCCCCTCCCTCCCTCCATCTCTCTCCCCCTTCTCCCTCCATCTCTCTCTCCCCCTTCTCCCTCCATCTCTCTCTCCCCCTTCTCCCTCCATCTCTCTCTCCCCCTTCTCCCTCCATCTCTCTCTCCCCCTTCTCCCTCCATCTCTCTCTCCCCCTTCTCCCTCCATCTCTCTCTCCCCCTTCTCCCTCCATCTCTCTCTCTCCCCCCTTCTCCCTCCAATCTCTCTCTCACCCCTTCTCCCTCCATCTCTCTCTCCCCTTCTCCCTCCAACTCTCTCTCCCCCTTCTCCCTCCATCTCTCTCTCCCCTTCTCCCTCCATCTCTCTCTCCCCCTTCTCCCTCCATCTCTCTCTCCCCCTTCGCCCTCCATCTAGCTCTCACCTCTCTCCCTCAATCTCTCTCTGACCTTTCTCCCTCCATCTCTCTCTCCCCCTTCTCCCTCCATCTCTCTCTCCCCCTTCTCCCTCCATCTCTCTCTCCCCTTCTCCCATCTCTCTCTCCCCTTCTCCCTCCATCTCTCTCTCCCCCTTCTCCCTCCATCTCTCTCTCCCCCTTCTCCCTCCATCTCTCTCTCCCCCTTCTCCCTCCATCTCTCTCACCCCCGTCTCCCTCCATCTCTCTCTCCCCTTCGCCCTCCATCTCTCTCTCTCCCCCTTCTCCCTCCATCTCTCTCTCCCCCTTCTCCCTCCATCTCTCTCTCCCCCTTCTCCCTCCATCTCTCTCTCCCCCTTCTCCCTCCATCTCTCTCTCCCCCTTCTCCCTCCATCTCTCTCTCCCCCTTCTCCCTCCATCTCTCTCTCCCCCTTCTCCCTCCATCTCTCTCTCCCCCTTCTCCCTCCATCTCTCTCTCCCCCTTCTCCCTCCATCTCTCTCTCCCCCTTCTCCCTCCATCTCTCTCCCCCTTCTCCCTCCATCTCTCTCTCCCCCTTCTCCCTCCATCTCTCTCCCCTTCCCTCCCTCCATCTCTCTCTCTCCCCCTTCTCCCTCCATCTCTCTCTCTCTCACCCTTCTCCCCCCCATCTCTCTCTCCCCCTTCTCCCTCCATCTCTCTCTCCCCCTTCTCCCTCCATCTCTCTCCCCCTTCTCCCTCCATCTCTCTCCCCCTTCTCCCTCCATCTCTCTCCCCCTTCCCTCCCTCCATCTCTCCCCTTCCCTCCCTCCATCTCTCTCCCCCTTCTCCCTCCATCTCTCCCCTTCCCTCCCTCCATCTCTCCCCTTCCCTCCCTCCATCTCTCCCCCCTACCTCCATCTCTCCCCCCTACCTCCATCTCTCCCCCCTACCTCCATCTCTCCCCCCTTTCTCCCTCTTCCCTCCCCTTTCTCCCTCCTCCCTCTCCCCCTCTCCCTTTCTCACGGAGCCATGCCATGCCAAGCAATCCACCGGGCAGAACCAGATGAGCAATTGTTGAAGAGAAAGCCCGACTGAGAGTGAGAACGAGTGAGTGAGAACGAGTGAGTGAGAAGAAGTGAGGGCGAGAATGAGAGTGAGGGCGAGAATGAGAGTGAGGGCGAGAATGAGAGTGAGTGCGAGTGCATGCATGAGTGGGTGAGTCATGATGCTCAAGACCTACATACAGCTTTAAAGAGTCCGCAACCCCCCCTCCCTCCCCCTCCCCCAACGCGGGCGGACAACGACGACGACTGGGGCGGCGATGCCTCACCAAGACAAATCAAAGATAGCTTCTCTAATCAACGGCCGATAGGATCTCTCTCGCCACACAACAAACGAAGATTGAGCCCCCCCACCCCCCAAGATCCAGGAGTCCATCACGCTCCACCTATCCACCCAGTCACCCACCCACCCACTCAGTCAATCTGTCACCCACCCACACAGTCACCCACCCACCCATCTGTTCCCAAAGGATAGGAGGGAAGAGAGAAGGACGAAAGCAAGAGAAAACACGAAAGCAAATCACGAAAGCACGAAAGCAAGAGAGGACAGCAAGAAAGGACAGCAAGAGAAAACAAGAGAAAGCAAGAGAAAGCAAGAAAACAAGAAAGCAAGAAAACAAGAAAGCACGAAATCAAGAAACACGAAAACAAGCGAGAAAGCAAGAAAACAAGAGAGAAAGCAAGAAAGCAACAGAGTAAGGGAAAGCAAGAAAGCAAGAGAGAAAGCAAGAACAGCTAGAAAGGACAGCAAGAAAGGACAGCAAGAGAGAAAGCAAGAAAGGACAGCAAGAGAGAAAGCAAGAAAGGAGAGCAAGAGAGAAAGCAAGAAAGGACAGCAAGAGAACAGAATAACGAAAAGAGGAAAAAGAAGAGGGAAAGGAAAAGAAGGGAGAGGAAGAGAGAAAGTAGGTGAAATAAAAGAAAAGGAGGAAAGGAAGAGAAAGGAAAGCGAGAAAGCTAGAAAGGAAACGAAGAAAATAAACGAAAAAAATAAAAAATAAAATGTTTGCTCACAGACCTGTTAGAAAGTTCTGGGTGCGGGCCAGCGGATGACAAAATTTCCTAAAGTTTGAACAGGACAACCGAAGTTCTAAGAGTTTGCCAGCAGAACAACTAAAGCTGCCATTATTGGCAAAATGGATAATTGGGAAAAATCCAAGGCCATTCTACTGCCAACTAATACGTTCTTTGTGTCGGCTTACAGCGCATCGACATGTTACACTATTCCGCCCCCCCCCCCAAAAAAAAACACGTTTATCCCAGTGCAATAGCGCTTTTTTTTTTTTTTTTTTTGCATTTGGAACGATTTCTGCTGTGCCCGACAATAAAAAATAATTTAGTAATGGATGTTTACAATTAGCGAGTGAAAATTATCCCGGACAGGGCCCCAGATGTTCCAGCTCCGAACTCGAGAAGTCGTACTGCCTCTGTCACTTTAGCTGCTATTTTCTGCCAGTAACAACGTATACAATAACTCATTACAATATGACATACAATGACAACGTAGGAAAAAAAAATGCATTAAACGATCTGATATAATGAGAGCTGTGCAACTAAAGAAGCTTTGCTGGAGCCGAAGCCGTCATCAGTTAGGACGAGTGAGCCACCTGTAGCTACGAGTCCCTTTGATCTATGTTAGCAGTTCTCAACCTAAGGCCACATGAAAGCTAGGATATTGTACAATATAGAATACATTTTCCTAATAATATCTGTGAGAGAGAACCATAGGCAAATTGTAATTCCAGAGAGATCATCATCATCATGAATGAAGATAAGAATTTTTCGGTACAATAGCCCACCCTATTCAAACTCCCCGACTTCGTGAACTACAGCCAACTGTACACCGAACTCGCGCGCGCCTCCAGCCGACACCAAGACTCGAAGACGATCTCCGCCGTGGATCCAGATTGGACGGGGCTCAGCTTCTTAAGCCACGGGAGCTCTCGAAGAGATCCGCCTGGGGAAGGAGCGGATCACCAGCATTAAGCTGAGATCGAGTTTGACTTCGGCAGAAGGACGCCGACGTCTCGTCACCGACCAACACGATTAGTCAAGATTCTAACCTCCTCCTTGGAGCCCTCCTCCTCTTCCTCCGTGCCGGGAGGAAGGAGCACAGGGAACTCTTGTACCGAGAATATACGTATTAGGTTTTGTTTTACTAATGCGGAAGGATTATAGCTGAGAAAATGTTTTGATTATAAAATAAATAAATAAAAATAAAAGAGGGGAGAGACCGTGGGACCACAAGAAAACGACGAAAGTGAGAGAACCGGAGAGAAAGGGAGATATAAAAAAAATCCCCCGTTATAGTAATTTCATTTACTTATAAATATACCACGCCGAATACATAATATCCTTCTGACCCAGTCCCTTCAGAACACTGAAATGGAAATGGTAATTGATAAAGACCTGCTCCATTTCGCCAATGAATGGGCCCCGCACTGCCTACGGACAAGGCCAACTACGCCGAAAGCAAATTACTCAAGTCATGGAGAGTTCCGCCCACCCCTGGTGACGTAAGACCAATATTCACGGTGATTGGTCATCGTGATTTACGCAACCAATCGCGGAAGTCGTTGGATCTTACGTCATAAGCCGGAAGATGGAGTGAAGCGGGGAGGGGGAGGTAGGTTTTGGAGACAAAAATCTTATTTAAGCCTTCTGCTAGACAAAATCAAATTAATGTAATTTGTGATCATATGACAAATGAGAATTTCGGGATGGTCTAATGAACCATGTCTGCATAGTACTACCCCACCCCCTACACGCGCGCGAAACGAAGATCAGCAGCCACAATCCACACTATTTAGAGAAACCACACTAATATTCCACACCACAAATCAAATCCAGCGGACTCTTCCATCATCATCTCTTTATGAACTGAACTTCACTTGACAACTCTTGATAGTAACAGCTTCTCGGGGGAAATTTCCCATTCCTCACTCGACCCATGTACGAACTCGAGCATACGTCCGAGAAGTTTTGAGGAACCAGTGTGACGCAATAGCGCTAATACCAACGGCCGTAACGACCATAACCGTCATAACCGTCATTCTGAGGTTCAAAAACTCGCAGCAAGCGATGTCAGCTTTCTCGCCTACGCACATCGTTTGTTCTAGGTACAGGTTACAAATTAATTATTCTTGAATTAAAGTCGTATTAAACAAAAGAATACAAATATATAAATAAATAAATGAATAAATAAATAAATAAACATGCCCGGTTTGCATTCTCGCTTACATCACCATTCCCATCCTCATCCCTCCTCATCCTTACCCTCATCCCCAGCCCTTCGTCAGCTCTGAATGTTCCTGCGCTCCACAATTTCGAGGGTCTGGCACGTACAGCCGCCCTTCCTCCCACGGAAGTCTCTCGAGGACGACTCTGGTGGTTGGCCCTCTTCAAGGTTCTACCGCAGAAGCGAGAGAAGAAGCAGGAAGTAAAGGAAAGGGCGAGAAGCAGATAGTAGAAGCGAGAAGAGCGAGCAGCAGATGGTGGAAGGAGGAAGAGCGAGGAGCAGATAGTGGAAGGAGGAGGAGCGAGGAGCAGATGGTGGAAGGAGGAAGAGCGAGGAGCAGATAGTGGAAGGAGGAAGAGCGAGGAGCAGATGGTGGAAGGAGGAAGAGCGAGGAGCAGATACTGGAAGGAGGAAGAGCGAGGAGCAGATACTGGAAGGAGGAAGAGCGAGGAGCAGATACTGGAAGGAGGAAGAGCGAGGAGCAGATAGTGGAAGGAGGAAGAGCGAGGAGCAGATGGTGGAAGGAGGAAGAGCGAGGAGCAGATACTGGAAGGAGGAAGAGCGAGGAGCAGATACTGGAAGGAGGAAGAGCGAGGAGCAGATACTGGAAGGAGGAAGAGCGAGGAGCAGATACTGGAAGGAGGAAGAGCGAGGAGCAGATACTGGAAGGAGGAAGAGCGAAGAGCAGATACTGGAAGGAGGAAGAGCGAAGAGCAGATACTGGAAGGAGGAAGAGCGAGTAGCAGGTAAGGGAAGGGGAGGAGCGAGGAGCAGGTAAGGGAAGGGGAAGAGCGATGAGCAGATTGAGGAAGGAGTGGGGCGAGGAACAGATAGTGGAAGAGAAAGATTGAGGAACAGAGTGTGGAAAGGAAAACGAAGGGCGAGGAACAGCTACTGTAGCTTAAGAGAAAGCGCGAGGTGCAGGTAGTGGAAGCGGAAGGACGAGCAGCTGATGGTGGAAGAGGAGGGACGAGGAGCAGGCAGTGGAATGGAAAAGGGGAAGGGTGAGGAGCAGGGTGAGGAGAAGGGCGAGAAGCAGGACGAGAAGGGCGAGGAGAAGGGCGAGGAGAAGGGCGAGCAGTAGAGCAAGAAGGGGAGAAGTAGGGGGAGAAGTAGGGCGAGAAGGGGAGAAGTAGGGCGAGAAGGGGAGAAGTAGGGCGAGAAGGGGAGAAGTAGGGCGAGAAGGGGAGAAGTAGGGCGAGAAGGGGAGAAGTAGGGCGAGAAGTAGGGCGAGAAGTAGGGAGAGAAGTAGGGCGAGAAGGGGAGAAGAAGGGCGAGAGGGGAGAGAAATAGGACGAAGGGCGAGAAGTAGGGCGAGAAGGGCGAGAAGGGAGAGAAATAGGGCGAGAGGGGAGAGAAATAAGGCGAGAAGGGCGAGGAGCAGGACGACAAGGGCGAGGAGCAGGACGACAAGGGCGAGGAGCAGGACGACAAGGGCGAGGAGCAGGACGACAAGGCGAGAGCAGGACGACATGGGCGAGGAAGGACGACAAGGGCGAGGAGCAGGACGAGAAGGGCGAGGAGCAGGACGACAAGGGCGAGGAGCAGGACGACAAGGGCGAGGAGCAGGACGACAAGGGCGAGGAGCAGGACGACATGGGCGAGTAGTAGGGCGAGGAGCAGGACGACATGGGCGAGTAGTAGGGCGAGGAGCAGGACGACATGGGCGAGTAGTAGGGCGACAAGGGCGAGGAGCAGAACGACAAGGGCGAGGAGCAGAACGACAAGGGCGAGGAGCAGAACGACAAGGGCGAGGAGCAGAACGACAAGGGCGAGGAGCAGAACGACAAGGGCGAGGAGGACAAGGGCGAGGAGCAGAACGACAAGGGCGAGGAGCAGAACGACAAGGGCGAGGAGCAGGACGACATGGGCGAGGAGCAGGACGACAAGGGCGAGGAGCAGGTGTCAGAGGGCCAATTGCCCGGGTCGAGGCTAAGGAGTGGGATGGAGGGATGCGCCCAGGGGAAGCGGCAGCAGCAGCAGCAGGCGCGGTACGCGTTACATCCCCCCCTCCCCCTCCCCCCCAACTCACACGTGACCTTTGACTTCCAAGCAGCATGGGATCAGTGTTGTTGCAAATCGAGAAAGAGAAAACTGAGGTGAAAGAATGAGAAAGAATAAGAAAACACAGAACAAAAAAATGGAAGGGAAAAGTACATAGAGTGAATGGTGAAAGTGAAAAGAAAGAAAACGAAAGGTGACAGATTTGTAAAAATAAAGGAAAGGAAATCGAAAGAAAAGAATGACGTCACACAAAGATACACACAGATACACACGCGCAGATACACTCAAAACATACACACGCAAAAACAGATACACACGCACGCATACATACATACTGTACACATGCACGCACACACGCATGTATACACATACATATACACACGCATGTATATACATACATATACACACACGCATGTAAACACACACAATTATATATATATATATATATATATATATATATATATATACACACAAATTTACACACGCACAGTCACAGACAGAGGGAGAGAACGAGGAGAGAGGGGAGAGAGGAGAGAACGCGGGGAGAGGGGGAGAGAACGAGGAGAGAGGGGGAGAGAACGAGAGAGGGGAAGAAAGACGGGGAGAGAGGGGGAGAGAGGGGAAGGGAAAGGGGGAGAGGGGAGAGAGAGGGGAAGGGAAAGGGGGAGAGAGAGGGAGGGAGGGGGAGAGAGGGGAAGGAGAGGGGGAGAGAGAGAGGGGAGGAGAGGGGGGAGGGGAGAGAGGGAAGGGAGGAGGAGGGGGAGAGGGGAGGGAGGAGGGGGGGAGAGGAGGAGAGAGGGAAGGGAGGGGGGAGAGGGTGGAGAGAGGGAAGGGAAAGGGAAGAGGGGGGAGAGAGGGAGAGGGAGGAGAGAGAGAGGGAGGGAGAGAGGTGGAGAGAGAGGGGAAGGGAAAGGGGAAGAGGTGGAGAGAGGGGGGAAGGGAAAGGGGAAGAGGTGGAGAGAAAAAAGAAAAGAGGGAAAAGAGGGAAGAGAGAAAAAAGAGAAAAGAGAAAAATAGAAAAGATAGAAAAGAAAGGGAAAAAGGGGGATTTTTCCTGTTATTGTCCCACCAGTAACTGTTTTTTTGTTGTCTTTGATTTTGTTTATCTTGGGTTAGGTTAGGTTAGGTTAGGATATGTTAACCTAACCTAAGAAACAAAACCAAAGACAACAGAAAAATAAAAAACAAATAAATAAAAAATTAGTGGTGGGGCAATAGCAAGGAAGTTCCGAAAAAAGATACAAGAGAAAAAGAGGAGGGCGAGAGGAGAGAAGAGAGGAGAGAAGAGAGGAGGGAGACAGGAGGGGGAGACAGGAGGGGGAGACAGGAGGGGGAGACAGGAGGGAGAGACAGGAGGGAGAGACAGGAGGGAGAGACAGGAGGGAGAGACAGGAGGGAGAGACAGGAGGGAGAGACAGGAGGGAGAGACAGGAGGGAGACAGAAAAAAAATAAGAGAAAAGAGATAAATGAGAAAGGAGAAAGAGAAAGGAAAATGAGAAAGAACGAAAGATAGAGAAAAAAAGATAAAAGGAAAAGGAATGAGAAAGAAATAGTGGAAGAGAAATAGAAAGAAAAGATAAAAGCAAGACCGAAAGAGGCAGAAAGAAAAAGTGAAAGAAAAATAAAGAAAAAGTCACGGAATCAGACACAGCCATACATAGACACACATACATACATACATGCATGCATACACACACATATACAGAGACAGACACACAGAGCTAAGGAAAATGTATGTGGGAATAGACCATACAAAACAAAAAGACAACCAAACATCACCACTGGATTCCACTCCGTTACGACCCTAGGTTTCTTCCATCCTCCTCAGAAAAGCCTACCAGGGACTATTTATACAAACAAAATAAAACGTTGTCCACTTAGATATTAGTTTGATTTGTGAAATTTTTGGCTTGAAGGCCAAGTGCCGGGGCCAGTAGGCCATTCAGCGCTCTTGGATATTAGTTCTTGAAGCCGCCAGGCGATTTTATTCAGTCACGCGAAACCCCTCTTGCAGAAGAAAAGGACAAAGGGGTTGACTTAGCCCGATGCCCGATTGTCCTTCCGCACATGTGTTGGTCATAACGCAGGAACGTTTCACAGCTTCTGTATTGATTTCCCATCACAATACGATATAATTAGCCCCCAAGCATATACACCTCTTGCGCCAGCCAATCAGAGCACACGTGCCCCCCTCCTCCTCCCTACCGATCTCTTCTCTTCTGGTATCTGTCGCCCACCCCCCACCCCACGCGCCACCCCCCACCTTCACCAGTGACGCCAGACACTTGTTCCAAGCACCTGGACTCAAGAAGACCAAAACACGCGTGCTATCAAGAGGACCGTTGACCTCTAACCATCCCTCCCCCCCCACTATTACCTTCCCGCTCCCCCCCCCATTACCTTCCCGCTCCCCCCACCCCCCATTCGCTCGTCACCTCACCGCTCCCACCTCCCTCATTCATCCGACTCGTCTGGGAGTGATCCGGAGGAGAGCTCAGGAGAGGACGGCTGCTAGGATCAAGTGACCATTCTCGACGCCAGAGCTGAAGCTTCCGGTTGCTATGGTAACAAGAAGCCACTATTGTTAGGCTTTTTTGTCGATTTTATCTATTTATCTACTTATCTATTTATCTAACCTATTCATATAGGTATCTCTCTCTTATTTTATCATATTTATATATTTCTTTATAGGAACTTAAGTAGACTTCAACAAAATCTTCCGAGACTAAGGTGGATTCTTTCTCAACTATAATGCTACAGGATTATGCAAATTTATATTTCATTAACATCTGATACATTCCCATCCACCAAAGACCAGCCTCCAAAGGGAGGGAGAACGAGCGAGCAGCCTCCAAAGGGAGGGAGAACGAGCGAGCAGCCTCCAAAGGGAGGGAGAACGAGCGAGCAGCCTCCAAAGGGAGGGAGAACGAGCGAGCAGCCTCCAAAGGGAGGGAGAACGAGCGAGCAGCCTCCAAAGGGAGGGAGAACGAGCGAGCAGCCTCCAAAGGGAGGGAGAACGAGCGAGCAGCCTCCAAAGGGAGGAGAACGAGCGAGCAGCCTCCAAAGGGAGGGAGAACGAGCGAGCAGCCTCCAAAGGGAGGGAGAACGAGCGAGCAGCCTCCAAAGGGAGGGAGAACGAGCGAGCAGCCTCCAAAGGGAGGGAGAACGAGCGAGCAGCCTCCAAAGGGAGGGAGAACGAGCGAGCAGCCTCCAAAGGGAGGGAGAACGAGCGAGCAGCCTCCAAAGGGAGGGAGAACGAGCGAGCAGCCTCCAAAGGGAGGGAGAACGAGCGAGCAGCCTCCAAAGGGAGGGAGAACGAGCGAGCAGCCTCCAAAGGGAGGGAGAACGAGCGAGCAGCCTCCAAAGGGAAGGAGAACGAGAGAACGAGCGAGCAGCCTCCAAAGGGAAGGAGAACGAGCGAGCAGCCTCCAAAGGAAGGGAGAACGAGCGAGCAGCCTCCAAAAGGATGGGAAACGACGAGTCTTCAAGGTCAGACAGAGGCAGTCTATCACCCAAAGGGGGTCAGCGAAGTCCCTCGACAATGGCACATTCTTTTTCCAACACAGACACCTGGGTCCTCAGACTCTCTTCAAGACTATCAATAACACAAAAGGTTCATTTCCGAGCGTTTGATGACTAGGTGTGGACCTTCTGGATATATGGACAAAAACTGATCCTGCGGACCCCCCCCCCCAAAAAAAAAGTATATATATATATATATATATATATATATATATATATATATATATATATATAATAATAATAATAACAGGAAACAAGGAGAGAGAGAGAGAGACTACGATCTCTACACTTCAGAACCTAGATTTGAAGTCTCGAACCAAAAACAGTCTCCCCTTAACAATTGTATTCTGGTTAACGCCATGTTATCTTACTCAGTTACATACATATACACATTGCTACGTACACAATTTTTTCAAAGAAATTCGTTGCATTTCTACGTTATGTCACCAATTTAAGACAAACACAATTGTTTATTTGTGTGTGTGTGTGTGTGTGTACATATATACATAACCATGTATGCACGTATACTATTCATACATGTATATATATATATATATATATATAATATATATATACACACATACATGTACATGCATACATATATAGTGGCCTTGTTTGGAATTTATTTTTATCCTTTTCCTTTAAAGAGCTAAACATATCAAAAACTACAATCCCTCGTATATTCAACTTGAAGGCAAACCGAACATGTTAAAATAATAAACTATTGGTCATTTATTTTGCCAAGCTTAGCTCTCTGGCAAATTTTCTTACCAGCAGAAATACACGGCAAACGGGAAATATGCCTGCGTACGTCACGGTAGGTATGGATGTGCTATCCTCTCACGTGACGTGACGTGACGTGACGTGACGTGGTGCTCACGGAGAAAACGCCCAGGAAGAGAAGGAATTGCAAAGAGATGGAGGAATTCAAAGAGTAGGAAGAGGTAGAGAAAGACGGAGAAGAGCAAGAGAAAGACGGAGAAGAGCAAGAGAAAGACGGAGAAGAGCAAGAGAAAGACGGAGAAGAGCAAGAGAAAGACGGAGAAGAGCAAGAGAAAGACGGAGAAGAGAAAGAGCAAGAGGAAGAGGAAGAGAAAGAGCAAGAGAAATAGCAAGAGCAAGAGGAAGAGCAAGAGGAAGAGCAAGAGCAAGAGCAAGAGGAAGAGCAAGAGGAAGAGCAAGAGGAAGAGCAAGAGGAAGAGGAAGAGCAAGAGGAAGAGGATGGAGTAGAAATACAAAAAAATGCTGAGAGGAGAAATACTAAGAATACTAGAAGGAGGAAGGGTTTTTGCATTAATCACGGATAACTTGTGATCCCATCCTTAGCCACAATATAGCACCAAAGAGATGGAGTCAGAAATGGGGGAGTGAGTCAGAAGAGGGGGGAGTGAGTAAGAAGAGGGGGGAGTGAGTGAGAAGAGGGGTGAGTGAGAAGAGGGGTGAGTGAGAAGAGGGGTGAGTGAGAAGAGGGGTGAGTGAGAAGAGGGGTGAGTGAGAAGAGGGGTGAGTGAGAAGAGGGGTGAGTGAGAAGAGGGGTGAGTGAGAAGAGGGGGGAGTGAGTGAGAAGAGGGGGGAGTGAGTGAGAAGAGGGGGGAGTGAGTGAGAAGAGGGGGGAGTGAGTGAGAAGAGGGGGGAGTGAGTGAGAAGAGGGGGGAGTGAGTGAGAAGAGGGGGGAGTGAGTGAGAAGAGGGGGGAGTGAGTGAGAAGAGGGGGGAGTGAGTGAGAAGAGGGGGGAGTGAGTGAGAAGAGGGGGAGTGAGTGAGAAGAGGGGGGAGTGAGTGAGAAGAGGGGGGAGTGAGTGAGAAGAGGGGGGAGTGAGTGAGAAGAGGGGGAGTGAGTGAGAAGAGGGTGAGCTGTGAGTGCGAAGAGGGTGAGCAGTGAGTGAGAAGAAGGGAGGAGTGAGTGAGAAGATATGGGAGTGAGAAAAGGAGTGAGAAAAGTGTGAGAAAAGGTGTGAGAATAGGTGAGAAGTGAGGGAATGAGAGGAAGAGGGAGGAGGAGGAAGAGGAGGGAGGAGGAGGAAGAGGAGGGAGGAGGAGGAAGAGGAGGGAGGAGGAAGAGGAGGGAGGAGGAGGAAGAAGGCAAGCAGAGGAAGGAGGAAGAAGGCAAGCAGAGGAAGGAGGAAGAAGGCAAGCAGAGGAAGGAGGAAGAAGGCAAGCAGAGGAAGGAGGAGGAAGAAGGGAAGGAGATGGAGGAGAGAGAGTGAGGAGGAGCAGGAGATAGAAAGAAGAAGAAGATGAGGAGCAGCAGCAGACACAGGAAGAGGCGGAAAGAGCTGGAGGAGGAGGAGGAGGAGTAGGAGAAGAGGAGGAGGAGTAGGAGAAGAGGAGGAGGAGGAGAAGAGGAGGAGGAGGAGAAGAGACGAAGGAAGGAGGAGGAGGAGGAGGAGGAAGAGGGAGGAGGAGGAGGAAGGAGGGGGGAAGGAGGAAGGAGGAGGAGGAGGAGTAGGAGAAGAGGAGGAGGAGTAGGAGAAGAGGAGGAGGAGAAGAGGAGGAGTAGGAGAAGAGACGAAGGAGGAGACGACGACTGCGGCGATGCAAGGCCGGCTCGCGCGAACCTGCTGGTCGGTCGGTCGGTCCGACGTCGATGAGACGGCGAAGCTGCGTTCAATAACAGTTCCGTGCGTTCACGAGCCCGTGACGCGGCGGGCCGTTCAACAGCGCAAGACGTGACGCGAAGAGACGTGAAGCGGAGAGACGTGACGCAAAGAGACGGTACGTGACGCAAAGAGGTGACGAGGCATAACGTGACGTGACGTGAAACGCGACGAGGTGAAAAGAGCCGTGACGAGACAAGACCTGTGCCGTGACGACACGTGACGTGAGTGACGTGAGACGTACCGAGACGACGCAATCCGCGACGAAGAGACGTGAGGAGCCATAAGGAGAACCGCGGGCCGCGGCGCGAACCGTTCAATAGAGCAAGACGGAGAGACCCGCTCAACAGCGCCAGCCGTCACGCGAGCCCTTCAGCAGTGCGAGACTATATCAAGAACAACAGCATTGGTAGCAACATGGAGATCATCTTTATTTTTCCCTGCCGTCACGCAATTTTAATCAACCGAGATTACTCGCTCCGCTCCCCACTCCTGTGCAGCACAAATGTGCCAGTTTTGGCACAAGACACGTCCTGCCTGAGAACGTGGCACGTCATGCCATTGGTCAGCTTCATCTGACGTCATAGCTCAGTTTTACGTGCGAAAGCTAATATGACGTCACGTCACACGTTGAAGAATGATATGCCGAACGAAATATCTTCTGTATTCCGATAGGTTTAATAGGGAATAAACACAACGGAAGATATTGCGAGAGAGACAGACCGGCAGGCAGCCAGAAGGAGAGGGAGCCTGAAGGAGAGGGAGCCTGAAGGAGAGGGAGCCTGAAGGAGAGGGAGCCTGAAGGAGAGGGAGCCTGAAGGAGAGGGAGCCGGGAGGACAGGGAGCCGGGAGGACAGGGAGCCGGGAGGACAGGGAGCCTGAAGGACAGGGAGCCTGAAGGACAGGGAGCCTGAAGGACAGGGAGCCAGAAGGACAGGGAGCCAGAAGGACAGGGAGCCAGAAGGACAGGGAGCCTGAAGCACAGGGAGCCAGGAGCACAGGGAGCCAGGAGGACAGGGAGCCAGGAGAGCACAGGGAGCCAGAAGGACAGGGAGCCAGAAGGACCGGGAGCCAGGAGAGCACAGGGAGCCAGAAGGACAGGGAGCCAGAAGCACAGGGAGCCAGGAGGACAGGGAGCCAGAAGGACAGGGAGCCAGAAGGACAGGGAGCCAGAAGGACAGGGAGCCAGGAGGACAGGGAGCCAGGAGGACAGGGAGCCAGAAGCACAGGGAGCCAGAAGGACAGGGAGCCAGAAGCACAGGGAGCCAGAAGGACAGGGAGCCATAAGGACAGAGAGCCAGACGGAACGTGTCATCGGCCGTTCAGTTGCCAAGAACGTGAGGACGGGGCGTTCAATAGCCTAGAACGTGCAGCCGTCGAGCCGTTCAATAACCGACCCAGTGCCGACGACAACGAAGGAATGTTCAACAAATCCCCCAAAGAAAAATATTCATCTTTGAGTCGGAGACCAACAGCAGCGGCCCAAGTCCCGAACCAGCTACCACGACAGGGGCACGACGCCAGCTGGCAGTTGAAGCTGCGGCTGCGCGCTCCACCATCTGGAAAGCCCGGCAGCTGGTTCTCCAATACGGTCAATGACGTCAAATCGGCAAGTGAGGTCGGTAGGACTTCGATGGCTTGGTATGGGTTTCCGGCTGAATGGACACTGACGAAGGTCCCGCTCGCCTCTGTCAATCTCCAGGACAAAGGCTAAGCTGGGGCCTTTATCCCCGTGGGCTTCCTTCACTGGAGGCTGGGGAGTCTTGGGTAGTTTGGCTCGACGTGCGCGTGCGTGCGGACTTTTTCTCTTGCCCACACGCACACGCATACGCACACGTACACGCATACATACACACACACACAGCCAAAAGAGTAAATCTGTAGTATATGCTGATCTAGACTTACTAAGGATCGTGACTAATTCAGGTACTCAGATGCTCAGAGGAGCATTTGAAGCAATAGACACTTCACCTCCCAGCCCCAACCCCACAACCGATCCAGCTTCAATCCCGCCCCGTCCCACATCCACGACAGCGGGTCTACGCTCATCCGCCCACGCCTTCACTGGATTCAGAAGTGTCCCCTGCGGGAAGTTTTCGGCAACATGCAGGCACGCACACACACGTATTCACAAATTCTTTTTATCCTGTTCCCAAGAATCCACCCACGCGATCTTTCTTTTAAGGGGAGGATCAACCCAGGATCAAAGATCATAAAGGGTGGCGTAGTCGGAAGCGTACTGGTCTCGCATTCGCTTAGCTGTGGGTTCGATTCCCGCACTTCTCCGATTCTCAGCACGGCTGTTGGTTACCTGCCCCAGCATTTCAAGCGCAGAGGGCAAAGATGACTGCTTCGGCCGCAGGTACGCGCCTACTGGCGTAGGCTCCTCACCCTCTATCCTTGTAAATAATGTCGCACATAACTGGACCACGAATCAAGAGGATAAGGCGTGGGTGAAAGTGGGAAGCAACTATGGAAATGTGATATTAGTGAAACAAGGAAATGGTAGGTCACGTTGAAACGCCAATGCGAGGCATGGAGAGCAGATGTATGTGGGCGGTGTAAGGAGAGTTTGGTTTCAAATGGTTTTAGACGGTTATGAAGTACGACTTGTGAAGACAACGTATCAGGATGTACGAGAACTACTGCTCTTCGTTTGGAAGGGGAGGGCAAGGGGGAGGGCAAGGGGGAGGGCAAGGTGGAGGGCAAGGGGGAGGGGAAAGGGTGATGGTGTAAAAGGGGGTAGGTAAAAACAATTGTAAGGAAGACTCGTAACTTCTGGTGAAGTATGCACGGTATTTCAGTCGTTTCCTGTAGACCACGTACCACGTAAACACAAACCTCTCATGGCGCTGTGGTTAGAGCTCTGGCCTGCCACTACGGAGGTCCGGGTTCGATCCTCGCCCGGGGCTGAAATAATATCAGTATCGCAGCGGTGAGGGGTGTTACTCCAACTCTCGTGGGCGGGGAGTTGGGGATGTGTGTGTGTGTGCAAGGTCATAGCATTACCCATAGATCGGACCTACGAGCTCTGAGCTCTCTTCCAGGAGGGAAATAGCTGTCGATCACGAGTCCAACACGTGATCCAAAAAAGACCAAAAAAGACCAAAGACCAAGTGAATACACAAATACATGCACATAAATGTACATGAACACACAAGTTCCCTAAATACGTGTACATCATTCACACACGTTCACAAGGAAAACTCCATTCAGAACTCCCGACTTGTGTCCCCACCACCCGTTTTACCACTCCTCCTCCTCCCCCCCCGCGTCATCCACATCTTTTCTCCACTTCGTTCTCCGCCAGTTTCTTTCTCTAACTCCACTCCACCTCCTCTTCCTTCTTCCCCTCCCCTCCTCCCCCTTGCCCTCCACTTCCTCCCTCCTCTTACTCTTTGATCTTCCTCCTCCCCTTTCCTCCTCCTCCTCCTCCTTACCCCACATCTTCACTGTAGACACGAGGGGGGAACCGGTGGCTCCTGGGAGTGGAAGAAGGACAAGAAACCTGTTGCTAAATAGGTTCCATTCCTCCTCCTCATTCTCCTCCTCCTCCTCCTCCTCCCCCCCCCCCCAAACGGAAGGGAGACACTACAGTTTTCGTAGCAATGCAACACAATTCTCCTCCCAGTTCACCAACGAGTTTCACCAAATTGTTTCGCCAAAGGGTTTCGCCGAATCACGCCCAGCCAGTTTTCGCCAAATCAAGCCAAGCCAAATAGTTTCGCCAAATCAAGCCCGGCCAAATAGTTTCGCCAAATCAAGCCCAGCCAAATAGTTTCGCCATATCGAGTCCAGCCAAATAGTTTCGCCATATAAAGTCCAATTAGTTTCGCCAAATCACACAGCCATGTAGCTTCGCCAAATCACACCCAGTCTAATAGTTTCGCCAAATCACACCCAGCCAAGTAGTTTCGCCAAATCACACCCAGCCAAATAGTTTCGCCAAATCACGCCCAGCCAAATAGTTTCGCCAAATCACGCCTAGCCAAATAATTTCGCCAAATCACGCCCAGCCATATAGTTTCGCCAAATCACGCCCAGCCATATAGTTTCGCCAAATCACGCCCAGCCATATAGTTTCGCCAAATCACGCCCAGCCATATAGTTTCGCCAAATCACGCCCAGCCATATAGTTTCGCCAAATCACGCCCAGCCATATAGTTTCGCCAAATCACGCCCAGCCATATAGTTTCGCCAAATCGCGCCCGGCCAAATAGTTTCGCCAAATCACGCCCGGCCAAATAGTTTCGCCAAATCACAAAATCACGCTCCCCTAAATTCAATTTCACTAAACTTCAGTGGTGAAAATTAATGTGGCGAAACTTAATTCTGCAAATCTAATTTGGCGAAATTAATTTTGGCAACACGCATTTCGACGAAATGGAAAGTCGCCATGCAAGCAAGTCAGGCCGAGTCTAACTTTTGTTTGGATTCGTGCCTCAACTTGAATAATAAATTAGTTTGAAACAAATCAATATACTCCAAGTTCTTCTAACGAGTTTATAGGTATTTGCCATCTCGGCGACAGTGACAAAAATTAAACGATAAATAGACAACACAAATGAATAAACATGGTACAAAAATAGTAGATATGAATTATATCTGAAACAAAATAAATGTCAATTGAAAATTAAAATAAGAATTACAATCAATTGAAAAAATGAACATCAAAGACTGCATCAATGTGGGAGACCTTGTTACGTGTACGGGAAAATACACGTCTCCGCGTACAGCGAAGAACCACTTGTCTAGAAGACTGCAATAGGAGGAGGAGGAGGAGGAGGAGAAGGAAGAGGAAGGGAATCCAGTATGCCAGGGAGACGTATCATCGTATACATAATACGTCATTAGTTTACGTGGCGTAAAGGGGGAGGGGGGAACCACCACTTCACGTAGCTAAACTGCTCCAATGAAGTGAAGGATTCCCCCTAATCCACATTAAGAGTCCGCGATTCGAGTCAGTTGACTGGAACTCCCTGCCGTTCTTAGAGACTTCCCAGAGGCTCCAAGAGACTTCCCAGAGGCTCCAAGAGACTTCCCAGAGGCTCCAAGAGACTTCCCAGAGGCTCCAAGAGACTTCCCAGAGGCTCCAAGAGACTTCCCAGAGGCTCCAAGAGACTTCCCAGAGGCTCCAAGAGACTTCCCAGAGGCTCCAAGAGACTTCCCAGAGGCTCCAAGAGACTTCCCAGAGGCTCCAAGAGACTTCCCAGAGGCTCCAAGAGACTTCCCAGAGGCTCCAAGAGACTTCCCAGAGGCTCCAAGAGACTTCCCAGAGGCTCCAAGAGACTTCCCAGAGACTCCAGAGACTTCCCAGAGACTTCCCAGAGGCTCCCAAGAGACTTCCCAGAGGCTCCCAGAGACTTCCCAGAGGCTCCAGAGAGACTTCCCAGAGGCTCCAAGAGACTTCCCAGAGGCTCCAAGAGACTTCCCAGAGGCTCCAAGAGACTTCCCAGAGGCTCCAAGAGACTTCCCAGAGGCTCCAAGAGACTTCCCAGAGGCTCCAAGAGACTTCCCAGAGGCTCCAAGAGACTTCCCAGAGGCTCCAAGAGACTTCCCAGAGGCTCCAAGAGACTTCCCAGAGAGTATTTGAAGAGTTTAGTGACCAGTAGTCTCGTTAAGGCCACTGAAGCTCTCAGACACTCGAAATGGGTCTCCTGTGTACCGGCACGAAATTACCTGGCGGCCCGCATGGAGAAGGAATATACAAAGTAGTAGGCATTATAGGAGTGGCGACGGCGGCAGAAGAGGGAGGAGGTAGCAAGGAGAAGGAGGTCGGAGAGGGTAAAATAAGGATGAGGTTGAACGAGGTAGGACGAGAAAGGAAAGAAGGAAGATTTGGCGGTGGAAGATACGGCGGCGGTGGCGGGGGAAGAGGTGGCGGAGGAAAAGGAGGCGGCGGCTGCGGAAGGTGGTGGTGGTTGTGGAAGAAGAGGCTGTGGCAGCGGTAGAAAAGGTGGAAGCAGTGGAAGAGGAAGAGGCGACGGTGGAAGAGGCGGCGGTGGAAGAGGCGGCGGTGGAAGAGCCAGCGGTGGAAGAGGCAGCGGTGGAAGAGGCAGCGGCGGAAGAGGCGGCGGTGGAAGAGGCGGCGGTGGTGGTTGTGGAAGAAGAGGCTGTGGCAGCGGTAGAAAAGGTGGAAGCAGTGGAAGAGTAAGAGGCGGTGGCGGTGGAAGAATGAGAGGCGGTGGCGGTGGAAGAGGCGGCGGCGGAAGAGGCGGCGGCGGAAGAGGCGGCGGTGGAAGGGGCGGCGGTGGAAGGGGTGGCAATGGAAGAGGTGGCGGTGGAAGAGGTTGAGGAAAAAGGCGGTGGCGGTGGAAGAATGAGAGGCGGTGGCGGTGGAAGAATGAGAGGCGGTGGCGGTGGAAGAGTAAGAGGCGGTGGCGGTGGAAGAGTAAGAGGCGGTGGCGGTGGAAGAGTAAGAGGCGGTGGCGGTGGAAGAGGCGGTGGCGGTGGAAGAGGCGGTGGCGGTGGAAGAGGTGGTGGCGGTGGAAGAGGCGGTGGCGGTGGAAGAGGCGGTGGCGGTGGAAGAGGCGATGGCGGTGGAAGAGCAAGAGGCGGCGAACATGACAGGGCTTCCTGGTCAAGCGAGCAGGAATGCTTGGAACGGCCGCGCACAACAACCATAATTCGTCTAATTAAACGACGATAAAGAGTTAAGACATGAAGTCGGTCTTTTGTTTTGCCGCTGCAGTTGCCTCCGCTTCCTCCTCCTCCTCTTCCTCTTCCAACTACACACTTCGTAGATTCTTCTTCCAACCCCCCAGCCCCCAAAATCCTCACTGCCCCCCCCCCCAACGTCCTCCAAGGACGAGGAATCTTCGTCACGCTCCAAATGATACAGAGGGCGAGAAGACTTCCGACACCGTGCACTTCCAAACCGTGAACCTATACACGTACCATGGTCTTGGACCACTTGTTGAACTCGATCGACAGCTATTACCCTTCCGAATGCGAGCTCAGAGCTCATATACAGTCCGATCTATGGGCTTTGACATCACACACACACACACACACACACACACACACACACACACACACACACACACACACACACACACACACACACACACACACACACAAACACACACACACACACACACACACACACAACCTTATCCACCAGAGTTGGAGTGCCGGTTCGTAGTGCAATAATGATAATTTTTTTCTGAGCCCCGGTAGGGACTCCAGCTAGTATCGCTGAATTAGCTGTCAAGAACGGTACCACTGCACTGTCGACCCATGAGCCTAGAAGTCTGGAAAGCTTCGAATATGAAGCTGAAATTCAAATAAGCTGCTTGGCTGTGTTAACCAGCCAACACCGCGAGTTGGATCTCGGTCCCGTAAGGCGGCGGTCATGAAAGTACGCAAATAACTAGTTCCTTTGTGAGCTGGTTAAGGCGAAGACCTTTCGCCTTTGTGAGCTGTGGCCACATCAACACTAAGGCCTCTGTATATGGATAACCATTCCAAGCAGTCGTGGCTGGGAAGGGTAGAGGCAGGATCAAAATACAGGATTATAAAGACCCACAACAAAAGAAGCTGCCAGAGGCATGTTATTTCCGTATCCATTAACGAGGTTTCGGAACGCCGAAAACCCAACGAAATAAAGAACGAACGATAATCTTTAGGGATATTCACGTTTTCCATGAACCGCACAGTAAAACGAAAAGGCGGGTGGAGGAAGGTTATGGCAACTCTGAAGGCTTCTTAAAAGCCTCCCAATTTGCTCGAGTTATGGCAAGATCAATTGGCAGTGTCTGGTTCAATCGAACGAGAAGAACCTCAAACTACGTTTGGTTACCGCCAAGCAATTTCATTCGGTCGAGACTAAACTTACATAAATGCACATCTCCTCAACAATACTTGGTGGTAATGGCAAACCGTAACAGCACGTCGAAATAGTAGATAGCACGTCGAAATAGCAGATAGCACGTCGAAATAGCAAATAGCAAGTAGTAACAGTATTATCTTTTTAATAGTTTAACGTCACAAACTCCCCCTATCGGGAGGCTAGGACGGTGCCCCTTACAGAGGACTTTGTAACGTGGAATTTAATGACTCATGCCCTTGGTTCAATATCGCCGGTGGCAGGAATCGAACCGCCACCTCCTCGACCTTCGCCGCAAGTACCAATACATGTATATGGTCTAACAGTGATCTGCCCAATAACCACCTTCACACAGGACACTTCTGCAAAGATGCTTCAGGCGGAGCCAACACACCCTGACCCGATGTTTGACAAACACTTCCGAAGGGCAAGAGCGCAAAAGAAAAAAGAAAAAAGAAAAAAAGAAACTCCTGAAAGATTCCTGAAGTCAGCACAGCATTCGGATCTAAGCAACGCTGCCGCAACTATTGATCCTGCAAGTGTACGATGGTAAGAGGAAAGATAAGATAGGTAAGGATAAGGATAATGAAGATGAGGGTAAAAGTCAGGGTAAAGGGAAGAAAGGTAAGGGTAGGAGGAAGACAGAAGGGGAAAATGTGAGAATAAAGGGAAAGAAAGAGGAAGAAAAGAAAAAAAGAGAGATATCACGCGCGGCAAAATATTTAGAAAACCCCGAACTCCAGAGAGCGCATGAAAAAACGCGAGAGCGTGAGGGAGCCCCACTCCAAATACACAAACGTCTCACCCTCGCGCGGCCGCCGTCTCGACAGAAGACGCGAAAAGCCCAGCAGCATCAGAGACTTAAGACCCGAGGCCCAAGAGACGAGACCCCAAGAGACGAGACCCCAAGAGACGAGACCCCAAGAGACGAGACCCCAAGAGTCGAGACCCCAAGAGTCGAGACCCCAAGAGTCGAGACCCCAAGAGTCGAGACCCCAAGAGTCGAGACCCCAAGAGTCGAGACCCCAAGAGTCGAGACCCCAAGAGTCGAGACCCCAAGAGTCGAGACCCCAAGAGACAAGACCCAAGAGACAAGACCCAAGAGACTCGAGAATATGAGACAGGAGACTAGACACGAGACCCCGTCGCCCAATTATAACTTTAATCACTAGTAATGACCGCCCTCTTGGCCCTGCAAGCTTCAGCCCACCCCTATCTCTCCCTCACCCTCCCTCTTTCTTCCTTTCTCTCTCCCTGTCCCCCTCCCTCACTCTCTCTCCCTGTCCCCCTCCCTCCCTCTCTCCCTGTCCCCCTCCCTCACTCTCTCTCCCTGTCCCCCTCCCTCCCTCTCCCCCTCTCCATCTCTCTCTCCATATATATATTTATATATATATATATATATATATATATATATATATATATATATATATATATATATCCCTCTCTTCCCCTTCCTCTCCCTCTCTCCCGCACCCTCTCCCTCTTCCCTCTCTCCCCCTCTCTCTTTCCCTCTAATTCGTTTTTAAACCTGTCTATCACTCCCATCTTCATTCTCTAAAGTGCATGTGTGTGTGCTTGCTTCCGTGCGTGTGCTTGGTTGCGTGCGTGTGCATGTACTGTATGCGCGTGTGCGTATGTGCACGAGTGCGTGTGCACATATGCGTGTGCGTGTGTGCGCGCAGAGTAAATGTACGCGTGTGTGTGCATCTTCATGCGAATAATCTTGCTAAAAAATAACTATACAATTGTTCTCATTCGTCTTTGCCCCAGCAGCCATTGTGCCTAAGACAACTTCAGCAGATGAAGTCACAACTGATCCTGAAGTCACACGACTTCAGAGCATCGACTCCTGGTCCTCCGGGACTTGTACATACCGAAGAGTCGTTCAGTTTTTCCTGCGAAGTCGCATTTATCATCTTGGCACGAAGTTCTTGCTGACGTCATTTCAGATATCATTTAATTCCTCTTCGCAGGAACGTGTGAACAGACGTACACGTAATAACACAAGACCCAAAAGGCAGAGGTATTACGAAAGGTCTACTGAAGTAAAGAAACGAGTAAAAAATATAAGGAAAAATATGACAGACAAGGAAAATCAAGTAGATAATCATAAAGAGAAAAAGAAAAATACAAAATTAGAGACAGATAAATGGTGGTTTTGTAATAAAATCCAAATAAAAATCAAAGTAGAAAAGTAGGAACACCAAAGTAGAAACAGACAAGTCGAGAGCAAAGTGGAAGATAGACAGACAGGTATATACAGAAAGATAAAGAAGTCTGTAGGCAATAATTCAATCATAGGCAAGTGCTGCAGGGATAAAGAAAACTATAAAAAAAAAGTGAAAAGTTGGTACAGACGTCAAAATTCGACATGCACGGCTCAATCTCGTGATATTTTGACCACCTCTAAACCCACAAGCAGCCGGCAACTCCCTTCCGACCTTCCCATTGAACTATGGTGAAGGAACAGATTGTGGGCTTTGTATCGTGGATCTACTGTATGTTACCGGCTTGTGGCAATGGTGGTACTGGTGGTGGTACTGGTGGTGGCGATGGTGGTGGCGAGGGTGGTACTGGTGGTGGCGAGGGTGGTACTGGTGGTGGTGATGGTGGTACAGGTGGTGGTGATGGTGGTACAGGTGGTGGTGATGGTGGTACAGGTGGTGGTGATGGTGGTACAGGTGGTGGTGATGGTGGTACAGGTGGTGGTGATGGTGGTGAAGGTGGTGGTGATGGTGGTACTGGTGGTGGCGAGGGTGGTACTGGTGGTGGCGAGGGTGGTACTGGTGGTGGCGAGGGTGGTACTGGTGGTGGCGAGGGTGGTACTGGTGGTGGCGAGGGTGGTACTGGTGGTGGCGAGGGTGGTACTGGTGGTGGCGAGGGTGGTACTGGTGGTGGCGAGGGTGGTACTGGTGGTGGCGATGGTGGTACTGGTGGTGGCGAGGGTGGTACTGGTGGTGGCGAGGGTGGTACTGGTGGTGGCGAGGGTGGTACTGGTGGTGGCGAGGGTGGTACTGGTGGTGGCGAGGGTGGTACTGGTGGTGGCGAGGGTGGTACTGGTGGTGGCGAGGGTGGTACTGGTGGTGGCGAGGGTGGTACTGGTGGTGGCGAGGGTGGTACTGGTGGTGGCGAGGGTGGTACTGGTGGTGGCGAGGGTGGTACTGGTGGTGGTGATGGTGGTACTGGTGGTGATGGGGTAGTGGTAGTGGTGGTGATGGTAGTGGTGGTGGTGGTGGTGGTGGTGATGGTGGTGGTGTTGGTAGTGGTGGTGGTGATGGTAGTGGTGGTGGTAGTGATGGTAGTGGTGGTGGTGGTGATGGTAGTGGTGGCGATGGTAGTGGTAGTGGTGGTGATGGTGGTGGTAGTGGTGGCGATGGTAGTGGTGGCGATGGTAGTGGTGGCGATGGTGATGGTAGGTGGCGATGGTAGTGGTAGTGGTGGTGATGGTAGTGGTAGTGGTGGTGATGGTAGTGGTGGTAGTGGTGGTGATGGTAGTGGTGGTAGTGGTGGTGATGGTGGTAGTGGTGGTGATGGTGGTAGTGGTGGTGATGGTGGTAGTGGTGGTGATGGTGGTAGTGGTGGTGATGGTGGTAGTGGTGGTGATGGTGGTAGTGGTGATGGTGGTAGTGGTGATGGTGGTAGTGGTGGTGATGGTGGTAGTGGTGGTGGTAGTGGTGGTGATGGTGGTAGTGGTGATGGTGGTAGTGGTGGTGATGGTGGTAGTGGTGGTGGTGGTAGTGGTGGTGATGGTGGTAGTGGTGGTGATGGTGGTAGTGGTGGTGGTAGTGGTGGTGGTGGTGGTGGTAGTGGTGGTGGTAGTGGTGGTGATGGTGGTAGTGGTGGTGATGGTGGTAGTGGTGGTGATGGTGGTAGTGGTGGTGGTGGTGATGGTGGTAGTGGTGATGGTGGTAGTGGTGATGGTGGTAGTGGTGGTGATGGTGGTAGTGGTGGTGGTGGTGGTAGTGGTGGTGGCGGTGGTAGTGATGGTGGTAGTGGTGGTGATGTTTGTGATGGTGGTGGTGTTAGTGATGGTGATGGTCCTGGTGGTGGTAGTGGTGGTGGTGGTGGTAATGGTGTTCGTGGTGGTGATGGTGGTAGTGGTGGTGGTAGTGGTGGTGATGGTAGTGGTGGTGATGGTAGTGGTGGTGATGGTAGTGGTGGTGATGGTGGTAGTGGTGGTGGTGATGGTAGTGGTGGTGATGGTGGTGGTGGTGGTGATGGTGATGGTAGTGGTTGTGGTGGTGGTGATGGTGGTAGTGGTGGTGATGGTAGTGGTGGTGGTGGTGGTGGTGGTAGTGGTGGTGATGGTAGTGGTGGTGATGGTGGTAGTGGTGGTGGTGATGGTGGTAGTGGTGGTGATGGTGGTAGTGGTGATGGTGGTGATGGTGGTAGTGGTGATGGTGGTAGTGATGGTGGTGGTGATGATGGTGGTGATGGTGGTAGTGGTGGTGATGGTGGTGATAGTGGTGGTGGTGATGGTGGTAGTGGTGGTGATGGTGGTAGTGGTGGTGATGGTGGTAGTGGTGGTGATGGTGGTAGTGGTGGTGATGGTGGTAGTGGTGGTGATGGTGGTAGTGGTGGTGATGGTGGTAGTGGTGGTGATGGTGGTAGTGGTGGTGATGGTGGTGGTGGTGGTAGTGGTGGTGATGGTGGTAGTGGTGGTGATGGTGGTAGAGGTGGTGATGGTGGTAGTGGTGATGGTAGTGGTGGTGATGGTGGTGGTGGTGATGGTAGTGGTGGTGGTGGGTAGTGGTGATGTAGTGGTGGTGGTGATGGTAGTGGTGGTGGTGATGGTAGTGGTGGTGTTAGTGATAGTAGTGGTGGTAGTGGTTGTGGTAGTGATAGTGGTGGTGGTAGTGACAAAGGTGGTAGTGGTGGTGGTGATGGTAGTGATGGTGGTGTTGGTGATGGTAGTGATGGTGGTGTTGGTGATGGTAGTGGTGGTGGTGATGGTAGTGGTGGTGATGGTAGTGGTGTTGATGGTGGTGATGGTAGTGGTGGTGATGGTAGTGGTGATGATGGTGGTAGTGGTGGTGATGGTAGTGGTGGTGGTGATGTAGTGGTGGCAGTGGTGATGTAGTGGTAGTGGTGATGGTAGTGGTGGTGGTGATGGTAGTGGTGGTGGTGATGGTAGTGGTGATGGTAGTGGTGGTGGTGATGGTAGTGGTGGTGGTGATGGTAGTGATGGTGGTGATGGTAATGGTGGTGATGGTAATGGTGGTGGTGATGGTAATGGTGGTGGTGGTGGTAGTGGTGGTGGTGATGGTGGTAGTGGTGGTGATAGTGGTAGTGGTGGTGATAGTGGTAGTGGTGGTGATAGTGGTGGTGATGGTAGTGGTAGTTAGTGGTGGTAGTAGCGATGGTGGAAGTAGTGGTAATAGTGATGATGATAGTGGTCGTAATGGTGGTGGCAGTTGGAGGGAAAAAGAGAAAGAGGAGGGGAGGAGGAAGATCGCAGTCTCGGCCCGTAACACACAGTCTCGGCCCATAAGAGAGAGTTTGAATCCATAATACAGTTTTGGCCCATAAGAGACCGTTTTGGGACACTTTCAGGACAGTTTTGGAACAGTTTTGGAACAGTTTTGGAACAGTTTTGGAACAGTTTCGGAACAGTTTTGGAACAGTTTCGGAACGGTTTTCTTCCGTTTGGCCCTTGGTGAGCTCCCGCATCCTTCGGGGCTATGGTGTAGTTGTCCTTCTACCCTTTGTTGTGACTAAGTAAATCGCCTTCACTTTCACAGTTTCACGCGTTTTGGGTTTTAAGACGTTTGTAGTCGCCCGGATACGGCGTTGTGAAGACTAATGCTCTCTTAGGGCGAGTTTTGGCCGCTTTTGTGCTCCACTCGAATCTATTATGAAGCAGTTAAAGGTGCAGTCCTGAAGCATGTACTAAAAACCTCGTCGAGCGATAACGATGAACTATGTACCCAGCCGGAAAACTGCACGATTTTGCAATGCTATGAAACACGCCGGTTTGTCATTTTTTTCCCCTCCTTTTGGTAAACTTATGGTCACGTTGTCGTGGCACGGAAGAACAGAAAACTCAGTCGTTTGGCGATCCCAAATGAACGTTTTTGTATAGATCGAACTCCTATCGTATGAGCCAGATGAGTATCAATTCAACCTTTTTCAGATTATGACACGTCATTTTATATTACACACGTACGTATATGTACACGCACACATGTACGTATATGTACACGCACATACGTTCATACACAAATGTGTACGTACAGAAAGATGATATGGTTTAACGTCACAAAGCCCCCCCCCCTTATCGGAAGGCTAGGACGGTGCCCCTCACATAAGACACTGTAGCGTAGAATTTAATTAACCATGCCCTTGGTTCAACTTCGCCGGTGGCAGGGTTCGAATCACCATCCCCTCGAATTTCGCCGCAAGTGACGACGCCCTAACCCGCTCAACCAGAAAGATAAAGATATATTAAAGATGTAAGAAAGATTAATATAAAAATAAAGGGACAAAGACAAAGACAAAGAAAAACTGAAAGACAAAGAAACAAAGACAGAAAAACTGAAAGACAAAGACACAAAGAAAAACTGAAAGACAAAGAAACAAAGACAAAGACAAACAAAAACAAAGACAGAGAAAAACAGAGGCAAAGAGAAAGAAACAGACAAACAGAAACAAAGAAAAAGAAACAGAGACAGACAAAAGAGAGAAACAGAGACAAAGAGAAAGAAACAGAGAGACAGAGAAAGAAACAAAGACAAAGAAAAACTGAAAGACAAAGAAACAAAGAGAAAGAAACAGACAAACTGAGAGACAAAGAAAAAGAAACAAAGAAACAGACAAAGAGAAAGAAAGAGAAAGAAACAGAAAGAGAAACAGACAGAAAAACAGAGACAAAGAGAAAGAAACTGAGAGAAAGAGAAAGAAACAGAGACAAAGAGAAAGAAACAAGAGACAAAGATAAAGAAAACAGACAGAGAGAAAGAAACAGAGACACAAAGAGAAAGAAACTGAGACAGAGAAAGAAACTGAGATAAAGAAAAACAGAAAGAAAAACTGAGAGACAAAGAGAAAGAAACAGACAAAGAGAAAGAAACAGACAAACTGAGAGACAAAGAAAAAGAAACAAAGAAACAGACAAAGAGAAAGAAAGAAACAGAGACAAAGAGAAAGAAACAGAGAAAGAAACAAAGAAACTGAGAGACAGAGAAATAAACAGAGACAGAGAAACAGAGGAAAAGACAGGGAGACAGAGACAAAGAGAAAGAAACTGAGAGAAAGAGAAAGAAACAGAGACAAAGAGAAACTGACAAAGAGAAAGAAACAGACAGAGAAAGAAACAGACAGAGAAAGAAACAGACAAAGAGAAAGAAACAGAGACGAAGAGAAAAACTGAAAGAAACAGAGACAAAGTAAGAAGCAGAGACAGAGAGAAACAAACAGAAATAAAGAAACAGAGACAGAGACAAAGAAACTGACAAAGAGAAAGAAACAAAGAGAAAGAAACACAAAGAGAAAGAAACAAAGAGAAAGAAACAAAGAGAAAGAAACAAAGAAACTGAAAGCCAAAGAAAAATCAACTGAAAGACAGAAAAACTGAAAGACAAAGAAACTGAAAGACAAAGAAACTGAAAGACAAAGAGAAACTGAAAGACAAAGAAACTGAAAGAAAGAGAAAGAAACTGAAAGAAACTGAAAGACAAAGTAACGGAAAGACAAAAAGAAACGGAAAGACAAAGACAAAGACACGGAACGACAAAAAGAAACGGAAAGACAAAAAGAAACGTAAAGACAAAGACCCAAGAAACTGAAAGACAGAAAGAAACTGAAAGACAGAAAGAAACTGAAAGACAAAGCGGAAAGACAAAGAGAAAGAAACGGAACGACAAAGAGAAAGAAACGGAACGACAAAGAGAAAGAAACGGAACGACAAAGAGAAAGAAACGGAACGACAAAGAAGGAAACGGAAAGACAGAAAGAAACGGAACGACAAAGAGAAAGAAACGGAACGACAAAGAGAAAGAAACGGAACGACAAAGAGAAAGAAACGGAACGACAAAGAGAAAGAAACGGAACGACAAAGAGAAAGAAACGGAACGACAAAGAGAAAGAAACGGAACGACAAAGAGAAAGAAACGGAACGAAGAGAAAGAAACGGACAGACAGAAACTGACAAAGAGAAACAGAAAGACAAAGAAACTGAAAGACAAAAATAAAGAAACGGAAAGACAGAAATGGAAAGACAAAAACAAAGACAAAGACAGACACAGACAAAGACAGATGGAAACAAAGAAACAGAAGGAAAACAAAGACAAAAAAAACGGAAAGACAGAAACAAAGACAAAGAACCAGAAAGACAGAGACAAAGAAACAAAGAGAAAAAACCAAGACAAAGAAACAAACACAAAGAGACACACAAACACAAAGACAGACAAAAACAGAAAGACACGTTGAAACCAGAGACAGATACAAAGACAAAGACAAAAAAGAAAACAAAGACAGAGAAGGAAACAAAGAAACAAAAGACAAAGAAACAAGAAGAAAGACAAAGATGAAGAAACAAAGAAAGAAACGGAAAGACAAAGAAAATGAAACGGAAAGGCAAAGAGAAAAACAGACAAAAAGAAATAGACAAGAGAAACAAAGAAACAAAGACAAAGAAAAACGAAGGCAAAGAGATACAAAAACAAAAAGACAAAGAAACAGACAAAAGAAACAAAGACAAAGAAACAGACAGAAAAAGAAACAAAGACAAAGAAAGAACAAAGAAAGACAGAGAAAGAAAGAGAAACGGAGAAAAACAAAAAGACAAGGAGAAAAACAGAAAGACGGAAAAACAAAGACAAAGAAAAACAAAGACAGATAAAAACAAAGAAAAAAAACAGAAAAACAAAGAAAAAAGACAAAAACAAAGACAAAGAAACAGAAAACAGAATGACAAAGAAACAGGACAAAGACAAAAAGACAAAGTCAAAGAAAGAATGAAATAACGACAAAGACAAAGAAAACAAAGGCTAGATGAAACAGACAAAAAATAAAGACAAAAAAGAAACAAAGACAAAGACAAAAAAAGAAAAAGACAAAGAGAAACAAAGACAAAGGGAAAGAAACAAAAACAAAGAAAAGTGACAAAGAAATAAAGAAAAAGAAACAAAGAATGACAGAGAAAGAAACAAAAAAAGGAGAAACAAAATAAACAAAGAAAAAGAAACAAAGAAACAAAGACAGAATGAAACAAAGACAAACAGAAAGACAAAGACAAAGAAACAAACAAAGAGAAAGGAAACAAAGACAGAAACCGACAAAGACAAAGAAAGAAATGGAAAGACAAAAAAGACAAAAGAAACAGAAAGACAAAGACAGAGAAAGAAACAAAGACAAAGAGAAAGAAACAAAGAACCATAGAGAAAGAAAAAAAAAGGAGAAACAAAATAAACAAAGAAAAAGAAACAAAGAAACAAAGACGAAGAGAAAGAAACGAAGACAAAAACAGAGACAAAGACAAAGAAACAAACAAAGAGAAAGGAAACAAAGACAGAAACCGACAAAGACAAAGAAAGAAATGGAAAGACAAAAAAGACAAACAGAAAGACAAACAGAAAGACAAAAACAAAGAAAGAGAAAGAAAACAAAGACAAAAAGAAACAAAGACAAAGAAACAGAAAGACAAAGAAACAAACACAAAGAAAGAAACAAAGACAAAGACGACGAAGAGGACAGACAAAGACGGCGAAGAGGACAGACAAAGACGGCGAAGAGGACAGACAAAGACGGCGAAGAGGACAAAGACGACGAAGAGGACAGGACGAAGAGGACAGACAAAGACGGCGAAGAGGACAGACAAAGACGACGAAGAGGACAGACAAAGACGGCGAAGAGGACAGACAAAGACGGCGAAGAGGACAGACAAAGACGGCGAAGAGGACAAAGACGACGAAGAGGACAGACGAAGAGGACAGACGAAGATGACAGACAAAGACGACGAAGAAGACAAAGACGACGAAGACAGAAAACGGCGAAGAGGACAGACAAAGACGAAGAGGACAAAGACGGCGAAGAGGACAGACAAAGACGGCGAAGAGGACAAAGACGACGAAGAGGACAGACGAAGAGGACAGACGAAGATGACAGACAAAGACGACGAAGAAGACAAAGACGTCTAAGAAGACAGATGGACGAAATGGTGAAACCTTATGGTATACTTCTATATATAAAAATTCCCCTTTTTTTATCAACATAGGAGGGTAGAGGATGGAGGGGAGTGGAGTGTATTAGGGATGGAATGGTTGGGAATTATCTTTATGCCTGTTTTTTGGCTACCTCCCTTGTAAGGGGGAAAAAGCCTTTGGTAAATGTATTTGTATTATTGCAACTGCAAAGAAAAGGACAAGGTTGCACAGTCCCCCATACATTACGGGTCAGGTTCAGGTTCGCGGTATTTTGTCACTGTTGGAGGGACACGGCCAATTGTTGCACAAGACTTCAGGAGCCATTAAAGACCCCATTTGTCCTCTTGGCATACCATCTCGACACCAGCAAAGGACCCGTCACTTTCAATGAAGGAATGGCTCTTATAAATGGTCCAGATATTGATCCTTAAGAATGACTTCTTATCCCGAGGGTTGGTCTTGGTCAAGTGAAAGATTAAATGGTTTTCTTACCTTCACCCCCCCCCCCACGTTCCGACTATACAGTTTGGTTTTTATGTTCTACCAGATTTTAACACACCTGTATTCATACACAAGCGTGTACACAAACACACGCATGCATTCATACAGATATGTATGCATATGCATACTTACACAAACGCATATGTACATACACATGCATACATACACGCGCATACATACATACGCGCATACATACATACACACGCGCATACATTCGCCCTTGTGTGAATAAAGTCAGTTTGTATTTTTTAAGACGCGCATTCGATGAAGCTGTGTATTACTATTAATGTATGTTAAACATATTTCATATGTATGTTACAAAGCAAACCATTGCGAAATACCCGCCTGTTGGGGTCGCGCTTCGAAACAAGTTCTGTCAGATGACAAGCTCAGAAAAAAAGTTACATAATTTGGCGCGAAATCATGTTCTTCTTTCCCATTGGTTGGGGGTGGCTAAACTACCTACTTTAGATACGTTTTGGCATCCCGGAAACATAATCACCGATTCCCAGGCTCTATACGAAGTAGCAGAATCATAACAGGGAAAACCAGAGACACCTCGAACGGAAATCTAAGCAGAAAGCGACGGCAGAGAAGAGATAGACAAGAAGCATACGCCCACGGACCTGAATCTACGTAGAAATTTCCCTATATTCGCCGATTACAACTCAACAAGTCCTTAGGATTTCAAGTACCAAACACGTTTTTTTTTTTTTTTTTATAAAATTGTTTCGGACATTTCCAGACTCCTGCTGAACTAAGTGAGACGCTACAATTCCCCTCTTGTTATTTCTCTACTACGAAACGTCAATAAATCTACGTGTTCCCTACTACCCGAAGATTACCCTACCAGAAATTATCGTGCATCAGCCTCTCCTCAAGCAACTCGTTTGTTCCCGAGACTTGAAGATCGGACCAGACGACTTTCCGTTGGTGCAACTTCTAGCAACCAGAATCAAGACGTCTACACCATAATAAAGACTATTTCACCCAACTATCCTTACGTGCTAGTCGTGTCGCGACTATCCTGGCCCATAGGTGGGTCGTGACACACCCATAATACACGCACAAACAAGTACACACACGTGCACACACACGCAGACATGCATACACACCCACGCATGTATACACACGCATGCATACGCGCGTACAAACACACGCATACATACGCGCGTACAAACACGCGCATACATGTACACATGCGTGAATATGCAGGAGACATATACACACGCATGTATACACAAACACGCATACATACACATGAGCATACAAAACCACACGCGCGCATGCAGGCACACACACGCATACATACACAAACGTATACACGCATACAAACACGCTTACACAAACACACACACACACACATTTGCATCAACACACATACATATATACACGCAAACATACATACGCATGCATACACATGTACGCACACTAACACATACGTGTATATACATACGCATACATGCATACACGCACAAAAACACGCGCACGCAAACTTATGCATACATACATATATACATACGCACACTCGTACATGCATACAACACACGCATGCATACATACATACATACACACACAAGTATGCATACACACAAGTATGCATACATTGTACGTATGCATACACATACACGGGTACACACACGTACACGCGTATTACATACACATACATACGCACGTATACATACAGACTCGTACATACTGGTACATATAGACACATATACACAGACGCACGTACACAGACGCACGTACATACAGATGCATATTCACACACGTACACACGTAAACACGTATACATATACGTATACATACGCACGTACATATACCGACGCACGCATACCGGTACATACAGACGCACGTATACACACAGACGCATGTATACACAGATGCGCGTATACACACAGATGCGCGTATACACAGATGCGCGTATACACAGATACGCGTATACACACGCGCGTATACACATGCATACTTACGCACGTATACATATAGACGCACGTATATATGCGTATATACACACATACGCAAATGCACGCACGTATAAATACACAGGCATATGCACGCACACATTAAATATACACCGAGTGATGATACAAGAAATAAAATAAAAAAATATCCGTGAAGAATTCTCACGCACTTCAAGTCTTTACAGGAGCCGACCCACTGGCCGTGACATCTTGTTCTTCGCTGCTTTGCTATCAAGGAAAAACAGGCAACCCGTTGTCACTCGCCCGTACCCTCCCTCACATGAACAATTAATTATTCTGTTCATTTCAACAACTCCTTGCAAAACTTCAAGATTTTTTTTTTAATCAAGTTGGAGAATGCAGTCATATCGCTGGATATCTATGATCAAGAATCTAAACGTCTTTGACCACGAAGCAGGAGCACACACGCACACACACACACACCTTGCACGTGCACACACGCACACATACACACACTTTACAGACACACACACCTCACACGCACGCGCGCGCACACACGCACACACACGCGCGCGCGCACACACACCTCACACATGCACGCACACCTCACACACATGCACGCACACACACCTCACACACACACATGCACACACGCACACACCTCACACACATGCACGCACACACACACCTCACATGCCTGCACACACACAGCTCACACACATGCACGCACACACCTCACACATACACGCACGCACACACACACACACCTCACACATGCACGCGCACACACACCTCATACACATGAACGCACGCACACACACACGCACACATGCGCGCACACACACACACACCTCACATGCACGCGCGCACACACCTCACACACATGCACGCACACACACACCTCACACACATGCACGCGTGCACACACACACACACACACACCTCGCACACATGCACGCACACACACACCTCACACACATGCACGCGCACACACCACACACACATGCACGCGCACACACACCTCACACACATGCACACGCTCACACACACCTCACATACACGCGCACGCACACACACACACAACCTCATACATATGCACACACACACACCTCATACATATGCACACACACATGCACGCACACACCTCACACGCATGCACACACACACCTCACACATGCACACACACACACACACACACACACCTCACACACATGCACACACACACACACACCTCACACACATGCACACACACACACCTCACACACATGCACGCGCACGCGCACACACACACACACATGCACACACACAGCGCGCGCATACACACGCACACCGCACACACACACACACATGCACACACACAGCGCGCGCATACACACGCACACCGCACACACACACACACATACTATCCACGATCAAGTATGAGAGAATAGTTCGTTCAACAAAGGACAGGTTGATACCCGAGAGTAATGTTTTATTTTTTGAACGATTGGCAGCCATGATCTGCTTGCGTAGGAAAAATAATATTCTGCAATTTTATGAATTTCATGTCAACTTTATCTCTTATAGCAAATATATATTTGAGTATTAATAAAAAACATTTACCAAAAATCTAAGTGTGTAGAAATACAATATATAGATTTTTTCAAAAGCCACTATCACATTTTCTCTTGACCTTTCACTACTTAATATCTGATGAATGATCTAAATTTATTTGTATGATAATATGATGTACTGGTAAGAAAATATATTCTGTACAAATTTATCATCAGTTAGATATGTTTGGGACGACAAAAATTGATCATACAATCTTTCACCGATCTCGATAAATTCTAATTCATAAACCAGATTTCAAACTCAAACAAGCAAAGAGTCAAATGATATATCCATTCTGAAAAGTGTGGATGAAAAATGTCACCACTTTGTAAGGCAAATACCGAAAAAAAAAAAAAAAAAAAAAAAAAAAAAAAAAAATCCAAATTAGAAAAAAAAAAAATCTGATCACTCAACAGTCAATTTCATAACCTCAAACCAAACAGTTTTCATCTTTCTTTCATGCAATTGTTTGAAAAGATAAAACCTTTATTGGAACAAGCAACTTCTCTCTGAAAACATGAAAAAGCAAAAATAAAAGACCGACACTCGAGTATTTACGAAGTATAAAAAAGAAAAAAAAATCTTTGTGGGCACTGTGGTATAAAAACACTCGGTACATCAGACTTCACTGTGATCGATAACACAAGTCATTTAACGATGTATAACAGGGAGAGCGTACCTCTACATCACGCATACAAAAACAAGTATGGACACAATCCAAGCGTACCTATGGTCTGCGCGCATCACACGCGTATACGTACTTCATTTCTTGCAGGAAAGGTAAAATAAGGATTCACCATCTTGCCCAAGCGAGAAACGTAAAAAAAAAAAAAAAAAAAATTATATATATATATATATATATATATATATATATATATATATATATATATATATATATATATATATATATCAACACTCAAATCGAGTAGGTTATACCCACCAATTCACCACATTGTCCTCTACAAGGCCGAGAACTTTATTCGCTACTACACTATTCCTATACCCTCAACTTCCTCACTCTTTCCTCTCCCTCCTCCCTCAACCTCCCTCCCTCCATCTTCAACTTCAACTTCCCCCCTCCTTTCCTCAACCTCCTTCCCAACCAAGTCTTCCTCACTCATTTTTTGTTCTACATTAAAGTCGCAAGTAAATTCCAGCTACAACACAGCCAACAGCCAAACGTAAAAGACACCCACAAACTTACTAAAAACGATGCAATCCTTTTGCTAAAGGCCAAAACAGACCCGTAATAAAAAGATTTCATAGATTCCATTTATATAAAACTGAAAGTTAAAAAAAAAGGGGGGGGAGGTAGGGAGAGAGGGAGATGGCGTTCATTTAAAAAATGAAACAAAATTGTGAGCTTTTCTCCATCCTACTCTTTACACAACGTGTCATGTGGTAAAATGAATTTTCTTGTGCATATAAAGTGATGCACGCGGACACGCGCACGTCGTCTCCTACTCCGCCCAACTCCAACCCATCACTTCTACCTCAACTGAAACCCATTCACAACCTCAATCTACTATCACTACAAACATCATATCCCCAACCCACCACCACAACCACCTCCCAACTCCAACCCAACCCACCACCACAACCACAACCACCTCCCAACCCACCACCACAACCACCTCCCAACCTCAACCCACCACCACAACCACCTCCCAACCTCAACCCACCACCACAACCACATCCCAACCCCAACAACCCACCACCACAACCACCTCCCAACCCCAACAACCCACCACCACAACCACCTCCCAACCCAACCCAACCCACCACCACAACCACCTCCCAACCCCAACAACCCACCACCACAACCACCTCCCAACCCAACCCAACCCACCACCACAACCACCTCCCAACCCAACCCAACCCACCACCACAACCACCTCCCAACCCAACCCAACCCACCACCACCTCCCAACCCCAACCCAACCCACCACCACAATCACAACCACCTCCCAACCCACCACCACAATCACAACCGCCTCCCAACCCCAACCCAACCCACAACCACCTCCCAACCCCAATCCAACCCACAACCACCTCCCAACCCACCACCACAATCACAACCGCCTCCCAACCCACCACCACAATAACAACCACCTCCCAACCCACCACCACAACCACAACCACCTCCCAACCCACCACCACAACCACAACCACCTCCCAACCCACCACCACAATCACAACCACCTCCCAACCCACCACCACAATCACAACCACCTCCCAACCCACCACCACAATCACAACCGCCTCCCAACCCCAACCCACCACCGCAATCCCAACCACCTCCCAACCCCAACCCCAACCCACCACCACAACCACTTCCCAACCCAAACCCACCACTTGCCAATCCCCACAAACCCACCCACCGTCTCAAACGCACCATCTCTCACTTTCTTCCCCAGCTATCATCTTGTCCCCAGTCTTCTTGCAACCATCTTCTGCCCGTATTCTTCAGCACCGAGCCTCTCGTCTCGACGGCGTAGCCTTCCTAAACAACGTTTCCTGCTAAACATTTCAGGATAATGTCACATCCGTTTCGGATAAGCCAGGATCCGTCTCTTATCCAGGGGACACACTAAGCTTTTTGCCTACCAATGTCAGGTTGCTGTTATGGAAAGGGCGAGGAAAACGTGTACTCGTGTGCGTGTATGTGCCTTTAAGTGTGCCTGTGTGTGTGTGTGCGCCTGTGTGTGTGTGCGAATATGTGTGTGTGCGCCTGTGTGTGTGCGCGCCTGTGTGTGTGCGCCTGTGTGCGCGCGCCTGTGTGTGTGTACCTGTGTGAGTGTACCTGTGTGTGTGTGCCTGTGTGTATTTACCTAGTTTACCTAGTTGTATTTTGCGGGAGAAGAGCTATGCTCGTAGTGTGTGTGTGTGTGTGTGTGTGTGTGTGTGTGTGTGTGTGTGTGTGTGTGTGTGTGTGTGTGTGTGTGTGTGTGTGCGTGTGTGTGCGTGCGTGTGCGTGCGTGTGCGTGCGTGTATTTACCTAGTTTTACCTAGTTGTATTTTGAGGGAGAAGAGCTATGCTCGTAGTGTGGTGTGTGTTGCGTGTGTGTGCGTGTGCTTGCGTGTGTGTGAGATTCACCTTGGTCTTTGGATCACGTGTTGGACTCGTGATCAACAGCCATTTCCCTCCCGGGAGAGAGCTCAGCTCGTGTCTGTGTGTGTGTGTGTGTGTGTGTGTGTGTGTGTGTGTGTGTGTGTGTGTGTGTGTGTGTGTGTGTGTGTGTGTGTGTGTATGTGTGTGAGATTCACCTTGGTCTTTGGATCACGTGTTGGACTCGTGATCGACAGCCATTTCCCTCCCGGGAGAGAGCTCAGCTCGTGTGTGTGTGTGTGTGTGTGCGTGTGTGTGCGCGGTATATCCCTCCAAAAGTATATCATACGTATTCGAATACATTCGTATACTGGCATTTCGCATATATTAGATGCATAACATATGTACACAAAATTTCAGATTTCTCTGCAAATTCTGAACACCATTCTGGTGTCTTACAATGAAATTTGAAACAAGAACCATTTACTGATTTTATTACAATGCAAAACTTAGTAAAACAAAAATCCATAGTTTTCGATTTTTTTACGGAAAGTTTGTTTTAATTCGAAAATATTCATCCCTTTTAGACTTCACAAAATGGCGGACACTATCACAAGTCGTGTCATCTAACAAGTCCAGGATGAACCATTTTTTCCTACATTTGAGACCCAAATGTTATCTGCCTGCGTTCGACCAACAAGCAACGTTATCGACATGCACAAGTCCTAAAAATCCGGTAAATACTAGTAACGATACCCGTAATAAAGCTAACAAACCTCTTTAACTGAAATGTTCTACAGTTCTCCATATTCTTGGGAGAACATTCCCGAAAATAATTTCAGATCCTAATATTAGAGATTTCCAAATTCAAGAGATTCTGAATTAGTAAACCAATTTGTTCTATTTAATCGAAACCATGAGAAGCTGATTTGTTAAAAAGAAAATTCAAATAAAAGCGTGCAAACTTCCTACCATAGCTAATAAATAAAAACGTGAAAAATGTAAACAAAAACAAAAAGAAAATGGGAAACTGAAAAACACACTAGGTAGCCCTGAACGTGACCAAAACCATCGATAAATCAACGACCCGGTCACGAACACACAACTAATTGTGTTCTTAAACAACACGTTCTGCCTATTACGACCCCAAACGCCTTCAGCACAATGCAACCTGTACATATCATCCAAGGGATTTGTGGGGGAGGGGGGGGAGAGGAGGGAGGGCTAGATTCAGGACAATATGGGGGCTTAATTGAGACTCGCCCCCAACCACAGCTGAAAAAAAACTACCTGACCCCTGCCAAAATAAAACCAGGGCATTTGGTGTTTACATAAAACCTTGAACTCCCGTCATCAATCCCAGTGAAGAATGTGGTCATATTTCAGAAGCTTCGAGACGCTAAAGGCACCAAATGTGGCACAGGTAGACACCTAAGCATTTTTAACATCCATAAGGCTGTAGTACAGAGGTTCTCATTAGGGGTGAAATTCACCCCCAGGGGGGAATTTTGGGTTTTCTGGGGGTGATTTGTGACCACAGTCAGTTTACGCGGTGAGGAAAGCAATTATAGGTTTTGGCCTATCTGGCCTGTCACTTGGGCTGGAATTATACTAATATGGGAAAAATATATACTAATTTGGAAAAAAATAAAAGGGTTTTTAGTAATATTTGCATATTATTTAGAATGCACTTTTTGAAACAGGCAATCTTGGAAAGGAGGGGGGAATGACATTCAGACAAATGGTGAAAGGGGTGAATGGGCCAAGTAAGGCTGAGAACCCTTGCTGTAGTAAGACATCCAATTATCTGGTCCAGTTAAATCTGTTACAGGATATTCATGTCCCATTGACAGACATTTCTGGGATTTGAGATACAGGCAGTCAGATTTCGAAACGAGTGCACAGCCTTGCCCGTGCGCTTATGTATCAAGCTTTTCTCGCGTCCAATGATCCCAAAAGAAGAAGCGTTTCCCTCACTTCTATATTTACTTGTATCTATATACCAAGGGCTTTCCCCCCCCTTATAAGGGAGGTAGCCATATTAAAAGGCACGTACCCACTCCCACCCATTCTACTCCCACCCACCACCCTTTCCTTCCTCGTCTTAGCTCCTCATGGATGACGGGTCATCCCTCCTGTATCCCGTCCACTGCCCTGGGTCAGAAGCAATGTAGCAAGACACAGCACATCCACAACATGACCGCTTGATTTAATCGATGACAACCCCCCCCCCTCTCTGTCCCTTCATGCAGAAAAATAAGTGGGGAGACATCCCTTCGGGCTGCGTCAAAATATCATTCACACACAAGTATCCCCTACTCACCCCATCCCCCACCCCCCCTCCTTGCCTCACAGTATCATCTATACACAGCCATTCTCCACTCACACCTATCTCCTGCCTTCTCCCTTCCTTGCTCAACAGACAATCCCCTCTTTCCCAATACCCCTTTCACCCCATCCTTTCATATCATCCTCGGTCGTCCATTCAAGTTCACTCCATCCACATCTACCTTCCACACCTTTTACTTATCTTTTTTCACTCGTTCTTTCCATATGTCCAAATCATACCAATACTCTTTCATCAGCCCTATCTCCTGTCTACTTTTCCACCCCCGCTCTCCTCCTTACCTCCTAGTCTCCCTATCTAACCTTGTAACCTCTACTATACTTGATATTTCATATCATTTTTTTTCTCTTTGCCTCTTAAATTTCAAGTCTCCGCACCATACAGAGCCGTCGGCACCATCACATCTCCACATATCTTTGCATCCATTCCCAAATGCCTATTTCTCGTTAACCTTTTTAATCCCCTAAGGCATTTACTTGCTTCTTTCAGTCTACAATTTACCTCCACCTCCACTCTTCCATTCCCTGCCACATGAGACCCGAAATACCAAAAGCTATCCATTTCTTTCAACCTCTTCTTTAAGACTTACTTTCAACTCGCTATCCTCTCCCCTTGTACATCATTCTACTTTTACCCACATTTACCTTCAACTTTCTCCTATCGCATATCTTCCTAAAATCCCCCCTCTGACCCTACCACAAGCGCAATGTCAGCAAACATCAAATGGCTTCCTCCCACTTCACTCCATTTTCTCCATCTCCAATCCACTACCATTACCATTTTCATTTACCTCCCGTATCACCCCGCCCATGTTCACACTGAACAGCTATGGCGACATGAAGCATCCCTGTTGCAGTCCCACCTTTATCTCAAACCACTTTCTCTCTACATTCCCAATTCTAACAGGTTCTACAACTCTCGTACTCTTGACTGTCCTTAATAGCTTTCCCCCAATTCTATATATCTGCAATACAATGCCTTCCTGTCTACCCAGTCATAAGCTTTTTCCAAACCCATAAAGGCCCAAAATACATCCTTTCTTTTGTCTAATGTCTTACCACAAATCTGATCCTCGCAACCCCTATCTTTCCTAGGCCCACACTGTTCCTCAACAATTAATCTGTCCCTCTACCAATCCTCTCGTTTAAAACACTCCCTTAAGCCTTCCCAACTACACTCAAAGCGATCCCTCTAAAACTACTACACTCACGTTTATCTCGTTTTCCCTTGTAAAGCGGAACTATACAGGCACTCCTTCAGTCCAACTGCACTTAACCCTCCCTTAGACACACATTAAACAGCCTCACTAGCCAGTCCACCACTACTGTTCCTCCCTTCTTCATACTCCGCATAACACCCACCTAACCCAGGTGCCTTACCTGCTCTCATCATTTTCAAAACTACTTGCACCTCATCTTTTGTTTTTCCTCCATTTTCTTCCCCTATCACAGACATTATATCGGCGTCTTCCACTGCTCCCACCAATCCTTTCTTATCCTCATCCACACTCAACAGTTCTCTACCTCAACCTCCTTCCCCTTCCCGCCTCCTCTTCCGTTAATATCTGTCCATCTGGGCCATTTTCCATTTCTCCTCTGCTTGACTCTCCTCCCCTTCCTCTTAATTTCATTCCAAAACGTATCTTTATTACTCCCAAAATTTTCTTCTTTTTTCTTTGTGCCCCTCATCTATATATAGAATTATATTACATCAGTCTGTCACAACTTCATATAGAACTATATCAGCCTCAGGGTTTTAAGTTGCCAATGTTGGCGTAAAATGCATGTTACCAGATCACGCACGCACACGCGCACACATACAAATACAGAGCCAACATATGCCCATTACACACACACATACTGTACATAGCCAAATGACCCCAAATACATTCACGTATACATACGCACACAGACAGCACCGGTCAGAAACTGTATGCCCGGTTCGTGTGTACGTGTGTGTGTGTGTGTGTGTGTGTGTGTGTGTGTGTGTGTGTGTGTGTGTGTGTGTGTGTGTGTGTGTGTGTGTGTGTGTGTGCGCGTGTTTTCTGGTGTTACTAACAGCCTTTCGCCTTCTGGGCGTAAAGGAACTTCAATAACAAATACTATGAGAATCCATTCCAACTCTGAGCCCGCGTCAGCATGTTCAAAGAAATTCTGCTATGATATAAACTCAAAATTCCCATTTTTCCTTTACAAAACAGTTCTTTGAATAGACACTGAAGAATAATTCATCGTTTCTGCACGAGCTCAAGCTTCTTCATATACATCACCACCCAAAATTAGCTTGTCGAATCCTTCCCTATATCAACATCTACAACGAATCAACATTGAAAAACCTGTAAAACTGTTTATGCTCATTTTTGCATTAATATATGATCAACCTTTGATCAACCGCCTTTATTATCTTTCCCCAAACCCCGTCACTGGATTTTCCAACCATCTCAAAATTTTCATTGAACCAGTCTTTATTTTCTCCGCTAAAACTTGGTACATGTCCGGTCTCCCTCAAGTTATAAATGTAAATATATCCCAATTTAGTCTTAGGTCCAATGGTACTCTTACGTTCCTCTCAGTCTACTTCTTCACGGAATTCATTTTGATCCCGAGAGGTTCATCTTCCCAAAAGTGTAAAATTCTCATACTCGAGGCACTTTCTTTGCCCATTGCCATTGTCTTCCCCACGGTTAAATTCAGTAAAATATCATCCCTAGGAATTTGACTAACAATTTATGTGTACGTTTGTGTGTGTGTGTGTGTGTGTGTGTGTGTGTGTGTGTGTGTGTGTGTGTGTGTGTGTGTGTGTGTGTGTGTGTTTTTGTGGGCGCGCGCGTGTAAATGTGAACACATATATAACTTCGCATGTGCAACTGTATGCGTGTACATAACTTTGTATATCTATACATGTAGACGGGGATCGATCTCGGGCCTGCGTCGTTGGAAGCCCCCGAACCTGCCCCCCCCCCGCTTCACCAGCAAGCCTTGTGTGCCCGTGTGCGTGCATGTGCAGGCGAGCGTTTTCCCGCTGCACAAGATGATCAAATTAAATAGATCTATACCAGGGTGCATTAAATGGCGGGAAAAAATATAAACAACTTGTTTAATTACTGTGAAACTAATCTCTTATAAATTAGCAAGTGTGCGCCTGTGCTCAAAAACCTGTTTGCAAATTTAATTGACTCGTTTCCAACAACTTGACATCGACGAGGAGCGATTCTCAATCAGTTATGACACCAAGGCATCACAAGTACTACGCGGAACAGTGGCGTCATGCCGCGGAACTGAAACGTCACGCCGCGGAATTGAAGAGTCACGTCGCCGAACTGGGGCGTGACACTGCGGATCTGTGACGTCACGTCGCGGATCTGTGACGTCACACCGTAGAGCACACCCGAGCTCGGGTCAAATGTGCCATAAATGAACAGAAAATACACCTTTCGTCCATTATTGCTCTTCTTCAGTTTTGTCAACTAATTATGCCTCGGTAATCTAGATTATATTACCCTTGGTTACGATAATCACGTTCTCCAGACCCTTTCCTCTGGTCAACACTCATTTTATGAAACCCCACGTAGAGAAGGTACTTAATGAAACTATTTGATTTATTGAATGTAGTCTGAGGGAAAGATTCTATTCTATTCATTATAGGTAAAGATGCCCTGACACTACGGAACAAGGTGACGCTTTGGCTGCAGAAGAGTTTCTTTTGGACTGAAGTTTCGTATGCTCAATGTCAACTCTCAGACAATTATGGTTCTTATTGTCACCGGGCATAAGGTCGACTATGGTGTATATTTTCAGGCCGTAAAATTCGGTTTGAAGACCACAATCATTAAAGATTGGCAAAAATTGAATCAATAAACTAGAAAACAGATAAATAAAATGAATATCCTCTTCAATTCGAGTCAATTTCTCGAGGACAGCATTAGCTGCCTGATGTACGATGATGCATCACAATACTCGCATTATAAAACAAAGTTACAGCTATGTTACTCGTTCTTTCACTCAATGTCAACACCCACAGAAAACATGATTAGGCAATGAAAGAAATTAGCTAGTAACAGCGACATCAATCCGATAATTTTTATAACAGTCGCATGCAGGATTCGAACCCACTGCTTTCGGCCACCCGTAAGATCACCTTCACAGAGCCTTAGCCCACGACACCAACAGAGACTTAAAAGCTTGAAACCTGGAATCGAACTGATTCCCGAGGATAGGAAAGATCACTAATCTGCGACCCCCTGTAAAACAGGAATTGGGGTCGCAAATTAGTGATATTTCCCATCCTCGGGAATCAGTTCGATTCCAGGTTTCAAGGCTTTTAAGTCTCTGTTGGTGTAGTGGGCTAAGGCTGCGTGAAGGTGATCTTACGGGTGGCCGAAAGCAGTGGGTTCGAATCCTGCATGCGACTATCAAAAATTATCGCTCCACAGGACGACTAGGTAGAAGTCATCGTATATAAAGGGGTTAAGCTTTTATTAATTGCACAGCGTTTTGCTCGTTGGAGGGGAAACGTTTACAATACAATCAATAAATGAACAAAGACTTCGCTCTATCATATGTTCTCTGCCAATAGTGTTGGTAGTTGCCACATTTCATTGGAGAACAATAGATGTAACTTAATACTCAAGTTTAGTCTATCAACAAGAAATCCACAATTTTAGTATTCATGCCATATGGAACACGCATCAATCATCAAATACCAAAGCTCTCCCACTCTTTCTCTCCCACTCACCCACTCTCTCTCCCACTCACCCACTCTCTCTCCCCCTCACCCACCTCACCACTCCACTCTCTCCCCCTCACCCTCTCTCCCCCTCACCCTCTCTCCTCACCCACCCCCTCACACTCTCTCTCCCCCTCACCCACTCTCTCTCCCTCACCCACTCTCTCTCCCACTCACCCACTCTCTCTCCCACCCACACTCTCTCTCCCCACTCACTCTCCACCCACACCCACTCTCTCTCCCACTCACCCATCTCCCACTCACCCATCTCCCACTCACCCACCTCTCTCCCACTCACCCATCTCCTCCACACCACCCCTCTCTCTCCCCACCCACTCCCACTCACCCACTCACCCTCCACCACTCACTCTCCCCCTCACCCACCTCTCTCTCCCCCTCACCACCCTCTCTCTCCCCTCACCCACTCCCTCTCCCCCACTCTCTCTCTCCTCACCCACTCTCTCTCTCCCACTCCCACCCACTCTCTCTCTCCACACCCCTCACCCACTCTCACATCTCACTCTCCCTCTCCCACACTCACTCTCCCACTCCTCTCACCACCTCTCTCACTCCTCCCACTCACCCACTCTCTCTCTCCCCTCTCCCACCCACTCTCTCTCTCCCACCCACCCACCCACTCACTCTCTCACCACTCTCCCCACCCACTCTCTCTCTCCCACTCACCCACTCACTCTCCCACTCACCCACCCACTCTCTCTCTCTCTCCCACACCCACTCTCTCTCCCCCACTCTCACTCTCTCCACCTCTCTCTCCACCTCCCACCCTCCACCCACTCTCTCACTCACACTCACACACCCACTCTCTCTCTCTCCCACTCACCACCCACTCTCTCTCTCTCTCCCACCCCTCCACCCTCTCTCTCCCTCACCACCCACCCACTCTCTCTCTCCCACCACCACCCACTCTCTCTCTCCACTCACCCACCCACTCTCTCTCTCTCCCACTCACCACCCACTCATCCCCCTCACCCACTCTCCTCTCTCCCCCTCACCCACTCTCTCTCCCCCTCACCCCACTCTCTCCCTCCCACTCACCCACTCTCTCCCCCACCCACTCTCTCTCCACTCACCCACTCTCTCTACCACTCACCCACTCTCTCTACCACTCACCCACTCTCTCTACCACTCACCCCACTCTCTCTCTCTCTCCCACTCACCCACCCCATCCTCCTCTCTCCCACTCACCCACTCTCCATCCATTCCTCTCTCCCCCACTCTCCATCCATTCCTCTCTCCCCCACTCTCCATCCATTCCTCTCTCCCCCTCACCCACTCTCTCTCCCTCTCACCCACTCTCTCTCCCTCTCACCCACTCTCTCTCCCTCTCACCCACTCTCTCTCCCTCTCACCCACTCTCTCTCCCTCTCACCCACTCTCTCTCCCTCTCACCCACTCTCTCTCCCTCTCACCCACTCTCTCTCCCACTCACCCACTCTCTCTCCCACTCACCCACTCTCTCTCCCACTCACCCACTCTCTCTCCCACTCACCCACTCTCTCTCACACTCACCCCATCTCTCTCTCACACTCACCCCATCTCTCTCTCACACTCACCCCATCTCTCTCTCACACTCACCCCATCTCTCTCTCACACTCACCCCATCTCTCTCTCACACTCACCCCATCTCTCTCTCACACTCACCCCATCTCTCTCACCCTCTCACTCTCCCACTCTCTCTCCCACTGACCCACTCTCTCTCCCACTCACCCACTCTCTCTCCCACTCACCCACTCTCTCTCCCACTCACCAACTCTTTCCATCAATTCCTCTCTCCCACTCACCCACTCTCTCTCCCACTCTTTCCATCCATTCCTCTCTCCCACTCTTTCCATTCCCCTCTCTCCCACTCTTTCCATTCCCCTCTCTCCCACTCTTTCCATTCCCCTCTCTCCCTCCCTCCCTCCCTCCCTCCGTCTCTCCCACTCTCCCACTCCCTCTCTCTCCCACTCCCTCTCTCCCTCTCTCTCCTCCCCCTCTCCCTCTCCCTCTCTCCGTCTCTCCCTCTCTCCTTCTCTCTCTCTCTCCCTCTCTCTCCGTCTCTCCCTCCCTCCCTCTCTCTCCCTCCCTCTCTCTCTCTCTCTCCCTCCCTCTCTCTCTCCCTCTCTCTCTCCGTCTCTCCCTCTCTCTCCGTCTCTCCCTCTCTCTCTCCGTCTCTCCCTCTCTCTCTCCGTCTCTCCCTCTCTCTCTCCGTCTCTCCCTCTCTCTCTCCGTCTCTCCCTCTCTCTCTCCGTCTCTCCCTCTCTCCCTCTCTCTCTCCGTCTCTCCCTCTCTCCGTCTCTCTCTCCCTCTCCGTCTCTCCATCCCTCTCTCCGTCTCTCTCCCTCTCTCCGCCTCTCTCCCTCTCTCCGTCTCTCTCTCCCTCTCTCCGTCTCTCTCTCCCTCTCTCCGTCTCTCCCTCTCCCTCTCCGTCTCTCTCTCCCTCTCCGTCTCTCTCTCCCTCTCCGTCTCTCTCTCCCTCTCCGTCTCTCCCTCTCCCTCTCCGTCTCTCCCTCTCCCTCTCCGTCTCTCTCTCCCTCTCCGTCTCTCTCTCCCTCTCCGTCTCTCTCTCCCTCTCCGTCTCTCTCTCTCTCGCCCTCTCTCTCGCCCTCTCGCCCTCCCTCCGTCTCTCCCTCCCTCCGTCTCTCTCTCTCTCTCCCTCTCTCTCTCTCCGTCTCTCCCTCTCCCTCTCTCTCCGTCTCTCCCTCTCTCTCTCTCCGTCTCTCCCTCTCTCTCCGTCTCTCCCTCTCTCTCCGTCTCTCCCTCTCTCTCCGTCTCTCCCTCTCTCTCCGTCTCTCCCTCTCTCTCCGTCTCTCCCTCTCTCTCCGTCTCTCCCCCTCTCTCTCCGTCTCTCCCCCTCTCTCTCCGTCTCTCCCCCTCTCTCTCCGTCTCTCCCCCTCTCTCTCCGTCTCTCCCTCCCTCTCTCCGTCTCTCCCTCCCTCTCTCCGTCTCTCCTCCCCCCCTCTCTCTCTCTCCGTCTCCCTCCCTCCCTCTCTCTCTCTCCTCCCTCTCCGTCTCTCTCTCCCTCTCCGTCTCTCTCCTCCCTCTCCGTCTCTCCTCTCTCCTCTCCGTCTCTCCTCCCTCCCCTCTCTCTCCGTCTCTCCTCTCCGTCTCCTCTCCTCTCCTCTCCCGTCTCTCCCTCTCTCTCCGTCTCTCCCCCTCTCTCTCCGTCTCTCCTTCCCTCCCTCTCTCTCACTCTCCGTCTCTCCTTCCTCTCCGTCTCTGTCTCTCCTCTCTCCGTCTCTCCCTCCCTCTCTCATCCTCTCTCCTCTCTCCCTCTCTCTCTCTCCGTCTCTCCCTCCCTCCCTCTCTCTCTCTCTCTATCTCTCTCTCTCTCGCTCTCTCTCTCTCTCTCTCCGTCTCTCCCTCCCTCTCCGTCTCTCCTTCTCCCTCTCCGTCTCTCCTTCTCTCCCTCTCTCTCTCTCCGTCTCTCCCTCCCTCCCTCCCTCTCTCTCTCTCCGTCTCTCCCTCCCTCCCTCACTCTCTCTCTCTCACTCTCTCCCTCCCTCTCTCTCCGTCTCTCCTTCCCTCCCGTCCTCTCTCTCCGTCTCTCCGTCTCTCCTTCCCTCCCTCACTCTCTCTCCGTCTCTCCTTCCCTCCCTCTCTCCGTCACTCCCTCCCTCCCTCCGTCTCTCTCCCTCTCCGTCTCTCTCCCTCCCTCTCTCTCCCTCTCCGTCTCTCTCCCTCTCCGCCTCTCTCCCTCTCCGTCTCTCTCCCTCTCCCTCTCTCTCCCTCTCCGTCTCTCTCCCTCCGTCTCTCTCCCTCCGTCTCTCTCCCTCCGTCTCTCTTCCTCTCCGTCTCTCTCCCTCCCTCTCTCTCTCTCTCCGTCTCTCTCTCTCTCTCTCTCTCTCTCCTCTCTCTCCGTCTCGATCTCCTCTCTCTCTCTCTCTCTGTCTCACTCTCCCTCCCTCCCTCCCTCTCTCTTTCTCTCTCTATCCCTCCCTCCTCTCTCTTTCTCTCTCTCTCCATCCCTCCCTCCCTCTCCTCTCTCTTTCTGTCTCTCCTTCCCTCCCTCTCTCTCTCTCCGTCTCTCTCCTTCCCTCCCTCTCTCCGTCTCTCTCTCTCCCTCCACCTCTCCGTCTCTCTCTCTCCCTCCACCTCTCCGTCTCTCTCTCTCCCTCCCTACCTCTCTCTCTCTCCCTCCCTCCTTCTCTCTCCGTCTCTCTCTCTCTCTCCCTCTCACTCTCTCTCTCTCCGTCTCTCCCTCTCTCCCTCCCTCCCTCTCTCTCCGTCTCTCCTTCCCTCCCTCTCTCTCCGTCTCTCCTTCCCTCCCTCTCTCTCCGTCTCTCCTTCCCTCCCTCTCTCTCCGTCTCTCCTTCCCTCCCTCTCTCTCCGTCTCTCCTTCCCTCCCTCTCTCTCCGTCTCTCCTTCCTTCCCTCCCTCTCTCCGTCTCTCCCTCCCTCCCTCTCTCCGTCTCTCCTTCCCTCCCTCTCTCCGTCTCTCCTTCCCTCCCTCTCTCCCTCCCTCCCTCTCCTCCTCTCTCTCCCTCCCTCCCTCCCTCTCTCTCTCTCCTCTCCCTTCCCTCTCCCTCCCCTCTCTCTCCGTCTCTCCGTCCCTCCCTCCCTCCCTCTCTCCGTCTCTCCTTCCCTCCCTCCCTCCCTCTCTCTCCGTCTCTCCTTCCCTCCCTCCCTCCCTCTCTCTCCGTCTCTCCTTCCCTCCCTCCCTCCCTCTCTCTCCGTCTCTCCTTCCCTCCCTCCCTCCCTCTCTCTCCGTCTCTCCTTCCCTCCCTCCCTCTCTCTCCGTCTCTCCTTCCCTCCCTCTCTCTCCGTCTCTCCTTCCCTCCCTCTCTCTCCGTCTCTCCTTCCCTCCCTCTCTCCGTCCCTCCCTCTCTCCTTCCCTCCCTCTCTCCGTCTCTCCTTCCCTCCCTCTCTCCGTCTCTCCTTCCCTCCCTCTCTCCGTCTCTCCTTCCCTCCCTCTCTCCGTCTCTCCTTCCCTCCCTCTCTCCGTCTCTCCTTCCCTCCCTCTCTCCGTCTCTCCTCTCCATGTCTATCTCATCTCTAGTCCTTGGTAACTATACTTTTCTATGGATTATGTCCACTATCATCAACGCGATCATCCTCTTCACCATAAATACCACCACCACTTCCACAATCATTATCAGTTGTAAGGGATGCGACCCTATCATCTCCCAGTATCTTTTCATTGCACGACTATATAGTAAAAATAACACTGAAGTCTTGAATTTAAAATTCATACCTAAACGTAAATTCACCCCAATTACGATAAAAGTCTCCTAATTTCCCAAAGTGTTAAGATAGTGGCACACTGGGCATTTCCTGCTAGCATGCTACTTGCTTTTACTAGCATGCTACTTGCTTTTACTATTTAGTTTGCATAGGACTTCGGTTAGGAGCTTTTGTTTTTGAAATTTCCAAATGTCAAACTACTCTTGCGTCATATAGCGAGAAGCTGAACGACGAACAAAGAAAAGTTATACTTGCATAAATGTCAGACATTGAGATGTTCTTACCGAAGTTTAGAATATTGTTACCGAAGTAGTTTCTACTAGAACCAAGTACCAAAAGCAAATAGCATGCCGCCATCTTTAAGGCTTGTTCACTTACGCTGCCGCCAGACTATTTTTATCCAGTTGCGGGAACCTGTCGTTTCCCCCCGTGGGAAAATGTCACCTGGGAATGATCATCTTCAACAACCAAAGGAGAAGTGGGAGGCAAACTGTCCTACATTTGAACAAAGATTTATAGAATTTGGAGGCGAGGTAGCAATGAAACTAAAGTTATAGTAAGGAGTTTTACTCAGACCTCTTGGGTCTTCTTCAATGGACTCCATAATCTAGTTTTCAAGTTTCGTTGCCACCTCGTCACCCTGTCCTACTTTTGCTGCGCCTTTCAGAACTAAAGCTTCTTCCATGTACAGTTGGTTCCACTTATAGGTTCTACGCCTCTCGTAATTCCCTGTCACCTAGTCCTACTTTTGCTCCGCCTTTCAGAACTAAAGCCTCTTCCATGTACAGTTGGTTCCACTTATAGGTACTACGCCTCTCGTAATTCCCCGTCACCTAGTCCTACTTTTGCTCCGCCTTTCAGAACTAAAGCCTCTTCCATGTACAGTTGGTTCCACTTATAGGTACTACAGTGGCTGCTACCCTCTAAAGAACTGTGGGAGATCTGCATACACTTAGGTCGTAATTTTACGACGTGAACAAAGTCGTACTTGCCCATATTGTCAAGTCAAAACTAAATTCCCCGTATCGTCTAGTCGAAACGAAATTCCCCGTATCGTCTAGTGAGTCAGGGGTTCTCAAACTGGGGTTCGCGAACCCCCAGGGGTTCACAAGAAGATTTCTAGGGGTACTTAGATGGCTGACGAAAAACGCATTTTAAATAGAATTCCGTGCTAGCAGTGTGTGTTGCTTCAATCTCATTGTTCTACGCTGGTTTCTAAATTAACAGTGTTGAAATGCTATGACCTTTCACACACACACACCCAACTCCCCGCCCACGAGAGTCAGAGTAACGACCCGAAGCGCAGCTGTACCGAAATTAATTTCGGCCCTGGGCAGGATTCGAACCAAGCACTACGCGCACCACCATGCTAGTAGTTCATCGTTCTACCAACTGCGCCACCGAGTCGTGTGTGTGTGTGTGTGTGTGTGTGTGTGTGTGTGTGTGTGTGTGTGTGTGTGTGTGTGTGTGTGTGTGTGTGTTTCAATAAATTACCACTCTTCATTGTCAGATTATTTTTTTATATACGAAAAAGGTTCAAGTCTTAAACTACTCCAGTCTTAAATCTACGAAAAAGTCCTACGCTTCTCGTAATTCCCTAAGAGACATCCGCAACTATAGAGGAAAAAACTGGTTTTTAGCTTTTGCTATGATCAAACGAGCTTTAAGATACGAGTTGTAACTAGAGCCGAAAAAAATAGAAAGTCTTTGTAACAAATTTAAGAGAACCTTTTTAGGTATTCCATGTACTCAAAAGTCACCCCAGCTTTTCATTTGTTAGACTCCAGAAGTACACCATGACTGAGAACTTCCCTTCCCAATTGTAAGGCACCACCTTATCTACCTTTCCATCTCCATACACAAATGTGCAATATATCTTCCTTTACAGACCTATGCATCTTATCTACCTTAACATTAACGTGGCGTGGCGAGGCATGATTAGGTCAAAGACGTGGATACGGTTAGAGCCAGCACCTTTGCCTTACGTGTTCAGAAAACCTGGGTTAAGTGGCCGTCACCAATGAGAATCGAACGCTGGATCCCGCTACATGGCGGCACACTGAAATTCAATCCTTCAGCACCGATTCACAAAGGCCATTTTTTTCCAACATTTTTGTACAAAGGACAAGCGTGTTCAGTTGAAGGACTGAGAAGGGTTAAGACAACCGCCAATCGACTCAGCCACTCCCCCCTCCTCGCCAAATGAATAAAATCGTCTGACTCAAGTTAAAAAAAAGTCAGGGCGTCACTGTTAATTTGGTAATTATATCAAACGACGGGCGCATTCGTGTTGCAAGTCGTTGCACACACAATGCATCATAGTTACAGCAACAGACATTCCTCAACAGCGATTCCATAAATCATCCACGGTGTGCAATCCAGCCCTATCGGATAACCCTTCCCAACCCGACAACGCCCATCAGAGCTTTCGTTCTGGCTGGGACAAAACGATTTTATCCATGCCCAATGATAAGGGTGAAGGTGGTGGGGAGCCTAGGCTACGCCAGGAGGCACCGAGTAGTTGCAATTACCTTTGCCCTGTTATGCGCTTTGGGGACTGTTTGGGCAGGAAGCTAAGTCACTGCTTGGAATCTGAGACGTGCGGGATTCGAATTTACAACTAACCTAATGCGAGACCGGCACGCTTACATATACGCCACCAGCGCACAATTACAAGGTCCATTATAGATAACGAAACTTCACAAATATTTCATTCAGCTGTGGTAGGCGGGAGCCGATTCCAGGTTTGGGAAGGTAATCTACAGATTCAGATCCCATTGCTATATGATCAAGTGTAGATTATAAACGTCTGAAGTCTGCTAAAACAAAAGGTTTTCGTCACTGGATGAAAGAGGGTTTGATTAGAACTGACTTCGGTTCTTCAAACTGACAAACGTGTTCCAATTCTCAACCGAATCATCTATTGCCAAACCGATTTTCAAAATCGACAGATTCAAACCTTTCATAGATAACCTGGCGGAGTCTACCCTAATCTCAGCTCAACCCAGTTGTTTATTTATTCACAAAATACAAATCTTGTAACATCTGAATGTGTAAAAGAATTAAAAAATATGGAAATAGTGATTAGCTAAACAAGTTGCGGATTAAGCTTTTATCTTTGCAATGTGTATTCTGACAGTCTGGTCAAGTGACGAATACCAAAATCAGCTGGAGGATTGACCTGCAAGCTTAGCAAAGACGTACTGGAATCAATTTTGAACGTTCCATATATACCTGGACACAAACCTTAACATATCCAGTACGACTAACCTCCATTTCCCTACCCAAGAACAGCGCAATGTCTACTACTGGGACCCATCCTTTTCATCATGTATCACACAGCTAAGTAATCATTTCCCTCAGTTTCCCTGAAGTTGATACAAGGATTATTCACCAAGCTCCCACTAATTACTAGTCATGAGTCTATGACCTCAATTGGGACACTGTTCTCTCCCCCTTTCTTGGGGATTCACAATTCAAATGGCGAGAGCCAAACAAATCTCTTCTTAGAGACTAGGTATCTGTACCAGCGGCCCACTCTTTCCTTACCCGCAAGAAAGGAGAGATGCTCACAGCAGTAAAAACCATCAAGTAATATGCCCGCCGAACAGTAAACACTTTCCGCTGATAAAATCACACAACATCGCCCTTTGCATACAAAACTCCTCCTCAGGTGCTCCTCCCAGGTTCGGACTTAAACCGCAAAAATGTCTTGCGCCAAACAACCTGCAACTCATTAGACGCTCATTAAAAACGAAGCCTCGCCTCCCCACCCCATCCCCACGACGTCCATATCTTCGCGCGCAAGCAAGATCACACGTTCTCTCTCTCAAAGTGTCTCCCCCAGTGCGTTTGAGCATGCGTTCTTTGAGTTTGTGCTTGTGTGCGTTTGTGTATGCGCAGGGTCGTGTGGGCGAGTGTGGGTGTGGCGAAGCCTATGCAATATTCCAAGTAGGAAAAAAAAATCGCAAAGTAGTCCCTAAGAGACGAACCCCCCCCCCTTCCTCCCTCTTTCCCCTTTCTTCTGCCCCTTGCCCTTGAACAGCGAAGAAGAGGCGGCGATGGCACCGGGGCCAATGTCAGGTGCCACTCTTTCCCCCCAGGTAAGAGCATCCACCGCCGCCAACTCTTCCTTCACACGCATTCGCCGGATGCAATGCGAAGATAACTTGCGGTGAGCGAACCTATACACTTCGAAGGAGAACCACAAAGCTTCACACTGGAACGCCTTGGCAATGGACGCTACCTCGAACCAGTCTTCCTTAGCCTACGGAGCCTAAGGACACAAATGAAGAATGAAAAATATATACGGGGGTCAGAGAACGAATAAACATCCCTCCAGGCTCCCAAGCGAAGTACACACGTTGGTATCCGGAAAACAAACGACAGTGACACCGTCACCTACATACAACACCATTACCATGGGGAAACGATTGACTTGGTCACCTTGGGATTAACCTACAATTGAGGCATCACGCCGGTAATAATCAATATAAATACATCCTGTCTCAGTGCGAGAGTCGCTTATAAATACATAATTCAAGATAAATTATATACATTCGGCACGAAGCTCTCGCCTTACTCATCAATTGCACTCCCGTCAGACTACCATAACACCCTAATTCATGCGGTTATGACCTTTAAATATTCAAAATTTCATAACAGTCTTCATGGCAAGAATTTCCCCCCCTCCAGCCCAGGCGAG
>NC_134814.1:41720836-41725836 GCF_046742065.1 Oratosquilla oratoria | reverse complement strand
TGAGAGAGCAGGTGGAGGGGTTAGGAGATGGGGAGGGACAGGGAGAGAGCAGGTGGAGGGGTTAGTAGATGGAGAGGGACAGGGAGATAGCAGGTGAAGGGGTAAAAGGAGATGGGGAGGGACAGGGAGAGAGCAGGTGGAGGGGTAAGAGGAGATGGAGAGGGACAGGGAGAGAGCAGGTGGAGGGGCTATGAGATGGAGAGGGACAGGGAGAGAGCAGGTGCAGGGGTAAAAGGAGATGGAGAGGGACAGTGAGAGAGCAGGTGGGGGGTAAAAGGAGATGGAGAGGGACAGGGAGAAAGCAGGTGGAGGGGTTAGGAGATGGAGAGGGACAGGGAGAGAGAAGGTGGAGGGGTTAGGAGATGGAGAGGGACAGGGAGAGAGCAGGTGGAGGGGTAAAAGGAGATGGAAAGGGACAGGGAGAGAGCAGGTGGAAGGGTAAAAGGAGATGGAGAGGGACAGGGAGAGAGCAGGTGGAGGGGTAAAAGGAGATGGAGAGGGACAGGGAGAGAGCAGGTGGAGGGGTAAAAGGAGATGGAGAGGGACAGGGAGAGAGCAGGTGGAGGAGTAAAAGGAGATGGAGAGGGACAGGGAGAGAGCAGATGAAGGAGGGGTGTGACAATTGTCACCACTCTGTTGTCGTCTTGCTTTTGTGCTTTTAGTCTTTACTTTCCTTTCACCAATGTCTTTGTTACGTATGACAGCCACTCACAATTTTAGTAGGAAGGCCCTGTGTCTCCGATTATACGACTTAGACAAGTTCCACTTAGTGTTACCTTATCCATAATAGAGGGGGAAATTAAACGGAGATTTTTCCTTGATTTTCTTCACAAATTCTTTTTCAACGCCATTCTCTTAGGAACACCAGGGGACTCCCGTTGGGAATACTCAATTTGGGTCCTATGTCAGTTCTGCAATGACGTCATGATTTCTTAAGTGCAATGATCTTTAATGTTATATTTAAGAGCTTTCCCTAAGGGCGTGATCACACAATCGTGAACCAATTGAATTTTCTCCTCCACCCTTTCTCCAATCAAAGCATGCAATACTGCTTATTCAAGCAATATGGAATTCACTGCACACTGACATAGTTTACATATTGTCACATCAATATAAATATGCACATTATACAGCAATGAAATCGGGTCCCCGGCGACTGTTTGTAAACATTACCCCCTACCCCTGTATCTACCTCACCTGTCTACCTTTATTTACGAGCCTCATCTACGAGCCTCTTACAAGGGGTAAGAGGAGATGGGGAGGGACTGGGTGGGAGGAGGAGGAGATGGGGAGGGACAGCGTGAGAGGAGGAGGAGGGGTAAGAGGAGAAGAGGGAGAGACAGGGAGACAGGAAGTGGAGGGGAAAAGTAGGAGATGAAGAGGGACAGGGAGAGAGGAGGAGGAGGAGGAGGAGGAGGAGGAGGAGGGGTAAGAGGAAAACGGGAGGGACAGGGTGATAGGAGGAGGAGGAGGAGGAGGAGGAGGAGGAGGAGGAGGAGGAGGGATAAGAGGAGAAGGGGGGACAGGGAGAGAGGAGGTGGAGGGGGAGAGTTAGGAGGAGGAGGAGGAGGAGGAGGAGGAGGAGGAGGAGGAGGAGGAGGAGGAGGAGGAGGAGGAGGGGGTAAATGGAGATGGGAAAGGACAGGGAGATGAGGAGGTGGAGGGGAGAGGTAGGAGGAGATGGGGAGAGACAGACAGAGGAAGATGAAGAGGAGGAAGAGGAGTGACGAAGGGAGGTTATGCATGCAAAGAAAACGTATTTCCTTTCCCGAAAACAGAAAGAAAATGGGAAGAGGGTGCCTCCACTGCCGGGTCCTCCCAAGAGGATCCCTCTCATACTCTACATTAAGTGCGCGGGTTCGATTCCCGCACTCCTCAATTCCCAGCAGTAACTGTTCCCTACCCCCGACAGTCCCTAAAGGGCACAGTAAGGCAAAGGTGACGGTTTCGGTCGTAGCTACTCAGCGCCTTCTGGCGTAGGCTCCCTGTCCATTATCCACATTTACTCATAATGTGCTGAAATGTTTGGGAGTTGTTCTTTAATCTTAACCTGAGTAGTTTTGTGTTCCTCTACTCATGGTTTACTCTTGAAAGGGGCGGAGCCCACGCCAGGAGGCACTGAGTAGCTATCGCCGTTGGAACTAAAGTTGTTTGAAAAAAAAATAGTCTCAAAATTCTTTGATCTGAGAAAAGTTGTTCACTTGTTTAGTTGGATACATCATCCTGTTTAAAGACAGTGATTTTCTCTCCACCTCTCTCTCTCTTTCTCTCTCTCTCTCTCTCTCTCTCTCTCTAATATATTTGAAATTAACTGCCATTAACTTCTTTCAGCCTCATGAAACGGAGAGTTATCCACTCAAGGACCAGCGTGGTGATAAAAAAAAAAAAAAAAAAATCTTTTGAATAGATAGTATCAACCCTGAGGAAGTTGGAGGAGAAATAACACTCACACGTTATAGAAAATAAGATAAGATAAACGAAGAAAATAACATAAAACAAAAAGATGAAATTAAATAAGATTAGATAAGATAGAATAGAATATACTGAAAAATTAAGATAAAATACAATAATATAAGATGAATTAGAATACAATAAAGTAAAATGAATACGTAAGATAAACACAATCAATTAAATAGAATAAATATATTGAATGAAAAACACGTGAAAAAAAAATAAACAAAATAAAACGAACTGGACGCTGCCATATTATGTCCTCGTTTCGCGGGACCCAAACGAGAAGTAGCAGAAGCAATCAAACAAGGCGGAGGCGCCGCGAGACCAAAAGGGGACAAAAATGGTCCGCGAGCTCGAGCGGTGATAAGGGAGAGTTTGCAATCCCATTTGATGTTTGTTTGGGACTTTGCGGTCGTGCGGAGTGGGAGGCTGGAGAAAGGAGGTGGGAGGTAGAAGGTATGTCCCTCACTCCCCGCCCCCTTTAGCCCCACTATGTCACGTGTCACGTATCAAGGGTTTGCCATACAGGTATATATATACAGTATATATATATATATATGTATATGTATATATATATAAGTATATATACATATGTATATATCTATATATACATATATATATACATATATGTATGAATATGTATATATATATATATATCTGTCATATATATATATATACATATATATATATATATGTATACATATATATATATTCCTTGGGGGCGGGCTGAATACAGGATGAAGTCTGCAGCTTGCTGTACATTGATGGAGGGCCGCTGAGTAGTAATAGTAACAGCTTCAGCAATCTGCAGTCTTTTGAAATTTATTTATTTGTGGAGTATAATTGTATTGTGTACTAATGTGTTAAGGGGTGGCTTCATGTCGTGGTGGTCAATGAAGTGTTGGAAGATAGAGCCTTGGTTTCGGTGGTATTGGAGACGTCTTCTTAGTGTGGCGGAGGTTCTACCAATGTAGGAAAAGGAGCCGTCACAGCCAGTTGGGTTATTGTTAGGTGAGTGATTATTCACGAACTACTCCTAGGTTTTTGCAGATAGACCCCTATAACCATATATATTCTAAAACCTTATAACCCAAGGTACTTGGAAAACTATTTTTCATTTGTCTGTCTGTCTGTCTGTTTGTTCAGGAACTCCCCCTAGGGTTTTGCATATAGACCTCCATAACCATATATATTCTGATACCCTATCACTTCAGGTACTTGGATAACTATATTTAATTTCCAAAAATATATATATATTTTTGGTTAGGATTAAGGGTTAAAGTTAGGTGGGGTATGGTTAGGTTAGAGATTATTCACGAACTACTCCTAGGTTTTTGCAGATAGACCCCTATAACCATATATGTTCTGAAACCTTATAACCCAAGGTTCTTGGATTACTATCTTTCATTTGTTTGTCAATTTGTTTGTTTGTTTGATTGTATGTTCACGAACTCCTAGGGTTTTAAAGATAGACCCCCATAACCATATATATTCTGATACCCTATCACTCCAGGTACTTGGATAACTATGTTTCATTTAAAAATATATATTTATTGGTTAGGGTTAAGGGTTAAAGTTAGGTGGGGTATGGTCAGGTTAGGGATGATTCACGAACTCGCAGCAACGCGCGGGTAATTTGGCTAGTGTATATATATACTTTATATATATATATATATATATATATATATATATATATACTGTATATATATATATATATATAAATATATATATATATATATATATATATATATATATATCTGTGTGTGTGTGTGTGTGTGTGTGTGTGTGTGTGTGTATGTGTGTGTGTTTGTGTGTGTATATATGTGTATATGTGTGTGGGAGGGGTAAGCAGAAGCGAAAACATAGTCGTGCTGTTTGGAAGCTGAGTGCAAAAAGATTTCAAACCCTTTCCCCCCCTCCCTTCCCCCTCTCCTCCCCCTCGCCCCTGCCCCCTCCCCTACCTCTCAATGAGTCTTCCTCTTCAATTGCAATTGCTTCCCTCAGGTCTTCGCAACAGGATCGTGGTATTCTGGAGCGGAAGCAAATTGAACGCTTATTCAGTCGGTTTCCTCATCAACTTTTCAAATTATAGTCAACTTCCTCTGGGGTTCACGTATTAGTTTTGTTAGTTTTTGTGTTTGTTTGTGTGTGTATGTGTGTGCGCGCACGCCTGTGTGTGTGTATACGTGTGTGTGTGTGTGTGTGTGTGTGTGTGTGTGTGTGTGTGTGTGTGTGTGTGTGTGTATGTATGTTTATGTGAGTGTTTGTGTATGGTGCGCGCGAGCACGTGCCTCTGTGTGTGTATATGTGTGTATGTGTATTCACCTTGGTCTTTGGATCACGTGTTGGACTCGTGATCGACAGCTATTTCCCTCCCGGAAGAGAGCTCGGAGCTCGTATGGCCGATCTATGGGTAATGCTTTGACCTTACACGCACACACACACCCAACTTCCCGCCCACGAGAGTTGGAGTAACGACTCGAATCTCAGCGATACTGAAATTATTTTCAGCCCTGGGTAGGATTCGAACCTGGACCGCCGTAGTG
>NC_134814.1:41703336-41713336 GCF_046742065.1 Oratosquilla oratoria | reverse complement strand
TATTCCGCTACCAATAAATCACCACCTCTGCTATCAGGATAATACCTCGCCCCCAAATAATCAGACTCTATGTCATTATTCTTAAAGTGACCTCCCTTCAGGCTACAATAACATTAAACCTTAAAGAAATATATAGAATTCAAATTATTCAAATCTTATCTGATACGTCATCTAAACACCAGAAATTCAGTCTATATTCTGTCTATCGCAGGACAATTTTATTCAGGTAAGAAAAACCCAAGACAGCTGGGTCATTAAAACCCTGATTGTATATAAATATTCTAGAGCAGCATTTCTCAACCTTTTTACCTTTGCGTAACCTTTAGAATAAATTGTATGTCTCAAGGAACCCCTGCAAAAAAAAGAAAAAAAAAAAAAAAAAAACGTACCATATCTTTCTCATCTTATTTTCATCGTAATAATAGGTTAGATAGGATGATGTCTATATTACATTATGACAATAACCAAGAATATGTCGTGCGTGTTTAATTATATTACGTATATGAAATTAAATAAAGATTCAAAAGTGCATTAGCTTATCTCACTTGTTCCCGCGGAACCCGTAGGGACATTTTGCGGAACCTTAAGGTTCCGGGGAACCCTGGTTGAGAAACGCTGTTCTAGAATTACTATATATCATGTGTTATTCCATTCATCATTTTGCATACCTTAAAGTAAGGAATTTCCAGTGGGCGGCTTGGCAAATGAGAGTTGATTAGTTATTCTTAATTACATGAAATACTCTAAACACGCTAAGGCGAAAGTACCTCAACACCAGCACACAACATACGTTACTCGAATTTCCCACATACATACATACATATACCAAGGCTTTTTCCCCCTTACAAAGGGGGTAGCCAAAAAGAAAAAGGCATAAAATCATTCCCCCCATTCCATCCCTGAATACACTCCACACCCCTCCACCCTCCCTCCCATCTTAGCACCTCCGAGTTTCCAAATTACATATATTAAGGTTTTTCGACTCTATCTTATATCATTTGTCTTATCATTCATTTATCAATTCCTATTTCTTAATAAATGATCAATTAATGCATTAATTAATTTATCAATTAACATTTGTGATATGAATTCATGTCTCTCACCTGTGTCCTACATTATATTTTTATCATACATTTGATAGTTCTTATCTATCATTTATTAATTAATTCATTAAGTCATTTATTAATTGAAATATGTGATATATATCTATGTTTCTCATCTGTTTGTCTTATATGACTTTCTTATCATGTATTTATTAAATCTTATCCCTTAATTATTAATTGATTTATTAATCAATCTATCAAATAATATTTGTGATATGTATTTATATTTCTCACCTGTTTGTTTGATATTATTTTCTATATAATTTATTTATTAGTTACTAATTAATCTAAATTTATTATTGACTGATATTTCCCACCCCATAGCCCTTTGGCATAATCTAGAATATAACGCATCTTGTGTAAAAAGGGCACGCAAATAGATTACTCTAGATAGCGCGAATCCGGTCTAGCCTGGAATTCCTTCTTAGATGAATAAAATCGTCTGAAATGATGCACAACAGAATCTACCAAGTCCGACGCGAGAGCCAAAGGGGGTAGGCTGAATACTCTCCTTTCTTTCTCAAAAAAAAAAAAAAAAAAAAAAAAAAAAAAAAAAATGACGGTTCCAGACGGTGGCAGCCGATGCCAGTGTACTCCATTCAATCGTTCTCAACGCCCACTTTACTTTCCCGGACTCGTCCACCTTCCCCCAAACCCGGACATTATCAGCCTACAACCTGAGCGTCTGGAAGACCTGGAGAGGACACCTGCCGGACGCGTGGCTCGCGGCCCGGGGACACATGTCCGACATGTGAGGCACGCACGATGCCACCGGCGCGCTCAGAATGCCATGACGGCTCCGACATACCAGGGGTACGTCTGGAACGAGCACATGTCCGTGTGTGAATGTGTGTGTGTGTGTGTGTGTGTGTATGTGATTCACCTTGGTCTTTGGATCACGTGTTGGACTCGTGATCGACAGCTATTTCCCTCCCGGAAGAGAGCTCAGAGCCCGTATGTCCGATCTATGGGTAATGCTATGACCTTACACGCACACCCCACCCAACTCCCCGCCCACGAGAGTTGGAGTAACGACTCGAAGCGCAGCGATACTGAAATAATTTCAGCCCTGGGAAGGATTCGAAACAGGTACCGCCGATACCTCCGTATTGACAGTCTGAGACTCTACCAACCGCGCCACCGAGTGTGTGTATGTGTGTGTGTGTGTGTTTGTGTGTGTGTGTGTGTGTGTGTGTGTGTGTGTGTGTGTGTGTGTGTGTGTGTGTGTGTGTGTGTGTGTGTGTGTGTGTGTGTATGTGTATGTGATTCACCATGGTCTTTGGATCACGTGTTGGACTCGTGAGCAACAGCTATTTACCTCCCGGAAGAGAGCTCAGAGCTCATATATGACCGATCTATGGGTACTGCTGTGACCTCACACACACACCCCACCCAACTTACTGCCTACGAGAGTTGGAGTAACGACTCGAAGCTTAGCGCAACGGTACTGAAATTATTTCAGCCCTGGGCGGGATTCGAAACAGGTACCGCCGATACCTCCGTTTTGACAGTTTGAGACTCTACCAACCGCGCGCGCGCGCGTGTATTCACTTGGTCTTTGTGTGTGTTTGTGTGTGTGTGTGTGTGTGTGTGTGTGTGTGTGTGTGTATGTGTGTCTGTGTGTGATTCACCATGGTCTTGGATCACGTGTTGGACTCGTGATCGACAGCTATTTCCCTCCCGGGAGAGAGTTCAGAGCTCATACTCGTATATATGACCGATCTATGGGTAATGTTGTGACCTTACACGCACACACATACCCAACTTACTACCCACGAGAGTTGGAGTAACGACTCGCAGCGCAGCGGTACTGAAATTATTTCAGCCCTGGGCGGGATTCGAACCCGGACCGCCGTAGTGGCAGACGGGAACTGTACCAATTACGCCACGAGTTGCGTGCGCGCGCGCGCGTGTGTATGTGTGTGTGTGTGTGTGTGTGTGTGTGTGTGTGTGTGTGTGTGTGTGTGTGTGTGTGTGTGTGTGTGTGTGTGTGTGTGTGTGTGTGTGTGTGTGTGTGTGTGTGTGTGTGCGAATTACAAACAGAAGTGTACCATCAAACTCCTCCCCCTTTCATAAGTCCTCATCACAAACCACAGTTATCAACACATAATCTCCAGGTATCACCACCACTACACCAACGCTGAAACACGATTACTATCTAGGTCGCATCAAACGAGACGACCACATTTATACCTGTACCAGCTAAAGGTCACAGCAGGATATCCACTGAAACACCTATCCTTCCCATGACTTCCCTAACGCTTCTCTCAATTGTTCCTCTCTCTCTCACAAATTATTTCTTCGCCCAACAACCGAATTCCTACCAGTCCGTCACCCCCCAGCGACTCACAACCCATTTCTCCAACCTTTTCCAACCTCCCCTGTGCCTACCATCTCTCCTCCCTCAGTCGATCACCCGACCTACTTCCGTCACCCCACCACCTCCTCTCCTCCTCCACCTCCTCTCCTCCTCCACCTCCTCTCCTCCTCCTCCTCTTCTTCCTCCTCCTCCTCCTCCTGTACTCTTCCTCCTCCTCCTCCTCTTCTTCCTCCCCCTCCTCCTCCTCCTCTCCATGTAGGCAAAGAGACCTGGAGTGAAAAGTACACATTTTGTGTTGACAAGACATTTTAGAGACAGAAAACGAAATGATATATTTTACGTATTCAACGTAATTCGGTTGCAAGTATATGCGTGTACATAGGTTTTGCACAAAATTCTGACGTGATAATTCTGAACGCTACTTTTAACCCTTTTCTTTAGCTGAATAAAATTGCTTGGCGGTAGCTACAATATATATATGTATATATATATATATATATATATATATATATATATATATATATATATATATATATATATATGAGAGAAATTAGCAGTGTCTGATGGTGTAGTGATCTAAGGCTCTGTGAAGGTAATCTTACGGGAGGGCGATAGCAGCGGGTTCGAATCCTGCATGCGACTGTCATAAAAATCATCGGATATATATATATATATATATATATATATATATATATATATATGTGTGTGTGTGTGTGTGTGTACATATATGTATATATACAAATGTATATATTGTCATATGTAAATATAACAAAGACAATTTACATGTTTAATGTGTTTTTAACATAATTACATAATCTATATAATTCGGCATCTTCACCAATATCTTGCGCCACACAGTTTGAGAATCAAAGATGCAAATAACACGAGGAGCTTTATTCCCTACTTCACCTTTTGCTATGTACCCTTGGAATGGTTGTACTTCGTCCTCCCTTCGTAACCACGTAGAGGAGGGCAGGAGTCCATCCCCAGGGAAGATCTAGTGACCGCCACTCACGCTCTTTTCGGACGTAGGGCAAAAAGACGACGGCTTCGCTCGCAGCTACGAGCCTACTGGGATCCAGTCACCTTTTCCTTCTCCTCTTCCTCATCCCCCTCCTCCTCCTCCTCCTCCTCCTCTTCTTCTTCGGCGGGGTAGACCGTGACTTAGTCGAATGGTCTAAATGTCAGGCGAGTCTTCTGCTGTCAAAGTCTTCGAGCCACAGCAGCGGTGAAGACGACTTCGCATATTTGTAAAACATAAAGCTTTTGCCCTCTCTCCTTAGTGGACCAGCTGAACCTGGAAAACTCCTCTAGATTTTTTTAGGACATCGCATATTAATAGCAAGTATCTGTGTGAAATATTTCCAGTGTGGGGAGGTAAAAAAAAAAAAAAAAAAAAAAAAAGTGGTTGGATGCTATCTCAAAATTTGAATTCAAAAATTATTTTGAAGGTCACCAAGATCACTGTGGTTCAAAATATAGTTTCCGCCTGATTTTTGTGCTGGGCCCTCTTTGATTAAAGAAGCTAATAAAATGTCATTGTTTTATCTACTGTAAGTGAAAATTTAGAATTTCAAAATTATTTTAGCTCAGTATTCGTAAACGAAACACCTCAAAGTGAACTCCAAATTGAAACCTGTGAAAAGTCTAGGGTAAACTTACTACGGTAAATATAACAAAAGAAAAAATTAAAAGGTGTATAGAGAAACTCAAAGTTAATAAAACACCAGGCCCTGACGGTTGACATCCAAGAATCTTAAAGAAAATGAAAAATGAGATTGTTGTTCCATTAGAAATTATTTTCAAGAAATCCATCATTTCCGGAGATGTCCCAAGAGAATGGAAGCTAACTAACGTTACTCCCATATTCAAAAAAGGTGACAAAAAGAATCCAAATAACTATAGGCCTATAAGCTTGACTTCAATCGTAGGAAAAATTATGGAAACTATCATCAGAGATGCTATCGAACATCATTTAGAAAGTAACTGTTTGATAAATGATAGCCAGCATGGATTCAGACGGAAACGTTCTTGCGTGACTAACTTACTTGAATTCTACAACACAGTCATCTCGAATTATAACAAAAGAAACAATATAGATTTAATATATTTAGACTTTGCAAAAGCTTTTGATACCGTCCCCCACGAAAGACTACTTACTAAATTAGCTTCACACGGAATGAGTGGTAGCCTATTAAGTTGGACTAGTAATTGGTTGAATGATTGAAAACAGAGTTGTTTTAAATGGCAAAACTTCTAGATGGAAAAATGTTACGAGTGGAGTTCCTTAGGGTTCCGTTCTTGGGCCACTTCTATTCATAGTATATATAAATGATATAGACCACGGACAAAAATCTACTCTTTCCAAATTTGCTGATGATACAAAAATGTGCGGAATGGCGAATGATCACTTAAACCAATTAGATATTCAAGAAGATTTAGGTAAATTACAGCAATGGTCTGAAAAGTGGCCAATGAAATTTAACACAAGTAAATCCACGGTAATGCACATAGGTAAAAATAACAGTAGGTACGATTACAAGTTATATGGAAATTCGTTAACAAAAGTGGAGAGTGAAAAGGATCTCGGCGTAATTATCAGTAACGATCTCAACTCATCTAAGCAGTGTATTTCAGGCTCTGAGAAAGCAAATAAGATTCTAGGACTGATTGCGCGATCTTTTGACTTCAAAAGTCCCTCAGTCATTAACAAGCTATATAAATCGTTAGTTCGTCCACATTTGGAATATGCTGTTTCCGTATGGTCACCGAATGTCATTAAAGACATTGGCAGATTGGAAAAAGTACAACGGCGAGCCACAAAACTGATTCCAAATATCAAAAATAAATCATACGAAAATAAACTAAAACATGAATTTTTTTTCCTTAAAAAAGTGTAGACTCCGAGGTGATTTGATAAAGGTCTGTAAGATTTTGAGGGGAATTGACAACATCAAAAATGACAAAATGTTCACACTGAATGAGAATCAGACAAGAAACAGTGGTCTCAAACTGTCAGGAAATATATTTAATTTTGAAGTGGGTAGAAACAAATTCGCCAACCGTGTAGTTAATGAATGTAATAAACTTCCTGCAGAGGCAGTGCGATGTAGTTCAGTTCAAAGCTTTAAGAATCATTTACATAAACACCTAAACAAGATGCTGTAATGACTATCATTTATTTTATTTTATTTGTTTGTTTTGTAATCATTTGTCTGTTTGTTTATTATTATTTGCTTGATTCTCATTTATTATTAGTTATATGTCAATTCATTATCATTTATTATTTACCTGTTTGTTTATTATTTATATATACATATGCATTTATTCACGTATTTCATTTGTTATTTACATTATTATAGTTTTTATTTATTCATCTATTTATTTATTTGTCATTATTATGATCTTTTTTGCATCCGACCTAGATATGGACCAAAAGGTCTCCTGTCGGCATTCTCCGCCTTTGTAATCATTTGTAAAGTCTACAATTAAACCGAAACTATACATATTTCAATGTATAACACTCAGACAACCCGAAATTCAGATTGTGGTCAGCATATATGGTACACATTTTGCTGGATTTCATCAGGCCCATGAGGGATGGTTATTGGAATTTGCACTTGCTGCAGCGCTGCCATGGATGACTATGAGCACACAAATTATGCTGAGATCTATATAAGCAATGTGGCACACCAATCTGGAGTACACATAACGAGAGTTGATGTAGTGTTTGACCGCTGCATCGGAGAGGAGTGACTCAAGACTACTACTCGATCAAACCGGGGTAAGAGGAGACCTATTCGCAAGACCATTAATGGACCAGAAGGTCCATTTTCTCAGGTCTGGAGTAGTTTCATTTCCTTGGAAGAGAGCAAAAATATTGAAAAAAAAAGAAAATGAAAAAAAGAAAAAAATTGAAGAAAAATATAGAAAAAAAAAATAAAATAAAAAATTGAGAGAGAAGAGACCTTTGCGAACCGACAAGAATGGAGGAAAATCGTTCCTCGGGACTCAGTGGCTGACAGGCACTAGCCTACCAGGCGTCTGGTGAGAAGGTGAGAAGTGAGAACAGCAAGGCAGACATTACTAGGTTCCTGTCTGAGGCAATCATGCAGAAGGGTGTGGATGCTCTAGCTAGTTTTGAGCTTGTGATTTAAGGTGGATTCTCTAATGCTACTAAAACAAGATCAACAAGAAGGCAAACTGTCCAACTTCAAAGAAATTATGAAGAAGCTGATACAAGACTGATTCTCCATTCATTTGAGGCAGTCAGTGAAGGCTATGAAAGGCTGTTTTTCAAGTCTAGTGATACAGATGTGATGTTGCTTCTCTTACACACTATGCCAAGTGAATCAGCTGGTGAGGTATTAAAAGACACCATTGGAATTTTTCACCTATATTGTGTACCTTAAAATGCACGACGTAGATCCTACTGGACCTACATTCACCAACTGACAGCAGGCCCCTGGCTCGCATCTGGTTTGTACCAGTAGAAATGTTGACATTGCATTTCTGATAGGGGTTGGCAGCCTTACAGTCATTCTTAATTAAATCTAATAACATGGAAGTTAGTCATTCATACATGGTATTATATATTTATTATAAAGTTGTGCAGTTGTTTCTTGTGATTTAATTAGTATCCGTAGTGTAACGTGTGTGTTGAAATAAAATGTTGTTAGGGATCTGAAGTTTACACGCCTTGGGGCGTCCGGATGTATGTTTGTTCGTGAGTGTTTTTTTTTTTTTGCAATTTTCCATAGAAGGTATCCATTGAAGGTTACACAGGCAAGGCAGCTGAAATATGGATGATCTCTGAAACAGAAAGGAAGATATACTATCCAATACACACAGTATCTGAGAATTGGTTTACTAATAGGGTGGTCAACTAATGGAATAGACTTAGTAACCATGTAGTGAGCGCTGAAACTATCAGTTGTTTTAAGAAACGGTTAGACAACTTTATGGATGGGGATGACAGGTGGTGATGGATATGGAGCTGCCTTGTGTAGGACTTATGGTCTCTTGCAGTCTCCTTCATTCTCATGTTCTTATGTTCTTATGTACCAATTAGGGGAACAAGCATGGATTTCATGCTCTAACAGGATGTGACACAAACTCTGCTTCCAATGTCCATGTCATGAAGACATGCTGGGCAATTTTTCATAGTCAGCTCCTTGTGTATAGTTCTTTTACATTATCGAATGTTAACCAAGTCAGGCTCCAGCTCTTTAAGAAGGTTAAGAAGGACGTTGAGATGTTGTCCCCAACTATGGAAGCACTGAAATTGCGCATTTTACGTACCAACTTCTTCACCTTCTCACCATACACCAGGTAGGGCGATGCCCTGTCAGCGATGATGCCTCACGAAGTCCCTCCACAAGTCCCTATCAGCATACAGCTGCACACTCTCCACCTCTTCCATAGTTCTTCCTCTTGACTCTATGGCTTGTCTGATACCGTCTCTCCATCTCTTCCTGGGTCTTCCTGTTGGACGCTTTCCTTGTGGCTGCCACTGGTAGTATTTTAATGGGTACTGATGCTCGTACCAACGTACCAACTACTAAACAAAATTTTGGCTGCAAGTAAATCAGAAAAACATCCAGATATCATCTCTACTGAACACGTCAACTTTGATAAAAGAAAAAAATGGTTCCTGTGTGGACAACCCTTCCTGCTATCCCAGATGCTTGTTTTATGCTTGAGGTCTGTGCATGCAAATCTAAACGTAGGACGACTCAATCTTCCTGCTTCAGAAAAGATCTTAAGCGTCCTCCTGCCTGTGGCTATAATGCAGCAGTTTGTTGTAACACAGCCGTTCCAAAAGAAACAAATGGCTCAAGTAAACTTATATAGTTTTTTTCAGGCCATAAAGGCTTAACATATTTGTATTTATTTAATTAAATGAAAGAAAGAACAATATCGTGTTTGTCACAAATGAAACTTTTATATATTTTTTTATGTATATATTCAAATGTGATAATTTGTGTGTAGAATAAATACATGTCTTTGTGCATCGCACTTCAAACATTATACAATTCTAAAGCCTAGAATCACTAAGCATGCTTTGATTTTGTTGATTATATTCCTGTTTTAGCTGATTTTTGGTGTTTGACCTTGGAAATTACTTTGAAAGTCAAAGTTCAGGGTGGCATTCACGTGAGCCTTATTCTTTATTCTCAAGCTGATTGATCTCAGATGCATGACAAGAAGTGAACAACAAAATAATCATTGGCTGCTCCACTACTTCGGAAGGTCAGCCCAAGTGGTAGTCAACCAGGCAAGGTTACACCGCAATAGTATACACGAACACACACACACACATACATTTATATCTGTACGCACACACACACACACACACACACACACACACACACACACACACACACACACACACACACACACACACACACACACACACACACACACACACACACACACACACATTTATATATATATATATATATATATATACACATATATATATATGCATATATATGTATATATATATATATATGTATGTATATATATATATGTATACATGCTTAAGTACATATATACACATGTATATATATACATA
>NC_134814.1:41690836-41700836 GCF_046742065.1 Oratosquilla oratoria | reverse complement strand
AGAGAGAGATCTTTGGCCCAGTCCAGAAACCAAGTGACAGCCATCTAATCTACATCTCCAAATAGAAGTGAGGGTATTGCTGGTGTTTGAAGACAGAAATGAAGAGAGAGAAGGATAGAGAGAGGGAGAGAAAGAGGGAGAGAGATAGATAGATAGATAGATAGATAGATAGATAGATAGATAGAGAGAGAGAGAGAGACAGACAGACAGACAGACAGACAGGCAGTGTTCAACCTAAATCTCCATGGAATAAATACGTTTACATAAAAAAATAAATAAAACGATAGGAAAAAATCTGTAATTCATAGTGATTGAAGAACTCCAGACCAACCTATCTGGCAACACTGGTAATACAAATCTCTGTCAAGTTTGGTTAAACCGTTTCTAATAACAAATCTAGATCAAGTTTGACAGTGGATCAGCACCTAGCGTGTAACACGCTACAGAGGATGTAAAAATCTACGATAAATAACAAACAAAATAGTAATTCATTGTTGTATAGAAGAGTGAGGGCGAGCTGGCGGAACAATGGCGGAGCGGAATTATCCTCATTAGGGGCCAGAAAAACCTTTCCCATACAATTGTCAACGTACATAATACCTCGCCATCCAGCAGGGGAAACTGCGCTAATCATAACACAAACTAAAGTACCTGAATGGCCTCAGCCTGGCGAGGGTCTATGGAACACGCCTTACATGTAGATGCACACACTGAAACACAACACTCGCCCCATCGACGACGTCAGTCATAAACATTGTATCACATTACATATTATGTTTCTTTGTTATTATGAGTGATCTGTGGGAAAAATCACAACACTACAACCAGAATATAAGAGGTTATAAATTACTGTGACCTATTTTCATGCTCTTAAGACCTGGAGGATGTAACTTAATGTATTTTTTTACTAACTCTCTGGAACACCGTGAATATACTCTTGCGTACATAAGTGTGGTGAGGAACCGACGCCAGGAGACACTGAGTAGCTGTGACCGATACCTTAGCTGGGAATTAGAAAGAGGGAATACGCATATTTTATCACATTTATACCAAACCTTATGGAAAGGAGATTACATTGGTTCGGCCATGTGAAGAGAAGAGATGAAGACTACGTGGGAAGGAGAATGATGGAGATGAAGGTACAGGGGAGATGCAGGCGAGGGAGACCCAAGCTGCGTTGGAAGGACAGACCGAGAGAGGACCTTAAGGATGTAGCAACACGCTGCCACTGCTAGTGTCCCCTAAGTGTACACATCATACTGTTTATAAAATTATTATTCTGTATCGGATTATTATGCATGTCTTTTAAATTACACAGTATGTTTCAAATATTATATGTTGTATGAGGATGACTATTGTATTGTTGAATTTATATATGTATACTGTTATTTGCATACTCTGTTCAAAGATTTAATTATTTTCAATATATTATGTATTTGATGGCGGACGGATAAATCAATAAATAATTTGGTAAACTAATTTCGCAGTTTAAATTACTCTTGCCTACACATTGGACAGAGGTCTATCATTCTGATATAGGAATCAGCCTTATCAAGGATAAACATCTGAAGGAGGAGTAGATGGTGGACCAAAACAGGTGGAAACGATTAGCGAGGAACGGTGATCCCGTATGAAAATGGGAAACGTCAACAGGAAAAGAAGATACCAAACCTTATGGAAAGACGAGAAATAGGTATCAGAGGAGCATATAACAATTATTTATTTTTTTATTTTTATTTTATTGAACGTGTTTCAAGTTATTGTATAGATCTATATCTTATTCTGTTTATCTATTTATCAATTCATTCATCTATTGTTTGTTTATTAATTTCTCTATCACATTTTGTTTTTATTTATCTATTCATTCATTTAATTATTAATCTATTTATTCATTTAACAATTTATTCATGCATCTATCTATCTATTCATCAACTTCTTATTTATCTATTTATTCTATCTTATTTATTTACACAAGTTAGACTCGTGATAACGTGGATCTGCAATTGTTGAATACTAAGAATTTCTGATAACAAATGAGCAACTTCGGGTCCATTGTTATTATTTTGGTAATGTGAGGCTCCTGTCGTTTACACGAGGCCAGGTAATAAGTAGTGGAGGCAGAGTACACAAGCTTGTTGGTGACATAACCAGGGTCAGATCAGGAAGCGCGTCGACTTCATCAGACCACAGCCGCCCGACCCAAGGTCTAAATATACAGGTCAGACCGTTTGAATTCTTCTGCGCAGCTTCTGACGTCATTAGGCTGGGTCCATTTTCTCTTTGTGAAACACTGAAGAAAACTGTGAAACGCCAAGGAAGACAGAAACTATAATATTTTATATATTATATATATATATATTATATATCATATATATTATATATTCATATATATAGACAGGAACTATAATATTTTATATATATTTATATATATATATTTTATATAATATTTGTCAGAATATAACTAATTGCGTGGAGCTGTGCGAGCGAAGGCGACGTCATTTTCGAACGACGGACTAGCTTCAACTGACAGCTATAGGACCCGCTAACCCCACTTTGAACAGCCAGGTGACGTTCACGGGCCCGCTGCGCCAACTCCCTCGAAATTCGGTCGGAAGTGGTTAGACCTTATATTCTTAGATCTTGGCCCGACCTACCATCATACGCCGCTCCTGATTGGTTCTCGCCTCGCACGTGATTGGCTCAGTTACACATCGTCTGAGCTGATAGATTTGGACATATACCCTGTAATTTTGCCGATGAAGCATTCTGGTTTCAACCGTTGTCTTTATACCACCGTACCTGTAGCCATGCCGTTACAGTAATAACTCTTAAATGTTACTTGTTGTTCCTTTGTTTATCGCAAGGCCATATTTATTTACAATTGTTCAATACTTAGAAATGACACACCATAATCATGATATCCATACAAGATCATAAAGTATAAAACCAAGATATATACAAAAAATTAAACATTATAAGATACATGATATATATCATTACATGTATGCATGTATGCATGTATGCATGTGTGTATGTATGTATGTATGTATGTATGTATGTATGTATGTATGCATGTATGCATGTATGTATATATACTATATATGTACGCACGCATGATATGTATATGTTATATATGTGTGCATGAATTAAGTATGTATGTATATGCAGTATGTATAAATGTATGTATGTATATGTTATATGTGTATGTGTCTATGTACATATGTATTTATGTATGTATGTGCGTACGAGGGGGCTTCAAAAAGTTCGTGGAAAAAGGACAGTATGAAAAAAAAAAATTCAGTTATGATGTTTATTTTTCAACATTATGTTCCATTTGGGTCAATACACTCCTGCAAACATTGATACCAGCCTTTAAGTCCGTCTGAGTAAAACAGAGGATCATGCGACCTGAACCATGTCAGATCACCTCCTTTTACATCTTCAACTGATGGAGTATTGGTACCTTTCAATGATTTATTTTACGTTTGGAAACAAAAACAAGTCGGATGGGGCTAAATCGGGGCTGTAAGGGGGATGTCGGATGATTTCCCATCGAAATTCACGCAGCATAGCTCTTGTCTGCCGAGGACCGTGAGCGGTTGCATTGTCGTGGTGGAAGCTGACGCGTTGATGGAGCTTTCCAGAGCGTTTTTCTAATATCTTTTTGATAGTTTTCTCAAAACGCATTCATAACAAGCTGATGTAATTGTTTTCTTGTTCTCGAGGAAGTCAACCAACAAATCCCCTTCTGCATCCCAGAAGACAATGGCCATGACCTTTCCTCTTGAACGCTCGGATTTTGCTTTGACTCGTCCACTTCCACCCCGGGGCAGCCACTGCTTTGAATTTTGTCCTCAGGGTCGCACTTGTACAGCCATGTTTTATCCCTTGTCGCAATTCTCTGCAGAAAAGCTTCAGAGTCATCATCCCATTTGTTCAAAATTTCCATTGAAAGATCTCCCTTTGTTTGCAGCTGATCTGGCCTCAAGAACCTAGGGACCCATCGAGAGGAAAACTTGCTTAGTCCCAAACTCTCCACCAGATTTGTGTGTGCAGAACCCACGGAGATGTCAAGTGTATCTGCTACTGATTCAGTTCTTATCCGTCTATCCTTTTCAATCATGTCGCGAACAGCATCAATGTTTTTTCTCACAGACTGACGTCGATGGCTTGGCACTGCGGGGCTCATCTTCAATTTCGTTTCTTCTACTTCTGAACCGACTTATCCATTTGTAGGTTCTTGATTTCTTTGGGGCACTGTCACCATAAACATGTCTCAGAGCGTCAATGATTTGCCCATTCTCCCAACCGAGTTTCACCATGAATTTAATGTTTGTCCTGGCCTCGGTTTTGATGGGTTTTATGTTGTTTGAACGGTGCCTGATTTCCAACTGGCGGCGATCCATTATTACCTGCATTTATGGGTTCCTGTTTGAACTCGTTATAACACGTTGATACAGGAATATTTAGGTGCATTAAAATAGAATTCGTTCCGTGCTATAGTTATGGACTTTTTCACGAACTTTCTGAAGCCCCTCGTATGTATGTATGTATGTATGTATGTATGTATGTATGTATGTATGTATGTATGTATGTATGTATGAATGTATGTATGATGTATGAATGTATGTAAGTAGGTAGGTATGTATGTATTCATGTATGCATGTATGTATGTATGTATGTATATATGAATGTATGTATGTATGATGCATGTATGTATGTATGTATGTATGTATATATGAATGTATGTATGTATGATGCATGTATGTATGTATGTATGCTATACACACACACATATATATATATATATATATATATATATATGTATATATATATATTTAGAATTTATATATATATATATATATATATATATATATATGTATGTATGTATGTATATGTATATGTGTCTATGTATAAATGTATGTTATATATGTATATATGCATGAATGTATTTATGTATGTATTTATGTATGTATTTATGTATGTATGTATGTATATATGTACGTATATATGTATGTATGTATGTATGTATGTATGTATGTATGTATATGTATGTATGTATGTATGACAAGAAATAATGGTCTCAAACTGTCAGGAAATAGATTTAATTTGGAAGTGGGTAGAAATAACTTCGCCAACCGTGTAGTTAATGAATGGAATAGACTCCTTGCAGAGGCAGTGCAATGTAGTTCAGTTCGAAGCTTCAAGATTCGTTTAGATAAACATATAAGCAAGATTCTGTAATGACTGCCATTTGTTTTATATTATCTGTTTATTATTCATTATTATTTGTTTGTTTGTTTATTATTTGCTTGATTTTAATTTATTATTATTCATCTGTCAATTTATCATTATTTAGTATTTACCTGTTTGTTTATTATTTAACTATAACTATGCGTTGACATATATTATTTATCATTATTTATATCATAATGATTTGATTTTATTTCACTCTAATTTATCTTATTTTATTTTTCTATCATTACTATATTTTTTCTCGTATTCAACCTAGTTATGGACCAAAAGGTCTCCTGTCGGCATGCTCTGCCTTTGCAATCCTTTGTATGCATTTATTCATGTATGCGTGTATGTATGTATGTATATATGTACGTATATATGTATTCATGTATTCATGTATGTGTGTAGGTATGTATTTATGTATATATGTACAGTATGTATGTATGTAATATATGTGTGTATGTATATATGTATGTGTATATATATATATATATATATATACATGTATATATATATATATATATATATATATATATATATATATATATATATATATATATATATATATATATACTCCCCTACTGGGATTCGAATCCCAGTAGGAATGTTTATTTCCAAATGTCATAATGACACAAAAACACTTGTCGGAAGACTAGTCTGCATAAAGGATTTGATGAGATACAGTACATATCACGTTTCACCTAGGTGCCCTCGGCGGATCGATTGGTACGTGAGCTAAGTCGTTTCGTTTTGAAGGGTCATGGGGGCGTGACGGTACGGTCTTCGCCTTATAGAAACAAGCCGCTTAGGCGAGGGTTCGAATCCCAGTAGGAAAGTTTATTTTCAAATATACATACATATGTATATATATATATATATATATATATATATATATATATATATATATGTGTGTGTGTGTGTGTGTGTGTGTGTGTGTGTGTCTGTGTGTGTGTGTGTGTGAATACATGTATGTATGTATGTATGCATGTATGTATTCATGTAAGTTTGTATGTATGTATGTATGTATGCATATGTGTACATATATATGTATGTATGAATGTATGTATGTATGTGTATGTATGTATCTATGTATGTACATATATATGTATGTATGTATGTATGTATGTATGTATCCATGTATGTATTTATGTAAGCATGTATAAATGAATGTATTAATGTGTGCATACACACACACACACACAGGAGAGAGATAGCGCAAGTAAGCATTTTAGTCTGTGTATTCGTGAATCGTTATAACGAGGTTGTGGAGAGAAGGTAATAGTACAAGTGTGTTTGTATTCCCTGGGGGTGGGTGAGCATGCAGCAGGGGAGGAGGGGGGGAAGGTGTGGGGGGCAGGGGGGGGGGAAGAAACGCCGTGGGTGAGATGAATCGTGCGTGGGGGGGGAGGTATGCAGAGAGAAGCGTCTGGGGGAGGTTATTTTGTCGAATGTTGGGGGGAAGGGGAAGGGAGAGGGGGGGGAGAAAGATTCGTAATTGAAAACCACGAGGGCAGCAGGAGAGGTTTTTTGGTCCATAAAGGAGTTCGATATAATGAAGGAGATGAGGAACCTACGCCAGGAGGCACAGAGTAACTGCGGTCGAAGCCGTCACTTCTTTCCTACTATGCACTGGGGCAGGTAACCCAACAGTCATTGCTGGGAATTCGAGAGGAGTGCTCAACTCGACCCCGTGAACAGGGAGATGTGAGACATCATAAATGTTGAGAAAGAAAGGATACATAGTAAAGAAGAAGTCGAGGAAGAGGAGAAAGAAGAGAAGAAGAGAGGTCGAGGAGGAGGACGTCAACAAGGGGGAGTAGGTCGGACAGAATGTTGTGGAGGCGGAGGAGGAAATGGAGAAGGGTAAGGAGGACGAGAGGAGGCACGAGGAGGAGGTAGAGGGGGAGGACGAGAACGAGGGGGAGGACGAGAACGAGGTGGAGGACGAAAAGGAGGAGGAAGAGGAAGAGGAGGAGGAGGAGGAAGAGGAAGAGGAGGAGGAGGAAGGGAAGGAGTAGATGGGTGGTGCAAGAAGACAGGCAGTTTGCAGTGCATGCGTCTTGCATATGACGAGATGTACAAAGATGTACAGAGATGCACACAGGCAAGTACTTCTTGTACAGTCACATAAATAAGTTTTTCGTCACTTTTTAGGGTGTGGCCTTGGAAGAATGTCGTGGCTGTTTAACGCAAATGAAAAAAAAATCTGATTAAGATCATCTCAAATAATTTTTTTCACTACAAAGGAAGACATAATAATACAAAAAATATATAGAATAAAAACAACAACAATAATGATACCAATAAGAATAATAAAACAACAACAATGATAATAATAATAACAATGATAATAATAATAACAATGATAATAATAATAATAATAATGATAATAATAATGATAATAATAATAATAATGATAATAATAATAATAATAGTAGTAGTAGTAGTAGTAGTAGTAGTAGTAGTAGTAGTAGTAGTAGTAGTAGTAGTAGTAGTAGTAGTAATAATACCAACAAAAATAATAAAAACAACAATAATAATAATAATAATGATAGTAATAATGATAATATAATAATAAAAACAACAACAATAATAATAATAATAATAATAATAATAATAATAATAATAATAATAATAATAATAATAATAATAATAATAATAATAATAATAATAATAATAATAATAATAATAATAATAATAATAATAATAATAATAATAATAATAATAATAAAAAGAAAAAAATCATAAAAATAATGATAATAACAATGATAATACCGGTAATAATAATAATACTTTTATCTAAGGTGCCCACAAACGAATTTTGATAATACAGAATCATAGGAATATTCTGGCTACCCGCAAAGGAATTTCAATAATACATATAAGAACATAAGAACATAAGAATGAAGGAGACTGCAAGAGACCATAAGGCCTACACTAAGCAGCTCTGTAATATGAGGGACATAAACTACACGGACGCAAAGCAAAGACTATTAGTCGAAACTTGCATCCTTCACGCGTGACTGACGCAGAAATAAGAGAATCCTACAAAGGGAACAAAGGGGCGCGTAGGACTCCTACGCAGTGACCAACCCTCATAGAAGAGAACTCCACTTGGCTCGACCTCGACACGTCGAAGAACCCTGTGACGAAATACCTGTTGCGCTTCGCTACAAGGGCCACCGTACAAGGACAAGTCTCCCCCTTGAGGGCCCTACAATATGCTCGGCCCCTCGACTAATGCGGTAAGACTCCCCCTCACCACCACCACCACCACCACCACCACCACCACCACCACCACCACCACCACCACCACCACCACCACCACCACCACCACCACCACCACCACCACCACCACCACCACCACCACCACCACCACCAACCCTGGCCCCTCATTACTCTCTTCCCCTCGACGTTCTCATTACTCCCTCCTCCTCCATTCCTCCTCTCCTCCCTCTCTCCTCCTCCTCCTCCTCCTCCTCCACCTCCTCCTCCCAAAACCTTCCTTCCTCCTCCTCTCCTCCCTCCTCCTCCTTCTCCTCCCACCTCCTCCCTCCTTTCTCTCCTCCTCCTCCTCCTCCTTCTCCTCCTCCTCTTCTCTTCCTCCTCTTCTCCTCCTCTTCATAAATGTCCCTCGTCTTGCAAAGTTCCAGTCCTCCTCACTCCTCCTCCTCCTCCTCTTCGTAATTGTCCCTCGTCTTGCAAAGTTCCACTCCTCTTCCTCCCTCTCTCTCTCCTCCTCCTCTTCCTCCTCTTCTCCTCCTCTTCATAAATGTCCCTCGTCTTGCAAAGTTCCAGTCCTCCTCACTCCTCCTCCTCCTCCTCTTCGTAATTGTCCCTCGTCTTGCAAAGTTCCACTCCTCTTCCTCCCTCTTCCTCTTCCTCCTCCTCCTCCCCTCTCCTCCTCTTCCCTCTCCTCCTCTTCATAAATGTCCCTCGTCTTGCAAAGTTCCACTCCTCCTCCTCCTCCTCCTCTTCGTAATTCTCCCTCGTCTTGCAAAGTTCCACTCCCCCTCCTCCTCCTCTTCGTAATTGTCTCTCGTCTTGCCAAGTTGTGGTGTTGTGGTGGTCAGCGTGGTAAAGAGTTAAGTCCTGTCGAGGAGTAATGGAGTCTGAGATGGAGGCAGCTGCTTAACACTAACATCATCTTCAACATCCTCCTCTCCTCCCACTCCACCTCCTCCTCATCATCATCCTATTCCTCCTCTCTTCCCTATCCTCTTCTTTCTTCTTCTCCTCCTCCTCCTCCTCCTCTCCTATTCTCTCTTTTCCTCTCCTATTTCCTTTCCTCCACCTCCTCTTCCTCCTCTCCTATTCCCTCTCCTCCTCGTCCTCTTCCTCCTCCCTTCCCTATCCTCTTCATTCTTCTCCTTCTCCTCCTCCTCCTCCTCCTCCTCCTCTCCTATTCTCTCTTCTCTTTCTCCTCTCCTATTTCCTTTCCTCCACCTCCTCTTCCTCCTCTCCTATTCCCTCTCCTCCTCGTCCTCTTCCTCCTCCTCCTCCTCCTCCTTTTCCATCTCGTCCTCCTCTCCTATTCCCTCTCCTCTGTCTTTTTCTCCTTCTCCTTCTCCTCCTCCTTCTCTTTCCCTTCTTTCGCGCCTACACCCTTTTCTCTCTCTTATTCCCTCCTCCTTATTTTACTTTTATCCATTATCCTTCTCCTCCCTGTCCTATCCTCCTCCTCTTCTTATTCCCCCTTTCTCTTCCTCCTCTTCATTTTTCATTCTCCTTAATCCCTCTTTCTTCTCTTCCTTCAATCCAT
>NC_134814.1:41678336-41683336 GCF_046742065.1 Oratosquilla oratoria | reverse complement strand
CACACACACACACACACACACACACACACACACACACACCACATCACATCCATGAATACGAATGGATCAGCCAATATATCTTATTATTTTCATGATCGACGGTTGTGTTGTGTTCCAGTCTTGTCAATATCAAATTTCAAAATAAGCAGCAGTGAACCACACACAGACACAGACACACACACACACACACACACACACACACACACACACACACACACACACACACACACACACACACACACACACACACACACACACACACACACACACACACACACACACGTACGACTCGGTGGCACGGTTGGTAGAGTCCCAGACTGTCAGTATGGCGGTACCTGGTTCGAATCCTGCCCAGGGCTGAAATTATTTCAGTAGCTTCTAGTAACAGAGGTAACTGTTGACTATCTGTTACCTCTGTCACTAGAAGACGACTAAACAAGTCGGCATACAATAGCACTAAAAGTGACCTACGCTACTCATCAAAAAGAAATTAATAATATTAATAATTTCATCCAGCGCCTCTCTATAAGTAATAAGATCTTTCAAAAGATAAAGAATTCCTACCTTAAAATCATCAGAGCAGCCACTGCAGTTTATTTTAATCAGAATTGTCAGAGAAAACCTGTGCCCAACATGTATATATATATATATATATATATATATATATATGTATATATATGTATATATATATATATATACAGTATGTGTGTGTGTGTAAATATAGACATACATACACATACACACACATACACACATATACACATACCCACACACATACATAAACACACTGACATACACGCACACACATACATACATATATACATACATGCATACATACATATATCCATACATACATACATACATATATACTTACATACATGCATACATACATATATCATACACCCCAGTACAGCTGGGCGAACAAGCTCATCGGCACCAGAAGAGACCGAAATTTCGTAGTTTTCGTGAACGACGAATCACAATATACTGTACGAGATACAAGACAAGGATGCAAGATCCTATCAGGAGGACCATTGATCCACAACTCGAGGGGCCACAGTGCCAGAATGCCAACGGAGGACAAACATCCCCAAGGAACACCTGAGATCGCCTTTGTGCTCAGCGACACCAGCCCTACTTGTTTACTCGTAGAACCTCGTTCAAGGGAACCAAGTATTCAGCCCAACGTCCGACGCAGACATTGACGTCATGATCTGCAACCGACAGACCCCTTTGCTCGTCTGTATTGTGTGTGTGTGTGTGTGTGTGTGTGTGTGTGTGTGTGTGTGTGTGTGTGTGTGTGTGTGTGTGTGTGTGTGTGTGTGTGTGTGTGTGTGTGTGTGTGTGTGTGTGTGTGTGTGTGTATTCACCTCGGATCTACTGCAGTCTCTGTCGAGACAGCCAGGCACCACCCTACGGCAGTGAGCTCAGAGCTCATGTGTGTGTGTGTGTGTGTGTGTGTGTGTGTGTGTGTGTGTGTGTGTGTGTGTTTGTGTGTGTGTGTGTGTGCTTGTACATAAGTGACTACTGAATGTCTTCCCTTCCTTCTGTTCTTCTATTTGGTCGTTTCCATTTGCATGTGAGCGTCAAATTTATTGTAGAGATAATATTTTTTCCTCATATTTCTATGTTGTTTCTTTTGGACAGGAGAAACTCATCCTCGTCGAGGTTCTTCATTTCCTACGGTGGCACTCTGGCCTTCGACTCGTTCTACCCGCCTGAGCATGGCAGCAACTTTAAGTATTTTTTTTTTTCGGAAATAGTTAAGTTCTTTAAAGAAAAAGAAAAAAAAAATAATGAAGTAAAAAACTTGAACCGTTTTTACGTCCTCCATTTTCTGTTTCAAGTTCCAAGGACTCTGTTACTGCAAGTTTTCGAGCACGCTTTTGAGTGTGTATTACTCTGTATTTAGTTATTAATGCACTTTACACACACACATACACACACACACACACATAATAAAACACCAAGAGATGGCGCAATCGGGTCGTTATCACTTGTCACGTGCTAGCGGAGGTTCGAGTCCTTGGCTGTACCACGTTTCAATTTCTGCATGTATGCCTCCTCGAGATTCTCGATGTTGATGGCTTAGAACTAAAGTGAATTGTGGTTGATAAATGTAAATCTGTTCACTGGGACCCATTCAGTGTTGTACATATACAGTATATACATACATACATAAACACACACACACACACACATATATATATATATATATATATATATATATATGTTCGTAAAGAGCTGGAGTCCAGGAGCCATATTATCGGAAAATTTCGAAACACTGGACTCAGAGTAACAGAATTTATTACCGACGTTTCGAACCCTGTCCGGGGTTCGTCCTCAGGGTTATACATAGTAAGCAAAAGGATTCAATTATATATTACACCGATGTTCTCTCGGACAGGTCTCATCGGATTGGACGAATTTGAACTAAATCAAAACCTATTACGAATGACAAAAGGAAATTAATTTCAAATTTGTATAAAGCGTCACTCAAATGAAAAGAATTGATAAAACCACATAACCCATGTCATAATAAACGGAACAATACAAATTCTAAATGACACCCAGAAATTAATAACATAGTAAGTACAAAGTGTCACCAAATGGAACCACCGAAAATAAGAAATAAAATAAAAGGGCAAAAAGAAAAATATCAAATGTCACAGACCAGACATAAAAGCACCACACGAGTCGTATGTCACCGCTCTAACTGTCCTGTGTGTCCTTATCAGTACAAATCAGACTATAAAATAAAACAAAAACAAAAACAACACTAAAAGACAAAAAGAAATTTAATTACAAAGTTAGCCCATAGTGTCCACAACAATAACAAAAAGCAAATAATTGACAAACCGACATAATGAAAATATAAAAAAAATCACAGTCCGGACCCAAAAGCACCACACGGGTCGCCTATCGCCGCTCTTCCTGTTCTGCTTGTGCTTAGCTCCCTTTATCATACAAATCAAAACTATCAAACAACACCAAAACTGAATGACAAAAAGAAATTTAAAAGTGTTAAAAAGTGTCCGATGAAAAAGGGGGTGGGGGGATAAAAAGCATATGCAGAAGGGGGTCTTCATTCCGACATATCCAAGTGTACAACTATGGAGAATCGAACTTGGTCCATGGCGTACCAGGACTACGGAACATTATTATTGTTATCATAATTATTACTATATTTTTATGAATACAATTTTGTTGACGGAATTTTATTGCAATAATAAGGAAAAAAATAAATTCAACTTTTGTTGTCCCTCCTTTCTATTCTCTTAAAAAAAAAAAAAAAAAAAAAAAAAAAAAAAAAAAAAAAAAAAAAAAAAAAAAAAAAAAAAAAAAAAAAAAAAAAAAAAAAAAAAAAAAACTCGGCCGGTAAGTTATGGACGGGATAACACAGTCAAAACGCTGATATCGTTATGTATTTCTACGTTTATTCTAAAGGTATGTTTGCCCAGTGCGATTAATAGCCTACCACCAATCGCGGGTGACGCGCACCCTACTACCTGGCATCACATTTGGGTAAGCGCGCTGATAGGTTCTGTTAGAATTATCAGCTTCAAAGAATCAAAGAATCAGTGCTCTAGACAATCGTCTGACGATCATCGTTGATACATGAACGATCATCGATGAGCGATAATTCATCGAGGAAAACGTACCTTTACGAGTTTGAATATCTAAATGTATTGCAGTTACGCCCACACGGATTCTAATTGTCTTTCATTTTTTATGAAATGCGGCTGTTGTGTTTCATTTTATGTTGGATCTTTACACGTTTAGATTTACAACAACGTACAACTTATGCGCGGGATTTAAAACTTTTCTTAACTGCACACAAAATGGCTATCTAATCGTACCTTAGTTTCACTTCAGTTGCTCATTTCCATTTTCTATTAGCCCCATGACTAGCAGTGCTCTCTTTTCCCTCCTCTTCTTTCTCTCTTCTCTTTTTCTTTTTTCTTTCTTTTCTTTTATTCTTACATAACATTTTAAGTGTTTAAACGTATGCTTTTACGCCTCTAAGAACTTCAGTACAAGTTTATATAACTCTTTGTGGTGAAGTCGACATCAACTCCGCCTCGTAATTACAAAGGGTCTGATTCGACCCCTAAACAGGATTTTTTTTTAACTGTTACTTCCACATGATGTATTGTAGACTGTTGACCTCGTTTTTCACTGACTGGGAACCCGTAGCCCCACAGTGGCCGACTACGGTCCCTGTGAGGGTGGGCCCTACAAGAGATCTCTCTGAGATGAAATGTTGGACTATTTTCTGTACTCTATTAGTGTCTATTTCTATGTCACTAGATGGACGAAGGATGAGAAGGCACCTTTCGCCGATTCTCTACTCTTCTAATGAAAAAAAGAGGAAAAATTGTCAAAGTTGACAAAGGTTTAGAGCCCAGCTTGGGGACAGAGTAACAGCCCCTTGGGGTTGGACCTTCAAATGGAGGTGAAGGGTTGATGGATTTTGAAGGCAAGCAGCGGGGAGATGACTTTCTCTGAGTGTGGAAGGTTGGATCCACACTTTTGGAGGCGATGTGAATAGCGGAGAAAGTAAAGGTTGTTTCGTCCTACTGATTACTCTAGTAAATCGTAGCCAGTTGTCTTCTGCAAAGCCAGTCGAGATCTGCGCTAAGAAGCAAGGTAACTGATCACGATGGCTGTGACGGTTGCCACTACACCAATTTTTTGTCTTACAGTAACATTTACAATGTGACAAAAGTAGCTATTTACATGGTTGAGTGATACACTCAACCTTAAACAAAAATATATACAATTATGATACATATAAGGTGATACATGGTGAAAAAATAAAATATGAAGATAATTCCTTTTGTGGACGTACGCTTCTGAACAGTCGTATAGCTGTCGGACCAGGTGACCTAAGAGGTCAAGGTCAGGTCGGCCTAATTCCACTGTTAATTGGCCTCTGGTCGAGTTCTGGTTAGACCTGACGCTCAACAGCCGTTTGGTGCTGCTGCTGCGACGTACGC
>NC_134814.1:41628336-41670836 GCF_046742065.1 Oratosquilla oratoria | reverse complement strand
ATCCCCATCCATTAAGTTGTCTAACCGTTTCTTAAAACAACTGATAGTTTCAGCGCTCACTACATGGTTACTAAGTCTATTCCATTCGTTGACCACACTATTAGGAAACCAATTCGTGCCTATTTCCCTCTTAAAACTAAATTTGTACAGTTTAAATCCATTACTGCGAGTCCTGCTCTGTTGTTTTGATATGATGACCTTGTTTGCATCACCCTTGTTAAAGCCTTTGATCCACTTGAACACCTCAGGAAGTGCTGAGTAACTGCGGCCGATGCCGTCATCTCTTCCCTATGCTCTTGGGCAGTTAGGGCAGGTAGCAGTCACTGCAGGGTATCGGAGAGGAGCGCGGGATTCGAACCCGCAACTAAGCGAGTGCGAGATCAGTACGCTTCCCATTACGCCACTATAGCACTGTCCGTTACAGGAGCTCTTTCGACACTTGAATTGTGGGTATTTATTATTAGTTATATGTCAATTTATTATTATTTACTATTTACCTGTTTGTTTATTATCTAACTATACCTATGCATTTATTTATTTATTTTATTTGTTATTTACATTATTATAGTTTTCATTTATCAATTTATTATTATTATGATTTTTTTTTTCGCATCCGACCTAGATATGGACCAAAAGGTCTCCTGTCGGCATGCTCCGCTTTTGTAATCCTTTGTAAAGAAGCAAAGAATATGACCAGTTGGGCCATAAAGAACCCGAATACAAACACTTAGACAAGCAAGCAAACCAATGAATAGATGAAAGCGAATGAAGAGAAGAATGAAGCAGTTAAGTCGTTCAAATTCGTGTATCGTTTCTCTTCCAACCTTTGGATGGTGTTATGTGCGTTTGATTCTATGGGAGTAGTTTCCAGAACTCTTAGGCCGGCCACACACGTGCAGTTTAAACTGACAGTTACAACTGTTCAGTTATAACTGTCAGTTGAAACTGCACGTGTGTGGGTATTTCAGTATTTACAACTGTTCAGTTATAACTGTCAGTTGAAACTGCACGTGTGTGAGTATTTCAGTATTTACAACTGTTCGGTTATAACTGTCAGTTGAAACTGCACGTGTGTGGGTATCTTAGTATTTACAACTGTTCAGTTATAACTGTCAGTTGAAACTGCACGTGGGTGGGTATCTCAGTATCACTGAGATACCCACACACGTGCAGTTACAACTGACAGTTATAACTGAACAGTTGTAGCTGTCAGTTTAAACTGCACGTGTGTGGCCGGGCTTAGGGATACTCAAGAAGGATTAAACAAAACAGGGAAACGGTCCGAGTCATGAATAATTAAAATTGACCAAAGAAAGACGTAAAGTTAAGTAAAAGTGACACCAAGTACAATTAACATTCATTTGGATTTTTTATTTTTATTCTAACTGGTGATGTCTGTCTTGGGACACAGATGGAGCCTCTGAGCTTTTCTTGGAGTTTTCTGAACTCTCCCGTAGACGGAGTCACACTGAACCAATTTATAATTCATTAAAACACGCATCAAACGATTTTATTTATCTTGTGACGTATTTCCACTCCTCAAACTAGACCCAGGTGAAATACAAAAAACGTGTTAATTTGTCATTATAGTGGTCCCTTCCCTTTCTCTTTCTGCCTCCCCCATCTCTTTCTCTCTCTCTCTCTCTCTCTCTCTTTTTTTTTTTTTTTTTTTTTTTTTTTTTTTTTTTTTTTTTTTTTTTTTTTTTTTTTTTTTTCTTTTTTTTTTTCGTCTGACCTCGTTTGACCTTGCCCGGCATCCCACGTGGCACCTGAGCCCAATATGGCGTGGAAAAACCGGCTCCAAACCAGAGACCACGGTTGCCAAATACCAACCCGGAACTTTTGCAATTCCAACCTCAAATGCTGACTACGCCGCTTCGCCTTAAGAAAAAAAGTTACGGAACTCTTTACTGACGGAGATGTCGTCGAGTGAGGACGTGTGTCGCCTCTGTTCCATCCTCACCAGACATATTGTGTCCCTCAGAGGTCCTTTCATAGCCTCGATGGAAGACGAAGAGACCGACCACCTGGCAAGACCCGAATTTTTGAAAAGAGGAGGCGAGCACATACATACATGTATACAAACATGCGTAGTTTGTAAACAACAACACTGTCTCCTCTAGGCAAGATGTGTGTGTGTGTGTGTGTGTGTGTGTGTGTGTGTGTGTGTGTGTGTGTGTGTGTGTGTGTGTGTGTGTGTGTGTGTATGTGTGTGTGCATGCGTTTGCTTGTGCGTGTGTGTGTGTGCGCGCGCGCGCTTTTATGTGTGTGCGTTTGTGTGTGTTTGTGTGTGTGCACGTTTGGGTGTATTTACCTAGTTGTATTATACGGGAAGGGGAGCTATGCTCGTGGTGACCCGTTTTTGTATCTCGCAAGATCAAGTTTGTTCTTAAATTGTTGTATTGCGTTTGTATACACTATTTCTTCATCCAATTTGTTCCATATATTAACGCTCTATGTGGGAAGCTGTTCTTTTTCAGGTCTCTTCTGTAGTTATCCTTTTTGAGTTTCATTGCATGTCTTCTTGTTTTTTTTTTCCTGTGTGTGTGTGTGTGTGTGTGTGTGTGTGTGTGTGTGTATGTGTGTGTGTGTGTGCATGTGTGTGTGTAGGGGGATGTTAACCATTGCCAAATTATCAGACCATACGCGGGTAATTACTGTCGATCACGAATCCAGCACGTGATCCAAAACCATGGCGAAATATGCATACGCACATGTACAAACATAAACAGATGTGCACGCGAGTGTATACACACACACACACACACACACACACACACACACACACACACACACACACACACACACACGCACACACACACACATACACACATACATAAAGGAGAGGGAGGTGCCTTGTTGACAATCTACAGAATTAGGAGAGGTATAGATGTCCTTGATAGAGAAGACTTACTAAATTGCGATAAGAGAAATACAAGGGGACATGGAAGGAAGCTCAAAAGGGACAATTATAGAAGAGACCTGAAAAAGAACAGCCTTTCCAACTGTGTGGTAGATGTATGGAACATACAGTACTAGACGAAACAGTAGTGTGTGCAAAAAAATAAATAAAAAATAAATAAACAATAAAAATATAAATAAATAGATAAGTAAATATATAAACGAATTTAAGAGCAAATTAGACATGGCGAGATGCAGAGACGGTGCCCCACGAGCGTGGCTCCCCTTCCCGTACAATACAACTAGGTAAAAAAATATATATATATCAGGATTCCTCGAGTGTTGGTTTATTCCTGTATACCAAAATTAGGTAAAAGAATTAAGTAAACACACTTGTAAACACACATACGCATAGACACGTAAACACACAAAAACAATCCCCAAATTCGTTCGCACACAAAGCACGCACAGAAACATATAAGCTGTCAGCACAAAAACGCTCGGGAGACGTCGACAAAACAAAAGACAGTCGTACTTGAAATGTCGACTTCGCTCGCTCTTACTGGCGTTTTGTTTTTCGTTTTAATTTTAATCATGTCTTTATTATGATTTTCATTAGGCGTTTGTCTTTTCAGTTAAGGAAAGCCCTTTAGACGCCAAAACACTAATTCTCTGTGATCGTGTCTCCAAAGATTGGTGTTATTCACTTCGTCTATACAGTTATGGTATCTATATCAATATCGTGAAAGTTTATTTCCATACATTATTTTTGTAGCGTGCGTCAAATCTTCTGATTGCAATCAAGGATTTATTGTAAATAGAGTTAATAAGAAATTGACCCCCTTAATACAGATACACACACACACACACACACACGACGGTCAAAGTGACAGCGAAGTTTGGAACTCCAGGAAAACTTCAAATTTCGTCGATCTCAACGACGAGTACCTTTGTTGTATTAGTAGGGAAGGGGAAAGCTCGTGGTGTAGTGGGAAGGTGAAGAAAAATGAAAAAGGGAGAGATTACTGAGGAAAATGGAAGGAAATGAGAAAGACGAACGGGCTCCCCTGGACGTCAGAAGGAATGTCAACAAAAGGGCTGCAGACGACGCAGGTGAAGTCGAAAATATCAGTAAAGGCACTAAAATTAGAAATATAGATAAGAACAACACAATAGAAAGTGGAGATAATAATTTCCATGGATTTAATGAGGGAGGGAATGCCAACCTCCCCCGATTAGCAAGTCTAGAGGAAAAACTAGAGAAAATGAACGAACACTGGGAGGTTAGGTTCAGCCAACTTACACGGATTACGCAAAGAGTTGATAAATTGGAAGAACTAAAGGAGAACCAAAACCCAAAGAAAGAAATAGAAGATTTAAAAAGACAGTGAAAAGAAGTAAAAGATGAGAATGAGGAATTAAAGAATAATAGTCCATAGCAAAAGAGTTACAGGGTTGGAGAAAAGTCCAAGAGAACAAAATATTTTGATTTGGAGATATAATGACACAACAGATGAAACAACAAGCTAAGGACACAATTATTAAAGTGATGAGAGAGGAGAATATAGTAAGAGACTTAGCGGACAAAAAGAAATGTATAATTATATTAGGGATGGAAGAGAAGCATAATCCAAATAGGACTACAAGAGTAAAAGAGGAGAAGGAAAAGGTAAACAAGATATTAGTAGTTCAAGAGGATGAACAAGAAACAGGGAAAGAAATACAATACAGATAAGACCAGACCAATTAAGGTTAAATTCAGGTCACAAACGACAGCAGAGAATATCTTAGCAAAAAAAAAAAAAAAGGAGACTAGCAATGAGTGATCAGTATAAACAGGTATGGATAAAAAGAGAAATGAATAAAGAGGAAAGAGAGGATGAGAAAACAAAAAGACTAGAAGCTAAGGAAAAAACGAGAAAAGAACAGAGTCAGACAAAGAGAAATTCTATTGGAGAGTAGTGGATATGAAAGTGAGGAAATGGTTCATAGCAGAGAAAAACGGAAGGGAAACAGAAAACACGATGGAAGTAGCAGAAAATTAAAAGTGTCTTACACAAGCATAGATGGCTTAATAACAGGCTTGAACGAACTGAATGAGTACCTGAAGGAAAAAGAATCAGACATAATGGGAATTGTAGAGACAAAATTGAAAGGTCCACTACCACCCAACAGTGTAGGACATGGTGCATATAATTATTGAATTAGAAACAGAGGTAAAACAAGGGGGTGGAGTTATGTTCCTGACTAAGAAGGATATAAATGTGAGGAATGTCACATATGGAAAGAATAGAGATGATTATGATGGAAGCGGAAGACAGGGATGGGAAGAGCAGGAAGTTTGTTGTAAATTATGTGCCCCCTAAAACGGCTTCATGGGAAGAGAACACAAAAATATGTTAGAAGACACAAGGATAACACTAAATAAGATAATGGAAGATGGAGGAAGAATAGTTATAATGGGTGACTTTAATTGTAAAGAAATCTGCTGGGAAGAGATGACAGTGAAGGGTGGAGACGACCTATGGGGAAATGTACTACTTGATATGATTATAGAACATACAATGACGCAATGGATACAAGAGAATACTAGGTATAGAAATGAGGAAGAACCATCGAGACTAGACCTAATAATCACATCAGAACCCGAAATAGTGGACAAGATTGAATATAAGACACCAATAAGTAAAAGTGACCACATATTGGTTGAACTGGAACTAAATGAGGAAAAATACATGGAAAAAACGAACAATATAGAAAGGGAAGATTGATGTATGGATTTTTTTTTTTTTTTATAAAATAAGAGAATTCTTTCAAAAAGCAGACTGGGAAAGGATACACAAGGAGGAAACAACAGTAGAAGAGAAATGGAATATTATGATTTTTTTTTATAAAGGAGTGGATAAGTATGTTCCAAGACAAAAGCGAGAAAAAAGATATGTAAAATGTTGGTACAACAAAAGGGATGAAGCTTGAATAAAATGGACAAAAGACAAAAGATCTGAAAAATGGAAAATATATATTAGTTATAGAAATATGTACAAGTGTGCAGAGAAGAAAAGAGAAAATACGAAAAAGATGTCATAGAAAAATGAAAAGATCAACCAAAACTATTTTACAGATTTGTAAAGAAACTGTAAAACAAACAAGAATTAGAGAAACTACGACAAGGAGTTGAATACACAGAGGAAATAGAAATGGCAGAAATTATGAACAAGCACTTGAAATCGGTGTTTACGAGGGAGAACATACAACTTAGAGATATTGAGTGGGAGGAGAAAGTCCCCCCTATGAAAGAGATAGAAGTAACAAGGAATGAAATAATGAATCACTTGAGTAATCTCGATGCCAGAAAATCGCATGGAACGGATGAAATGGCAAACTAGATTTTAAGAGAATGCAGGAATGAACTAACAAAATACATAGTCTAATAAGCAGTTCACTGAAAGAAGGAAAAGTACCAGAGGATTGGAAGAGAGCAAATATAGTACCTATATATAAAGGGGGAACAAGGAAGACCCTACTAACTTTAGACCGGTCTCTCTTACAAGCACGATTGCTAAAATTTGTGAAAGAATGATCAAAATTAGATGCGTAAGGCATATGGAAAAAACAACGTACTAAATCCAAGGCAATTTGGATTTAGACAAGGACGATCGTGCGTCACAAACCTAATGTGTTTCTATTCAAGGCTAATAGATGTAATACAAGAAAGAGAGGGATGGGCTGATTGTGCATTTCTAGACCTGAAAAAAGCTTTTGATAAGGTGCCACATAAGAAATTGCTAAAGAAAATAGAAACTGCAGGAGGAATACAAGGCAAACTGCTGAAGTGGATGGAAGACTTCTTGCATGAAAGAAAAATGAGAGTGGTGATAAGAGACAAACACTCTAATTGGGATAAAGTGATTAGTGGATTTCCACAAGGAACAGTTCTGGCCCCAATAACGTTTGTTATATACAGTATATTAATGATATGGATAAAGGAATTGGAAGTTATATGAGCTTCTTTGCGGACGATACAAAATTGTTGAAAAAAGTGAACACTGTAGAAGATTGTGAGTCGCTGTAGAGTGATCTCAATAAAGTATGGGAATGGAGTAGAAAGTGGGTGATGGAATTCAATATTAAGAAGTGTAGTATAATGGAATTTGGAAGAGGCAAAAAAAGAATAGTGTGATCATATAAATTGGGAGAGGAAGAAGTTAAATAAGTAGAAAATGAGAAGGACCTGGGAGTCATTATTATGAATGATATGTCCCCTGAGAGACATATAAACGATATTCTTGGAGAAACTTATAATCTAATAAGAACAATCAAAGTGACATTTACATACTTGGACGAAGAAATGGTGAAGAAAATACTAGTCACTTTGATAAGACCAAGATTGGAGTATGCAGCGACGACGTGGTCACCAAGTACAAAAAGTGTACAACAAAACTTGAAAGAATACAAATAGCAATTACGAAATTGGCACCAACACTCTCAGAACTATCATATGAAGAGAGACTAGCAAAACTTGAGCTACAGACATTAGAGCAAAGAAGAGAGGAGACTTGATAACTATTTATAGAATCATGAAAGGCATTGAAACTATTGATAGAGAGGATTTAATAAAATGAAATAGTAGAGATACAAGAGGACACGGAAAGAAAATCAAGAAAGACAGTTATAGAAGAGACCTGAAAAAGAACAGCTTTCCCCACAGGGTGATAGACGTTTGGAACAAGTTAGATGAAAATGTGGTGTGTGCAAAAACGATACACGAATTTAAAAACAGTCTAGATAAAACGAGATATGAAGACGGGACACCACGAGCATAGCTCCCCTTCCCGTAAAATACAACTAGGTAAACACACACACACACACACGCACACACACACACACACATGTATATATAAGTGTATATATATATATATATATATATATATATATATATATATATATGTGTGTGTGTGTGTGTGTGTGTGTGTGTGTGTGTGTGTGTGTGTGTGTGTATACAAGTGTGCGCGTGTGTGTGTTTTATTCATGTGCACGAATGTGTAGGTCAGCTTACCCACCTCCCCTGTTGCGACAAGGAGTCAAGTAACAGTGGAAGAGTAGATGATTGATGACGGTGGAGGATGGCTTGGCAGGGGAGGGAGGAGGGCAGAATGGGAGGGGAGAAGGGGGAGGAAGGGTAGGAGGAGGTGGGAGGAAGAAGGGAAGGGGAAGGGGGATTGATGCGAGATATGGCAAGTCGAGATACACGCGAAGTTGAAACTTGAGTCTGTCAGCAACACGTCTTTGGACCCCACAGTTCCCGCCACTTCTGCTGTAGGTTCCATTCCACTGACTAATGACCTAACGGCAACAAAATCCTTAATCCTTTCCAACCAGGTGGTTAGTTTGATGACTTTGACTTAAGCCTGAACATTGTCCAAAAATGCCGTCGCCTAGTTCCCGGGGTTAAGTAAAAAAAAAAAAAAAGGGTAAATAAATAAATAATTTTTTATAATAATAAATAAATAGATAAAATAATAATAATGACAAACAATTGTTATTAAAAATAAATTATATTTCTCACAATGATCACGGTATTGCTGTCAGAACCGACGACGTGATTTACAATTCAAATCATTCTGAGAATCTATGCATAAGACAGGGTTTACGGAGAACCGCTTCAGTGACCTCGTGTCGTCGAATGTGCGACGATCAAAACCTCATCTACACTTGATCAAAATAAGATACGATACAATAATATACAATATGATACAACATAGTAGGGATCGCTATAAGCGCCCTATAATATAAGTAGGATATGAAAGAAGCACTGTCAACAGAAATAACATGGAGACAGAAAATTTATTACAAGTATTAGGAAGAGAGGGGAAGGGAGAGAAAGAGAGAGAGATAGAGAGAGCGAGAGGGGTGAAAGAAAGAGGGGTGAAGGAGAGGTAGAAGATGGAAACCGAAGGAGTGGGCGAGTTGGAAGGGGGGGGGGTGAGGCAGAGGTGGTGGGTAGGGAGGCTTAGTGAGTTAGGGAGGGAGGGTGAGGGGGAGAAAGTGTGAGTTGCGCATAAAAACATGACCATAGAGACAATCCTCCAATCTCTGGCGGGGCGTTCTTCCTACCGACCTCTTGTCGCGTCTGATCACATTGTGAGAACTTCTCACGTTTCACGTCAAGATCTCTGGCAGAGGCAGGAGCAGCAGTGGAAGGAAAACATAAAGGAGGGAAATAGAAAGCGGATGAGGTAAAGGAGACGAGGAACGAAAAACAAGAACGAGAAGGGCGAAGAGGAGAATAAGATGAACAAAAATGGAGGTGGGGGGAGGGGCAAGGACGAAGAGAACAATGGTGAGAAAAATACGTAGGAATAGAAAAAGAATATAAAGAGGATGTGTGAGTGGAGGATAATAACAGTACTAATAATAATTACAGTAATAATGATGATGATGATTCGTATAGAGGACTATGGAGCGTGGAATTTAATGAACCATCCCCTTGGTCCAACTCGCTGGCGGCAAAGTTCGAACTGTCGACGCCTCGACCTCCGCCGCAAGTAGCGACGCTCTGAGCCGGTCAGCCAGCGAGGATCCACAATAGTAATAGAATACAAATTATTAAAATATAATAGAAATAACGATAATAGTAATAGAAAATAAAGATAACGATAAAGATGATAACAATAAAAGAAATTTATAATAACAACGATAATAATAAGAATAATTACCATGATAATAAAAATAATAACAGTTGCTTACAATCTCACTAATTGGAAAAACAGCAGCCTCAGAGCGGCTGACAAGAGTTCTCGTGCAATTCCATTGATCTCTCTGGGAAGAAACTTTGGTCTGTGGTTTATTTGTTTTGAATTAGTCAAGAACTATTCCCGTGCCACCTTGCTTGCAGTGACAGGAGGGGAGCAGTCGCCGGTTCCCATTTCTCCTTGCTTGAAAAGGTGGATTTACAAATCTTGGCTTTGCGCCAGAGACCAAGTGTCGGCCCCTCGAGGTTGCACCTCCTGATGGAGGTCAAGTACACGTCGTTGATCCCAGAAGAAAAGTTAAAGAACAAGGAGGAAATGAAGGAGGAGAAGTTGAAGGAGAAGAAGAGGGAGAAGTTGAAGGAAGAGGAAAAGAAGAAGGGGAAGAAGCAGAAGAAAAAAAAAAGGAAGAGGAAGAAGAGAAGGAAGATTAGGAGGACAAGGAAGGGGAGAGGAAGAGGAGGAAGAAGGAAAAATGTAAAATAGATTAAAAGGAGGGTTAGTGGTGGTCATAGTGATTTTAATGGCGATGATAGTAGTGATGGCCACTATCTTTCTCTTAACACCCCCCTCTACTCTTTGGTAAATATTGATTCATAATAAAGTGACGGGGGACAAGAACACCGCCACCGCATCTCCTTGCGTGACGTAAAAGGCGGCTATATGTGGTGGAACGTGGAGACAAACTTTCCAACAGGAAAGATAACATTTTATTCGGCCACCACCCATATCAGGGGGATTAAGGTCACTATACAAATGCATGACGAAATATATGTCATCAGCCTGTCCGACTGCATGACGCGAAGAAAAGTGGGACAAAAGCTTAGGACAACGAATCTGTTCGGTTCGGTTTGTCTAGTGCAGCGTTTCTCAACCTTTTTACCCTTGCGTAACCTTTAAAATAAATTGCATGTCTCAAGGAACCCCTGCGCAAAAACAAAACAAAACACTCATATACCATATCTTTCTCATTTTATTTTCATCATAATAGGTTACATAGGATGATGATCTTTATTACATTATTACAATAACCAAGAATATGTCGTGCGTGTTTAATTATCTTAAGCATATGAAATTAAATAAAGAATAAAAGTGCATTAGCTTATCTCACTTGTTCTCGCGGAATCCTTGGGAGCTTTTGCGGAACCTTAGGGTTCCGGGGAACCAGGTTGACAAACGCTGGCCTAGGGTCTGTTATTACCAATACAACCGACACGGAAATGTCAAACGACTCGCGGCAGGTTCCAACCCGCTTCTATACGCATACCTGTTATCTGCCCTACATTTATACATTTTTCTTTATCAAACTTCTTCACACTGATGATGCGTTCAACATTTTTTTTTCTATCACGGTGACAATTGAAGAGAAGGGAGGTGAGAGGCTGGAAACATGGAAGAGAAAAAGGTGAAATGAGGAAGAGAAACGTGGAGAAGAAAGAGGAGGGAGACTAACAGGATGAAGAGGGGGAAGAATAATAGGATGAAGAGGAGTGTATGTATATATCTGATTTTCAACTGTTACTTATGCATTTCATTAACCAATGAGGTGTGTATGTATATATCTGCTTTTCAACTGTTGCTTATGCATTTCATTAACCAGTTTATATCTTCAAATTCTAAGAATACTCTCACCTCTACCTTGTGGTGCTGCCCCAAGGGGATGTCACTTGGTCTCTGGACCTGGCCAGAAACCTCTACCTACCAACTTCAACTATCCTGCCTCCACTTTCACATAAGGAGAGCTGACAGTCAGTGCCTACTCCCCTCCCCTTCCTCCTACAAGCCAGTGATATATGTAGACTAACACAGACAACAGTCCAACATTTCGTTGTCCCAGGTTCTCCCATTTATCTCCTAAGAAGAGACATTGTACTATTGTGCATGCTGCATGTACAGTATATAGCAGTGGAGGATGCGTTTTATGTTTATCTCTATTTTATGTTCATTCATTTCTGTTTACCTACTGAGATGGGTAGAATGTTAAGTGGGTTCTAATGTGACGTACTCATGGCGAGTATGTGAACTGATTCAGCCACCCCTAATAAGGAGGAAAAGGCCTTTGGTACAAGTCTCTCATTCATGTGACTAAAAATGTTCAAGATTTGCTCTAAATTCATTATGTTGTCCATGTGGACATTACTTTGTGACCTATCCTTTGCTAATCTATTGTAACAATTTCCTGTATATGTACTCATTAATTCTTGAATGTATTCATTCTGCATTGAGAATGAAGTTGTGTACCTTTGAAACGTTGGTACCAAAATCTCTACTAGTTTGACTACCCTGTCTCAGTGCTGTAATGTCCTCTACTGACCTTCTACATAGATCACTTCTTGAAGTATGCCACCTTGTTCACTGTATTAAGTAAATTAACAAAAAATTGCGAATTGTTATCATGCTATATTCTACAATACACATATTTTATAATTTCTTCCTCATTGTAATGAAATGCACATTTTTATGTCTCTTCCATTATCCTGTGATGTGAGCATCTAGGGCATGTGGCATTTTGCAAACTCCTATCTTCTTTGAAATGATATATAAAGTCAAACAAGTAGTCAGCATGTGAAAACAGTGTATTCTTAATCATTTCCTCAATTTTACAATAAGGAAGTCAAGTGATACACAAGAAATCCAAATAACAATTATTATTCTTCGTACATCTACAACTTGGAATGCATGTCACTAGCTGCCACGATATGACGAATAGCCATATGGACTCAAGAGGAGTGGGATATGGTAGTGTTCTTCAGGAGCCTCAATTTCAAAAACAATCTGAAAAAGAAAAATCTTATTTGACCTGAAGAATTTAGTGTTAAACTAAACTACAAAGATCATCTTAATCAAATCAATGAGAAATGTCATTGACCTGTGAAGGTCGTTTGTGAACTTAACTGGGCTACCTTGAGAAAATTGCACAAACACTGGGGAGGGAGAAGTTATGATAAAAAAATATTTTCATTCCAATAAGAATGCTAATTGCTTTTATTTCTACAATTCCTCCTTTCTTCTACCCTCCTTAAATCACTCTTTCTTTTCTGCACCAGTTATCAATAGCAAAGTACAAAGCAATGAAAAAGATGCTACTACTGATGAGGAACAAACAAGAAAAGAATTGAAAGCAGTAGGTCATATCAAATAACTGCCCATATCTCAGAATAGTATACGCTTCTCCCTCCACAGCTTCCAGCCATCTATCCCAGGATGAAATGATAATTTATGTAAGCCCTAATCAAGTGGAGATTGACAATTTTCCAATGATCAAGGATACTGAAATGATAAAAACCAAACCTGCCTAGTGAGGTGTAATCATAGGTAAAAGCACTTCTGGTTACAATTAAATAAATTAGAGGCAATAATGTATAAACTTTACCTATAGTGAGGCCAAATAATGAACTCAAAAAGTTTGAAACATTAGCTGCTATTACCATACTAGGGTACTGACTAATTGGTTTCTGTATTTTAAGGACTGTTTCAGGGCGCCCTTATGGACCAGAGCCACACATCATTTGTCTTTGTTAGTTTAAAATCTCTTTTCATACAAAAAATACTTGGCACATATACAAATGTTGCCCCTAAACTGAATAAAATACCATGTCATCCAAGGTAAACTCAACAAAATATGACACTAATTAAATTCAAGAAATAAAGAAACTAAAAAGGTGAGGTAATAGACTAGTAAAAGTGGACAATTAACCAATCTGTTACCCCTGGTCTCTTCTGCAATTGACCCACAGCTCCTAGGTAACTGCTAACAGCCACCTGATTGGCCCACAAGTCACTTGTGGAAGAAATGTTGTTGTTTTGGGTGAAGCTGGAGTGAGGGAATGTAGGATTCATTCCATCCAGGGCAATACGATTCTGTGGCCAAGCCTATTCTGTGTTGGTATTGTTCTAAAGTTGAATGGTAACCTGAACATAATTATGATAGTATGCATTTTGCTTGTCATGGAAGAGACTTCTCTGTGGGGCTGAAGTCTGGAGGAGTTTGATGGTGTAGAAGTTTAATGGTTGGTTCTGGAGTGTTTGCTCTGTGATCCAAGTGTGTATGTTTTTGTGTGGATGTGTTACACAATACGATGGTAAACTGTTGAAGATATCTAAGTGCTATCCTGTGGGTGTATTCTTTATATGTTCCACTGTTTGTGTTATGTAATAAGATGGGTGGGTACAGCTGAAAGGTCTTGCATTTTCATAAGAAGTTTGATGAGGAGATTTTTGTTTTTCATGTGCAATGTTCAATTGAAGCAATTTTGGTGCACCCCATTATTATTCTTAATGATTTCTTTTGCATAGTTTGTTTGTTGTATATGTTTTCCTGATTGAAGAGAACCATGCTAATAGTTCTGTTTAGTTATTATGAGCTGTGTATAGACTGTGATTAATTACTTTCTGGTAATCAAAATTTATGCTTGCTACTGATTTTAGTACATCTATTTTCTTGTTATTATTAACACAAACTATATACATACATATATATATATATATATATATATATATATATATATATATATATATATATACACACCAAAGTCTTTTTCCCCCTTACAAGGGAGGTAGCCAAAGTCAAAGGCCTAAATCCACCCGTTTCATCCCCACATACTCCACTTCCATTCACTACCCCTCCCTCCCTCTTTTCTTAGCTCCTCTTCAATGATGGGTCATCCATGCATCTCACCCACTACCCTGAGTCAGAAGCAATGCAGCAAGACACAGCACATCTACTGCAAGGCCACTTCATTTAATTGGTGATCCCCACTCTCCATCCCCTCATGCAGAAAAAGAGAAGATGGGGAGAAATCCCTTTGGGCTGCATCAAACTATCATTAACACATACTCCCTCACCCCACATCCCCCCACCCACTCCCTTCCTTGCTTCACAGCATCCATACACATACATTCTCCATTCACCCCAACTTCTCCCGTCATTCCTCAACAGACAATCCCCTCTTAACCCATCCATCCATCTCATCCTTCGTTGCTCCCTCATATTAACTCCCTCCACCTGACTTCCACAACTTTTACTTATCTTTCTTCACTCATTCTTTCCATGTGTTCAAACCATCCCCTAATACTCTTCCATCAACCCTATCTCCCAACTCCCTTTCCTCCTCTGGTCTCCTACTCACCTCGTTTTTCACTCTATCCACCCTAGTAACCCTTACACTTTTCAGGCATTTCATTTCAAACATATTAAAACTCTTCCTCTCTTATGTTCCATGTTTCCTCCCCATACAGTGCTATTGGCACAATCTTTCCTTCATACAATCTCCTCTTAGCATCCATTCCCAAATGTCTATTTCTCATTACACTTCTTTATCTCCCAAGACATTTACTTGTTTCTCTCAATCTACATTCTACCTCCACCTCCACTCCTCCCTTTCCCACCACATTCACCCCCAAGTATCTAAAGCTATCTACTTCCTCCAGTCTCTCTCCCTTAATACTCACTTCTAATTTGCTGCCATCCTCTCCCCTTGTATATCTCATCACCTTACTTTTACCCACTTTTATCTTCCACTTCCTTCCTTCACACACCTTCCCAAACTATGTTACTAACTTCCTTAATCCCTCCTCTGGTTCTGCTACAAGTGCAGTGTCGTCAGCAAACAACAACTGGCTTATCTCCCATTTTTCTCCATTTTCTTTAACCATCTCCAATACCTGGCCCATTACCCTTGCATTTACCTCTTGCACTACCCCAACCATGTATAAATTGAACAGCCAAGGTAACACGACACATTCCTGACAAAGTCCTACCTTTACCTCAAACCACTCACTCTTTCCATTTCTAATTCTAACAAATCTACTACTCTCATAAAAGCTTTTGGCTGCTCTTAACAGTTTTCCTCCTATCCCATGTATCTGTCATAAGCCTCTTCCAAATCCATAAAGGCCCAAAAATAATCCTTATCCTTTCCTAAATCTTTCTCACATATCTGTCTTACCACAAAAATTTGATCCACGCAACCCCTACTTGTCCTAAACCCACACTGTTCCTAAACAATTCCTCCCTCTGTTCCTCTCCTAATCCTCTCAATCAAAACCCTCCCAGCTACACTCAACAAACTGATCCCTCTGAAATTACTACACTCACACTTGTCCCCTTTTCCTTTGTAAAACAGAACTATACAGGGACTCCTCCAGTCCTCCAGCATTCCAACTTCTTTTAGACAAATATTAAACAACCTCAACAGGCAGTTCACCATCACTGTACCTCTCTTTTTTAGACAATCTGCATGACACCCATCTAACCCAGGTGCCTTACCTGGTCTCATAATTTTAATAACTGCTTTCACCTCATCTTTTCTTATTTCTCCTTCATTTTCCTCACTCATCACTGTCATTTTCTCAGCACTTCCCATTGCACTGCCTTTCCATCCCCATCTTCCTTCACATTTAACAACTCAAGAGAGGAAGAGGAGGCGAATCAAGTAGGGAAGAAAAGGTAAAAGGTACAGATGGAGAGATGATAATGGAAGAGATGGCAGTAAGGGGAAGATGGGCAGAATATTTTAGGGAGTTGCTAAATGTGAAGAAGGATAGGGAAGGAAAGATAGCTGCAGTGGGAAATGCGAAGAAAATGAGAGTGATGAGTGAGGAGAATGGAGGAGAAATAAGGAAGGATGAGGTGAAGGCAGTTGTAAAGATGATGAAAGCAGGTAAGGCACCTGGTCTGGATGGATGCCATGCAGAATGTCTGAAAAAGGGAGGTTCAGTGATGGTGGACTGGTTGGTGAGGTTATTTAATGTTTGCTGGAGAGAGGGTAGAGTACCGGAGGACTGGAGAAGTGCCTGTATAGTTCCTCTTTACAAGGGAAAAGGGGACAAGTGTGAATGTAGTAGTTTCAGAGGGATTAGCCTGTTAAGTGTAGTAGGGAAGGCTTATGGGAGGATCTTAATTGAGAGGATTAGGAGAGGAACAGAAGGAGTAATTGGTGAGGAACAGTGTGGATTTAGGACAGGTAGAGGTTGTGTAGATCAGATCTTTGTGGTAAGACAGATATGTGAGAAAGCTATAGGAAAGGGGAAGGATGTTTTTTGGGCTTTTATGGATCTGGAAAAGGCTTATGATAGGGTAGACAGAACGGCACTGTGGGAGGTTATGCAGATTTATGGGATAGGAGGAAAGCTTTTGGGAGCTGTCAAGAGTTTTTATGAGAGTAGTAGAGCATGTGTCAGGATTAGAAATGGAGAGAGTGAGTGGTTTGAAGTAAAGGTGGGACTTCGTCAAGGATGCGTTATGTCGCCCTGGCTGTTCAAATTATACATGGATGGGGTGGTGCGAGAGGTGAATGCTAGGGTAGTGGGTCAGGGATTGGAGATGGTTAAAGAAAATGGAGAAAAGTGGGAGGTGAGCCAGCTGTTGTTTGCGGACGACACTGCGCTTGTGGCAGGGTCAGAGGAGGGATTGAGGAAGCTGGTGGCAGAGTTTGGGAGAGTATGTGATAGAAGAAAGCTAAAGATAAATGTGGGTAAAAGTAAGGTGATGAGATGTACAAGGGGTGAAAGTGGCAGTAGACTGGAAGTGAACATTAAGGGAGAGCGACTGGAGGAAGTGGATAGTTTTAGATACTTGGGTGCAAGTGTAGCAGGAAAAGGTGGAGTGAAGGTGGAGGTAGAATGTAGATTGAGAGAAGCGAGTAAATGCCTTGGTGGTTTAAAGAGTGTAATGAGGAATAGACATTTGGGAATGGATGCGAAGAGGAGACTGTATGAAGGAGTGATTGTGCCAACAGCACTGTATGGGGCAGAAATGTGGAACATAAGAGAAGAAGAGAGAAGGAGTTTGAATGTGTTTGAGATGAGGTGTCTGAGAAGTATGGTGGGGGTTACTAGGCTGGATAGAGTGAGAAATGAGGAGGTGAGGAGGAGAACAGGGGTGAAAAAGGATTTGGGAGATAGGGTTGATGAAAGAATATTAGGATGGTTTGGACACATGGAAAGAATGAGTGAAGAAAGACTAGTAAAAGAGGTATGGAAGGCAGATGTGGAGGGAGTGAACATGAGGGGACGTCCTAGGATGAGGTGGATGGATGGGGTGAAGGGGGCTTTGGGGAAGAGGGGAATGTCTGTTGAGGAAGGAAGGGAGAGGACAGAAGACAGAGGTGAGTGGAGAATGGTTGTATATGGATGATGTTGTGACTGCATGAGGAGGAATGGGCAGGGGGGTGGGGTAGTATGTGTGAGTAAATTTTGACGCAGCCCGAAGGGATTTCTCCCCGTCCTCGCCTTATATGCAAAGGGGGATGGAGAGGGGGGTCGCCGATTAAATGAAGCGGCCTTGCTGTGGATGTGCTGTGTCTTGCGACACTGCTTCTGACCCAGGGCGGTGGGCAGGGTGCAGGGATGACCCGTCATCCAGGAGGTGCTCAGATGGGAGGGGGGGTGGGAGGGGTGTGGAGTGTATTTAGGGATGAAATGGGTGGGAGTGTTTTTATGCCTTTCCCTTTTTGGCTACCTCCCTTGTAAGGGGGAAAAAGCCTTGGTATATGTATGTAAAATACTCTGCCTATCTTCTTCTTACTGCCATCTCTTCCATTATCATCTCTCTATCTGCATCTTTTACTTATTCTTCTCTACTCAATTCATTTCCCCTTCTCTTAATTTCTTTCCAAAACATCTTTTTATTACTTTCAAAATTTTCTGTCATACTCTTACCCCATTTCACATCTGTTCTACTTTTGCCTCCTTTATCTTATGCTTTACTTCTCTTTTCTTTGTACCTCTCATGAGTCTCTCATCCTATTTTGTAACCAATCTGTGAATGCTTGTTTCTTCTCTTCTACAACCTTCTTTGCTTCATCATTCCACCACTAACTACTGTTACTTCTATTTCCTTCCATCCTCCTTGTTCCACACACCATCTTTGCACACCTTGTGACTTCCTCCTTGAAAACATCCCCATTCCTCCTTCACTCCTAGTTCTACTCTATCCTTCACTCCTTCTTACTCTTTTCTCAGCATATTCTTGTACTATTTCTCCTTATCTTTCTCATTTAAGCAGTTTACTCTAAGCACCTCCCTACCTTCTGTCCTTTTCCTCTTTCTCCATCTATCCTCCACTCTCAACTGCACCTTCCACCATAAATAGAACTGAGTTAGAATAAGAATACACAGAAAGAACTGAGTTAATATTACAGGGTAAGAGTACAAACTCTGAGAAGGGTGTCAGGTACTGAACTAATACTTTGATGGGACACAAAAGAAGAACAGTTACTTGACATGTCAGTACAATCCAAAATCTATAAAATGACTTTGAGGTACATGAACCATACAAAAAGAAATATTTCTCACCTCAACATATGGGTAGAACCCCTTTGTGTTCAACTGCTTGAAGTAATCTCCAGTTTCAAAGCGCATCTTGTAAACACCTTGGGTAAATTCTTCCTGAGATAGGAAGTTTGATGCTCTTCCATCAGAATTTGTTACCCTGCAAGAGAGTGAATACAAACATTATATATATATATATATATATATATATATATATATATATATATATATATATATGTATATCTATGCATACATATATAATGTATACATATATATATACACATATACATATATACACATACATATATACATAGATACATACATATGTACATACAAACACTATATATATATACACATATATATACATATACATATATATATATATATATATGTGTGTCTAAAAGAACCACATTCTTAAATTCTATGTACAAATGCAACAACTTTAATTGGCTTTTTATAGCTTAAATGAAATTACAACTTAAATAAATTCATAACCTTTGATCAAATTACTGTCACTTCATATACATAAGAGGACAGAATGATGGCACACAATAGTGGAAGGTTATATTTCTTCAGAAGAAAAAAGTAATTTAGTCAAAAAGAGTTCTATAATCTGAGTGATAACACCTATGTGCATGAATTGTTGCAAAGGGCAAACATGTTAGTTCAAACCAATCTTGCGAGTACATTCCATATATATATATATATATATATATATATATATATATATATATATATATATATATATCCATCCCAAGGACTTTTTCCCCCTTACAAGGGAGGTAGCCAAAGTCAAAGGCATAATTCCACTCCCACCCATTTCATCAACGCATACTCCACTCCCAATTACCATCCCTCACTCCCTCTTTTCTTGGCTCTTCCTGGATGACAGGTCATCCATGCATCTCATCCACTGCCCTGAGTCAGAAGCAATGCAGTGAGACACAGCGCATCCACGGCAAGGCTGCTTCATTTAATTGGCAACCCCCCCCTCTCAGTTCCTTCATAAAAAAAAAATAAAAAAAAATAAAAAAAAAAATAAAAAAAAAAAAAAAAAAAAAACAGATGGGGAGAAATCCCTTTGGGTTGCATCAAAATATCATTCATTCATACTTCCTCACTCCCATCCCCCACCCACTCCCTTCCTTGCATACACAACCATTCTCCATTCACCCCTATCTTCTGTCTCCTCCCTTCCTTCCTAAACAGACATCCCCCTCCTTCCCAATTCCCCTTTTACCCCATCCATCCATCTCATCCATGGTTGCTCCCTCATTTTCACTCCCTCCACCTCTGCCTTCCACACCTCTTTTACTAATCTTTCTATGTGTCCAAACCATCCCAATACTCTTCCATCAACCCTATCTCCCGACTCCCTTTCCACCCCCACTCTCCTCCTCACCTCTGCATTTCTCACTCTATCCAGTCTAACCCCTATCATACTTCTCAGGCATTTCATCTCAAATACATTTAAACTCTTCCTCTCTTATGTTCCATGCTTCTGCCCCATACAGAGCTGTTGGCACAATCACCCCTTCATGCAATCTCCTCTTATCATCCATTTCCAAATGTTTATTTCTTATTACACTTTTTAATCTCCCCAGGTATTTGCTTGCTTCTCTCAATCTACATTCTACCTCCACCTCCACTCCTCCCTTTTGTGCCACATTTATCCCCAAGTATTTAAACCTATCCAATTCCTCCAGTCTTTCACCCTTAACCTCTTCAATACGATGACGCCTACGTAGGCATCATGAGGAGCAAGTGGGTACGCGAGGATGCCGATGTCGGCGTCTTGATAATATTTTTTGTAGTTGTACCTGAGTGACCCCCATACTCTGTAAATTGGCTGCATCATATTTTCTATGGTTATCAAAATTCACGGGTGAAAGAGAACAAGCTATATAAGCGGTAACTTTATTTTTAATAATGCGAGTATTATGACGCAACATCACACGTTTGGCAGCTAATACTGCCCGCGAGATTTTGGCCCGTAGTGAAGGGGTTAATACTCACTTCCAATTTGCTGCCATCTCTCCCTTTGTATATGTCATCACTTTTCACCCACATTTATCTTCAACTTCCTTTTCTCACACACCTTCCCAAACTCTGTTACTAACTTCCTTAACCCCTCCACTGATCCTGCTACAAGCACAGTGTCATCAGCAAACAACAACTGGCTTATCTCCCACTTTTCTCCATTTTCTTTAACTGTCTCCAATCCCCAGTCCTTTACCCTTGTATTTACCTCTCACACCAATCCATCCATGTATAAATTGGACAACCATGGTGACATAACATCCCTAGCAAAGTCCCACCTTTACCTCAAACCACCTGATCTCTCCACTTCTAATTCTATCACTGGCTCTACTACCCTCGTAAAAACTCTTGACCGCTCTTAACAGTTTTCCTCCTCTCCCATATATCTGCATTATCTCCCACAATGCCTTCCTGTCTACCCTGTCATAAGTCTTTTCTAAATCCTTAAAGGCCTAAAAAAACACCCATACTTTTTCCTAAACTTTATCACACATCTGTCTTACCACAAAAACCTGATCCACACAAGCCCTACTTGTTCTAAACCTACACTATTCCTCATCAATTACTCCCTCTGTTCCTCTCCTAATCTTCTCAATCAAAACCCTCCCATAAGCCTTCCCAGCTACACTCAACAAACTGATCCCTCTGAAACTACACTCACACTTGTCCCCTTTTCCCTTTTAAACAGAACTATACAGGTGCTTTTCCATTCCTCCAGTACTTTAAATTCTTTTAGACAAACATTAAACAACCTGACCATCATTGTACCTCCCTTTTTTAGACACACTGCATGACACCCATCCAACCCAGGTGCCTTACCTGGTTTCAACATTTTAACAACTGCTTTCACCTCATCTTTTCTTATTTCTCCTTCATTTTTCTCACTTATCACTGTCCTTTTCTTTGCGCTTCCCACTGCAACTGCCTTTCCCTCCCTATCCTCCTTTACATTTAACAACTCCCTAAAATACTCTGCCCATCTTCCTCTCACATCTCTTCCATTAACATCTCTCCATCAGCACTTTTTACCTTTTCTTCTCAACTTGATTCGCCTCCTCTTTCTCTCTTAATTTCCTTCCAAAATATCTTTTTATTATTTTCAATTTTTTTTTTGTCATATTCTTACCCCATTTCACATCTGCTCTCCTTTATCTTAAGCTTTACTTTTTTTTTCTTTGGACCTCTCATATGATTCTCTCATCCTATTTTATAACCAATCTGTGAATGTTCATTTCTTCTCTTCTACAACCTTCTTTGCTTCATCATCCCACCACTCACTACCCCTCCTTCTATTTCCTCCTGTCTATCTTGTTGCACACATCATTGCAGACTTGACTACTTGAAACATCCCTATTCTTCCTCCACTCCTAGTTCTATTCTATCCTTCATTCCCACCCACTATTCTATCAGCTTCTTGTACTCCTTTTCTTTCTCATTTAAGCAGTTTACTTTAAGCACCTTCCTACCTTCTATCCTTTTCCTCTTTCTCCATCTATCCTCCACTCTCAACTTACCTTCCACTAAAAATGATCTCTTCCATGAACATATACATCCAAAACTCTTCCTACTCTTCTCTGGTTACCACTATATTGTCCATTAAAGCCCTATCTACCACCCTTCCATCCACCACCCTCTCCCATGTTTACTTATGCACAACTTTCTTTCTGAACACTGTGTTTGCTATCATCAGCTCTCTAGACACATCACCATCAACTCTCCATTACAATTTTTTCCTGGTACTCCACTCACTACAACCACCCCTTCTATTGGTTCATTTCCTACCCTAGCATTGTGATCTCCCAGTACCACTAGTGAGGTTTTTTCAAGGTTAATGTGAATGAAGATGAAACTGAGAAGGGAATTGTGGGTCTTTGTAAGTGCAAGTGGGCCTGGTAGTGAGAAGAGCATAGAGGAAAGGGAGGCTTTTTGGGTAGATATAAATGAGTGCATAGAGGGATTAGGGAGAAATGTCAATGTAGTTGTATTGGGAGACCTTAATGCTAGGGTAGGAAACGAACCAATAGATGGAGTGATTGGGAAGTATGGAGTTCCAGGTAAAAATCGTAGTGGAGAATGGATGGTGGAGATGTGTCTTGAGAGTTGATGATAGCAAATACAGGGTTTAGGAAGAAAGTCAAGCATAAGTACACATGGGAGAGCGTGGTGGATGGAAGGGTGGCAGACAGAGTGTTAATGGACTATATAGTGCTGACCAGGAGTATGGTAGGAAGAGTTAAGGATGTACATGTTCTAAGGGGAGAGAGTGGGGGAATATCAGATAATTTTCTGGAAAGTAAATTGACAGTGGAGAATAGGTGGAGAAAGAGGAAAAGGGCAGAAGGTAGGGAGGTACTTAGAGTGAACTGCTTAAATGAGAAAGAAAAAGAGAATGAGTATACGAAGCTGAGAGAGGAGTGGGAGGGAGTGAAAGATAGAGAAGAACTAGGAGTGGAGGAATGGGGATGGTTCAAGGAGGGTGTCATAAGGTGTGCAAAGATGGTGTGTGGAACAAGGAGGGCGGGAGGGAATAGAAGGAAGGGTAGTGAGTGGTTGGGATGAGAAAGCAAAGAAGGGTGTAGAAGAGAAGAAACAGGCATTCATAGATTGGCTACAAATTAGGATGAGGGAATCATATGAGAGGTACAAAGTAAAGAGAAGGCAAGTTAAGCATAAGATAAAAGAAGCAAAGAGGAGAGCAGACGTGAAATGGGGTAAGAGTATGACAGAAAATGGAGAAAGTAATAAAAACTATGTTTTGGAAAGAAATTAAAAGAGGAGGAGGCGAATCAAGTAGAGAAGAAAAGGTAAAAGGTGCAGAAGGAGAGATGATAATGGAAGAGAAGGCAGTGAGAGGAAGGTGGGGAGAGTATTTTAGGGAGTTGCTAAACATGAAGGAGGATAGAGAGAGAAAGATAGTTGCAGTGGGAAGTGCTAAGAAAATGAGAGTGATGAGTGAGGAAAATGGAGGAGAAATAGGGAAAGATGAAGCAAAAGCAGCTGTTAAGATGATGAGAGCAGGTAAGGCACCTGGGTTGGATGGATGCCATGCAGAATGTCTGAAGAAAGGAGGTACAGTTATGGTGGACTGGTTGGTAAGGTTATTTAATGTTTGTTTAATAGAGGGTAGAGTGCCGGAGGACTGGAGGAGTGCCTGTATAGTTCTGCTTTACAAGAGAAAGGGGGACAAGTGTGAGTGTAGTAGTTATAGAGGGGTCAGTTTGTTGAGTGTAGTTGGGAAGGCTTATGGGAGGGTCTTGGTTGAGAGGATTAGGAGAGGAACAGAGGGAGTAATTGGTGAGGATCATTGTGGTTTTAGGACAGGTAAGGGTTGTGTAGATCAGATTTTTGTGGTAAGACAGATATGTGAGAAAGCTATGGGAAAAGGTATGGATGTTTTTAGGGCTTTTATGGATCTGGAAAAGGCTTACAACAGGGTAGACAGGAAGGCACTGTGGGAGGTACTACAGATATATGGGATAGGAGAGCTGTTAAGAGCAGTCAAGAGTTTTTATGAGAATAGTAGCGCTTGTGTTAGAATTAGAGATGGAGAGAGTGAATGGTTTGAGGTAAAGGTGGGACTTCGTCAGGGATGTGTTATGTTGCCCTGGCTGGTCAATCTATACATGGATGGGGTGGTGCGAGAGATAAATGCAAGGGTAGTGGGTAACAGGTTGGAGATGGTTAAAGAAAATGGAGAAAAGTAGGAAATAAGCCAGTTGTTGTTTGCTGATGACACTGCACTTGTAGCAGGATCAGAGGAGGGATTGAGGAAGTTAGTGACAGAGTTTGAGGTGTGTGAAAGAAGGAAGCTGAAGATAAATGTGGGCAAAAGTATGGTGATGAGATGTACAAGGGGAGAGAGTGACAGCAGGCTGGAAGTGAGCATAAAGGGTGAGAGACTGGAGGAAGTGGGTAGTTTTAGATACTTGGGTGTGAATGTGGCAGGAAAGGGAGGAGTGGGGGTGGAAGTAGAATGTAGATTGAGAGAAGCGAGTAAATGCCTTGGTGGATTAAAAAGTGTAATGAGAAATAGACATCTGGGAATGGATGCTAAGAGGTTATATGAAGGAGTGATTGTGCCATCAGCACTGTACAGGGCAGAAACATGGAACATAAGAGAGGAGTTTGAATATGTTTGAGATGAAATGTCTGAGAAGTATGATAGGGGTTACTAGGCTAGATAGCGTGAGAAATGAGGATGTGAGGAGGAGAACAGGGGTGGAAAGGGAGCTGGGAGATAGGGTTGATAAAAGAGTATTAGGATGGTTTGGACACATGAAAAGAATGAGTGAAGAAAGATTAGTAAAAGAGGTGTGGAAAGCAGTGAAATATGTAGGGAATGGAATGGGTGGGAGTGGTTTCTATGCCTTTTTCTTTTTGGCTACCCCCTGTGTAAGGGGGAAAAAGCCTTTGGTATATGTATGTAATTCTTGCTCTTCATTTTGTACTACTTTTAGAATTTTTCCTGACAATTCTTTCTCTTATCTTTCAGGAACCAATTTAAATTATGTTTTTCCTTTAGGCCATATATTACTACATACTTCTCTTTCTACTGTATCTCTTACCAGATTTTCTTTCTCCTTAATTACTTTAATGACTGCATTTTCAGCCTTCTCCTGTAATTGTTGATGAATTATTTCTTTAAAAACTACCTTCTCTTTTTCTTGGTCCATTTTTCATTCATTCCAAAATTGTTCAAGTTATTTTCTCCTACGTTTTTTTTCAGTTTTCATTGCTTTCATCTACTCATTTACCTCTTTCTTAACCCATTCAACTCCGATGACTTAATGGTCTCACTATTGGTGTTATCCCTATTTTTCAGTCTTCCATTGTCACATCTTAACTCGGCCAGTTCTTTTTTTTAGTGCACTTACCTCTTCTTTTATTTCATTATTTACTTTTTTTTTAAGTCACTAACTTCTTTGTTTTTTCTTGATTCGCCCTCCTCCATTCTTCGTTTGATTCTTGCTTCCATGATTTGTTCATAAATCTCATTTCCCTCTCTATGCCTAAAATTCTACTAAAAAGTCTTTTTTCATACCCACTGAATCCAGTGTGAATGATTTGATGCAGCCCAAAGGGAATTCTCCCCATCTCTTTTCTACATGAGAAGATGGAGGAGGTGGGTCACCAATTAAATGAAGCAGCCTTGCAGTGGATGAGCTGTGTCTTGCTACATGTATGTATGTATGTATGTATGTATGTATGCATGTATGTATATATATATATACATACATACATATGCCAAGGCTTTTTCCCCCTTACAAGGGAGGTAGCCAAAAAGGAAAAGGCATAAAATCATTCCCATCCATTCCATCCCTGAATACACTCCACACCCCTCCACCCTCCCTCTTATCTTAGCACCTCCTGGATGACGGGTCATCCCTGCACCTTGTCCACTGCCCTGGGTCAGAAGCAGTGTCGCAAGACACAGCACATCCATAGCAAGGCCACTTCATTAAATCAGCGACCCCCCCCTCTCCGTCCCCCCATGCATAAAAGGAGAAGACGGGGAGAAATCCCTTCAGGCTGCATCAAATTTCGCTCACACATACTACCTCACCCCCCATCCCCCCACCCATTCCACCTCATGCATCACAACATCATCCATATACAATCATTCTCCATTCACCTCTGTCTTCTGTCCTCTCCCGTCCTTCCTCAACAGACATTCCCCTCTTCCCCAAAGCCCCCTTCACACCATCCATCCACCTCATCCTAGGACGTCCCCTCATGTTCACTCCCTCCACATCTGCTTTCCATACCTCTTTTACTAGTCTTTCTTTACTCATTCTTTCCATGTGCCCAAACCATCCTAATACTCTTTCATCAACCCTATCTCCCAGCTCCCTTTTCACCTCCGTTCTTCTCCTCACCTCCTCATTTCTCACTCTATCTAGCCTAGTAACCCCAATCATACTTCTCAGACACCTCATCTCAAGCACATTCAAACTCCTTCTCTCTTCTTCTCTTATATTCCATGTTTCTGCCCCATACAGTACTGTTGGTACAATCACTCCTTCATACAGTCTCCTATTAGCATCCATTCCCAAATGTCTATTCCTTATTTCACTCTTCAATCCACCAAGGCATTTACTTGCTTCTCTCAATCTACATTCTACCTCCACCTTCACTCCACCTTTTCCTGCCACATTTGCACCCAAGTATCTAAAACTATCCACTTCCTCCAGTCGCTCTCCCTTAATGCTCACTTCTAGTCTACTGCCACTTTCACCCCTTGTACATCTCATCACCTTACTTTTACCCACATTTATCTTTAGCTTTCTTCTATCACATACTCTCCCAAACTCTGTCACCAACTTCCTCAGTCCCTCCTCCTATCCTGCCACAAGCGCAGTGTCATCAGCAAACAACAGCTGGCTCACCTCCCACTTTTCTCCATTTTCTTTAACCATCTCCAATCCCTGACACACTACCCTTGCATTTACCTCTCGCACTACCCCATCCATGTATAAGTTGAACAGCCAGGGCGACATAACGCATCCTTGACAAAGTCCCACCTTTACCTCGAACCACTCACTACATTTCTAATTCTAACACAAGCTCTACTACTCTCATAAAAACTCTTGACAGCTCCCAGAAGCTTTCTTCCTATCTGATATATCTGCAGTACCTCCCACAGTGCCTTTCTGTCTACCCTATCGTAAGCCTTTTCCAGATCCATAAAAGCCCAAAAAACATCCTTCCCCTTTCCTATAGCTTTCTCACATGTTTGTCTTACCACAAAGATCTAATCTACACAACCTCTACCTGTCCTAAATCCAAACTGTTCCTCACCAATTACTCCCTCTTTTCCTCTCCTAATCCTCTCAATCAAGATCCTCCCATAAGCCATCCCAACTACACTTAACAAGCTAATCCCTCTGAAACTATCACATTCACATTTGTCCCCTTTTCCCTTGTAAAGTGGAACTATACAGGCACTCTACCCTCTCTCCAGCAAACATTAAATAACCTCACCAGCCAGTCCACCATCACTGTTCCTCCTTTTTTTAGACATTCTGCATGGCATCCATCCAGACCAGGTGCCTTACCTGCTTTCATCATCTTAACAACTGCCTTCACTTCATCCTTCCCTATTTCTCCTCCATTTTCCTCACTCATCACTCTCATTTTCTTAGCATTTCCCACTGCAACTATCTTTCCCTCCCTATCCTCCTTCACAATTAGCAACTCCCTAAAATATTCTGCCCATCTTCCCCTTACTGCCTTCTCTTCCATTATCATCTCTCCATCTGCACCTTTTACCTTTTCTTCTCTACTTGATTCGCCTCTTCTTCCTCTCTTAATTTCTTTCCAAAACATCTTTTTATTACTTTCAAAATTTTCTGTCATACTCTTACCCCACTTCACATCTGCTCTCCTCTTTGCCTCCTTTACCTTTTGCTTTACTTCTCTTTTCTTTTCTTTGTACCTCTCATATGACTCCCTCGTCCTATTTTGTAACCAATCTGTGAAAGCTCGCTTCTTCTCTTCTACAACCTCCTTTGTTTCCTCATCCCACCATTCACTACCCTTCCTTCTATTTCCTCCTATCCTTCTTGTTCCACACATATATATATAAATATATACATTATAAATATATATATGCATATATAAAATGCTGAACATTGGAACATGAAACAATATATACACATCCATTGTTGTTTGAGAAACTGCAGTTTCAGCATTTCACATATCCATCTTCTAGAATTTAAAATAATGTCCTCACATTTTATAACTAGACAGTTTCACACAGGAGGCAACTAAGAAACTGAAAATACATAAACAGTAGCAACCACAGGATCTGGTCAGCAGAAAGAAGCACTTATCACTCATAACTTTGCATCCAAAACATGGTATCCTACAATCATGAAAAAAATACATACTAAAACATTAAGACTAATAACTGGTTGCACTAAAACAACAATATCTATATAATATCAATATAACTAAGAAACAAATCTTCCTCCCACAGAGCAACACGTGACAAACTGAACCAACATTGTACAGGCCTGGTCACAGACTAGAACTGCCCCGGAGGCAATCACCACTCTGCTCCATTAGAAATCAATTGAAAAGATACACCATTCCAAAAACAAGTCAAAATTGCACTGGCATGCCCACATTTGGGTCACTATCCTGCACTGAAACAATATCAATACAAAATTAGCCCGGCAGCAAGCAACAAGTTCCCCAGCTGCAACCACTACCCAGGATACAAGAAGCATCTCTACACTGTCCTAAAATCTCCCCAGACCACAACACTAAATCTCTTTACTGAGAGACTTCTGTGCTAAACTGGTGGCTCTGGTCAGTTAATCAAAGGCCATGAGTCTACTGAAAGAGAACCAGGACAATGTTACTTGACTGAACATAGTGAACAAACTCTATGAAGCAGATTTGAAATGTTAAAAAGAAGCTGAAAGGAAAAGCCTAAATGTGCTCAAGATGAAATATTTAAGAAGTATGGCAGGATTTCTAAAGATGAGTATCAAGAGAAATGTAGAAGCAAGGCAGAGATCAGGGTTAGTTTGGGAGCTGGACAAGAGTATGATTTAACTGTTACCTCCTCCACCCTGAAAAGAGGCCAAGGTCCTTTTGGTATATATTTGTTAGTATGTGTGTATGTACAAACAGGTAACACTTAACCTAAGATCTAGCTTGAAATAGAATGCAGTAGTATGGGGTCCAAATGAAGGACAGGGAAAATAATTGGAGTACTAAAAAGGTACCCTTCATCCCAAAGGTGATGAAATGAATTGGGTGGTTCAATAGGTTTAATTTGTTTATTATGTGGGTGTGACCACCTTCCTTAGAAGAAGAAGAAGAAGAAGAAGAAGAAGAAGAAGAAGAAGGAGGAGGATGAGGATGAGGATGAGGATGATGATGATGATGATGATGATGATGATGATTTCTCTTGTCCATCACACAAGAACACCACCAGCATGTAAACACTATTGGCCACATACATATTACAAGTCTTAACCAACAAAAGCCCTCTTCAGGATGGCTTCAGCCCCTTAGATACATCAATCTGCCTATTCTTAGCTGGAACAAAATCTATAAAGTGTGTTACCATAATGAAGTTAATTTGCATATCAAAGATACACTATGATCACTATAGCATCTGGGTGGTTTATACATGTCAAAAAGTTAGGAACAGTAAACAACTTAACTTATGCTGATGATGATGATCTAATTGCTGAAAATAACTAGGACCTTACCAACATGTTCAATACTTACAAAGTGGTTAGCAGAAAAAGTCGGCTTACAAATTAACTAAACTTAAACAAAACTAATGTGTATGAATAGACAAAACAGCAACAACCATCGAAATTTTGAAATAGAGAATCAATAGAAATAGTGACAAAGTTCAAGTACTTAGGAGTAACAATAACAAATGAAACAAAATATACGAGGAAATTAAGGCAAGAATGTAAGCAGTTAATAGGAGTTTCTTTAGCTTACAAGATATCATGAAAAGAAATTATATATCATGAGCAACTAAACTGTGAACCTATAATTCAATAATATGACCTATAACTAGATGCCTCTGAAACTCGAGTATTAACAAAAGAATTGGAACAAAGGTTGATGGTATTTGAAAACACAATACTAGGAGCTATTACAGGATCCATCTTTGATTGAGAAGAAAACCAGTGGAGATGAAGGCACAATTGGTAACTTAGGCAAGAGACTAAACAGGACAGAATCATATATGTTATTATGAGAAATAAGGTGAGATGGGCTGGGTATGTTGCATGCATGGAGGAGAACAGGATACCAAGAAAGGTGATGAACACATATGTGGAACGGAGGAGACCAACAGGTAGATTACAAATGAGATGGATTGATGGCATAAAGGAGGTGGGGAAGAGAAACAGTGACAGTCTAGAAAACTGGATGGAACTTGCACAAGACAGAAGATGGCAAGGCTTGATATTGGTGGATATGGATCTGCAAGAGGTCCAAGATCCACCAGAGTAACTAGGTAAACATGTCTTAGAAATATGCAAACCACTATTTTCCAACAAACTCTAGTCTCAATCTATATTACATGGTTCTGCTCAAGAATGCAAATCTCAAGAGACAAATCTAAAAGACTACAGTAAAAAAACTGGTTTCTTTTATGAAATACTTATAGCAAACAGTAGGAACACTCCATACAAAGACCAACCTGAGAACTATCTTGCTTCACTTCACAGGGGATGAGGGGAAGGGAGTGCCCCTAATAACCATAGGGACGCATCTGCAAGATCTCTGCACACTCCAATAGGAAGAAAGTAGAATTTCAAAAATACTGACTAATTGTGCTATATTGGTAAGTAAATAACATCATTGGAAAATCTGTTATTGGCAGTCAAACCTTAGGTTCATACACTTTCCATTTAATAAATCCCTTTCTGAATTATAGCATATTTATGAGTTCATTCTATCTAAGGGCAGACACTTAGAATCTACTCAGGGGAGGTCTTACACAAAAGCATATTGAAAACAAAAAATGAGAGCGGAGGAATAGATGAGGAGAGTTGTGTAGTGAAAGAGCAAAGTAAGGAATAATAATAATTGCTGCCTCAAATTTCAATAAGTGGAAAACCTGCAGCCCCCACAGTCACTAGCAACAGTTCCTGGACCCACAGAAATTTTGGGCTGCTGTCTACATTGGAATAGTGAGGACTGTTTCTATGTTACAGGGGAGCAGTTGCCAGTTGTCAGCTTCCTATGTGTCAAAACGTGTAAGAAATATATTTGAAGTTTACAGAGAATGATCCTGGGCTCAGTCCCAAGAATGAGTGTCAGCCCCTCACGGTTGCATCTCTTTGACAGAAGAGAATGGGTTGACAGATTTTGAGTGAGAAAAGAGAATGATACAGAAGGGTATGAGGAATGGAGAAACAATGACATGAGACCTAGCAGAGGTTAGGCAAGATTGTAGGATAAAATTTAATAATTCTGATATTACCATAATTACATCAGAATATTTACATAAGAATTTTTTTTTTATCCCACTGTCAGAAAAGAGGACACTAATGTCGAAAATTTTGTATGTTTCAATCACTAACTGTGATCCTCTTCAGCAGATTGAGTACATAGGAGACATACATATATACAAAAAATGTGAGGTGAAAAGTAGTAGTAGTACTATGTACTCAACCTTACATTTTTTGCATATATGTATATGTCTTCTACTATTTACTCAATCTGCTGAAGAGGATCACAGTTAGTCATTGAAATATACAAAACTTTCGACATTAGTGTCTTCTTTTCCAACGGTGGGATAAAAGTTTATTTACTAATGTGCTATGACATTACTTTATTGTGATTTACATAAGAAAGTTCAGCATACAATATTCCTATACAAACTGACATGTTACATCCCAGGAATGCACAGTAACTTACTGTGGTTCTACACACAAGTCCCTTAGTATAAAGAATTCATCCTTACTTGGAAGATACAAGAGTCCATGACAAAGAGTCACTTTGCTTGTGCAAAGAAAGGCCTAAATTTGCTGCAGGTTTCCCTGTTGCTGTGTCCAGAACATGAGAGGTGATTGGGTTTCCAGTCATTGTTCCTGAAGATGTTGCTGAAAGTACTGGGGTCCCTGTCTGAAATGGCACAAACCGATACAGATGTAAAATATTGTATATAGTTACCCTGATTCCCATGGGTAGCACCATAATGCTTTGCTGTACAATCATGTCTTATTACAAAGACTCGCTTGTTCCAAGTCTCCCCACTCACAAACAAAATTGAAAAAAATATACATAATTATAAGACTGAAGAAACAATGGGAAATCTTTATCAAGAAAAGTTTTATTACACATGGAGAGATCTAAAGACTAAAAGGTATCAGTACTTATCCCTTGACTCTGGCTCCTTAGCTGTAAAGTATCTCCTAATATGGATGGGGGTTTGCATTAGACTTACCATTTGCTGGCTAAGAATTTAGGTTATGTTTGCTAGGGTTATTTGGTCCACACTACACATTAATACCTAATTTATCCTAAACTGACATAAATCTCTGAAAGTGGAAACAATGAACTCTGCACAGTAATGTAGCTACTTTGCATCTTGAACATCTACAACTGGATCCTATGACTTGATTGACAAAAAAAAATTCATCTCACCTGCTTGAAAAACAATTTGTCAAGTTAGGTTAGTCAGGTTAGGCTAGTTAGATTAGGTAAGTGAGGGTAGGTTAGGTAAGTTAGGTTAAGTTTTTAGGTCAGGCTAGTTAGGTCAGAGTGAGATGAAACTTCACAAATTCCAAAGAAGCCATATAGCTGCAGTGATCTACATGGGAAATTCTGTGAGCGCCTTTGGGTGGAGCAGGGCTCTGAGTACAATTGCAAGTTATTTTTTACTTGCAAACTTCATGTATCTCCAAGAAATAAAACCAAAGCAAATAATTTTTGGAGACCATAATAAAAACTAGAAAAAAGACTGTAATAATTAGAATCAGTATATATATAAAGTTGTTTGCCAATCTCATAAAGTTGTTTTCCAATCTCACAGACACAATTCTCATGAATATCTTTGGGCTCTTATCATACTAAATATTTTGAATTCCAGGAAAGAAACAATTACCAGTCCCACTGCTTTCTATTCATCAGCAGCTTCCTTGTCACTCAGTGTCGAGTGGAGGTACTGAAGTGAATGTGGCCAACAACACTGGTCACCCGGTGGGGGATTGTGCCGTGCCACCTGGGTGAAGAAAGCATGGACAAATGTTTCCTCTTTATGGGAGTTGATGAATAAATATCTGACCAAATACTGAAAGGATCTTACCTACCTTGTATCTCTTGCCACTTCCACCACTCCTAAAATCTATATGTCTCTTTGATAAGCAGGTGTGCTTCTCTGCACTGCAACCCCCCCCAAAAAAAAAAAAAAAAAAATGCTAGCAACATTACTATTCATTTATGGTACTTATTCATGGGGTTCAAAATACTTAATAACTATAATAACAGCTATCCAATGACATATAGATAAGAACTGTATCTGTGAGACTGGGAAACATCATTATAAATACCTTAGAATCACTACAGTTAATTCTGGAACTAGCTCCAAAACTATTTGGTCCCGAGCACCATAATTTCATAAAATCTGGAATTACTAAATTTACATCTCCACCAATGTGTAATCTAACCATGCAATGATGGTGATTTGAACAAAAACTCTAAATACTGGAAGTGAATGTAAATTCCATAAATATGTGTCAGATTTGCTGCCATTACATGATTACTACAGGGCATTAATGAATAATGACAGACCTTTCACAGACAGAATCTAGTAGTAGTAGTAGTAGTATAGGTTTATTCAACAATATTAAATACAATTAGACATACATATATACATTTTTTACATATGAATTGTTCGTGATTCTCACCTGATTGTGTACTGGCTTGTTGAAAAGATAAAGGTAATGAGTCAAATGACCCTTACTAAATGATAACGGTAATGATCCTTACAAATTTATCATGTCATTAATGGTAATCATGTTATAACTTCCATATTCTCTTATGATGAACACCTGTTGAAAAACAAACAAACACTTTTTTCAATAGCTGGCATCTTTGTAAGTAAATACTACTCTCGACTTGTGATTTGTAAACAAAACATGAGGCTTCTATTTGTAAAGTATATCGTGATTTCATGTGCAATCACGAGATAAAGTTAATTTTTGAGGTACGTGATAATTATTTCAGAGTCGATTAAATCGCAAGAGAATAAGGGGATATTTTATTTTCCATATCTCATTTATCTGCCTTAAATGTTGATTATATAAAATACAGTACGTAACTATAGCACATTCGAGGAATTTATTAGTCGTGAATGTTTTGCACTCAAACGGGCTCCGATAACAGTACAACAAAATTACATATTATCTAGACTTGATAGAGCAACCCGAAGAACTACTAATTACTCAAGAATTTAACAAGTCATGTCATCACAAATACGTGGAATATAATAAATATGTAATATAGAAAGAAAAGGTATGAAAATACGTATCAATTTCAGTGCAGTATTATGAGTGTATTTAATATTTTGGACTAATTAGTACCTTAATTTTTTGTACAAACCAAGCTAATTCTATAACAATTCTAACCGTTTGCTTAAAACATGGTGACTTCAATTCGAAATTGTTACATAAATTGGTAAAATGGTCCAAAATCAGATATTTTTGTAGTAATATTATAAATATACACACCTCCATTTGAACAAGGCAATGAATAAACCAACAGAGTATGCAAATAATAGTACTATATCAGTAACATAGTTGAATGTACCTTTTTGATACGACCTAGATGACTTTGAAGGACCTCTAGTCGCTGAGAGCTCATGGTAAAGCCTACCTGTGCCACAACTATTGTACTAGTTTGCAACACTACGGTGTCTAAATCTTCGTACGCTTTGGTCTCGTGTTCTAGAACCTGATAGGTTTAATTTCTTCTGTCAAAGTTGCAAGTTACGTATACTGAATGTTCAGAAAATAATGATAGGTTTTGTTAAACTCAACTTGCAACAGGATGTCTTTATAAGGTATTAACAGTATTTTTCCAGAAAAAAATATGTCTTGCATTAATGAAAAATAGCGCCTCGTTCCAGAGGGACAATCTCACATTTGTGAAGTAATTGCAGATCATGTCAACACATAAATTAATGTTGATAGTCTGCGTTGGCCGTGACAAAGATACCGCAACCTCAGATGAGCATCCATAAAATACCAATATTTTCCCCCCAGGAATGTAATTCAGCGCCTGAAGCGACAAAACTAAGCAACTTCCTCCAGAACATCGCTTGTTGTCTACCTTTAAGAGAATATTACAAAAACATAGTGAGAATAATAATACCAAAATAACAACAATAATAGGGAGAAAAGTCCTCCCAAAATCAAAATTCTTTGTTGCTTCTCCGACCCGACCCGTGATACGTGTTATCATGGCATAGAGCCCCACACCATACCTCCTCCTCACCCACCTAACAGATAGAGCAAATCTTCGTAACCAGCACTATCAGAAAGTATAAGTAGTCAAAGACTGCATCCCCGACAAAGCTATATTCCCCAACCAACCCACCTCTGCCAACCACAATCTTGACCTATATCGTAACAAAACAGACCACTTGACTTGGATGAAAACAAAGCTGAATTTGGAATAGAGTAACGAAGAAGGTGAAATTGTGGGACTTTAAATAATGGATCCACTTGGGGCTAGTGACTACGTTCGTATTCAGGTTTATTTTTGGAACTACACCACCAACTTCTAACAAAACAACGTTGGACTATAGAGCAGCATAGATTTAGGGACACTAAAAAAGAAACCAAACATCGAATGGGAGGGAACAAGCCTGCCCAGGAAATGATAAATAATTCCGGCTAATTATTGTCCAGTCTCCGCCTGTCTTATGCAAAACAATGGAAAGATTACTGGTGGAAGGTATAGTGGGACACCTTAGGAGTAACAACATTCAATCGGCATTCATAGGTCTCTATATATAATACATATTCACCAGGCGTTAATGATATATATTATTTACATTTGTATTTAAACATATATTCACGTGTATATTATTTGCTTACTATTATTAGGTATCAAAAGCATGGAATAATGAAGAAAAACCAATATACAATAAACTGTGTTATCCCAATGAAAATTATTGCGCTGTCATGATGCTTTCAGTAGGGTTGTGCTGTGTAATTATGACACTTTAATAGTGATGAATTGATATAATATAAAAAGGTCTCTACGTTCAATATTTTTCATAATGTCGCCCTTAGTTTTACTCCTCTGAATGGCCCTTGTGCTTATATACACAACTGTTACCAAGTACATAAATATATCATCTTACGGAGCTTTAGTTTCTGTGGAATTACACTGTAGTCCTGATTTAGGTCCTTTTTTTATCATACACTAATGATTACCCACTTTCAATCTCCTTTTCAATTTCTCCCAACTTTCACCATTGTCTTTGTTTCCCACTGTTTGTTATATGTGATTAGTCACTCACAATTTTCGTCGGTAAGCCTTGTGCCTCCAATCATCCACGGTTAAAGTTCTTTTCCTTTAGTTATAGACTTCAACCGAGGTTAGATTAAATTTGTAGCGAATTTTCTTGATTATCTTCTTCAACTTATTGCAACTTGCTTTTCTGAGTTTCACTCAAGGAATCCCCAGAGAAAAACGCAAGCAAGGTCCTAGGAGAGCTTTGCAGTGACGTAGTGCTTTCTTTAGTCCAATGATCTTAAACTTTATATAATCCTCCCCAAAGGGTGTGATCTTACAATCGTGAACCAATTGAATTTTCTCCTCCACCCTTTCTCCAATCAGATTCGTTGTTACAAGTCTATATGCAATATTGTTTACTTAAGCAATCTCGAATCTCTGCATATCTCACTTAGTTTACAAGTTCTTAGTCAGCAATGGATACAGGCCTCCGGCCATTTTTATAACTCAAAGCGGAGAGCGAACTTATGCAACTCCTCGCCTACGAATTGTGCTGTTTACAAAAACCCAAACCATAAAATGCAACACTCGCCATCTACCCCTGTTTCTACCAACTTATTTACTAGCCTGTTACAGTGCTCGGCAGTTACCATTTGGTCGTCTCAACCAACCATTTTCTACTACCCTCTTACAGGGCTTTGGCATACAACAATATTTTGGAAATGCACATTTGCTAAGATATTCTATACAAGAAGCTAACTCAATAATTAAAATCATTTATGCATAAACTGGCTAAAAAGATTAAAAAGAAATATCCTCCAATGGATGATGTCATCAACTTAATGGTAACCCAAAATAAGCTATAAATAAGCAACTACTCCAACATGTACAAATGCCTGCAACACCAAATATCTACTGATCCTTACAAACATCCTAACCAGATTATGAAAACAAAACATTTTAATATATCTATAACAGTTTCATTAAATTGTATGCTACATCTTCATGCTGGTAAATGGCGAATAGTATTTGCTGCCCTCATCCTCCTGAATACAATAAACGAAGTTAGGACAGCAACAACTAAAGAGAAGAAAAGAACATATAAAATGAGGACATAATTGGCTGAGGAATTGTTTGTAGAAGATCTCAATGATAAATGACGAATAGTATTTGCTGCCCTCATCCTCCTGAATACAATAAATGAAATTAGGACAGCAACAACCAAGGGGAAGAAAAGAACACATAAAATGAGGACATAATTGGGTGAGGAATTGTTTGTAGAAGATCTCAATGTAGGATGTTTTCATATTATCAAAGGTGGTGAGTTGTCTGGCAATGTGATGTTGATGTTTGTGAGGTATGTTGCAGGCAGGCTGGTAAGCAGGCAAGGCAAGCTGATGAGCTGACAAACTCAGGGATGACACGTGTGCCCAGGATTATGCGGTAGCAATCTCTAACCGGTTTGAAGCACTTGGCTCTCTTGAGGACCCTAAAAAACTGTGGGACACTTTTTCAATATGAAATTCTGAAAGCTGCTGATGTGTGTCAGGCGTGGAGGGGTGTAGCCTCTTTGCCCGGTACTTTGAACAGTTGCTTATGGATGACCCTCCAAGCGGACAACTTCCCCTCGATGATGTTCAGGTGGCGGTTCTTGATCCATCGATAGTCGAACCTCTACTTTTTCTGACAGAATTCAAAGAGGATGTAAATAAAAGAGAGGAAAGGCAGCTGGTATCTGCAACATCAGTGCGCAGTTGCTGAAAAATGGAGGTGAGGCCATGATCCGCGGGTTGCATGCGTACTGTCTGCTGTCTGATAGTCCGGTACCATTCCCTCTAACTGGAAAAAGGATCCGGTCGGCCCTCTTCGCTCCTCTGCCACTAACACTTTCAGTCACATACGTTATTCATCTGTAGGCCCCATGCCTCTTCCTTAACTCAACCTTTAGTCAAGTTCCACCAAATTAGTTCGAAGGTTGAGTAAACTTGTTTATCTTTCTCTTTTCTTCCGAATAAAATTACACTTGGTTATTCAAGATACAACAAGGGACTCCCACCTGGGATCCTTGTACACCCACGAAGCCAAGTATGCCTCGACGTCACTATTTAATTCATCCAATAACTTTGAACGTTACAAATAAGTGCCACCCTTTAAGGGCGTGACTTTACCTCCGTGCACCAATAATTTCTCTCCTCCTCCACCCTTTTCTCCAATCAGAAAGGCTGTTATACTGTCTCAAGCAATACTGTTTACGCAAGCACTTCTGTCACAAGCGGAACGTGGCTTAGTGTTTACATTTCGTCACATCAGCACCTCTATCGATACCCTAGCTTATATTTACAAACATTAGGCGGTAAGCGAGAATATGCAACTCTGCAACTTCCTCTCGGCCATTGTTTCAAAACATCCAGGTAATAAAATGAATACCTTTCCACCTACCCCTCTATCTACCTAAATGTCTACCTCAATCTACCGGCCTCTTACAGGCCCTATTTGGAAGGGTAAATGGGACCGGTAGGACTGCAAAAACCACCACGGCATTATAGTGCTCAGCGTGTCAGATAAAGTGCTTGCCCATCTATTTTTGACATAGTTTTGATCACATTTGCGAAAGTTTGAGGCCCGGACAGTCTGGATTCACGCCAGATAAGTCAACAATTAATCGGATCCTAGCGCTTCGTATTCTATTGGACCGCCAACGTGAGTTTCAACAGGGGTTTCTTGAAGCTTATGTTGATCTCAAGAAGGCGTTCGACCCGGTGCATTGTGGAGTGCTCTGGGATCTGCGGATCTGCAGGATTCCTGCAAGGATTATTGACTTGATGTCTGGCTTATACTCTGGGACACAGAGTGCCGTACAATATGGAGGAGGCGTATCCAGCCTTTTCCCTGTTAATTTAGGAGTAAGGCAAAGGTGTCCTCGCCTAAAAAAAATCAAAACCTGCGTGGACTGGGTATCGGACAGAGTTGTCGATGAATGCCGCTGCGGAGCATCCATCGGCAACACCAAGGTCACTTACCTTGCATTTGCTGCTGATGTTGTTCTTTTTGTGGAGTCGTTAGAGGTCTTGGTTGCAGTCCTCGAGTTACTGCACAGGGAGGCGAGACATCTTGGATTTGAGGCCTCCTGGGTCAAGTGCAATGTCCAGGAGTTTGAGATGCTTATTGGATGACAGAGTTCAGTTTGTTCATGTATGTGGCGAGGATATTGAGGTCTTGGAAAGCTGTACATACCTTGGTAGTGTAGTGCATAACAGTGATTGGTCATGTCAGGAAGTACCTCGAAAGATTGCGATTGTCCATATGTTATGGTCTTCCTTAACCAGAGTATATTGCGTTGTCGTTATTTATACGGGAGGACTAAGATACGAATCTTCACGTCACTTGTGTTCCCTGTATTATTGTACGACTGTGAGACGTTGATACTGAATATTGCCTTGTAGAGGCGTTTCGATGTCTTTGGTATAAAGTGCTTTCGGAGAATCATGGGGTATCGCTGGAATGACTTCATACCAAACAAGAGACTACTGTGAGATTCAGTCTAACCCAGTTACCAGCATATTCGTGAATATCAGCACCGGTTATATGGAAATGTAGCATGTTTCCCTGATGTTGAGCCTATTCACACGGTTGTCTCCACAAGAGACAAACCTCGATAAAGAAGATGAAGGGGGGAGTACACAGAATTCATGGCTGAAGAGGCAAAGTTGATCGAACCTGTCGATATTTGTTTGGAGTGGGAAAGAAGGGTGTCTACATGGGAGCTTGCTCGGAGAGAGCGTGGGGACTGGTGCTGGGGTGTGAATGAACCAACGCACTCCCTGTTGTATACCAGTTTATATATATATATATATATATATATATATGTATATATATATATGTATATATATTTGTATATATATATATATATATATGTATATATATATATGGAACAGTAATCACAAAAACACGTGAATAAAGAATTTTGCTTGTAACCACGAGGAAATTAAAGATCGGAATATTGAACGTTTTCGTCTATTAAGACATTTTCAAAGTACATAGTGTCACAACAAAGTATAACTTAAATACAATAGTATAGAAAACAGGAGAGGTCACTCAACGGAAATACGTAAGGATTATCTTACAAAGAAACAAAAATATAAATAAAAACAATAAATAAAATGGGTGAAAATTGAAACAGGTGACAAAATGTCACTCAGCCTAAGTACATAAGGATGACAATTGACAAGGTGATAAAAGGACATTCAACATAAATACATAAGAAATATCCTACAAAGAAACAAAATATAAATGATAATAACAAGAAATAAGAATGGTGACAATTGACACATGTGATTCAACATAAATACATAAGGATTGTCTTACAAAGAAACAAAAATAGAAATAATAATAATAAATATATGCATATACATACATACATATATATGTGCACACATGCACACGCACACATATATATAATAGAAAATAATAATAACAAGAATAAATAAATAAAAATGGGTGACAGTTGACACAGGTGAAAAAAGGTCACACAAGATGGCTAAGGCGGAGCTTTGGGACATTGTCCTACAATTTGGTTAATAACAAAATTATCTAGTTTAAAAAGACCAGTGCTTAAAAAGACCAGTGCTTAAAAGTTTTTTTAATGAGACACGATTCAATTATATTCCTTATCAAATAAGAAATACTTGAAACAATTTCTTGGGAATTGTCCCAATCAATACAGTGATTGTAGTCTCTAATGTGAGCAAAAATCGTTCACTTGCCAACTTATACGTTATCTCTCCTTTTTTCTATGACATTTTTTCTTTCTTTCTCCCCCTCGCCTCCTTCACGTACATCTCTCTTCCCATTCTAACTTTCTTGCGGTTCTATTTCTCTCTGCCTGACTTTCTATGTCTTTTAATTTCTCTCCTTCTTTTTATCACTTATATTGTTGTGACACACACACACACACACACACACACACACACACACACACACACACACACACACACACACACACACACACACACACACACACACACACACACACACACACACACACACATACTCGGTGGCGCGGTGGTAGAGCACTGGACTGGGAAGTACGGTGCATGCTCGCAGTACCCAGTTCGAATCCTGCCCATGGCCGAAATTATTTCGGTAACGCTGTGCTTCGGGTCGTTACTCTGACTCTCGTGGGCAGGGAGTTGGGTGTGTGTGTGTTTGAAAGGTCATAGCATTACCCATAGATCGGTCATACGAGCTCTGAGCTCTCTTCCGGGAGGGAAATAGCTGTCGATCACGAGTCCAACACGTGATCCAAAGACCAAGGTGAATACACACACACACACATACACACAAACACGCCCTACAATATTTTGGAGTGCATGTAGACCTTCATACTAGATTTTTTTTTTTTAGAAATGAGACATTGTTTGAAAGCCAAGAAACTTGTGTGTTTGATATACAGCATGTAACAGATAACTGTTGAATTATGGGATATTCACCTGAATTTCCCAGAAATTATGACCTTCATGTAGTCTATTATGATTGAAGTTGAGTGAATGCCTTTAGAGAAGCGGTCTTTTGATGCTGATGAAACCC
>NC_134814.1:41615836-41623336 GCF_046742065.1 Oratosquilla oratoria | reverse complement strand
AAACAACCAATTACAAGAACAGTATGTTAGTTATTTAAAATAAACTCCAATATCTTCACGCACACACACACATATATATATATATATATCTAGTGGTATCGAAATGCCCGGTAGTGAAAAATCCTAGTCACAAAATGTCCGGTAGCGAAATGCCCGGTATCAAAATGTCCGGTATCAAAATGTCCAGTACCAAACTGTCCGGTCACCATATATATAGCATTCGCATGGGTATGTAAGCATGACTATATATATATATATATATATATATATATATATATATATATATATATATATATATATATATATATAGTCATGCTTACATACCCATGCGAATGCTACCATACGTGCAAAAACAATGCTTTTGAAGTAAGAGGGTACTCGATCTGTCTTTGGTGGTGAAGATGGTCAAAACGACCGAGGAAAATTGACCGCAAGTCAGGTCGGGTCAATGGCTGCTTATAAGAAGTGCTAGCATCTATCGATGTTCACTCTTCTTAGAGACTCTCCTTCGAGAGATCTCCGTAGTCTTCTGTCGACACAAAACTAGGGTTAATACTCTCCGAATATTGAAGAGATTTCCATGTGCCCAGCCAGGGAAGCAGCAGACCTTGCTGTTCTTCAGTGAATCCTCTAGGTTGGACCAGATGTATATCGTCGCAGGGGCGAGTGCCTGCACCCTTGCTGCTATGCCCGGAGGGGCCCGTCTTATCGTCGTAGGCGCAAACATCTGCCTCTGTCTCCTAGGAGACCGCCATTTGATATATGTGCGTTGTCGCAGGAGAGGACGCCTTCTCTCTCAGGCTCACCGGAAATGTGCGTCCAGGAGATGGATAGTAGATATTGTAGGCTTTTATTTCTACCAATGGGATAAGTTTAAAAGCCTTTTAGGGCGGGGAAGTGTCATGTATGCATACTCACATTCATGCTACCAGAAGTACAAAAATAATGCATTTGGAGTGAGAGGGTACTGGACCCGGGTTTGGTGGTGAAGATGGTCAAAACGACAAAGGAAGGTTGATCGTAGGTCAGATCGGGTCATGGTATGGGGCCAGTGGATTATCACTCTTCTTAGAAACTCTCCTTCGAGAGATCTCCGTCGCCTCCTCTCTCCACGTGACCCCCCAGTCAGACCTTTGTTATATTAGTTATTTTTCGTTTTTGTAGTTTCATTGTTGTTCTTTAAGTTTAGTGTAAATAGTGTGTTTAAAAATAGGAAATAGCTGCTATATTGTTCTTTCATTGTGTCCATACTAGACTCACCCTGATTCACTTGCAAAACAAATCCTAAATGGGAAGATTTTGTATTGATGTATATATATATATATATATATATATATATATATATATATATATATATATATGTATATATACATATATATATATATATATATATATATATATATATATATATAATACAGTACACACAATAATTTTCTTTCGTGTTGGCCTTGTTCACATAATTCTACTCACTATCACTGGTCATATATTATAGTGTTCTTAGATCATTTACAGTATCAGACCCATGATAATAATAATAATAATAATAATAATAATAATAATAATAATAATAATAATAATAATAATAATAATAATAATAATAATAATAATAATAATAATAATAATAATAATAATGATAATAATAATAATAATAATAATGATAATAATAATAATAATAATAATAATAATAATAATCATAACCATAATAATAATAATAATAATAATAATAATAATAATAATAATAATAATAATAATAATAATAATAATAATAATAATAATAATAATGATAATAATAGTAATAATTATAATAATAATAATAATAATAATAATAATAATAATAATAATAATAATAATAATAATAATAATAATAATAATAATAATGATAAAAAGTAATAATAATGTATCTCTTTGCTTGCCTTCGTTCTGAAACAATTGACTATGAAAACATAACTTTCTTTTGAAACAATTATTTCCGAGAGATAGAAAATTGTATCTCGAATTTATCATCCTAATGTTTTTTCTTGTCGATAGAGTGCCACGGAGATGAATAAAATAGTCTGGCAGCAGTCAGGTTAAAAAGGATATATATAACCCGGTAAGGTGCATAGATACATATACTGTACCAAGGGCTTCTTCCCTCTTACAAGGGAGGTAGCCAAAATCAAAAGGTATAATTCCAGTCCCACCCATTTCATCTCCACAGTACTCCACTCCCATACACCATTCCTCCCTCCCTCCCTCTCATCATGTCTCCTCCTGGATGACGGGTTATCCATGCATCTCGGCCATCGCTCTGGATCATAAGCAATGCAGCAAAACACAGAACATCCACAGCAAGGCCGCTTCACTTAATTGGCGACCACCCCCTCTCCGTCCCCTCGTGCAGTAACATTGAAAACGGGGAGAAATCCCTTCGAGCTACGTCAAAGTATCATTCACACATAATCACTCCCTAACCAACCCATCCCTCACCCACTCCCTTCCATGTATCACAATATCATCCATACACAGCCATTCTCCATTCACCCCTATCCCCGCCCTTCTCCCTTCCTTCCTCAACAGACGTTCCCGTCTTTCCCAGTGCCCCTTTTACTCCATCCATTCATTTTATACTCGGTCGTCCCCTCTTGTTCACTCCATCCACCTCTGCCTTCTACACTTTTTTTTTACTAACCTTTCATCACTTATTCTTTTCATGTGTCCAAACCACTCCAATACTTTTTCATCAACCCTATCTCTCATCTCCTTTTCCACCTTCACCTACTCGTTTCTCACTCTATCCTGCGTTGTAACCCTTACCATATTTCTCAGACATTTAATCTCAAACTTATTTAAACTCTTCATCTCTTGTGTTCCATGTCTCTGCCCCATACAATGCTGTCGGCACAATCACCCCTTCCAATCTCCTCATAGCATCTATTCCCAAATGTTTATTTGTCATCACATGTTTTAATCCCGCAAGGCATTTACTTGCATATCTCAATCTACATACTACCTCCACCTCCACTCTTCCCTTTCCCGACACATGTGATTCCAAGTATTTAAAGCTATCCACTCCATCCTCTCTTCTTTAATACTTCCAACTTCTTGCCACCCTCTCCCCTTGTACATCTCATCACCTTACATTTTCCCGCATTTACCTTCAATTGTCTCCTCTCGCACACTTTCCCAAAATCCGTCACTAATTTCCTTAATCCCCCACTCTGATCCCACCACTAGCGTAATGTCGGCAGCAAACAACAACTGGCTGACCTCCCACATTTCTCCATTTACTTTAACTATCTCCAACCCTGTAATGGTATGATGCATATTATAATTACGTACAACATTGTACGGGTGTTGTATGTTGTACTTGCGGGGTGTTCAATTGTGGTTGTATTTTTCCATTGCATAATTGTCATAGAAGTTATTGTATATTGATTTTGTTGTTGTCGTTGTATATTTGTTGTTGTATATTGTACATATATCATAAAGAACCGAGTGTTCAGTTTGAGCGTGTATGTTTTCCCGCCAAGTCTGGGGTGGTCGTGTCGCTTAGAGTCTGTATTGAATCTGCATACGAAGCGACGGCACGCTCGTTTTTGTAGTGCTCGTATCAAATACAATATATATTTTTTCATTATTGCATTATTTGACCGTTTCATTGGCCATCCCGATACAATTCCCTGCCCATAACCTTTGCATTACCTCCCGCACCAATCCATCCATGTGCATATTGAACAACCATGGCGACTTGACACATCCCTGGCAAAGTCCTCCATTTACCTCAAACCACTCGTTCTCTCGGTAAGGTGATATGGTTTAACGTCACAAACTTCTCCCTATCGGAAGGCTAGGATGGTGCCCCTCACAGAGGATTTCGTAGCGTGGAATTTAATGAACCATGCCCTTGGTTCAGCTTCGCCGGTAGCAGGAATCGAACCACCATCCCTTCGACCTTCGCCGCAAGTAACGACGCCCTAACCCACTCAGACAGCAAGCTTCCAGATTGGCTAAAAAATAACAAAATAAAAAGATAAATAAATAGATAAAGATAAATAAATGATAAATAAATAAATAGATAAATAAATAAATCTTATTATTTCATATTTGTAATTTTAATTTAATTAATTGTAATTTTTATTTTTTTATCTGAATTGTTAAAAGATGATTTAATCGAATTAATTCTATTATTTCATGTTGACAATGATAGGGGTTACAAGGTTGGATAGAATGAGAAACGAGGAGATGAGGAGAGCGGGGATGGAAAAGGAGATGGTAGATGGGGTTGATGAAGGAGTATTGGGATGGTTTGGACACATGGAAAGAATGAGTGAAGAAACATTAGTAAAAGAGATTTAGAAGGCAGAAGTGGATGAGATGAACCTGAGGGAACGACCGAGGATGAGATGGATGGATGGGGTGAAATGGGCTTTGAGCAAGTAGGGAATAACTGTTGTAAAAGGAAGAGAAAGTAGGGGATAAGGGTAAATGGACAAAGGCTGTGTATGGGTGATACTTTGACGCATCCCGAAGGGATTTCTCCCCGTCTTCTCTATTTTTCACACGAGGGAACGGAGAGAGAGGGTGGGGCGTTCGTAGATTAAGTGAAACGGCCTTATTGTGAATGTAGTGTGTCTTCCTGCGTTGTTTCTGAATCGGTGGGCAGGAGACAAGGATGACCCTTCATCCACAAAGAGCGAAGATGAGAGGGAGACAAAGTTGGTGGATGGGAGTGGAATGGGTGGGAGTGGATGCGTGAATTTGACTTGACTTCCTTCCTTATAAGGGAAAAAAGCCCTTGGTATATAAATAGATGTTTGTAATCGTTTACTAGTGCGATTCTATTGCGCGTGCGTAAGGACAGCGTTCTTCATATGTCTTCAAGAACTCATCGATTGTTTGTTTACATATAAATTCTATTCGACCCACAAGAACAGCGGTTTAGTGTTGTTTTTTCCTTAGTTCGATTGGAGAATTAGCCAGTTTCATAAATGTAATCGTCGTGTACAGAGTGGTCGTGATTAATTCGTGAGCAAGTTAAACTTATGTATGATTTTTTTTAAACATACCTCAAATAGAAACAAATAGCTTTATTTCTAAAACAGGAATTGGGTCAGTTGTAGAATTTCCTCCACCCTCACTGATCAACTGTAGAATCTCCACCCCAACTACACTCAATTGTAGAATCCCCCCACACTGATCAACTGTAGACTCTCCACCCTAACATTGACTTGGTCAGGTTAGGTTAGGTTGGGTTAGGTTTGGTTTGGTTTGGTTTGGTTTGATTAGATTAGATTAGGTTAAGTCAGGTCAGGTTGACAGGTTATGTATCACGAACCATAATCAACTGTAGAATGTTAGGTTAGGTCAGATTAGGTTAAATTAGGTCAGGTCAGGTCAGGTTAGGTTAGGTTAGGTTAGGTTAGTTTAGTTTAGGTTAGGTTAGGTTAGTTTTGTTTAGGTTAGGTTAGGTTGATTAGGTCAGGTTAGGTTAGGTTAGGTTAGTTTTGTTTAGGTTAGGTTAGGTTAGGTCAGGTCAGGTTAGGTTAGGTTAGCATATGTATCACGAGCTGTCAACTGTAGAATGCCCACCCCAGCAACAATCAGCTGCACAATATCTACCCCAAGCGCGCGCGTGTGTGTGTATGTGTGTGTGTGTGTGGGGGGGGGGCAATTCTACAATTGATCCCAGGAATTTTTGTTTTTAGAGTGGTTTGATTATTCATTTTGTTCAAAATGTCGACAAGAACGACACTAATGAAATTTATTTGCACCCGTTGGATCTGAATTGTATTGGTGAAGAGTCGCCGACCTAGTGTTTCCTCAATCCTCAGTCTATTTTCATTGGTCCAGGTAAGATTGACATTATTTTTGGTTAAGATTAAAAAACCACCCGTTAACTCGGACAATATTTTTATTTATTTACTTGTTTATTTATTTGTTTACGAGCCAAATTACCCGCGCGTTGCTGCGAGTTCGTGAATCATCCCTAACCTATACATACCCCACCTAACTTTAACCCTTAACCCTAACCAAAATATATATATTTTTAAATGAAACATAGTCATCCAAGTACCTGGAGTGATAGGGTATAAGAATATATATAGTTATGGGGGTCTATCTGCAAAACCCTAGGAGGAGTTCGTGAACATACAAACAAATAAGCAAGCAATCAAGCAAGCAAACAAACAAACAAACAAACAAATAAATTGACAGACAAATGAAAGATAATAATCTAAGTACCTTGGGTTATAAGGTTTCAGAATATATATGGTTATAGATGTCTATCTGCAAAAACCTAGGAGAAGTTCGTGAATAATCTCTAACCTAACCATAACCCACCTAACTTTAACCCATAACCCTAACCAATATATATATATATATATATATTGAAAATGAAATATAGTTACCCAAGTACCTGAAGTGATAGGGTATCAGAATATATATGGTTATGGGGGTCTATATGGAAAACCCTAGGAGGAGTTCCTGAACAAACAAACAAACAAACAAACAGACAGACAAATGAAAGATAGTTTTACGAGTATCTTGGGTTATAAGGTTTCAGAATATATATGAATATAAGGGTCTATCTGCAAAAACCTAGTAGTTCATGAATAATCACTCACCTAACCATAACTCACCTACGTTTAACCCTTAACCCTAACCAAAATAATTTATTTTTGGAAATGAAATATAGTTATCTAAGTACCTGGAGGGATAGGGTATCAGAATATATATGGTTATGGGGGTCTATCTGCAAAACCCTAGGAGGAGTTCGTGAACATACAACAAACAAACGGACAGACAGAGGCTACTACTTTATTATAGTACATTCATTCATTGATACACCTACTTATTTCTTAGTTAATTTTTGTCTCGTACGTCATATTTACACATTTTGAAATTTATCATCTACAAATAATGGTAGTAAATCACTTCTTGTAAAGTAAATCTCCTCATAAAGTTTTACTTTTGGGAAAAATATATATACTGCCATAATAGAAGCTTCACCACCCGCCTCCACATTCAACAGCTCTTTAAGATACCCCATCAATCTTCCACTCATCGCCTTCAATTCCATTAACAGCTGTCCATCTGCACCCTTCTTATCTACCGACTCGCCTCCTGTCGTTCTTTTCACATCCTTCAAAAACCTGTTTTGTTTTCAAAATTTGAAGTGCGTGAGACAGAATGAGTGGATGGGTGGTGAGGTAAACACCAGGAACGAAACGTTAGCGATAAAAAATCCATCGGTTCCTGGTGTTTAGTTCACCACCCTTCCACTTTTCTAAATTTCCCACCTGATACTTCCCCCAAGCTCACAACTCTTCGTGTGCAACAGAAACGCGGGGGGACGTTTGGAGTCTTTATTGATAAGTTGGTTATGCGTACAGAGGTGAGTCACAATAGGAGAGCTACATGCTCCCAGTAAGACGGACAGTTCTAGACTGACTTGGGAGTACGTCGTATTCCCTGCGCAGAGGGAAAACTATGCCACGTCCTACATATTTATTAATGAGG
>NC_134814.1:41598336-41613336 GCF_046742065.1 Oratosquilla oratoria | reverse complement strand
GGTAAGGTTTTAAGGAATATAATACTTAAATTTCATTTCAAAAGATCAGCAAAATCCAAAATGGCCGTTTAAAATGTGCAAAAACAGCTTCGAATATTTCATCAAAAACACCCACCTCAACATGAGACTTTTTCAAAACATTTGATACCATTGGAAAGGTAAGGTTTTAAGGAATATAATACTTAAATTTCATTTTGAAATACTAAAAAAATAAGAAATGAGAAAAGAATGAAAATAGTGTTTCAGATCAGCAAATTCATCAGCAGAACCATCAGCATTTTACACCCACCTGAAGGAATGCAAGCATCCTGGACTGTACTCCATATCTGATGAAGGCCATTTTTTTCTGTCCTATAAAATGTGTCCTACGCACCCTCCCCTTCTTGTTTTGTAGTTTGACTTTAACATAGAAGCCATTGATATGTCTGCGGTAATTTCTTTTGGAAATAATTTGACTAGAGCTATTTCATCATTATCATTTGGGGGATATGTTTGCACCAGTTCCCACGGTATCTCCGAGCAAGCTCCCATGCAGACTCCCTTCCCACCAAAAAAAAAAAAAAAAAAAAAAAGAAAAAAAAAACTCGACAGGTTAGATCAACCTACTCCAGCCATGAATTCTGTGGACATCTCCTTTGTCTCCATCGAAGGTTATATCTTGAGGAAACAACCCTTTGAGTAGAATCAACATCAGGGAACGTGCTATATGACCATATAACAGAAGTTAATATTCATAAATTATGCTGGTAACTGGCCAAGACTAAGTTTCACAGTAAAGTCTCTAGTTTGATACGGAGTCATTTAACTAGTTATATCCCATAATTCTCCGAAGGAATTTAGTACCAAAGACATCAATACGCCTCTTCAAGTCAGCATTTAATGTTCATGCCTCACAGCCATACAGCAAGACAAGAAGCGCAAGTGACTTAAGGATTCGTATATTAGTACTCCTGCATAAAGCCACATAAAAAAAGTTAGTGATCGTCCTTTCAAATTTTCAGAAGTGGGAGGGAGGTTTTTATCTTAATTTATCTTATGGTAATCTAGAGTTTATCATTTAATGACACTCATCAGCACTGACAACTAAAATACTCATACAACAGAAAATTAAGGGTAAACTGAAGTTCTCGAATGGTTGTGCATGGAATTACAAGGATCAATGACTAGAATCGATGCTTCAAAATATTATAACATTACTTCAATATTACATGCGGATTACTAGTGAAATAATACGGAGAAATTAGAAATAACTTGAATTTCAAAGTTGCCTTGCTCTATGGAATTCCATCAGTCAAACTCAGCAGTGAACCTGACCGGTATAAAATACCAAGGATAAGATAAATTGCATCATTTAGGTTCAGAACTTAAGACCTGTTGTATTTTCCTAAACACATTTTATAGAAGAATAGACCCAAGTAATACGTGCAATAATACCGTCGGTTTTATTATTATTATTAGATATGGACCAAAAGGTCTCCTGTCGGCATGCTCCGCCTTTGTAATCCTTTGTAATTATTCATTATTATTGTTGTTGGGTTTCGAGCACCAGAACTTCGTCACACCAATTGATTAGGCGAAGATGATCACCAACTATTTTTCTTCAATCAATCAATCAATCAATCAAATCAGCCATCCTGAGTCCACTGCTGAACAAAGGCCTCCTTCATAGCATTCCATGATTCACACGACCGCGCCAACCTCTGCCACGTCACTCCTGCAAACTTCTCGATCTCGTCTCTCCACCTTCTGTCTGGTCTCCCTCTTCCACGCTTCCTATCTCGCGGCGTCCACTCAGTAACACACTTACTCCATCGCTCATCAGTCGTTCGCACTAACTTACCTGCCCAATTCCACTTCCTCTCTTTTACTGCTTCCACAATATCTTTCACTCTAGTCTGCTCTCTCACCCAACTTGCTCTCTTTCGGTCTCTCAGCGTTATTCCCATCATTGATCTCTCCATTCTCCTCTGTGCTGTCCTTAGTTTTGTTTCCATTGCCTTCGTTAGTTTCCAAGTCTCACACCCGTAGATTAATATGGCCTAAATAACGACAACGCCATATACTGTGGTTAAACGAGACCATAACACCATAGGCAATACCAATCTTTCGAAATACTTCCTCACATGACCCATCACTGTTATGCACTACACTACCAAAGTTTACAAAGTTTTCCAAGGCTTCGATGTCCTCATCACATGCATGGACAGACTGAACTGTCTCATCCAGTAAGCCCCCAAACTCCTGGACCTTGCTCTTAGTCAAGGAGACCTCAAAACCACACAGTCTCGCCTGCCTGTGCAGTGATTCTAATGACTCCGCAAAAAGGACAACATTATCAGCAAATATACAATGTAAGTGACCTTGTTGTTGCCGGTAGGTGCTCCGCAACGACAGCTCTGTCCAATATCCAGTCCATGCACGTGTTGAAAAATATCAAGGCGAAGACACACCCTTGCCTCACTCCTGAATTAACAGGAAAGAAGCTGAATACGCCTCTTCCATACTTTACAGCACTCTGTGTCCCAGAGTATAAGCCAGACATCAAGTCAATAATCCTTGCAGGATTCCTACGGATCCACAAGATCCCAGACCACTCCACAATGCACTGGGTCGAACGCCTTCTTGAGATCAACATAAGCTTCAAGAAACCCCTGTTGAAACTTACGTTGGCGCTTCACAATTATACGAAGCACTAGGATCTGACTAGTTGTTGACTTATATGGCGGGAACACAGACAGTCCAGGCTTCAAACTTTCGCAGATGTGAGCAAACCCATATCAGCAATAGATGGGCAAGCACTTTACCTGGTGCACTGAGCAGTGTAATGTCGTGGTAATTGTTGTAGTTCTGGCAGTCCCATTTACTCTTCCAGATGGGGCCGACCGTATCCTTTTTCCAGTTAGAGAGAATGGTACCGGACTGCCAGTACCGCATGCAACCCGCGGATCATGGCCTCACCTCCATTTTTCAACAACTCCACACTGATGTTGCAGATACCAGCTGCCTTTTCATCCTTTAACTTAGTCTCTTTGTCAGATTGGGTAGATGAAAGGGTGCTTAGAGGTTTGGGCACATGGGAAAAAGCAAGGAAGGACTAGCGCAAGTGTCTGGAAAGCAGAAATGGATGGCGTAAACTTGGGAGGAACACCAAGGATGAGGTGGATGGACGGGGGTAAAGGGAGAATTGGCTGGGAGAGCAAACATGGAAAGAAGCAAGGAAGGACTAGCGCAAGTGTGTGGAAAGCAGAAATGGATAGCGTGAACTTGGGAGGAACACCAAGGATGAGGTGGATGGACGGGGTAAAGGGAGAATTGGCTGGGAGAGCAAACATGGAAAGAAGCAAGGAAGGACTAGCGCAAGTGTGTGGAAAGCAGAAATGGATAGCGTGAACTTGGGAGGAACACCAAGGATGAGGTGGATGGACGGGGTAAAGGGAGAATTGGCTGGAAGAGCAAGGATGAGAGTGCAAAAAGATAGGAGTGGATGGAGAATGGTTCTAGATCAGTGGTTCTTACCCTGGGGTACGTAATTTTAAGCCTGGGGGTACGAGACATGATAGCTAGTGCAATGGTACTGTATATTTACAATGAGAAAGAAGAACAAGGTTTGTATCACCAATCCTTTTCATATGTTTGCATTGTATTTGTATTGGTTGGGGGTACGAGGAAATTTTCTGAGATATCAAGGGGTATGGGCACTGGAAAAGGTTAAGAACCACTGTTCTAGATGGATGAATAAGGTAAATGACGTGGACGAGGGGATGTTTTTGTCTGATTCGTAATATTTCTTCAAGTAAATGCGGTGGGTGGATCGCTATATAATGAAGTGATGGGGTTTACCCAGTTCTGGCTGTCGAGCTCTGCAGTGGAAACGCTGTGCCTCGCTGCATTGCCTCTGGCCCGAACGGTTTGGCGGGGACCGTTGATGAACATTTGTCCTCGAGTTGCTAAGATGGAAAGGGTGACAACTGGGTTTCAGATGGTTGTGGGGTGGAAATATTCTTTGACTATCATGTGTGTATGTAAGTATGCATGTATGTATGTATGTACGCATGTATGTATGTACAGTATGTGTGTATGTCTGTATGTGTCTTATGAAACAACATTAATCTTGTCTGAAAGTCTACAAAACATATTTTCCCAATCATTTTGTTTCGCATAAAGAGAGATTTGACACACCAAAAGCCTCTGCCAACTTTAATTCCTCATACCTCTGGGGAACGTAATATTCTCTGCCTCATTATTTCTTTTATTTTAGGCTCTAACTACGTGCTCTGCCAAGTGTAACCACTTTGAAAATTAGAGGTGTCTAATTTTATCGGAACTAGTTTTTAGTGCTTCCCAAAGCCAGTAATAGCTAGATAGATTATACAGTTTTATTTTTATTATTATTTTTTTTTTTTTTGCAATTTGAAATCACTGGTCCTATCCCCTAAACGTCGTCTGCTTCAGCTGTTCTCCCGAAAGCTACCCGTAGTGACATCTCCGCAGTGACGTCATCACCTGTGTTCGTTCTTCATTCATTATAATTGTGTTTGATGAATGATGATCGTGTCGAGTGCCACAGGCTATTTGATATTAATCTTAGGAATTACGAAAATGAACAAAGAACTACTGAAGTAAATACACATTTGGGATGAAAAGAATAGGAGAAAGGAAACGGAGAAAAATGATACATTGATAACACATAGAACTCAAAGAGAAAGTCAGGAGAAGAAAGCTTACGATAACTACCTAGCAACAGTGATATTTACGTATAGAACATACACGTAGAGCTATATGATGGGGTTAGATTCTTTGACAATAATACTAGAGAGCTTTTTTAATGTATATGCAAAACAAATGATATGAGATGTTGTTTTTAGAAATTTAGATTAGATTTATCAGACAAGCTGAGAAAAATAAAACCAGGAGAAATAGTAAAAGAAATTACAAAGAGAGAATCAGAGTAACAAAAAAGGAAAATAAGACAAAACAATACAGAAGATGGTTAATTAGGAAGACAGAGTGTTATCAGGGCTTCCGACATTACTGATAATTATGTAATTCAAACTGCGTAAAACCACGTTCACGTACAGGCAGACGCAGTTCAACTTTCTAATTTTCTAAACTACAGAAATTATTTTTTACTGAATTCAGAGAAACAATATTGACTAAAAATATATGGAACAGCAATTTTCTTTTATTAGACCTATACTGGAACTTAATTTCAGTTTTATGATATGTTCATTATTATCATAGTTTAGTCGCTAGATAAATAATGGCGTGCAGAATAAGAATGAATGCCAAAAACCGCTTGACATTTGCAGGAACGGATTTGTGTGTTCTTAACGATATTTGTAGTGGAGCTTTCTTTTCATAAAGGCTTACGACAGGGTAGACAGAAAGGCACTGTGGGAGGTTATGCGGATATACGGGATAGGAGGAAAGCTTCTGGGAGCTGTCAAGAGTTTTTATGAGAGTAGTAGAGCTTGTGTCAGGATTAGAAATGGAGAGAGTGAGTGGTTTGAGGTAAAGGTGGGACTTCGTCAGGGATGCGTTATGTCACCCTGGCTGTTCAACTTATACATGGATGGGGTGGTGCGAGAGGTGAATGCAAGGGTAGTGGGTCAGGGATTGGAGATGGTTAAGGAAAATGGAGAAAAGTGGGAGGTGAGCCAGCTGTTGTTTGCGGACGACACTGCGCTTGTGGCAGGATCGGAGGAGGGATTGAGGAAGTTGGTGACAGAGTTTGGGAGAGTGTGTGATAGAAGAAAGCTGAAGATAAATGTGGGCAAAATTAAGGTGATGAGATGTACAAGGGGTGAAAGTGGCAGTAATCTGGAAGTGAGCATTAAGGGAGAGCAACTGGAGGAAGTGGATAGTTTTAGATATTTGGGTGCAAATGTGGCAGGATAAGGTGGAGTGAAGGTGGAGGTAGAATGTAGATTGAGAGAAGCGAGTAAATGCCTTGGTGGATTAAAAAGTGTAATGAGGAATAGAAATTTGGGAATGGATGCTAAGAGGAGATTGTATGAAGGAGTGATTGTGCCAACAGCACTGTATGAAGCAGAAACATGGAACATAAGAGAGGAGAGAAGGAACTTTAATGTGTTTGAGATGAAGTGTCTGAGAAGTATGATGGGGGTTACTAGGCTAGATATAGTGAGAAATGAGGAGGTAAGGAGGAGAACAAGGGTGGAAAGGGAGTTGGGAGATAGGGTTGATGAAAGAGTATTAGGATGGTTTGGACACATGGAAAGAATGAGTGAAGAAAGACTAGTAAAGAAGGTATGGAAGGCAGATGTGGAGGGAGTGAACATGAGGGATCGTCCTAGGATGAGATGGATGGATGGGGTGAAGGGTGCTTTGAGGAAGAGGGGAATGTCTGGTGAGGAAGGACGGGAGAGGACAGAAGACAAGGGTGAATGGAGAATGGTTGTATATGGAAAATGTTGTGATGCATGAGGTGGAATGGACGGGGGAATGGGGGGTGAGGTAGTGTGTGTGAGCAAATATTTTGACGCAGCCCGAAGGGATTTCTCCCCGTCCTCTCCTTTATATGGGGGTTACGGAGAGGGGGGGGTCGCCGATTTAATGAAGCGGCCTTGCTGTGGATGTGCTGTGTCTTGCGACACTGCTTCTGACCCAGGGCAGTGGACAGGGTGCAGGGATGACCCGTCATCTAGGAGGTGCTAAGATGGGAGGGAGGGTGGAAGGGTGTGGAGTGTATTCAGGGATGGAATGGGTGGGAATGATTTTATGCCTTGTCCTTTTTGGCTACCTCCCTGGTAAGGGGGAAGAAGCCTTGGTATATGTATGTATGTATGTGTAAACAATCTAAAATAATATATCTAACTTGTCGTGTAAAGAATAATTAGTTCTCTCTAGTAGTAACAAATCGCCATAATTAACCTTTTGACTGTCACACTTGGACCAAGATGAAAAAGATATCTGCATTACTTTGTAGACATTTTTGTTTACAAAGCTTGTGGCATCTAGGAGGCGTAGTGTGAACATACTGTAGGGTTGTGTAGGAACACACTGCAAAAAATTGAATGCATCACGTATACTATTCTTTCTCATTATGAGTATCCAAAGAAGACAGCACTGTAGACCCAACAAGCACATAGGTAAACACCAATGATACACCAATATGAAAACTTCTTCAGCAAGATATTCCGGTTCATATTGATAGACCATGACTATGCCGTCTATTCACACAACGTAGTTGTTGTCAGAGATACTTAGGGAGGCAAGAATACTCTCAAAAGATGATGACAAACTCAAAATCGCTGATTATCGTCTGTTTTGTTACAGAACTCTTGGGTTGGTACACAACTCATGACATCATCGGAACTAATACCAGGAGTTGGCGCTGTATTCTGTTTTAGGATGCAGTTTAGCAGACGACAAATATTTTCATCAAAAAGTCCATCGAATAGTACTTTTGAGATAAGGTATTTGTTCTAGATATGGTTCTCGTGAAAATAAACAAAATTACAAAATAGAAAATGCAAAGTTGTCCCTGGGCTTGATGGTTAGCTTTTAAAGCGCATTCCTACCATTCGTTTGTCTCCATGATGCTACTTTCTTTTGTCTTTTCTAACCCACAATGCAGTTTCCTTGCCTCTCAGTGTAATTTCCACGACTAGTATATTCTGAGCGACTTCTAGGCCGGACAGGGGAGTTGGAGTGTTTCAGATCTTCTATAAGAGAACCGGGGGAAACGGATTGATCGATTGATTGACTGATTGAGTGATTTGTACAATTTTCGTGTTCTTCCTTGTTAATATATCCATTGGTTTCATCTGAAGTTCAAACTGCGTTTCTATGGTTACCAAAATCGTTATGCATGTGGCACACTGGGAGTGAGCTTTAACTTCTCCAGATATCCGGTAACTATCAAGAGCCTTGTCTTGAGGTTTTTCAGTTCTCTTCACGTCATCTCCCTGCCAAGAAGAGACTAGCAGGAACTGGAGGCGAGACACAGGGATTGGGCATCTGGAAGACAGCTGTGAGACGCGCGCGCGCACACACACACTTACACAAACACACACACATACACACACACACACACACACACACACACACACACACACACACACACACACACACACACACACACACACACATATATATATATATATACATACATACACACACACACACACACACACACACACACACACACACACACACACACACACACACACACACACACACACACACACACACACACACACACACACACATACACACACGCACACACACACACACACACACACACACACACACACACACACACACACACACACACACACACACACACACACACACACACACACACACACACACACACACACACACACACACACACACACACACACACACACACACACACACACACACACACACACACGCAACAGGCAAAACTGTCGGATCAAACAATCTGAGGTTTCTGATCCGACCGCTTCAGCCAGAGAGGAGAAGTTGTCGAGGCGTTTTTCCCCGGGGCCGCGGTGAGCCGCAAGTGTGTGTGTGTGGGGGGGCGCGGTCGGTGGCGCGCGGATGGGGGGAGGGGGGGAGGGGAAGGGGGGGGTTTGTTCAGGCTACCAAGGGGTAGAACTTCATTCCTGGTGATGCTCCTCTGAGGTCTCCACCTCTATTGGCACGTATGCGTGCATGGAGGTACTAGATGTTCGTCAGCGTATATTGTTATCATTCATGTAACTGTTTCAGTGACATTTTTTATCTGAATGAAATCACTTGGGGGTCAGCTCGAATATGTACTCATTCTCTCACTCTCATTCTCTCTCTCTCTTTGTCTCTGTCTGTCTGTCTCTCTGTCTGTCTGTCTGTCTCTCTATGTCTGTCTGTCTGCCTGTCTCTGTCTGTCTGTCTATCTGTCTCTTTGTCTGTCTGTCTCTGTCTATCTGTTTGTCTGTCTGTCTTTCAATTAACTACTACGGGCAAGGGGGACGGCATAGCAATCTTAACCGTGCATTCATTCATTCCTTAACCTATTCATTCTATCTCCTTGTATCATTTGATCTCTCTTGGCTGAAACCGTATCTTTTGCAGCGACGGAAGGGATCTCCCGTATGTGAGATGATCTTGTGGTTTTATCACGCGAAGATCACACAAGTCCCAACATGGTTCCCAAAGAATCCTTTGTCGATCATTTGGCAAACTATCTCGATGTTCTTAGCCTCGTTTCACGAGTTTGATCCACTGTTCTTTCTGCCGTCATACGATTTTATTCACACAAGAGAAACATACTCCGGATCTAACAAATAGTTCACCTTAATTGATTATTTTTCTTTTTGTTCACTAGAAAATAGTAAACAATAAGAAATATTGTATGTATTTCGCTGTGGAGGGGAGTTTCTTTTGGATGAAAAGATGCGTCGGGCTAAAGCCAGAAGAAGAATAGTGTTTAGTAGCATTGTAGGATTACAATAGTTGAGGTCTAAACCTTTCAACACAGTACCTTCTGCCCACGTACCCTCATCAGGCGCTGCTACTTAGGAAGGAGGTCGGATATGCAAGATTTCCGGATGTAATATTTCATACCAGGTTTTTACACGCGCTCGCGCATACACGCAGATATAAACACACACACACACACACACACACACACACACACACACACACACACACACACACACACACACACACACACACACACACACACACAAACACACAGCATAGTTAACTTGCGTTTCAAAATCAACATCAATGCACAAAAAACGCGCAAAAGATGATGGGTAACATATGCGTCACATGCGCACAACACGGGCAACAATCGCAAGCAATACGAACAACATGCACGCAACACGTGCAATATATTCGCACAACACGAGCAACATACGCGCGCAACACGGACGACAAATGCGCGTTATATGAGCAACTTATGCGTGCAACAATGGGAATACATGTGCGCAACAGGGTCGACCTATGCTCGCAACACGAGCAACACATGTACGTAACAAGTACACGAAACATATGGAAGCAGCACATCTACGCAACAGAGTCACGGAAGACATTCAGGGGACACATGCACGGAACAATGTCACACATCACATGCAAGCAAATAACTCGATGCAGACATGCACAACGACCAAGACAAGCGCTGGGAACATACACACGCAACACTTCAACGAAAACAATTGTTATCCAGTTTGTTAAGTAAAGTTCAACGGTAAACTCAAACTTGAGGAGTCGTGACCTCTCCCGACCCCTTCGCTCCCGAGAGGGAGTCACGGAAATGAACAAGGAATCCTTGCACAAAAGGCGGGGAGAATTGAAACTCCCACCCGGTACTCAAGGTGTTGATGGAGATGCGCTTTGCCTCATCCGAAGTCGAGGCGACGCCAAGGGGGAATGGCTGGGATAAGATGACGGCAACTTGATGAAAAAAGAAACGGAGCTCGCGGTACGAAAGGGGTTCGCCCATGGGAACCCTTGTTGGTTTAGAGACTCGTGGCAGGTTAGCAAATGCGACGAGTGCATGCAGGGGGTTGTCCATTGTTGCAGATAGACCCAGGACGGAAAAAAGATGAAAAAAAAGTCGGAGAAAAAGTTTCGAGAGACAGAATAAAAGCTGAAACAAACCTAAACCAATCTAACCTAACTCAACCCAATCTAATATAACATAACGTAACTTAACCTAATTTAAACCGGCTTTACCTAACCTAGCCTAGCCTATCCCAGCCTAACCTAACCTAACTAAACTCAGCCTAACTTAACTCGTCCTGATCCAATACAACCTATCCTAACTCATTCCAATCTAACCCAGCTTAATCTAAACCAACCGATTAAAATACTGAGTATATCATAACTCCTCCGCTCCCCTCTTCCCCTCTTCTCCCTTTTCCCTCTTCCCCTCTTCTCCTTCCCTCTTCCCCTCTTTCTCTCCTCCCATATTCCCCTCTTCCCCTCCTCCCCTACTCCCCTCCTCCCTTCTTCCCCTCCCCCCACTTCTCCCTCCTTCTCACTTCCCGTTCCTCCCCTCTTTCCCTTCTTCCCTATTCCCCTCCTCCCTCCTCCCCACTTCTCCCTCCTCCCCATTTCCCCTTCGTCCCTTTTTCGCCTTCTCCCCTCTTCTCCTCCTCTCCTTTTCCCCTCCTGTAGTTGGTGTCCGCGTCCTCATCCCCACCAGCCACCCGACCCCACCTCCTCCTGGATTAAGGGAACAGACAAGTTGGAATCCAGCCCGGGGTAGCGTTTTCCACATCGATCTCGCTCGGTGATCACAAAGTCCCCCCCCCCCCTCCAGCCCCCCTTCCCTCACTCCCGCTCGATTCCCAACAGCTGTCCAAGCACATGGCAGCAAAGCTTGATGGTTTCGAGCACAGCTAAGCGTCTCCTGGCGCGGGAGGGTGGGGGGGGGGCTTGTTGGTGGGCGTTAGCGTGTGTCCGGCTTCAAGCGGATTTGTCAGCGAGTTGCGAGTGTAATTTGGGATTGGGGTTGAACCATCAGATGACGGTGGTCTGTTTGCCGCAGGGAATACGCACGCCCGCGCGCGCGCCCACGCCCACGCTCACGCCCATGCACGCCCACCCATTCTTTTTATTCTATCTATTCGTTTATCCCTTTATTTAATCTACTCGTCCATAACTATTCTTGTTTGCTTAATCAATTAATTCTTTATATTTTATGTTTATTTGCATGTTTAATTTTCTCTTATTTATTCTAGTTATCATGCCTCTTATTTATTTGTTTATTTATTTATTGAATTATCATTGTAGGGATCCCGTTTGGTTTTTATATTGGCACGAGCGTGCAGCTTGCATTGCATGCATGTACTCATGTTCATGTACGATATGTTATTGTATACTACATATTACGTACATCATATATTGCAACCTGTATATGATGAGATATATAATACAATGTAATGTAATATAATGTAATATGATATATATATATATATATATATATATATATATATATAAAACATTATATAATTTAATGTATTGTAATATAATATAATATAATATAATATATAATATAATATAATATAATATAGTATAATATAGTATATAATATAATGTACTACAATATATTATAATATAATATATAATAATATAATATGATATAATATAATATAATATAATATAATATAATATGATATAATATAATGTAATGCAATATGATATGGTATAATATGATATAATGTGATATAATATAATATAGTAATAGTAGTAACTGTCTCCTCAATTTTTTCTTGATTGATAATGATGATGGGTGGGTGGAGTGGTGGTGGGTGGGAGGGGTAGGGGGTAGAAAATATAAAATCATTACCTAATACAGAGGAGATAAAAGCGTATATACGGTGCATCACCAGAATTAGCGATAACGAGGAAGACTGGAGATATTGATGCTCGTGACAATAAGGGTGAAATTGTCAACCAAAGACGTGCGGTCGAAGTCCTTATCGACCCCAGGTATCTCTGGGGTGCATTCCATGGAAACGTTTATATTGATTTTGTTTGTGATAACCAGCACAAAGGATCACAAAGGATTACAAAGGAGTAGCATGCCGATAGGAGACTTTCTGGTCCATAGCTAGGTCGGATGCAAATATATATACATATACATATATACATATACATATACATATACATATATGTATATATATATATATATATATATAAATATGTATATATATATATATATATATATATATGTATATGTATATATACATTATATATATATATATATATATATATATATACATATATATATATGATAATGATAAATAAATAAATAGAAAAACAAATAAATGATATTACGATAATATAGATAATAATAAATAAAATAAGTAAATAAATAAATAGGTAAAGTTAAATAATAAACAAACAGGTAAATAGTAAATAATAATAAGTTGACAAATAAATAAACAGACAAATAATTACGTCACGCCGAGGTAGTGTCAATATGGCGGTAAAGTAGAGATTGAAGGAGTGGAAGAAATTAAGAGATGATCAGCATTTTCTTTATTTTATTTTTTAAGTGGAAAGGAATCTTAAATTACAAAAGAACCCTACGTGGTTCTGCTCCGTAGATATGTCAATAAAGTCCTAAAGATATTGACTAAATTTGTGTTTTGTCTATACCCATTTCTTTGGTCAATATCCTCCTACGGGGTTCTTGGAAAATGTTTCGTGGTATTGATCCAACTAGGCTGAGGATCTGGTCAGGAAGGAGATCCTGCTGAGGTGTGAGCCAGGAAATGCACTATGGCAAGATAACATTTTCATTAGATAAACGACATTTCGGTCATATGAGCTTTATCAGTTATAACACTCCTATAGCGCATTTCCAAGCTCGCTTATCACAAATTGCCTCCCCCCACTCTCTCTCTCTCTCACTCTCTCTCTCTCTCTCTCTCTCTCTCTCTCTCTCTCTCTCTCTCTCTCTCTCTCTCTCTCTCTCTCTCTCTCTCTCTCTCTCTCTCTCTCTCTCTCTCTCTCTCTCTCTCTCTCTCTCTCTCTCTCTCTCTCTCTCTCTCTCTCTCTCTCTCTCTCTCTCTCTCTCTCTCTCTCTCTCTCTCTCTCTCTCTCTCTCTCTCTCTCTCTCTCTCTCTCTCTCTCTCTCTCTCTCTCTCTCTCTCTCTCTCTCTCTCTCTCTCTCTCTCTCTCTCTCTCTCTCTCTCTCTCTCTCCCTCTCTCTCTCTCTCTCTTTCCCTCTCTTATTTCGATTTCCTCCACACAAGAACTCACGAGATCTTGTTTCTTCAGCGAAGGGATGTGTCTGTAGTTGCCTTTCTCTTTCATTTTATTTTGGTATTTTCGCGCCACAAAGAACTCTTGCGATCTCGTTTCTTCAACGAAGAGATGCAAATGGACTTCGGCAGTGAATAGACCAAAATTGTGTCCTGTTTCTCTCTTCGACCCAAAAACGTAGACATTGTGTTCAAAATAACGTCGTACGATTTTGTTGAACTTGGGAAGCCCTCTGAGGGGAAGCAGAGGATACAGAAGCGATCACAAGTGATTACACAATCGAGGGACAAAAGAGCAACTAAGAAGAAGAAGAAGAAAAAAAAATGAAAAGTTTAATGGAAGAAAAAATTAAAAGACTTTTGGAAATTTTTACGTAATCTGTCAAGAAGACTTTGAGACTAAGTTTTTGTGGATAGCCAATTTTTTTTTTTTTTTTTTTTTTTCATAAAAGAGACCAGAGGTCGATCCCCCTAGCTGGATATAATCGTGTGGTGTTGAGAGGGAGTAGACATAAAAGTTGAGCAAGATACTCAAAGGCTAGAGAACGGAATTCGTGAAGGAGAGAAGGATGCCATAGGTGATATTGCTAACTAGAAAGGAATGTCTGCCGTTAATCTAGAAAAAGTAAACTAATTACTCGAGTAACGAATAAAATAACAGATACCTCAGTGAAATTAGAAATGCCCTTTGGGTTAGAAGGATTAGATTCTTGGTATGAAGGATTAGAAATGTTCATGTACAAAGAATGTAAAATATGAACACATTCCATAACAATTCCCTTTTGTTCTTTTTGTTCTTGAAGTCCGCTGGTGGCCTAATCGGAAACGTCCTTGTCTCGTATTCGCTTAGTTGTGGGTTTGAATCCCGCACTCATCTCCGATTTCCAGCAGTGACTGGTAGTTACCTGTTCCAACAGTCCAAGTGCATAGGGCAAATGTGACGGCTACGGCCGCAGTTACGGGCCTCTTGGGATTCCACTAAAGTCCCATACCATATCAGAACTATGCATTAATAAAGTTTTGTAAGCAATTTATATATATATATATATATATATATATATATATATATATATATATATATATATATATATATACTGTATATATATGTATATATATATAATTTACTGTATATACAAAGACAAAATGATGTGTTCTGTATCTGTATGTGTTCTGCATAGTGTTTGTATATGGCGGGTCAGGCTTGGATGTCTGCAGGATAAAGCTCCCCCATGATGACCTGACCTCGTCAACTTCGCTGGCGAGGCCTCAGGCATGCTTTGCCCCCGAA
>NC_134814.1:41590836-41593336 GCF_046742065.1 Oratosquilla oratoria | reverse complement strand
ATATATATATACATATATATATATATATATATATATGTATATATATATACATATATATACGAGTATATATATATATATATATACTTATATATATATATATATATATATATATATACATATATATGTTCTAATGGTTTATACGGCCAGGAGATTTTCTCTTATGCGTTTGTTATTTTCTTAATTGTATTTTCCATATGTCTTACTATTGACTTATGTTCCTTTGAAAGGAGGTTTATGACTTCACTGTAGGTGGTCATGTTTGCTATATCGCGATTTCGGGTTCAAGACCCTTCTTCAGTAGCTCTTAGGAATATTCTATCTGGTCAGAATAAGAATTATTCCGATGTTATGTTTAATTATGTTACTTTATATACACATGGGAGAGGGTAGTGGATGGAAGGGTGGTAGATAGAGTGTTAATGGACTGTATAGTGGGAGATAGTGGGGGAATATCAGATCAATTTTTGGTGGAAGGTAAGTTGAGAGTGGAGGATAGGTGGAGAAAGAGGAAAAGGACAGAAAGTAGGGAGGGACTTAGAGTGAAATGTTTAAATGAGAAAGAAAAGGAGATGCAGTATAAGAAGCTGAGAAAGGAGTGGGTGGGAGTGAAGGATAGAGTAGAACTAGGAGTGGAGGAGGAATGGGGATGGTTCAAGCAGGGAGTCATAAGGTGTGCAAAGATGGTGTGTGGAACAAGGAAGATGGGAAAAAATAGAAGTAGGGGTAGTGAGTGGTTGAATGAGGAAGCAAAGAAGGGTGTAGAAGAAAAGAAGCAAGCTTTCATAGATTGGTTACAAATTAGGACGAGGGAACCATATGAGATGTACAAAGTAAAGTAAAGAGAAAAGAAGTAAAGCATAAGATAAAGGAGGCAAAGAGGAGAGCAGATGTGAAATGGGGTAAGAGTATGACAGAAATTTTTTAAAGTAATAAATAATGTTTGGAAGAAAATTAAGAGAGGAAGAGGAGGCGACTCAAGCAGAGAAGAAAAGGTAAAAGGTGAAGATGGAGAGATGATAATGGAAGAGAAGGCAGTGAGAGGAAGATGGGAAGAGTATTTTAGGGAGTTGCTAAATGTGAAGGAAGATAGAGAGGGAAAGGTAGTTGCAGTGGGAAGCGCAAAGAAAATGACCGTGATGAGTGAAGAAAATGGAGGAGAAATAAAGATGAAGTGAAGGCAGCTGTTAAGATGATGAGAGCAGGTAAGGCACCTGGGTTGGATGGATGTCATGCAGAATGTCTGAAAAAAGGAGGTACAGTGATGGTGGACTGGCTGGTGAGGTTATTTAATGTTTGTTTAAAAGAGGGTAGAGTGCCGGAGCACTGGAGGAGTGCCTATATAGTTTCACTGTACAAGGGAAAAAGGGACAAATGTAAGTGTAGTGGTTTCAGAGGGATCAGCTTGTTAAGTGTAATTGGGAAGGCTTATGGGAGGGTCTTGACTGAGAGGATTAGGAGAGGAACAGAGGGAGTAATTGGTGAGGAACAATGTGGGTTTAGGACAGGTAGGGGTTGCGTAGATCAGATTTTTGTAGTAAGACAGATATATGAGAAAGCTATAGGAAAAGTTAGGGATGTATTTTGGGCTTTTATGGATATGGAAAAGGCTCATGAAAGGGTAGACAGGAAGGCACTGTGGGAGGTATTGCAGATATATGGGATAGGAGGAAAGCTGTTAAGAGCAGTCAAGAGTTTTTACGAGAGTAATAGAGCTTGTGTTAGGATTAGAAATGGAGAGAGTGAGTGGTTTGAGGTAAAGGTGGGACTTCGTCAGGGATGCATTATGTCTCCCTGGCTGTTCAATTTATACATGGATGGGGTGGTGCGAGAGGTGAATGCAAGGGTAGTGGGCCAGGGATTGGAGATGGTTAAAGAAAATGGAGAAAAGTGGGAGATAAGCCAGTTGTTGTTTGCTGACGACACTACGCTTGTGGTAGGATCAGAGGATGGTTTGAGGAAGTTAGTGACAGAGTTTGGGAAGGTGTGCGAAAGAAGGAAGTTGAAGATAAATGTGGGTAAAAGTAAGGTGATGAGATGTACAAGGGGGAAGAGTGGCAGCAGACTGTAAATGAGTATTAAGGGAGAGAGACTGGAGTGTGGTTAGTTTTAGATAATTGGGTGCGAATGTGGCAGGAAAGGGAAGAGTGGAGGTGGAGGTAGAATGTAGATTGAGAGAAGTGAGTAAATGCCTTATGGGGATTAAAAAGTGTAATGAGAAATAGACATTTGGGAATGGATGCTAAAAGGAGATTGTATGAAGGAGTGATTGTGCCAACAGCGCTGTACAGGGCAGAAACATGGAACATAAGAGAGGAAGAGAGGAGGAGTTTCAATGTGCTGGAGATGAGGTGACTGAGAAGTATGATAGGGGTTACTAGGCTAGATAGATTGAGAAATAAGGAGGTGAGGAGGAGAACGGGCGGGGGGGGGAAGGGAGTTGGGGGATAGAGTTGGTGAAAGGGTATTGGGATGGTTTGGACACATGGAAAGAAAGAGTGAA
>NC_134814.1:41568336-41573336 GCF_046742065.1 Oratosquilla oratoria | reverse complement strand
AGTCAGGATGCATTGATTCATGAATTATGAATTGTATCAACCTGTCTATTTCTCTCCCTGTTTATATCACCTTCATATCGACCTTATGCTCTAGACCTGTCTATTACCATCCCACCCTCTCCATACTCCCCTCCCTCGCTCCCTCTCTGTCTACTCTCCCATCTCTCTCTCTCTCTCTCTCTCTCTCTCTCTCTCTCTCTCTCTCTCTCTCTCTCTCTCTCTCTCTCTCTCTCTCTCTCTCTCTCTCTCTCTCTCTCTCTCTCTCTCTCTCTCTCTCTCTCTCTCTCTCTCTCTCTCTCTATCTATCTCTCTCTCTCTCTCTCACACACACACACACACACACACACACACACTCCCCCCCTCTCTCTCTCTCCTCCTATCGCCCTTCCCTTTTCTTTCTGTTTATAAAATATATTCAAGAGTTAAAAGATTTTAATCCACTATTTGACGGCAGTTCCAGAGGATGGTGAGGTGGAGATAGATATAATATAGGGGACTAGACTGTTCAAAGTTCACACAGGTCTTAAAAGATTAGGCATTTACACAAGATTGAGATTAAGGTATACTTAATGGATAATTGTATACATAGATATAAGTACAAATATGTAGATAACCACAGATGATACGCATTGTCAGTGAACGAGGGATAATCATTGACCATATTGGTTTATTTGTTTACTTGTTTTCTTGTGAAGTTTTATTCGTAAGCAATGCCTATCAATCCAACCTGCTGCCGCTTTCATAAACAAGCGAGGTGAAACAACGTGGCTATATATAGGCCTATGGCACTATACGGATTTCATGATCCACTGTAAAGGTTAGTCTCCTCTTCTTTCTTTCCTTTCCCCTCCCCTCCCCCTTTCCCCCTTCCCCTCCCCCTTTCCCCCTTCCCCTCCCCTCCCCCTTTTCTCCACAGACCCATAGATCCGTCGCTAGCCGCAACCCGCCAATCGGCTAAACACTCCCCACACACTCAATCACACACACATCGTTGCAGAAGTGTCTTACAAACTTTACTGCGATCATATCTGCTGGCCTGTCCCCCCTCCCGCCATCCCTCACCCCATCTCTCTCTCCCTCTCTCTTTATCTCTACCTCTCCCTTCTTTTCTCCACCCTTTTTCTCTCTTTCTCCTTCTCTCACTTTCTTTTCCTTATCACTATTTCTCTCTCTCTCTCTCTCTCTCTCTCTCTCTCTCTCCAAATCTTCTCCCTTTCTATATATTTGCCTTCCCTCTCCCTCTCACTCTTTCTTTTCCTTTCTCACCCCTCTCTCTCTCTCTCTTCGTACATCTATCTTCATCTCTCTCTCCTTTTCTTGCTTTCTGTTCATCTATTTCTCTCCTTTGTTCTCTTTCTCCAAACCCCCCCTCTCCCATCTATCTCACCCCTCTCTCTCTCTGTCTCTATCTCTTACTTTCTCCTTCCCTCCTTCTACTCCCCTTCTGATCCCATCCCCTTCTCACCCTCCCAGCCTCTTCTTCCTCCTCCTCCTCTCTGTCGTATTCCTTTCCATAGCGCTTCTCTCCTGATCCTTCTAAATCTGTATCCATCACACTCACCCTCAAAACTCCCCACGCCCTGGCTCTCTTTCTCTAGCTGCCCCTCTCATTATATCTGTGTAATTCCAATCCCAGGCACCCCCTCTCACCCCTCTTATCCAAACGCTTTTCATATCTCTCTCCCACGTGTTCAAACAAGCATGAGTTCCCTTAGACAAGTATGAGGGAATGTTGTGTACTATTATGTGAGAATTGAGTACTGGTAAGCCAGGAGATGAACAGAAAATGTCAATTGTAAGGAATTATAATGTCACAGATGTTGTGCTCTGGGGCTGGGACAGGTAGACTGGTGGTGTTAGCATCGTCAATTTAAGGGACCCAAGTATTAGGAATTCCACCCGAGATGGTCAGCAAATCATGCTGTGTTTGTGCATCTGCGCAGCAAAATTGCAGACAATGCGCATGTGTCAAAAGTGGAAGAAGGTGCACGAACTGCAGAAGAGAAGGGGGATGCAGAAATCGGAGGGAACAACAACTTCCGGGAGCAAGGAGAGGTCAACTGGGAGAACATGTGGAGACTGTGGAGGATGGTAGGGATGTGATGGAGATGAACACCAAAACTCCTTGAAACTCATGTCCTCCCAAACAAACAACATCGTGTCACAAGATCAACAGAATGGGACTAACGTGGAGGAAATCAGAGAATTGAGAAGAAAAATATCAAAGGAAAGGGAAGTGAGGCAGAAGGAGGAACTTTGCACCCTATTAGATCAGCTATCGAATCGTATGAAAAGAAAGATAGCAATGGCACAGGAAGATGGGGCGTCCAATTGGCTGACAGCACTACCAATCAGGGCAAAGGGATTCAACCTAAACAAAAGAGAATTCACGGATGCCATTGCCTTGAGGTATGGATGGCCATTGGAAAGGCTGCCTAACAGATGTTCCTGTGGTACATAGTTTGATCCAAACCATGTGATGATATGCAAGCAGGGTGGATTCATCTGCATGAGACATGACGAGATAAGGGATCTCACTGCCCAAATGCTTCGGGAGGTATGCAAGGATGTGACCATCGAACCAACATTACTCCCACTAGGAGGGGAGAACTTCAGGCACCGCACGTCCAATACATCAGATGAAGCACGATTCAGCACAAGAGATATCTGGACACGGGGACAACTGGACTTCTTTGACATGCGAATATTTGATCCGATGGCCCCCTGTTACAATAACCTAACTATTGAGGCCCCCCTTACTCCTGGAACGAGAATGAGAAAATCGGGATGTACGAGGAGCGTATACAGAATTTTGACCAGGGCTCATTCACACCGATAACCTTTACGACTTCAGGCGGGATGGGTCCAAGGGCAAAAACATTCTACGCTCGTCTGGCAGAGGTGATGGCAGGAAAGAAACAACAACAAAAAAGCAGCATTGTATCGTGGATGATATGTAGACTGTTATTCTCACTCTTAAGATCAGCCCCCCATGCCTGAGAGGTACCCGGTCCCCACCGCTTAAATGAGCATATATACAAAGCCTCGATTTTGAGTAGACTGTAGTAGAAAGTAGGATAAACGAACTTCTGTATTAAGCTTCATTAAAGTGAAACAATACAAAATATAAAAGGGTGGCCGACCACAGTCTGTGGAAGACAGACCTGGGCTGATTTTACCACACAGTTCCACGAGGATGGAGGTCGTAGCAGTAGAAAAAAGTAGTAGTAGTAATAGTAGTAGTAGTAGTAGTAGTAATTATCATTATTATTATCACGATTATTATTACCATTATTATTATTATTACTATTATTACTATTATTATTATTATTATTATTATTATTATTATCATCATCATCATCATCATCATCATCATCATCATCATCATCATCATCATCATCATCATCATCATCATCATCATCATCATCATCATCATCATCATCAATAATAATGATAATAATGATAATAATAATAATAATTATTATTATTATTATTATTATTATTATTATTATTATTATTATTATTATTATTATTATTATTATTATTATTATTATTATTATTATTATTATTATTATTATTATTATTATTATTATTATTATTATTATTATTATTATTACTATTATCATTATTATTATTTTACTCCGTCTGGGGTATTGGCTGCATGTTATTGTGGTATTAAAAGCTGCTAAGCAGCATGCCGCTGATACTTTAAGGTCTACATAGGGCGCCCCTACGGACCACAGTCACACATAATTTTTGTCTGTGGTAGAGGAAATATCTATTCAAAGAGAAATTATGACATTTTATTATACTGCGACTGTCCCTCCGTTATGCTGCTCCCCAACTCTTGTTGCTGTCCTGTACCACTTCTCTGAATATTCGTTTTCCCATTTCGCCGAACCCTGTGGTGGGGGAAAATGATACTGCCACCAAGTATTTCCACTGGAGTTGTATAAGGCGACAAAAACGGGACGGTGATAGAACGAGGCATCCCTCTCCTTGTAGCCCCAAATGGGACCATCCTTAAAAAAAAAAAAAAAAAAAAAAAAAAAAAAAAAAAAAAAAAAAAAAAAAAAAAAAAAAAAAAAAAAAAAAAAAAAAAAAAAAAAAAAGACATTAGAGGATCTGGGATGAGTTTTCCAGTCAGTGCCCTAAGGTTTGGGTCTTTTAATGTGCATGGATGTGGTACAGATGAGAATAAAAGGGAAGAGATAGGCAGTACGTTTGTTAGAAGAAAGCTGGATGTGTTGGCATTGAGGGAAACTAGGTTGAAAAGGAGGGGTGGGTTTGAGTTTGGGAGTGTAGTTGGGAAGATCTTAGGAGTGAAGAGAGGACAAGGGAGAGAATAGGTGGGTATACTAGTAAGTGAAGAGATAGGTAATCATGTGGTGGAGTGGAAGGATGTTTCCTCAAGGTTAATGTGGATAAAGGTGAAACTGGGAAGGGAGATGTGGGTTTTTGTAAGTGCATATGGGCCTACTAGTGAGAAGAGTGTAGAGGATAGGGAGGCTTTCTGGATGGATTTAAATGAGTGCATAGAGGGATTAGGGAGAAATGTCAATGTAGTGATATTGGAAGATCTTAATGCTAGGGTAGGAAATGAACCAATAGATAGAGTGGTTGGGAAGTGTGGAGTTCCAGGAAAAATTTGTAGTGGAGAGTTCATGGTGGAAATGTGTCTAGAAAGAGAGTTGATGATAGCAAATACAGTGTTTAGGAAGAAAGTCAAGCATAAGTACATATGGCAGAGGGTGGTGGATGGAAGGGTGGTAGATAGAGCGTTAATGGACTATATAGTGGTTACCAGGAGAAGAGTAGGAAGAGCTAAGGATATACGTGTTCTAAAGGGAGAGAGTAGGGTAATATCAAATAATTTTTTGGTGGAAGGTAAGTTGAGAGTGGAGGATAGATGAAGAAAGAGGAAAAGGACAGAAGGTAGAGGGGTACTTAAGGTAAACGGCTCAAATGAGAAAGAAAAGGAGTGCAAGAACCTGGAAGAG
>NC_134814.1:41545836-41550836 GCF_046742065.1 Oratosquilla oratoria | reverse complement strand
GCACACACATCGAACTCATAAACGAACGAACGGACGAACGAACTCACACGTGCACACGACCTCCTGAAGAGACGCACACACACACACACACGAACGAACGAACGAACGCACGCGCGAGCAGAGAACTCTGAGAACGACCAACCGGGACTTCTCGCGGGCAGAAGCATCTGCCGCTTCCTGGCCAGCCAGCAGGGGGCGGAGCCGGGGGTGCCGAAGGGAGGGGAGGGAGGGAGGATGGGGACAAAGAAGAAGACGCAAGAGGAGGAGGAGGAGGAGGAGGATATTGAGGGACAGTGATGGTGAAGGAAGAGAAGGTAGAGGACGAAGAGGAAGACTGATGAGGACAGTGAGAAGAATATGACTGGCAAGAGGAAGATGAAAAAAAAGACGAACTCAGGAGAAGGTGGGAGTGAGGGAGTGAGGGAGGGAGGGAGGCGGAGGAGATAGGAACCAAGAAGACGGTGTGGGTGCTGTAGGAGACAGAGTGGGAGGAAGAGGAGGAGGAGGAGGAGGAGGAGGAGGAAGAGGAGGGAGTGGAGGAGCTGTTGGGGATTTAAGAGACGGGGAAGAAGAATGAGGAGAGGGTGAGAGCGTGAAAAACAGATTGGACGGTGGGCGCCCCGGTCGGTGGGCGCTCGGGGGGTGGGGGGAGGAGGTGGGGGGAGGAGAAAGTGGGTAAAGGGGAGATTACGTAATCGGAGAAGAAACGATGGAAGAGGGGAAAGGGGAGAAGGGGGAGGGGGGAAGAAAGACGGGAAAGGGAAGAGGAGGAGGAGGAGGAAGAGAAGGAGAAAAGTGGGAAGGTGGGCAGATACAATCTAATTGGATGCTGGTTACGGGGTGGAGGAGGAGGAGTGGAGGAGGAGGAAGAGGAGGAGGAGGAGGAGGAGAGGACTTTGGGACGGGAGGGTAAGTGTGACGTGAGGGTGGGAGAGGAGGGAAGGGGAGGTGCCAGAAGAAGAATGTGGGCGGGAGAGGGTGGGAGATTGTGGAGAACGGACGGAAATATGTGGATGTGGGGGGATTAGGGGCGCAAGGAACTAGAAGAAATCTTCGGGTAGTCATAAAGACCCCCCCTGCTGGGGGGAAGAAAGTGTTGGTGAGGAAGGAGGGAGGAAAGGGTTTGGGGGGAAATAGAAAGACTCCCTCTCGAAGAAGAAGAGTAGAGAAAAAGAGAGAGATTTGGGAGTGACGGAAGAGAGAACGAAGGAGAGGCGTGAGTTGTGAGGTGGACGGGAGAAGGTGGAGGAGAAGGAAGAGGAGGAGGAGAAGGAGGAGGAGGAGGAGGAGGAAGAGGAGGAGGTGGAAGGGCAGGGGGGGAGAGGGGAAACGGGGAGACAAAGAAATGGCATCTGAAGGCTGGGGAAGGAATGACACTAGAATGAAAGAGGGGAGGAGGGGGAGGAGGATAGGGAGGGGGAGGAGGGGGGGAAGAGGGGAGGAGGGGGAAGAGGGGAGAAAGTGTCATTGGGGAGTGAGCTGGAGTGGTCAAGGGGGTGGAAATGGGAAAACCATATGGGAGACGTGGGAGGGAGAGCGAACGTATGAAGAGGAGAGGGGAATTGGAAGAGGGAATGAGCACTCTTGAGGGGAGAGGAGGATTGGAAGAAGCGGGGGGGGAAGAGGAGGAGGGAGGGAGGGAGGGAGAGGGGGCGTATGGAAAGGAGAGGAAGATTGGAGGAGGAGGAGAGAGAAGGGGAAGGGAAGACTATGGGGACGGGACTGCAGTGGAGTTGAGCTTTGCAAATTTTAGTTGAAGCCGCGGAGAGACCAAGAGAGAGAGAGAGAGAGAGAGAGCGAAAGAGAGAGAGAGAGAGAGAGAGAGTGAAAGGGAGGAAGGGAAAGATAGAGGGATAGACCGCAGCGTTGTGAGAAAGAAAGGACGAGAGCGTGTAGGAAATACAATGTAGAGAGGGTGAACGAGAGAGAGAGAGAGAGAAAGAGAGAAAGAGAGTACAGAATAAAATGAGTGATGAAGACAGCAGAGGAGCAAAAGGGCTGGGGTGGAGGGGTGGGGGGGCGAGGAGATTGGGAAGAGGAGGGGGAGAGGAGGGGGAGAGGAGGGGGGGGGGAATCGTGCCGTGCGAGAAGCCAGGAAGGGGCTGCGAGAGACCACAGCGATAAGCCATCAGAAATCCCGAGAGGGCCAGAGGAGTCTGGGAGAGAAGTAGTCAGGGAACTCTCGAGAGGGGGGAGGGGGAGGGGGGAGGGGGGAGGGGGAGGGGAGAGGCCTGTGAGTCCAGGAGAGGCTGTGGAGAGAGAGGGAGAGGACGGGGGGCGGGGGGGGGGAGTTTGGCAGTGAGGCTAGGAAAGTGTTCGAGAGGTTAGGTGTCTATGAAAAAGAAAATAAAAGAAAAAATGAGAGCGAGGTGTCTGCGAGTTCATAAAGAGGGCAGAAGAGGTCAAACTGACCTACAAAGAATATGTGACGCCATCTGAGGTCAACGGAGAGTAACGAACGAGCAAGACTGGCTCGGTGAGTCTTCCTGAGACCAAGACGAACACGAGACGAGCTACCTGAGGTCAAAGGAGGCGGGCAGAGACCGCAAGAGACTGAGAGACTGGAGGGTTCGGCTGGCACATACATGGTCATGTGGTTGCACGCACACATGTACGCACGCACACGGTTGCGCTTGCGTACATACGCACGCACAAAAGGCAGTCATGCAAGAAGATGGACAAACGTGTACAGACACACACGCACGCACGCACACACATACATACACACACACACACACACACACACACACACACACACACACACACACACACACACACACACACACACACACACACATACACACACACAAAAGCGAGGTGAGACCACTCTGACGAGCACGCGTCCACACAGAGCGTATCGAGTGTTTCGGTTCGTCAAAGACTCAAGTAGCCAACCACTTCCAGAGCGCCTCTCTCGCCTTCCTCGCCCAGAGCCGTTGGTCCTCACACCTCCTGAAGGCTGCCTTTGCACCCAGTGAGCGAGCGTGGCCCTTGTATCCCTCGCCCTCAAGTCCTCACCCATGAAACCACACACTTGAGGAAGTGGCTTTTCAGTTCCAGGGAAGCGACGTCCAGAGCCTCCCTAGCCCTCAAGTCGTCACGTCCTTTGAAAGCACGGCCCCCAGACTCTCCCTGAAAGTCTTCTTCAAGCTGTGATCTTCCAGTTCCCGGCAAGCGACCTCCGCAGCTTTCACGATCAGGTTTTGTATCGCGTGTTTTATGCCTCAGTTTTGAGAACTTCACGACGGCGAGTTGCGGACAGTAAATTTCCGCCTCCGTGAGGTATGGATCAGCGCGTGTAATTTCTTCCCGAATCTTTCTTCGTCACTTGCTGGAAGGCGCCACCGAGGTTGGGGGTAACTCAGCTAGAGAAGATACTAGGGTACCCTGGTGACCAAATTATCCTGATACCAAGTGCGCTCGTCACAAGAACGGTTGTGGTGTTGGTGTTTCCCGAAGAGACAACAAAGCCCCCCCCCCAAAAAAAAAAAAAAAAAAAAAGAGGCCTTCACAGTGTCGCCTTCTTCGGGTGTGTTGTCACACCATTCCTCAGTTCAAAGTGACATGCTTCCAAGCCTTCATATAGTATCCACTGAGATATAGTCTACTCAGCTTTCTTGATTGGCCTCACTTGCCTCACTTGCCTCACTCTTTGCCCAAATCAAGACTTGCCCAGTCTTTCCAGTCTTCAGTAATGACCCTGACATCTCTTTGTTCAAACTGAGACTTGCACAGTCTCTTTCCAGTCTTCAGTAGTGAGACTCACTTCTCGCTGCCCGAATTAAGACCTACAAGGTCTCTAAATAGATCGTCCGAGCGTGCCAGCGTCATGTATCCTAACGGTGCCTATTAAAAGGTTGCAATATTTTTGCAAGCTAGTCTCGAGCTTCCAAGGCAGCAAGGAAGCACTGCTCTTACAGAATTGTCCCCTTTTCAATCGCCCGAAGACAACTTTTTCGAAGATGAGGTCCGTAGCTGCCGTGCAAGCAAGAGGACATATCTTCCAAAAATAACTTTTTTATGTCTTTTATTTTTTTTTATTTCTCTGTTCTGCTCCACCCCCTCGTGTGTGCGTAGTTCACCACCACGATCTTGGATCATGTGCTGGACTCTTGATCGACAACTATTTCTCTTTCGGATGAGAACTCGGAGCTTACACATAGACAGACACACACACACACACACACACACACACACACACACACACACACACACACACACACACACACACACACACACACACACACACACACACACACACACACACACACACACACACACACACACACACACACACACACACACACACACACACACACACATACACACATACACACACGCACACATGTTAACTTGCCCTAAGTAGCAGGTGCGGCTTGCAGTCTTTTGATGTACTTCCGACCAGGGAGGGGACCGAACTCGGGACCTTTAAATTTGCAGGCCAAGTGGGTACCACTACTCCAGTAAGCCGATGTGTGTTGGTGTGGGGGTCTATTTCGTGCTGATGGCGGCGTAGCACAAGCAATTCGCATTTTCTCTTATGGAAGGTCCGTTTGTTTTCCTCCCCTGTTTTCTGTAATGCGTATGTGGCCCCTTTTGTCGTGGGATAACTCTTTCTCTCTCCTTCCCTCCCTCCATCTCTCTCTCTCTTTCTCTCTATCTGTATATATCTATATATCTATCTATATATATATGTCTATGTCTATCTATCTATCTATCTATCTATCTATCTATCTATATATATATATATATATATATATATATGTCTATATATATATACCAGTATATATATATATATATATATATATATATATATATATATATATATATATATATATATATATATATATATATATATATATGTCTCTATATCTCTTTATCTTTATCTCTATATATCTATCTCTCTCCCAGGGATCTCTTGCTTTATTCTACAGGAATATTACGTCATTTGATATATTACGTTATTGTATAAAACAGAGAGAATCATTGGGATAAAAAAT
>NC_134814.1:41533336-41535836 GCF_046742065.1 Oratosquilla oratoria | reverse complement strand
TCTTGCTTTGGAACATTCACCTGTGTGCACGCGTTCCTGTTCATGTCTGACCCCAGCGCTACGTATGTTCCCACTGAGATGATCTGACTTCTGCCCCAGGCGAAATAAAGTTTAAAATTGATAATGGTAATAAAACGATTTAGAAAAATAGACAGAATATGATAAGTATAACAATAGAAAAAGGGGTTCATTGAAATGATCTCTACACTTTTACAAAAGGATTACAAAGGCGGAGCATGTCGACAGGAGACCTTTTGGTCCATATCTAGGTCGGATACGAAAAAAAATCATAATAATGATAAATAAATAAATGAATAAATAAAAACTATAATAATGTAAATGATAAATAAAGTACATAAATGAATGCATAGGTATAGTTAAATACTAAGCAAACAGGCAAATAGTAAATAATAATAAATTGACCTATGATGACATGCCCGTAGCTGAATGGAATAGTCTGGCGTCAGGCGGTATGAAGTATATAAAAGGGATTACTTCAGCTCAGGGGCAAGAGAAGAAACTATCCAGTGTATTTGTCTGTATGCTGTTGCTGGCGATTCTATTCAGGTATTTACGACGAAGAAAGACAGCAAAGGTTTCGTACAAGCCTCACCGGTAGGCTCGAGTTGTGCTCGGGATCTCTGTGAAATTAGGTCATGACGACAATTAGCAGTCTACCAAGAATCTTCGGGAGTTATTTCAACTCCAAGTTGGAAATCTTTTGTAGCTCCCAGAGCTAAGTCGGTAAAACGTTGGATTGGTATTGAGCGAAACCTCGGTTCGAAACCCAGGGCGACTGTCGTATTAATATATATATATATCACTGTCCAGTAATGTCGTTACACATTAGTAATTGCACTAAAAACCCACTATTATTTGGATTTAAGAAAAGAAGGAAGTAACGAATTTCCGTATATTTCGATCACTTACTGTGATCCTCTTCCGCTTGAAGAGGATCACAGTAAGTGATCGAAATATACGGAAAATCGTTACTTCCTTCTTTTCTTAAATCCAAATAATAGTGGGTTTTTAGTGATATATATATATATATACATATATATATATATATATATGTATATATATATATGTATATATATAATGTGTGTGTGTGTATTTATATATATAGATATATATACACACACATATATATATATAAATGTATATTCACACACATATATATATATGCATATATATATATATATACATATATATAAATGTATAGTCATATATATATATATACATATATAAGTATATATACATATATACATATGTATATCTATATTCATATATAGATCTATATATAAACCACAATTCACTTTTATTATAAGCCATCAACATCAAGAAATTCAAGGAGGCCAACATGCAGAAATTGAAACGCGGTACAGCCAAGGACTCAAACCTGCGCTGGCACGTGACAAATAATAGTGACTTAACCGATTGCACAATCAATTAAGTCACTATCACTTGTGACGTGCTAGCGCAGGTTCGAGTCCTTGGCTGTACCACGGTTTCAATTTCTGCATGTTGGCCTCCTCGAGTTTCTCGATGTTAATGGCTTAGAGTTAAAGTGAATTGTGGTTGATAAATGTAAATATGTTCACAGTGTTGTACGTATATATATATATATATATATATATATATATATATATATATATATATATATATATATATATATATATATATATATATATATATATACATATATATATATATATATATATATATACATATATATATATATATATATATATATATATATATAAATATATATACATGTATGTATATCTGAAGTGAATCATTAATGGCAGCGAGTATCATTACAAATAATTACCGACAGTTACCCCGGAGCTCGAACCGAGGGCTCGCATGACGCCAAATTAACACCTAATCGACTAAGCTATAGGAGCTTCTATAGTTCCTATAGCTCAGTCGGTAAGATGTTGGTTTGGCGTCATGTTTTTTTTGTGCGCGTGTGTGTATGTGCGTTTGCGTGTGTATATATATATACATATATATATATATATATATATACATATATATATATATATATATATATATGTATATATATATATATATATACATATATATATATATTATATATATATAGATATATATGTATATATATATATATATGTGTGTGTGTGTGTGTGCGTGTGTATGTGTGTGTGTATAAAAGTTTTGTTTACATTCACTATTGTCTTCAGCCTTCCCCAGCCTTGGTATCCCATTCACCTTTCTATGTAGCTTTTCTCAGCTCTTTCCCACCAACTTTGCATCATCCTCATGGTATGGCGAGCTGGTGGCGCAATCGTAAGCCTGTCGGTCTCGCATACTTTTAGTTGTGGGTTTGAATCTCTTACTCCTCTCCAATCCCCAACAGTGACTCTTAGTTACTTTCTCCAACAGTCTAAGCGCATAATAGAGCAAGAGTGACGGCTACACTCCTGGCATAGGCTCCTCGTATTCTTCTACATAAAGTATGTGAACCTGTATCCCCCTC
>NC_134814.1:41523336-41525836 GCF_046742065.1 Oratosquilla oratoria | reverse complement strand
CGAGTGTGAGCGCGCGCCGCGCCTCCCGGTGTCCCTATAGTTCCCTGGTGCCTTTGTTATCGTCATCCTCTTGTCCTCGGAGACTCGAGGACGCCGCCCCTCGGTCTCTTTGTCTGCACGCACCGCCAACTCCTACAGCCCCCCTCCTCCTCCTCCTCCTCCTCCTCCTCCTCCTCCTCCTCCTCTCCTCCTCCTCCTCCTCCTCCTCCTCCTCCTCCTCACTCCTCCTCCTCTCCTCCTCCTCCCTCCTCCTCCTTCTCCTCCTCCTCCTCCCCTCCTTTCCCTACCCCTCGTCCTCCTCCTGTTCCTCCTCCTCCTCTCTTCCTCCTTCTCCTCCTCCTCCTGTTCCTCCTCCTCCTCTCCTCCTCCTCCTCCTCCTCCTCCTCCTCCTCCTCCTCCTCCTACTCCTCCTCCTCCTCTCCTCCTCCTCCTCTCCTCCTCCTCCTCCTCCTCCTCCTCCTCCTCCTCCTCCTCCTCCTCCTCCTCCTCCTCCCTTTCCTCTTCTCCCCCTTCCTCACCCTCCCTCTCCCTCGCTCCTGTCCCCATTGTTGATATACAACGCGTTTTCCAAACATCATTTCCCTACGCACTGCTGATCTTATAGTCCTTACCTGCATTCCCCAGTAGCAACCGTGTGTGTGCGCGCGCTCACACACACACACACACACACACACACACACACACACACACACACACACACACACACACACACACACACACACACACACACACACACACACACACACACACACACACACACACACACACACACACACACACACACACACACACATTGTTAACTAATTGTTTGGCTCTCCCTAGTATGTTCTCACTAGTCATGTTAAAAAGGTGAAAATTTCTTGCATATAAGCATCCTAGTAGTACTGACTGTATGCTGTATCCTAGTAGATAAAATCATTTGAATACTTCCTTGTAGGGCTCATGGTCACGTGACTATCCCTTGTAGATTACTATTCATCTTTTGGATATTTTATGTAAGACCACCCCTAGTATTTAGAAATAAATTCCTTCCAAGTAGTCGTCCGCGGACCACTAGAGATTTAAAGCCTTCCTAGAGTTCCATACATCGAGGTCTAGTATTAGTGGATGGCAGACAAGGGATACTGTAGTCTGTGCGCTTCAAGAAGTCCCTTCAGGGGCATACGTCGTGATCTACTACATCCATACTGCTAAATCAGTCTTAGTACATGCTTCTCTCTCTCTCTCTCTTCTCTCTCTCTCTCTCTCTCTCTCTCTCTATATATATATATATATATATATATATATATAATATATATATGTATATATATATATATATATATATATGTATATATTATATATATATATTATATATATACACATATATATATATATATATATATATACACATATATATATATACACATATATATATATATATATATATATATATATATATATATACAGTAAAAGCCCTTGTATCCGGCACCAATGGGGCCGAAGACGTACCGGATACGAGAAAATGCCGGATACGGGAAGGGATATAAAAAAATACATTCATTTACATTGTTCTTTTACTTATTAATAGATCTTAATTCGCTTTAATAATAAACACATCCACATATCTATATATTGTAAATTCTATCAGTATAGAGTAAATCCAATCAATATACATCAGTTATAATCATCACAGCATTATCAGTTGTCTAATTCATCATCTGATAATTTTACGACGGAGTTGTAAATGGCCGCGTTCAGTGTTGGTGGCTGAGAGGGTGCATTCACCTCTACACTCGAGTTTTCTTTCACCAAATTTTGTACCAACTTTCATAAAATATATGATGTCTCTGCTTAGAATTTTTTCCTCTTTGTTTGTGCACTGTTCTGCAAATTTCACAAACACTGCTAGACCCTTCGCTGCATCCTTCCACGACACTTTCATCTCAGGGTCGTCTTCTTCACTATCTGCCTCTGTCGTTTTCGCGTGTTCATTGGGAAGTGATTGTAAAATTTCATCATCACTAAGTGAGAATGTTGCTGCTCGGTCACTGTCCATATCTACACAAACTTGTATCGCTTCGTCACTAATGCAAAGTTTAGCGCGACAACCCATCTTTCAATTCTTTCACCACCGATTCTTTCTTGCCGATGGAAAACCCTCAAATTTCTTATTCCCTTCCTGATCTTCAAACATTATTTGCGGATATGATTTTCTCTAACACCGCATTAGAGTTTGTTGTTTTTCATCCTCCCAAGCTAGCGATTCCATAAAAATAGCATCTTTAACATTAAGCCCACGTTGGAATTCGGAAATGCTACCGTCCTCAAAATAAACTAGTTTGCGCATAGAACTTTTCCGATCATTCTTTTTAAAGTTTTGAATCACTCCTTGATCCATGGGCTGGATCACACTTGTTACGTTCGGCGGTAAATACACAATAAAAATGTTTCCATTGCTCAGTTCCTCAGCTTTACTGTTGTCGAGTAGGAGAATAAATTTGCTGTCCTCTAGAAGTTTTTT
>NC_134814.1:41510836-41515836 GCF_046742065.1 Oratosquilla oratoria | reverse complement strand
TTATGTTACGGCTGTTTTCAAGCGATTTTATTCAGCTGAGAGGAAAGGTGAGGATTCTTGTTGAGAATAAAAGTTCATGATAATGGTGCACTCAAGAATCCTCTCTCCACCTTCCCCTCCCCCTTCCCCCTCCCCCTTCCCCCTCCCTAGCCACATGCCTTCGCCAGGCGATTTCATTCAACCTCAAGGAGAAAATTCACAACGAAAAGGATTTAAAGCCAAGACAGAATCGAGTCGCCGCCTGGGGAGAATTCTTCCCCCCTTCCTCCCCTCTTATCCCCCCTGGCGACCACCTGCCGTGCGCTTGCGGGTCCCGGAGACTGGTTGGGTGCTGTTACCTTCCCCCCCTCCTCCCCGTCCCCCTCCCCCCACTCGTGGTGCTAATCACCCCCATCGGTCTGCCAGGCCATCCGTCCCGCCTCTTCCCTTCGACGTATTGGTCGCACCACACCTCTCTCCTTCCTCCCCTCCCTCCCCCCTCGCCTCACCGCGCCCCTCCGTACCCGCCTCACCTCATCATCCCGGGCCGGGCCGAAGAGTGTTAGGTCCACGGGCTGTCCCTTCCCTCCCCCCCTCCCCCACCACCCTATCTCGTCACCTCCACCCCCTACCCATCCGCCCCTCCCCCACTCCCAACTCCGATGGGACCGAGGAGATGACCTCTGCCCCACTACTGTCCCCAGGGCGGACCAGACCACACGCACACACCACCACCACCACTACCACCACCACACACACCCTTCCTTCCCCCTCCCCCTCCCCCTCCCCCCCACCACCACCTCCTTTTTCACCTCCGGCTCCCAACCGCATCCATGGCTCTCACTCTTGCCCCCTCCATCAGAGCCCCGCCACCACTTGGACCCCCTCCTCTTCCTCCTCCTCCTCCTCCGCCGCCGCCACCCGCCCGCTCCTCCTCCTCCTTTTGCCTCCCGTCCTCGCTGCGCGGTCGCCTCCTCCTCCTTCGCGGCTGCCCCCCCACTCTGCCTCTCACATCCCAAGCGCGTGGTTGTGCACTGGCGCGCGTGCTATGCTTGGTCACCCAGTTCCAGCTGCACACTCGCACGCCCGCAGCCCGTCTGATCGCACGTTGCCGCTGTCGCTGCCGCCCGCGCAGCTGCACCTCCGCCCGCCAGTCGAAGGAGCCTGAGGCTCTTGTCGCCGTTCTCGCCGCTCGTTCCCCCGACGACACTTCGCGCGCTCCTCCGTCAGGAGTTGACACAAGTGAGGAACTTCTTATCGGGGGGGGTGGGGAAGAAGCAAGTGTTGTCGGTGTGTGTGTATGTGTGTGTGTGTTTGAGATAAGTGTGTAGTAGTGAGGCCGCAAACTTGTGCGTTCTGCCTTACGCGCGGCGCGCGCGCGCGTGTGCGTCCGTGCCCTGCAGTCTCTGATGCGGCGCTGTGCTAACTTTTGCCGCAGTCACACCCCGCCCGCAACTGCCGTTCTGTGATAACTTTCGTACCAGCCTGACCTGAGGTCCCGTCTGCTACCACCCAAGCTGCCGCAGCTCTCCTGCGGCGACCGCAGCCGCAGTAGCCGCGTCCTACGCGGCGCTTGGAGAGACACGTGCGGCTGAGGGTCGCGTGTTAAGAAGTGTCCGCCGTGGCTATGGTGCACCACATACCGGAGCGGGCCCCTGCGTCCCGCAAGCGGGACCGCAGGGCCGCAGGGCTGCCGCCACCGGCCCTAATGCACGGGCCGGCGCCCCCGAAGATGACCCGCCTGGACATGCACGACACCTACCAGCCCTGGGTCCTCCACACGTACGGCGACTCAGCAAAGACGAAGACAATCACCCGCAACAAGTACCAGAGGATCCTGCAGATCCTGCGGGGCGATTTTGTCGACAATGAGTCCTCTAAGTTCAAGCTGTGGGTCAAGGGGCGGGGTTTCCGAATCGGCCCGCCCCCGGGGTACATCAGCACCCTCGACGGAATCACGACCCATTCCCTTGACTACAACCCGGACAAGGACCCGAGCCCGGACATCTACGTCCAGACCGGAACTCTTAAGGTGAGTCTTTATTTGTTTACATCCGGAAAATGTTCCACGTGATGGGGGGGTGCCCGCTGCCCGCCCGCACGGCCGACCGCCCACGGCCAAGATGGTGAGGTCGCGATGACTTAAATTGGCGTGAGAGGTGGGCGTGAGAAGGTGGGGCTATGTACGTGATATGTTGAGGTTGCCACCTTGCACTGTATATACCTGGCATGATGCTCGTGTTGGAAGATGTTTGTGTGGTGTTAGGACGTACACGAATAAAGAAGAATATACTCACACACGCACACACACATATATATACATATATATATGTATATATATATATATATATATATATATATATATATATCTGTGTGTGTGTGTGTATGTGTGTGTGTGTGTGTGTGTGTGTGTAAAGAGAGTGAGAGAGAGAGATGGAAACATAGCGCACGCCTGTGATACTGTACACTTGCGGTCGCGTACGTGTATCGTCACAGCGACATCACCCTGGTAACTCGTGCATACCTGCGTGTGCATCTATATATCTACCTAATTACCTCTGTAAAATGTATAGCTCTGCTCGAGATGTCCCGTCAGTATGCTTCCGTCGGTCAAATTTCGACTGAAATTCGTACTTACATTATCTATACCGTTTCTTCATCCACGTAGTTCCACGTATCAGTGCATGTGTGTTTATGTGCAGGTGTGTTTGTGTGCGTGTATATGTGTCTGTGTCTATGTGTCTCACTCTCAGCTTATCTGTCTGTATGTACATTCACATACATGTATATGTGCACGCGCGCGTATGTGTAGACGCTGTGTCGGCAAAACGTTTGTGTCGAGCGAAGAGTCTCGGTGGCGGCCGCGGCGATAGCGGCGCAACTGTTGAGTGGTCAACCCGCCTCTATTGCGTCACGCTCGTGGCCGCTGTCCCCGACGAGACGGTGTGTGTTTGTGTGTGTGTGTGTGTGTGTGTGTGTGTGTGTGTGTGTGTGTGTGTGTGTGTTTGTGTTCGTGTTCGTGTTCGTGTGTGTGTATGTGTCTGTCTCTGTATCTGTCTCTGTCTGTATGTGTGTGTGTGTGCGTGTCTGTCTATCTGTCTGCCTGTCTGTCCGTGTTTGTCTGTCTCGCATGTGTGTGTGAGTGTGTGTGAGCAAAAAATATATATAGAGATCTGATTTTCCTCTCGTCCTGTCTACTATCACTCGATTTCATTTAGCCAGAGTGAGGACCCTTGAATTGAGGGGGTGAGGGGGAATGAGGCTCTCTCGATGACGACACTTTCGGACCTCATCCAGATTGAGGCCAGGCGACTCTAATCAGCTGAGAGGCTCAGGCAGCCTTAGTTGAGGTCTTCAACGTTTGGGAACCTTTATATGTTCTACTCTTCGTAAGACGAGACAGTTCCATCTTAGAGTTGTGATCCTCGGAATAAAGAGGTTCACCTTCTCGCTGCCTTTACCTTTTCAGCTAAATAAAATCACCTGCCGAAAGCTGACGTCATGCGGTCGAGTGGGGGGGGAGGTGCTTGGTTACCAGGTAACCAAGCTCCGTTACGAAGAATTACTCCCAAGTAACCGACCAAAGAGTCTGTTACTCGCTTCAACGTCCTGAATTGGTTTTGTTATGGCCAAGAACGAGGATTTCATTTAGTTATTTATACATTATCTTATTTGCTGAAAAGGGGATTCGATCGATCTATGACGTCATCGATCTATGACGTCGATCTATGACGTCATCGATCGATCTATACCGTCATCGGGTTGAAGGAGTCGGGCGATGTCCCTCGCCTTCAAAACATTTCGTTCGTATAAAACTGAACAATTACTGTTCCTTACCAAACCTTTTTGACAAGAGTGACAACACTTTGTATCGCAACTATGTATGTGCGAGTGCCTGTAAGGAATTGTATTTCGTCACCAGTAACCAGCGCTTCTATCTTTTGGGACAAAATCGCGCCGAAGGCATGGAGTCAGCGAGGTCCCAGAGGGCTCAAGTAAAAACCAAAAGTGATCAGTATTTTTCTCTGATTGGTTTCCTGTCTTAGAATATGAACATTCATTGGCTGATAACCATCTCTTTGAGACTGGAGTTCATACACGTGTCTTTGTGTGCAAGGTGTACATATGAATACATGCGTATGTAGACACGAGCATCACTTTCGATAGGTATGTATACCTGTGTGTGTGTGTGTGCCAATCAATATATTTGTGCCAATACAGGGCACATATATACACATACGTACACTTGTGCGCATATGCACATGCATACATGCATTCCACCTTATTGGTCGCTTTAATTAGAGACTTGGTTTCGTTGTACCACGCCTAAGTCAATACGTTGTTCTTGCCCTGATTGTTTGTGCGTAAGTACACACAATGCGTACCTCAGGTATGCATATATCGAACACGAATACGCGAATAAAACACTAATTCGTGCGTGTGCAGTACCTAGATGACACGTACATGAATATATGTATGATTTGTTGGCTGTGTACATGCGTGTATATGCGTTTTTATAGCTTCATGGGTGCGTGTACATGTAATCTAGTGGTGTGACAATGTGTAATTTAGTGATTGCATGGTTGTGTGTATATGTGATTTATTAAAGGTATGCGTGTATATATTGGTTATTAGTTGTGAAAGTTTATATGCAATTTCATGATGGCCTGGTTGTGTATGTGATTTCACAGTTCCATGTACAGTATATATGATGTTTAGTGTTCGCATGTGTGTGTGTGTGTGTGTGTGTGTGTGTGGTTTCGTAATAGCGTGCCTGTGTACAGGTATTTAATGGTTGCATGCATGTATGCGTGATTTTCGTGGATATGTTTGTGAATGATTTTATGATGTGTATGCAATGCAGTGGATGCCAATATGTGTATAACTGGATGTTTCCTCGTACGTGTGGTTTAGTGGATGAGTGTGTAATTTATAGTGGTTGCGTGGATAAGCATAAGTGGTTGCCTACATTTTGGTACATATGGTTACTGGTTATGTGCATGTGTATATGCAATTTCATG
>NC_134814.1:41503336-41505836 GCF_046742065.1 Oratosquilla oratoria | reverse complement strand
ACCTCCTGGAGGTCATTTCAACACTTAACGACATCGTTTGGGATCCACCAACTTCTCTTCGTTCAGGGTCTTCGGACCCTCTTGGAAACTCCAATGTACCCTCGGGACCTAAAGAGCTCTTTGGTCTTCAAGAACTCTTTGGGCTTCCAAGAACCTTAAATCTCTTGTACTCTTAGGATCTCAAAAACTCTTTAGGCTTCAAGAACTCTTTGGGCTTCCAAGACCCTTAACTCTAGTGTACTCTTGGGACTTCATGAACTCTTCGGGCTTCAAGAGATCTTTGGGCTTCAATAAACTTAACTCTAATGTACTCTTAAGACCTCAAGAACCCTTTTTTAAGAATCTTAACTTCCGTTTACTCTTGGGACCTCAAGAACCCTTTGGGTTCCAACAACTTTTTGGGCTTCTAGGAAACTTAACCCCCGTGTGCTCTTGGGTCCTTGAGACTTTGGGCTAACAAGAACCTTAACTTCAAGTACTTGGGACTTCAAGAACTCTTTGGACTCCAAGAACCTTAACTCCCGTGTACTCTCTTGGGGTCCCGAGAATTCTTTTCGTTTCTAAGAATCTTAGGAATTTTAGGGACCTTAGGACACTGGAGGGACCTTGGAAAAATATGGAAGGTAGCGGGCCACTAGATCGACGAGGCGACAAGTAGTGAGCTCACGCTGGTGGCGTAATCGGAAGCATGTTGGTCTCCCATTCGTTTAGTTGTGGATTCGAATCCTGCACTCCTCTTCGATTTCCAACAGTGACAGTTATCTGCTCTAACGGTCCCTAAAATGCACAAGGCAAAGGTAACGGCTTTGGCCGCATCTACTCAGCGCCTCCTGTCTAGAGTCAGGGAGGAGTGCGGGATTTGAACTCATAACTGAGCGAGTGCGAGATCAGCATGCTTCCTATTACTCCACCAGTGCACGTAGATGATATAATACATGTATTAGCCTCGTCACCACGATGAGATACATTATTAATTTTGTTCTGGCTAAACACAGACAATATCTATGCCTCTGAGGAAGGAGGGGATGACCCTGTGTTGAAGGGGTCTCGGTCCATGAAGACCCACTTCAGGTTAGATGGGATCCCTTCAGGTGCCTCAAGAAGGTTCCACATTGGGCTATTTTTTCTCCGACATCCTACCTCCAACCTCCATTTAAATAACTAGAATAGGACCTCGCTTACAGAAATCTAGATTTCTCTAAGAACATTTCAACATTATCTCTGAATTTCGTCTAAGTTTAGAATCTCTCAGTTCATCATTCAGCTTTGCTATACATGACGGAAAACAAGTTTATGATTGGAGATTTGAAAAATAAAATGTTGTAACCGAAGTCGTTTTTAATCAAACGAAATCTCAACAGAAGGCGATGGTGAAGAAGCCCGTGGAAGCCCAGTGTTGTAACCCCTTAAGATCCTCTGTTATCGGCAGTGAAGAAGCTCTTAAAACTCGTTTGTGTTCCGAAGAACTTTAAGCCAGAAACCACGTTTTGTTTTCGTGTAGATATAAACTCAGCACACGAAATGAACACAGGTGTTAAACGCAGATGTTAACAGAGGTGACGGGTTCTCACTGCAGGTGACAATGACCACAGGTGCCGCCACAAGTATCATGTAGGTGGAAGGGCGACTGGACAGGTGTCGGCACAGCTGTTTTCGCCAGACATTTGTAGCAGTTTCGTACGAGCTTTCTTTGAATGAGAATGCAAAGGGAGTGTTAAGTCTCGTGCACATGATAGTTGTCTCTCTGAAACGTTGCCGCTGTCTCATACATGTTTCTGAACTTCTCTGTTGTCTGACGACACTCCAGGAAACACATTTGTATCTTTTTCTGGACACTGTATCTCGTTGTGCCATATAGCAGTAGGATACAGTTCCAGTGCAATCCTTTACAGAAGAGATTGATGGGATACTAATAGTCCAGAGGGTTCCTCTTCACTTTATAAAATTGTCTGGCGATAAACAGAACAAAAGGTCTAAAGGTGTCAAATTTGTTCCAATAGGTAGTTGAAAGCTTGCACATTCAGCGACCTCAACCATGTTTACGCTAAGGAACATTGTTTAAAAACAGTCGCGAAACAGTTTCCAAACAGTCGCGAAACAGTCGCGAAACAGTTTCCAAACAGTCGCGAAACAGGAAACTCAAAAGAGACATGGGGAGCATAGTCCAGAAACGGTGTGTACCTGCGTCTCGCGGTCACCGGAGACTTTCCCTGGTTAACGAGAGGTCAACGAGGGCGGCGAAGGTTGATCTCCACCAGCGCCAGAAGGATGACGAAGACACGAGCGTAGTCTCTCCGTCGCCAGGGGGGAGTTGGAGTGACGCAGCAACAAGACAGACCACGACAGACCACCCGGGTGGTGCTCCTGGGGTCCTTAATTCGGGTCTCCCCCCGAGTACAGTAACATTTCATAAAGCCAGTTGGTTCTTGGGTCTTCTTCAGTACCGTTCTTCGTGTTTGTCTTCGGTTGTCAGGGAAGTCTTGGTTCCTGCGAGCGTGGA
>NC_134814.1:41485836-41493336 GCF_046742065.1 Oratosquilla oratoria | reverse complement strand
GCAGGGGGTGCTACCCTGTCGATCGTGTGGAATACGCTGCGGACTCTGCAATTGTAGTTTGCGGCTCACATTTTCTCTGCAAAGAGTTGCTTCCTAAGAAGAACTCTTCCCATGTCATTTGCTTCTCTCCCCCGCGCCTTTGTACCTTGGCTTTATTTGCTCCCTTTCCCTCTCGCTTCCCGGTGGTTTGCCATCATCATCGTCGTTATCATCATCAGCAACAGAAACATCCTCATGATAAGCATAATTTTTCATTTCTTCATCATGTCCTCTTCTGCTTCTGTTTGTTCATCTTCTTTGTCTTCTTCATATTCCTTGACTTCTTCTTCTTCTTCTTCTTCTTCTTCTTCTTCTTCTTCTTCTTCTTCTTCTTCTCCTTCTCCTTCTTCTTCCTCGTCTTCTCCTTCCCCTTCTTCTTCTTCTTCTTCTTCTTCTTCTTCTTCTTCTTCTTCTTCTTCTTCTTCTTCTTCTTCTTCTTCTTCTTCTTCCACTTCCTCTTCTTCTTCCTCCTCCTCCCTTTCCTTTCTTTGCTTCTTTCTTTTCACATTCTTCCTCTTCTTCCCATTCTTCTTCTCTTTTTCTCCTTTCTCTCCCCGTCTTCGTTCCTTCCTCCTTTCTTCCCTCCTTTCCCGGTCTCCTCTCTCTCTCATCTCCATCCCTTGCCCGGGAATGAAATGCCAATTGCCTCGCAGGGACCGCAAAGACAACGTAACTGAGGGAACCCGTGTAATTCATTTTTCCTCATTTTTCCTCGTTTTTCCTCTGCTTACCTCGCATTTCCACCTTCCCCTTCCATCCTCTTCCTCCCCTCCCCCTCCCTAGATCTCCTCAACTCTTCCATCTTTCTTCTTCAACTCCCGCACCCCTATCCTCCTTTCCCCCCTTCCACTCCCTCCCACATCTTCAACCTCGTCCCGCCTTTTTCTTAAAAAAAAAAAAAAAAAAAGTCTTACCACCCACCCTCTCTCCCTCCCTTCCTCCCTCTCTACCTCCCTCCTCCCTCCTTCCCTCCCTCCCCCCCTTCCTGCCACCCACACCTTTTTTCCTTCCACCTTCCTCTCCTCCTCCATCGATAACCTGTGATGAGTTGTCTTGGTCCAAACTCGCATCGTCCTCCATCCTCCACTCCACTCCACTCCACTCCATTCCACTCCTTTCTTCCAGCCCTCCACATACATACCCGCCTTAGTACAGTACCAGATACTCCTCCAATTCCCTGTATGGTTTCCTTGCATATATCAATATATAATGCATCCTGTCAGGTACCTCCATACACCTTCATATCCTCGTCACTTCTGAGCACTACAGAAGTTGGCTTCTTATGAGAACTTGTAGCAAAAGTTAATACGGAGTACTATATTGTCGTAAAATACTCGGCCACATCGTTAATCTCAAAGACATCAGCCCCTGTATTACTTATAAGTGGAAGTGACAGAGCTGTTGCGAGTGTTTTTACGTTGATCAGTTATAACAAAATGTGACCTGAGGTCATGAAATTTGTTCAAGGTCACACGATACATAATATAGCTTGCGACAGCTGCGCGAGATTATTCTGATAGGAGTGCAAGTAAACTACAACCCACCACAACAACAACGTCCCTAAAGACACACTCCACCGACGGGCTCATTGAGACACGAACAAGTGTAGAAGAAGTGGAAACGCCACCACGAAACCTCAAGACCCCTTCCTTCTCCATAGTTCGCCAACCATCATGAGACGTCCGCCCTCCACATACATGCAGACCTCCAAGGATGTTCGCACCTTCATCCGGGACTTTGATGGCCTCTCCTCCATGGCTGACTGAACACGCAGCTTCTCCGTTCCTTCCTGCTACACGACGGTGTACCGATGTCCTAAAACTCATTCTTGTCGTTAGACGGCAGGGGTTCTGAGGTCCTCCTTGACCCTTACGGCTCGAGGGATCCTGCCCTAACTTGAATGAAATTATCTGGCGTCAGACATAATATCTGTAAAGTACGGGTATTCTGGCGAGATGAACTTGGAAACATCCTCATCACCCTCCTTATTTTTTCTTCTTCATTTCAGACACATTAATGTTGTGTTGTATCACTTCCTTCGTTGCGGTATGGGGACTTTTTTATTGTGCAAATGCGTTAAGAGCTTGTTCTTCCTCTTTGCATTGAACAAGGTTTCACGTCGACTGATCCTGATAGCATTAACTAAGTTAAGGGGGGGGGGTTGAGTTGTCCGGTGGTTAGCGACCGGGGCCTGCTTCACTTCAGACTCCAGTGTGCGTGCATGTGTGTGTGTGTGTGTGTGTGTGTGTGTGTGTGTGTGTGTGTGTGTGTGTGTGTGTGTGTGTGTGTGTGTGTGTGTGTGTGTGTGTGTGTGTGTGTGTGTGTGTGTGTGTGTGTGTGTGTGTGTGTGTGTGTGTGTGTGCGCGCGTTTGTGGGTGGGTGGGGGGTTCCTCAACTGAGTAAAATCGCCCGGCGGCTTAGGGAATGAAGTCGAATAAGGTCCTCAGAGGTTAAATCAGAATAACCTTTAACCCGTTAGTCCAAGAGTTTTTTCCTTAATTGAGTGAAATCACCTGGCGGCATAGAGAACAAGTATACGAGTCACGATTACTCAAAGGACTCGTGGCTTGGAGACCCGAATGGTAGATTTTCATTTTATGCGAAGAAAATATATATATATCACAAGACTGCAAGAATAATCAAAACTCAACAAAGACTTGGGACACAACACAAACTCCCATAGCACTCCAAAAACCCTCCAAAAAACACTACACCATTCACCTCGTCATTCCAAACTCCTCCAAAACTCTTCAAGAATAATCAGAATTCAGGGGAATTTTGGGGACACAACACGAACTCCCATAGCACTCCAAAATTTCCAGAATACTACAACATTCACCAAACCTTTTCATGTTCCTCCAAATTCTTCCACAGGCCTCCAAAGCCTACTCCGTCTTTAAACTCAACGACACCCCCACGGCGTTGTAAAAACATCCTCCTTGTCCTCCATAAGTCCCTATGACACTACCATCTTCGATAAAACTACAGTAATCTTCTTCCATTCTAACAACAGCCCTCCATTACATAATGGCCCTCAGTATACTTCCACACTACTGTACAATCCTCCACAACGTTCCACAGTTCTCTGCAGCACTCCACACTCTTCCGCGGCACTCTACAGTCCTCCACAGTACTCCACAACACTCCACAATGCTCCACAGTGCTCCATAAACTCCCAACGGTATAGTCTGTGGCTGTGACCCGTCGTTTGGTCTTCTTAGGGGAACTGCTCTAGTTGAGGGTGTAGCGAATATTTTGGTATGATGAAGCAGTGGTGAGGGGGGTGTGGTCGTGCGTGATGATGTGGTGTTATGTAGTGTGATCTATGGTCCGACGTTACATCATGGTGTGACGTCAAAGTGTTAACAATCTGTTGATATGTGACGTGATAGTGTATAATTATTACGTTGTGTTAAAAATCATACGCGATGGTCATATGTATTTCTGTAGATATTGTTTACTAATTTGGCGCTATTTACACAAGTGGGGACTAAAGTTCGTCTCACATTTCTGTATATCTGTTTATTTAACTCTTGTGATAATTACAAAACATATAATAAAAAAAGATAATAAGAAAATCTAGGGACAAAAAGTGGGCTCCATATTCCTTCACGCGTCGTCCCCGTCACTGCTGTCACCGGCAGAGACCGCAGAAAACGTAAACTAATTTTTTTCTTTTTTTACATTCTCAAGTTCGACGAGATTCCTGCAGTTGTTATTCATATGCGCAGATATCGCCTTAATCAGTTCATGGCCACAGTATTACAAACATGTTTGATGACTGATTAGTATAAAAAAAATGCAGTGATACGGAAACCTCTTACGCTGACATCCATTACCAAATAAGGACACCACAAGACTTACCTAATTTTGGAATTCGATTGTACAGTCGTCAAAATTTTGTCGTGCCTGCTAAGTTGTAAACAAATCATTACGAGAAATATATATATATATATGTATATATATATATATATATATATATATATATATATATATATATGTATATATATATATATATTAATCAATTACCTGTCGACAACCAAGACAAAAGAAGCACCACCTGGTAAGGAAGACTTTAATAGAAAGAGGCATCTTTTTGTTGCCGACGAGGGCGTTACGAAGATGAATGAAATAGCCTGAGGGTAGCCAGGTTTCTAGGAAATTTGCCATCCGGTACGGAAGGGGGCACATGGAAATGAAGTGCCACGGAGATGAAGAGGAAAGTGCCCTAAAAAAATGCACCGGATATTAACAACGGAAGTTTTATTTCCATGGTGAAATTCAGGGAGGTCAGATGAATTTGCGGTGACGATTTTAAAAGGCGCTCCAACATCGGCATTGTCGGTGGTGCTACAGCGGTGATGCGACGGCGTCGTTTAAACTCGCATCAAGGAGAGATGATGGTCCGCTGGTCAGCGCTGTCTGGGACTAGAGGGTCCGTGGGGCTTCTGTTGTGGGGTCTTCGCTTCTATGAAGAAATTGATTTCGTCGATGCGATTTCCTCAGAAGACTTTGCGGGGCTGCTTCGTCAGTCCTGGATGACCTTTCTATACACACACACAATTCTCATTTTTGTTTTACTCAAATTTTCTTTGTTTCTCTGTACGAATATATGCTTCTCTAGATCGCACAGCACCCCCCCCAAAAAAAAAGTATATATATATATATATATATATATATATATATATATATATATATATATATATATATATATATATATATATATATATATATATATATATATATAAATACGAGTAAAAGCACCTCACCATGGAAACCTTACGACACCGGTGCCAATAAATAAACGAACAAATAAATAGATAAATAAATAATGAAAAAAGACGCGTTGTTCTTGTGCTTGGCTGTTCTTCACGGTGTTGTGCTGTGTGTGATACCTCAGATCCCTTTCTGCAGTGATATTTTTTCCGGTCTGTATTTTTTTAAGCTGTGTTGTAGTAGGTCCTGTGTGCACACGTATGTGCTTCAAGTGTAGGTTGAATTGGCATGTAAAACTTGAGAGGATGTCGTCTTATCTCAGAATATACCATAGCTGTGCCTTACAGATTTAAATGGTGTTGAATGAGTCTGAGACGTGTTAGGCGGTGTCACATTGTGAAATAGTGATAGAGAATGGATTAACTGGCTGGTGTAATGGTTTCCTATGAGTGAAAATAGACACACTTGTGGCGGAGCCTATGTTGAAAGGATGTAATTAGTAAATCATAGGTTCTGAAGCCCATGGATTGGGGGTGAAAATAGCCACGAACTGACTCTACCTCTCACTCTCTGGGCGAGTAACGACAACTTGGTCGACCAACATCACACACGCGTCACACATCTGACCCGACACGTAACGCCGTCGCACCTACGGGATGAGTGTGAAATGAAGACGGTTTGACAGCGCCGACTGCCGCCTCCACTGTCGCTGACAGTTCGTTGGGCGTAGACGGGGACGACGTAGTGGCGTTGCCTCCGAGGCAAACAGGCGGTTGGTCTTACATTATCCAATTGCGGGACGTCAAGTGAGCCCCTGCAGTGGTCTGGCCGGGTCCATCGTAGGTACATGTGTGTGTACGTGTGTGTACATGTAAGTGTATGTGTATACATGTATGCATACGCTAGATGACCGCGTGCGTTCGCAGTACATGTGTGTGGCTGAATAAATGCAAATACTTTGTGTGTGTGTGTGTGTGTGTGTGTGTGTGTGTGTGTGTGTGTGTGTGTGTGTGTGTGTGTGTGTGATTCACCATGGTCTTGGATCATGTGTTGTACTCGTGATCGACAGCTATTTCCCCCCCGGAAGAGCTCAGAGCTCATATATGACCAATCTATGGGTAATGTTGTGACCTTACACGCACACACACCCAACTCCCCGCCCACGAGAGTTGGAGTAACGACTAGCAGCGCAGCGATACTGAAATTATTTCAGCCCTGGGCAGGATTCGAACCCGGACCGCCGTAGTGGTGGCCGGGAACGCTACCACTGCGTGTGTGTGTGTGTGTGTATGTGTTTGTGTGTGTGTATTTACCTAGTTGTATTATACGGGAAGGGAGCTATGCTCGTGGTGACCCGTCTTTGTATCTCTCAGCATCAAGTTTGTGTGTGTGTGTGTGTGTGTGTGTGTGTGTGTGTGTGTGTGTGTGTGTGTGTACGCTCGCGCGCGCGTGCATGTACATCCATGTGCGTATGTGCGCGCGCGGCCACACACATGAAATGTACGAGCGTGTGCGCGCCGCACCAAGTACATGACTGCGGTAGGCTATCAACTCCTCGGGTCATCGGAGCGCGGCGAAGGCAAAGGGGTCGTTATATGTAGCCGACCGTCCTACGGCGCTCGTGGGGCAGCGGCGGCGGCGGTGGCGGTAGGTGGGGCAGTGGCGGTGGCGGTAGAGGCGGCTGGCATGCGGCAGTGGTGCGGTAGAGCGGTGGTAGGGGTCATGCGCAGTAGCCGGGCGGGCGGTAGTGCGGTAATGAGCCGACGGGAGCGGGAAGCCACGCTGAGGTTAAGCATAAATTAGGTGTCGACATTGGACGCCTCGACGGGACGGTGTGTACGTGTGTGCGCGTATGTACGTCTGTGTGCGCGCGTGTGCGTTTAAGCGGTGGTACTATATGTGGTGCTGCGGGCGTGTTTGAATGATTTGTGTGTGTGTGTGTGTGTGTGTGTGTACGTTCGTGTGTGCGTGCGTGGGCATGGGGTGCCTGTGAGTGCATTTTCAAGTGTTTATATGTAGTTTCACATATGTACATCCTATGTGAAACTGGAACATTACGCGTATGGGCCTCATTCTCAAGCGTGTATACAGACACGCAATCCTAGACCCAGGTTACTTTTAGGATGTGTGTGCCACGCGCGTCTTTTAGATACACGGCCGGCGTGAACGTCTGTGTACGTGTAGACACGTGTACATATGCACATGTAAGTGCAGGCGCGGTCAGAGTGTGTTTGTGTGTGCGCGCGTACGTGTGTGCGTGCGTGCGTGCCTGTGTCCGTCCGTCAGAGGCGGGCGGGCGGGCGGGCGGGTGGTGCGCGCGTTGCGAGCGAGAAGGGCCTAAGAGCAGGGTGATTTATGCCGTGGCCGCGCCCTTTATGACACGGGGCCGTCTTCTCTGGGCGGGATGTGCGGATTACGGGCCGCGCTGGCACTTGGAGTCAGCTCCCCCCCCCTCCTCCTCCTCCCCTCCCCTCTCTCTTCATCGCCTTTCTCCCTCCTGCTCCTCCTCCACCCTCTTCCCCTTCCTGTCTCCTCTTCTTCCTTCTCCCCGTCGTCACCACTCCTCGCCAGTCCGCCACCAACATATCCACCTCTTCCTCCCCTCCTTCCTCCACGTCACCAGCCCCGCTATGCTGCTCCTGTCGTCGTTGTTGTTGTTGCTGTTGTTGTTGCTCTTGTTGATTTTGTTCCTGATAGGGGTTAGTGATTGTGCTGCTGGCAGTAGTGGGGTGACGGGGGCCAGTC
>NC_134814.1:41475836-41478336 GCF_046742065.1 Oratosquilla oratoria | reverse complement strand
GAAGTGGAGAACTCTACTGTTAGTACTAGTAATGGGAGTCGTGGAGGAGAGCAAAGAGCTCTTTCCGAAGTTCTTGAGCTCCTCAGCGAAGTGATAGCCCCTGAGGTGGAAGTTGAAGCCTCCAGGGAGGGGGAGGGAGGGAAGGCAGACGCAATGCCCTGGGGGTGGGGGGAAGGGGAGTGGATTGGAAGAGCCTCTAGGGAGGGAGTGGCGCCTCAGGGGAAGTGCCCGCGCACGTGTAACGTCTGGGGACTTGGCCGGACGTCCTACGCTGCAACAACATCGCCTCCGGCAGGAGAGAGACAAGAGCTCTTCCACCATAACTTTCTTCTTCACCGCACCAAACACCACGACTTTTACTGCCACAGCTACCTTCAATACAACTTTTGTTATCGCAGCTACTAACATTACCAGTACTATCAGCTTCATCCTCGAAATCTGAAGTAAAGAAAAAGAAAATACTTCAAGTATGGACTTGCTCTCCTCGACCCGTTCCTACAACCCTGTGACCTGGGTTGACAAACCTACGCCCACAACTGACCTTCCTCACAAGCAAAACGACCACCCAAATGACAACTGCCAACATCTAGCAGCTGTTGTCAACCGCAGCCATTTCCTACCACCCGGCCTCAACCACTCCACCCACTACCAAAGCCACTACCACCACCAACGCTGCTACAACAGTCGCCTCGCGGGTGGAACGCACTGCACGAGGTCCCGGCAAGCCTTTGAAGACAGACAAGTCGACAGACAGACACACAGGCAAGCAACACAACCCACCCTACCAAACCGGACCGACAGACAAGTTGACAAAAAAAAAAAAAAAAAAATCTGTGCGTGCGTGTATGTGTGTGTGTGTGTGTGTGTGTGTGTGCATGTGTGTGTGTGTGTGTGTGTGTGTGTGTGTGTGTGTGTGTGTGTGTGTGTGCATGTGTGTGTGTGTGTGTGTGTGTGTGTGTGTGTGTGTGTGTTTGTGTGTGTGTGTGTGTGTGTGTGTGTGTGTGTGTGTGTGTGTGTGTGTGTGTGTGTGTGTGTGTGTGTGTGAAAGACACACACACACACACTCCGCCCAAGCAGGTCTGTTTTGAAAAAGCAGGTGGGCAGCGTACTACAGTAATACAGGAATGTGATAGCTCTAACACACAATACACACACACACACACACACACACACACACACACACACACACACACACACACACACACACACACACACACACACACACACACACACACACACACAGAGAGAGAGAGAGAGAGAGAGAGAGAGAGAGAGAGAGAGAGAGAGAGAGAGAGAGAGAGAGAGAGAGAGAGAGAGAGAGAGAGAGAGAGCTCATATACTTCTTATAACGCTGATAAACGGCAATTGGGATGTAGGCACCACGCAAAATGCATATAATACATACACTGTTACACATCTCCAAGCATCATTTAACATTGCCTGGTACGTTTAACTTCACAGAACTCGTAGAACAAGTCACAAGGCCCAGGGGGGAAACAGGGCACCCTTGGAGTACTGTTTGTGTATCGCGGTACAACACACGCCAGGGAAAAGCTCGCCTCGGCACCACAAGAGCCGCGCGCGGCTGCCATCGGGGCACTCTGTATTCCGTGACTTATTCAGAAGTCTGCCCGTGTTCCCCGCCCTCTGTGTGCTTGTTCCCGCCCTTGCCCCCCCCCCTCCCACTCCCCTTCCCCCGGTGTTGTTGTTGTTGATGTTGTTAGTGCCGGTGCTGCTGGTAGTGTTATTTTTTTTGTTTTGTGTTTTTGTTTTTGTATGTGGTGGTCTTGTTGTTTATATAGTTGTCGTCGGTGGTGTTGTAGTCGTTGTAGTTGTTGCTCTAGTCGTCGTCGTTATTGTGATGATATTCATCGTTGTTGTTGTGTATGCGTCGTTATCGTTGTTGTTGTTGTTTACGTCGGCGTTATTGGTGGGCGGCCGTATGTGCGCCGTCGTTGTTGTCAACAAATTTGCCACTCAGCGGCTTGATCTTCCTTGCTGATGTTTCCGAAGATGAAGAGAGTCTAATATGACACACGCATATACAAGCAAACAAGCATGTTCCCATATATATATATATATATATATATATATATATATATATATATATATATATATATATATATACATACACATATGGCCTTAAAACAAGTAAACAAACAAATAAAAGAGTGTGAAAGACGTATGCAGGCGAGTAGTAGACGTATGGAGGGAGTGGGGGAGTGGAAGAGGAGGGTGATTTATGGAGAAAGGCGACCGAAAGACCTGAGGGATGGGGATGGAGATGGGGGATGGGATGCGGATGAGAATAGTGAGGATGGGATGCGGACGAGGATAGTGAGGATGGGATGCGGATGAGGATAGTGGGGAATGGGATGCGGATGAGGATAGTGTGGATGGGATGAGGATAGTGAGGATAGTGAGGATGGGATGCGGATGAGGATAGTGAGGATGGGATGCGGATGAGGATATTGGGGATGGGATGCGGATGAGGATAGTG
>NC_134814.1:41468336-41470836 GCF_046742065.1 Oratosquilla oratoria | reverse complement strand
TTGTCATTGTTGCATGGTATGACGTCACATCATGGTTGTATGACGTCATAAAGCTTATGACATCACATCATGGTTGTATGACGTCATAGAGCTTATGACGTCATGTTATGATTATGTGACGTCATAAAGCTTATGATGTTACTTGTTCGCATGAGGGAGTTCTGAGTGACCACAATGTCTTAGTCTCAGCTTTGGTTGAAGGGTTGGTTGTGATTAGTTTGCAAGCTTAAAATAGGTTGTGACAAGGACACGATAGGTTGTGATGATCCTCAATAGGCGTTAACATGGTCACCATGATGTGGTTGCTTATTGTTGGTTGTGACGAACAGCTACGCAACAAGTTATGACTAAGGAGATATAGTCCTTGTGACATTAGTGTCGTGGGCATCGTCTGTGACCCTCCTGGGTCGAGTATCACTTCTGTGTCCGCGCCTGTGTCTGGAGAAAACACGAGAAGAGCTTACGAGAGAACGTACAAGAACGAATGTGGTCCTTCGAAGTGGCGGTCGACCAGAGAGTCTGCGTTGGTGACCTTTAAAAACGCGGTCGAGGACGATTGCAACTGGTCCATCTCAACTCCCATACGAGCCCTCAGAGGGCTCTGACTATTTAAAAAAAAAAAAAAAAAAAAAAAAGAGACAGAGAGAGAAATAAAACGGAAAAAAAGGAGAAAATAATGCCGTGGTTGTAATGAGAGTCGCGAGGTGTTAGGACAGGTTGTGATGGGCTACAACAGGTTGTGGACGGCTTTAATGAAGCGCGACGGTTGTGGCGGGTCGTGACGAGTTGCGCCATAAGGAGGGAGGAGGGGGGTGCCAGCGAGTGCCAACGAGTGCCAGGGAGGGCCGCAGGGATGCTGCGGCGACAGCATGAAAGAACGTGTCACTGTCGTCATGCTGCATCAGAGACTGTCTCTTCCTGCTCCTCCTCCTCCTCCTCTTCCTCCTTCTCTTCCTCCGCTTCCTCCTCTTCCTTTTCTTCCTCTTCTGCATTCCCTTGGTCATTTTCCTTTTCTTCCTCTTCAGCATTCCCTTCTTCCTCTTTCTCTTCTTCCTTGTCCTCCTGAATTGCATCACCAGCATCTCGACTGTATATGCAAATATGCGTACTCACACACACACACACACACACACACACACACACACACACACACACACACACACACACACACACACACACACACACACACACACACACACACACACACACACACACACACACACACACACACACACAGATGGAGAGAGAGAGAGAGAGAGAGAGAGAGAGAGAGAGAGAGAGAGAGAGAGAGAGAGAGAGAGAGAGAGAGAGAGAGAGAGAGAGAGAGAGAGAGAGAAGGCATGTACAGTCTGACGAAAGCTAAAACAACCACACAACTGTGGTTATCTTCCTTCCTCCCTCCCTCCCTCCCTCCCTCCCTGCCCTCCGCCCGTCCACAGACACACACGCAGTAATACCTGCGCACACAAACACGACTTGGCCTCAACGACAAACACGGATCTGAAAGAGCACGGCGGATCCGCAAACACAAAAACACACTCAAACACAAAAACACACTCAAACACGTTCTCTAGCCGAGGTCAAACATCCAGAGGCGGAGAGACTTTGGGACGTGGCCGTGAGAAGCGGTACCACACACAAACACTAACCTGACAAAAAGACTTAATCTCCGAATCCTTCAGGGATTCTTTTTTGGGTTTAAGCCAATCACGCGTGGGCTTCCGCGCCCTACGGAGCCTCTGGAGGGGAGCCACGCCCTTGGGAACCTCCGTTTAGGGGTTTAACCTCGGCCCCCAAATTCCTGAGGACCCATGTCAACCATCCTGGCGGGGGCCAGTGTGTGTGGACTTGTCGGGGAATTGTTAATCCTTACAATACGGTGACTTAGTTATTGATTTTATTCTGGCTAAGAATAGGTGATTTTATGCTGATGAGTAAGAGGTAGTCTCTCCCTTGCAGACAGAGTATTTTGTCCGTCCATTTGCACAGAAATCCCGAGTTTTAGCCAAAACCAAAAATCCACATTTGTGGTGACCTTATTGAGTCGAGAAAAAAAAAAAAAGAGAAAAAAATTCCCCAGATTTCAATTTCTTTTGTCTGAGGGCTGTAAGACCAACATCCACAAATGAGGTCACCTTATTGAAGGGGACTTAAAAAAAAATACATAGGAAAAAAGTTACCCAGATTTCAGCCCCTTTGTCAGAGGGCCGTAAGGCCCACCGTGTCATCGCCCTAACTCGGCAGGCATCTTGTCATGCTGGCACTCCCTGATGTGGACTCTCGACTGCTCTTCCGTCTCGCCCTAACTTCTGTCGCTGAGTCTTGTCCCGCCCCAGGCCGACCTGTCACTTCCTGCCGTGCTGTGCCTGACTCCCCTCCCTCTCCCCCTCTCCCCTCTCCCTCCTCTCCCCTCCCTCCTCCTCTCCCCTCCCTCTCCCCCTCTCCCCTCTCCCTCCTCTCCCCTCCCTCCTCCTCTCCCCTCCCTCCTCCTCTCCTCTCC
>NC_134814.1:41450836-41453336 GCF_046742065.1 Oratosquilla oratoria | reverse complement strand
TCCTACTGCTACTCCTCCTCCTCCTCCTCTTCTTCTTTCTCCTCCTCCTCCTCTTCCTCCTCCTCCTCCTTCTCCTCTTCCTCCTTCTCCTCCTCCTCCTCCTCTTCCTCCTCCTCTCTTCTTCTCTTCTTTCTTTTCCTCCCAGTTCCTCCTCGCCTTCTCCCTCCCATCTACTTGTTCTCTCTCTTCCTCTTCCTCCTTCGCCCTTTCTCGTCTTCTTTTTCTTCCCCCCCCTCCCTTCCCTCTTCTGCGTTCGTGGCGGGATCCATTGCTGCTCCAACCCACACCCTGGGCTACGCGAGAGGGGAAGGAGTGGGGGGGGGGAGAGGGGAGGAGGTCGGGGCCGTGAGAGGCCAGGAGGGGACGTTAAGGGGCTGGGCGGGGGAGGGCGGGAGGGTGGGGAGACCAGAGAGGAACGTGAGAGGATGGAGTGGGGAGTGGGGGAACTCTTCAAGGGTCCTACGAATGTATGTAGAAGGCCGAAGAGGAAGACAAGGTCAAAACGGGGAAGAGGGGGGTGGGGGAGCTCTAAAGTGGGTGACGGTACGACGACCTGTGAGACCCGTGAGAGTCCGGAGGTCGGTCGGGAGAGGACGCGTGAGGACGCGTGAAGGTCCTTGGAGAGGCTGAGATGGGTTTGGGCGCGATGTGTGAGGTCCGGACTCGAACGGCGTGTGAGACTCGAGGAGGACTTCTTGAGGGTTCGTGAGAGGTCACGAGAGGTCGTGAGAGGTTAGGAGGGGGTGGGAGTGGGAAACGTGAGGTCCAGAGGTGATGTGGGAAGCCTAGTTCGGGAGATTGGGCGAGAGAGGCTGTGAGGGGGTAAAAGGGATAGGTAATAGGCTCCAAACAAGGCCACTGAGAGCCAACAGGGGATCACTATAAAGCCAATAGGAGGACGGAGAGGGGAAAGGGAGCGAGAGAGGACGAGTATAGGCCTAAATAAAAAAAAAGGAGGGGGAAGGGGGCCAAGAGAAAAAGAGAGGGCAAAAGGCATGTGTTTTGAAAATAGTAGAAAAGAGAGAGATAAAGAGGGAGGAGAGAGAGAGAGAGAGAGAGAGAGAGAGAGAGAGAGAGATACGGTCTCAGGCTTGAGGATGCTCATTCACTCGAGGTCAGGACACTTCGACCGACAGACAAGAAAGCGCCTAAAGCGGGAAGAAGGGAGGAGAGAGGATGGGGTGGGGGGGAGGATTGGAGCGCGACATGGGGAGGGGGAAGGGGGAGAGGGGAGGAAAGGAGAGGGGAGGAGACGAGAGCGGGATGATGGGGATGGGATGGGAGGAAGTAGGGTGAGATGGGGTGGAGTGAGCGGTGGCAAGGGAGGGTCAGGGTGCACGGCTAGGGAGGTCAGAGTGTACGCGGTTCGGATAACTGGGATGTCTTAGGGTGAATCAGGGTGAGACAATTAGGGAAAGGATGCCTGAGGTGTGTGTGTGTGTGTGTGTGTCTGTGTGTGTGTGTGTGTGTGTGTGTGTGTGTGTGTGTGTGTGTGTGTGTGTGTGTGTGTGTGTGTGTGTGTGTGTGTGTGTGTGTGTGTGCGTGTATTTACCTAGTTGTATTTACCTAGTTGTATTTTACGGGAAGGGGAGCTGTGTGTGTGTGTGTGTGTGTGTGTGTGTGTGTGTGTGTGTGTGTGTGTGTGTGTGTGTGTGTGTGTGTGTGTGTGTGTGTGTGTGTGTGTGTGTGTGTGTGTGTGTGTGTGTGTGTGTGTGTGTGTGTGTGTGTGTGTGTGTTTAACTAATTTTAGTATACAGGAAAGGAGCAATGCTCGTGGGTTACCGTCTTTTTCTAATCTGTGTGTTTAATAGGTGATGGTCTATGGAAAAGGATGAGGAGGTGGTAGGTGGTGGTAGAGGTGGAGTGGAGGGGGGTGGTGGTGGTGGTAGAGGTGGAGTGGAGGGGGTTGGAGTCTGAAGGAAATGGCAGGTACAGCGGACAGAACATTCAGCTTCTGTCGTACGCTGACGGAGACAGGTGAACTCCACAGTGTGGAGGTGAATTTGGAAGGGAATTGCATACGAAAGAAGAAAGTGGATCGTGTTGAGATGAGAAATAATAGGAAACCGGAGAAAATAAGATATGAGAAATGGTGTTGATTAAAGAAGAGGAGGAGAAAGAGAGAAGGTGGGGAAGAAATAGAAAAATAAAGAGAAAAATCTTATGGTGGACTTGAATGAGGGTCAAGGATTATGGATTTGGGAAGCGGGGTGGGCGGGGGGGGGACGAATTAGGACAGAAGGGTAGGGGGAACAAAGGAAAGGGAGGTTAAAATGAAGGGATAGGGGGCTAGTTATGACCGTAAATGGGAGGAAGGGAGGGAAGACGATGGGGGGAATAGCTGATCCTTCATGCATTTGAGCAGAAACACAGTGCTGACCCGACAAAATGTAGATTTTTTTATGTGACGTCATCGTCACAGCAGCTCGGAAATTTTCGGTCCAGACGTGGAACGACGGGTAATGATTTGGCTAAGAATTTAGAGAGTAATGAAGCTAGT
>NC_134814.1:41440836-41445836 GCF_046742065.1 Oratosquilla oratoria | reverse complement strand
GGGTATTTTTGTATGTTCGTTTGTACGCCAAAAAGGAAACTCTCTCTCTCTCTCTCTCTCTCTCTCTCTCTCTCTCTCTCTCTCTCTCTCTCTCTCTCTCTCTCTCTCTCTCTCTCTCTCTCTCTCTCTCTCTCTCTCTCTCTCTCTCTCTCTCTCTCTCTCTCTCTCACACACACACACACACACACACACACACACACACACACACACACACACACACACACACACACACACACACACACACACACACGCACACAATACATGTATATATGTAATGACCCAACATGCATTGAGAAACAAGCGCATAAGCAAATAGTTGCTCGAAGTCAGTTGCTCTTCCTCCTCCTCCTCCTCCTCCTCCTCCTCCTCCTCCCACTCCCTGAGAGATTTGCATAGTACACGACACAAACGTAAACACAAGCGACGGGGGCGGGGGCAGGTGACAGGTGAACGTTTGTAACTCATCGCGCATAAACGTTGCGTTTGACTGCCAACGTCGTCACGGTCGACATAGGCGCGTCGACTGTGTGTGTGTGTGTGTGTGTGTGTGTGTGTGTGTGTGTGTGTGTGTGTGTGTGTGTGTGTGTGTGTGTGTGTGTGTGTGTGTGTGTGTGTGTGTGTGTGTGTATGTGTGTGTGTGTGTGTGTGTTCGTGTGATTCACCATGGTCTTGGACCACGTGTTGGACTCATGATCAACAGCTATTTCCCTCCCGGAAGAGAGCTCAGAGCTTATATATGACCGATCCATGGGTAATGCTGTGACCTTACACGCACACACACACACCCAACTCCCTGCCCACGAGAGTTGGAATAACGACCGGCAGCGCAGCGATACTGAAATTATTCCAGCCCTGGGGGGGGATTCGAACCCGGGCCGCCGTAGTGGCAGTGCGTGTGTGTGTGTGTGTGTGTGTGTGTCTCCTGTTGACCTGTTTCTCAGTACGGGAAGTTGTGTTATTGTTGTTGGGAGTGAAGTAGGAGTCGTCCTATGGAGGAGGGAAGTGGAGAGAGGAAGGGAGGGCAAGGAGGGAGGCAATATCCGGGTAAGGAGGTACACAGGGAGTGGGGGGACTTAGGAAGTTGTTGTTCTGGGCTGTGCTTTACCAGCGTTTCCTTCCTTGAGGACATTCTCATGCTAATGTCGTATGGATAGAGAGAGAGAGAGAGAGAGAGAGAGAGAGAGAGAGAGAGAGAGAGAGAGAGAGAGAGAGAGAGAGAGAGAGAGAGAGAGGAACGACAAGGATGGGCGAGGGTGGAAGGGTGAGTAGAGGGGCAGGATGGAAGGGTGCGAGTTAGGATGGAAGGATGCGGAATGGAAAGTGGAGTGGGTGGAAGGAGGGGAGTGGAGAGGTCGGCGGGGGGGGAGGGGGAGGGGAACGGCGGCGAGCCTTGTAACGTCGAGGGATTTCCTCGCCGTGCCGGGGAAGAAGGGCATAAGTGGAAGAGGCAACCGCTGGGTGGAGGGGCGGGTGGAGGGAGGGAGGGAGGGAGGGAGTGGGGGCACGGGAGGATGAGCAGCAAGATGAAGAGGAGGGTCCATGTTAAGTAGAGGAAGAGGGGAGGTACGATACGGTGGTGTGTGCTTATATATATATATATATATATATATATATATATATATATATATATATATATATATATATATATATATATATATATATATATTGATCGGTCGTGTAGACTTTCCCGGAGTGTCAGCCGCACAGGGAAGGTGGAAAGAATGTGGAGTGAATGAGAAATATGTGGAGGAATGTGGGACGGGGGGAGTGAAATATGGAGGGAGCAGAGGAGGGAATCTCACCGGAACGCAAAGTGGAGAGTATACATGTGTGTGTGTGTGTGTGTGTGTGTGTGTGTGTGTGTGTGTGTGTGTGTGTGTGTGTGTGTGTGTGTGTGTGTGTGTGTGTGTGTGTGTGTGTGTGTGTGTGTGTGTGTGTGTGTGTGTGTGTGTGTGTGTGTGTGTGTGTGTGTGTGAGTGAAGAGAACTTTGCTGGAGTGAGGAAGTGGAGGGATATGGAGGCGTGCGAAGGGATGTGGAGGATTTGCAGGGCGAGCAATATGAGCGCGTCATTCAAGTGCTTGTTGGCCATGCGGCTCCGGCAGTATGGAGGTGGAGAGGTGGAGGTATGGAGGTGGAGGTGGCGTTTGAGGAGGCGGAGCTGGAGGTGTTAGTGGAAATGAAGGTGGAGGAGATGGAACTAGTAGTGAAGAGAGAAGTGTGGAGGTGGAGGTGTGTGGAGGTGGAAGTGGAGGTATGTGGAGGTGGGGGTGGAAGTGTTAATGGAAGTCTGAGAGATGGAATTAGTAACGGGGAGACAAGTGGAAGGAAGAGATAGAGGTAGAGATAGAGGCGATAAGAGTTGTGACGGTTATAGTTATGGTTGTAAAATTTGATGGTTATGGAGGCGGTCATAGGTATAGTGAGGGTTATGGTTGGGTGGTGATTGTGGTTGTGGGATTCAGCAAATGGGGATAATGTTATGAGTAATTGTTTTGGTGAACATGTAATGGTTGTGATTGTTATAACTGTTATCATGGATTTCAAAAACTGACGGAAGTGTTGGGTTGTAGAAGTGTACAGCAAAAGAAAAACTTGTAGAAGTTGTTAAAAAAAATCAAGGTTGTGGAAAAAATACCATCAGAACGTATGTTGTACGTTAAACGACGTAGCCAGCAGTTGTGGAACAAACCAAAGGAATTTATTTTGTGAAATTTTGCCAACGGTTGTGAAGGTATGGAGGAGAAGGTATGGAGAAGTTGGGGAGTTACGAGAACGTTGGAGATAGTATTAGAAGTTGTCAGAGTTGTGAAGAGATTGTTGGAGGCAGCAACGGAAGTTGTGAAATTGTAAGACCGTTTAAGAGATGACAGCAAAGGTTGTAAAATTGTGGGCGCGTAGAAAGTTGTAAGGTTGTAAAAGCGTCGGAAAGAATTGCTGAAGTTGTGAGAAGGAGAAGAAGAAGTAGGGGAAGAAGAGGAAGAAGAAGGAGAAGAAGAAGAACGAGGAGAAAAAGGCCGAGAAGAACGACAAGGAGATAAAGGACGAGGAACTGGAGGAGGAACAGAAGGAAAAGAAAGACGAGGAGTAGGAAGAGGAAGAGGAGGAGGAGGAGGAGGAGGAGGAGGAGGAGAGTGAACATTTGGAGACAGACAGTGGTGGAGGTTGGGTGAGGGTTGTGGAGGTGCGGAAGGTGTCGTGGAGGTTGAGTCAGTAGCAGAGATTACTGCAGCCCAGGGAGTTATGACAAGGGGCAGGAGAAACGAGCGGCTGGGCCGGGCCGCAGGGCCAACGACACTGCCAACAGTGGCCGTGACAACAATGTCACTAGTAATGCCGCGGTGCGAACCCCACCCACCACTGCCAACAGTGCCAAGACTGCAAATTTTGCCAACACTGCCAACAGTGACAACACTGCCAACAGTGATAAAACTGCTAACAATGACAACACTTACAATACTGTCAACAACGCCACTACCAACAATGCCAGGAAGAATGCCACCAGTGTTAGAAGGACTACCAACAGTGCCACCATTCGCGCCGCAGTGCCAACCGAGCCCAGCAGCCAGCGAGCTGGCGAGCGAGGGGCGGCAGAGACGCAGCTGCTGGAGAAGGATAAGAAGGAAGAGGAGGAGGAGGAGGAGGACGAGGAGGAGGAGGAGGAGGAGGAGGAGGAGGAGATGGAGAACTGAAAGCGAAAGGATGATTAGGCAGAGAAAGAGGAAATGGTGAATGAGCGAGAAAAGAAAGTAAAAGAGGAAGGAGGGGATGAGGAAGAAGAGAACGAAAAAGGAATGATATTACATGTACGAAGGGACATTATTCGCGCGGACAACAGAAAGGAGCACATGGCTTGAAGAACCGAAGCAGGCGCAGCAGAAGGGTGAGCAGGAAGCAGGAGCGCCAGACGAAATAGCAGGCGTCGCAGCAGGTAGCAGGCGTCGCAGCAGGCAGCTCAGCTGGAGTAGCGGCGGCATTAGGCCAGGACATCCTGTACGCCTTCAGCTGGAGAGCGGAGGCGTTCAGGAGGGTTCTGTTAGCGATGAAGGACGACCGAGGAGGGAGGGAGGGAGGGAGGGAGGGAGGGATGACGAAACGAAGGATAAAAAAGGAAGGCAGAGACAGGTCTGAGGAGGAGGAGGAGGAGGAGAGTGGGAAGAGGAAGAGAACAAGGGAAAGGTTGATGGGGAGAAGAAAATGGAGGAGGAAGAGGAGGAAGACAAGGAAAACCTGAGGGAGGAAGAGGAAAGGGGTTTAGGAGACGTCTGAGAAGGAAGAGAAAAGGAGGAGAAGAAGAAGAAGAAGAAAAGGAGGACGTGGTGAAGGTTGAGGAGACAGACCAAGAGTCTGAGAAAGAGCGAGAAGACAGAACTGTCCAGGACAGGAGTCTGAGGGAGACGACGGAGAAGACGGAACTGGAAACGGCGAGGACAACAGGAGGAGGAGGAGGAGGAGGAGGAGGAGGAGGAGGAGGAGGAGGAGGAGGGGAGGAGGAGGAGGAGGAGAGGAGGAGGAGGAGGAGGAGGAGGAGGAGGAGGAGGAGGAGCAGAAGGTGATACTGGACCTTCACTTTCTTCATCACCCACACCCGCATCTTTCCAGTGTCATTACTACCAGGAGAGAGGGCCTTCCCCCCTCCCCCTCCCCCTAACCTTTTTTCAGCATGGAACCCCTCCTGACCCTCCCGACCCCACTCCTGACACCCCCCCTCCACACACACACACACCACCACCACCACCACCACCACCACCACCGCCGGACACCCCCAGCAAGGAGCAAAAACACCACCACCTAAAGTCGAAAAGAAGGGAATCGGAAAATGTGACGACTGTAGCAACAGCACCACCAGCTGCAGCGACAACGGCTTCTCTCTCTCTCTCTCTTTCTCTCTCTCTCTCTCTGTCTCACACACACACACTCTCTCTCACTTTCTCTCTCTCTCTCTCTCCCCCCTCCTCTCTCTCTCTCTTTCTCTCTCTCTCTCTTTCTCTCTCTCTCTCT
>NC_134814.1:41425836-41433336 GCF_046742065.1 Oratosquilla oratoria | reverse complement strand
AAATGTTTTCAAGAACGCAAGAGATACTGAAAGTACGACAGAAGCCTTACGCTTGCGCAGAGGAACGCAAGAGCAAACACAGAAACCTGAGCCAGCGTCTGGGGTGAGGGTGGGGGTTCAGCGAGTGTTTAGGGGAGTTATAGGGAGTACGCGGGATTCGTGCAAGTCCTCAGAACTTCGTCATTCCTCCCTCGGGAACCGCAGCAGCAAGAGCATCCGGCGTGAGAAAGACTAAAAAAAAAAAAAAAAAAAAAAAAAAATATCAAGCGTGTGGTGACGTAAGCATAGGTACGAAGTCTGAGGAGGCACAGAAAGAGGTGAGATAGCGTGAGACGGGAGGAAGGTGCGGCACTGTGAGAGCGCGTGAGGTGGCGTGGAGGTCGAGTGCAGCAAGGTGTGAGATCGCGTGGGAAGGCGTGAGGGACCCTCGCTAGTGGGACGTCGCAGCCGAGGGAGAGGAGGAGGAGGAGGAGGAGGAGGTGGAGGAGGAGGAGGAACTTAAGAAGGAGATAGGGAGAGGATGTAGAGGAGGAGGAGGAAGAAAGGGAGGGAAAGGGGAGAAAACGGAGAGGTAGGGGGAAGAGAAGAGAGGAGAAGGGGAAAAGGTTTAAGAATGAGGAAAGGAAGGAGTAAGAGGAGGAGGAGGAGAGGAAGAAGAAGAAGAAGAAGAAGAAGAAATGGAAACGAGAAGAAAGAGATGGAGAAAGAGGAAGAAATGGAGAAGATGGAAGAGGTGCAGAAGGAGGAGAAGGAGAAGGGGAATTTGGAGGAAGAGAAGTAAAAATAGAGGAGGAGGAGGAGGAGGAGGAGGAGGAGGAGGAGGAGGAGGAGGAGGAGGAGGAGGGAGTGCGAGGACCTTTCCAGGCCGCTGCCGCCGCCGCCGTCGCCGCCGCCGGTTCTCCGACACGACACATTGGCGGCCGCCGGACGCAATCGGACACGCCAGCGGGAACGAACGAAGACACGCACGAACGCACGCACGAACGAACCCCGCGGGCCGGGACCGACAAACAAGACGGCCGACAAGCAGGACTGACAAACCAGCAAGGTCCTGGGCAGCAAGCCAGGCACACGCACACGCACACGCACACTCACACGCACACATGCGTGTGAGTGTTTGTATGAGTTAGAGAAATAGCGTGGAGGGAGAAAACGAGAGAGAAAGAAAAAATAGAAAAAAGAAAGAAATAGATTGCACTTTGGAAAAAAAAGAGAAGAAATAGAGGGGACAGACAGAGAGGGAGAGAGATAGATAGATAGATAGATAGATAGATAGAGAGAGAGAGAGAGAGAGAGAGAGAGAGAGAGAGAGAGAGAGAGAGAGAGAGAGAGAGAGAGAGAGAGAGATAGATAGGGAGAGAGAGATAGATAGATAGATAGATAGATAGATAGATAGAGAGAGAGAGAGAGAGAGAGAGAGAGAGAGAGAGAGAGAGAGAGAGAGAGAGAGAGAGAGAGAGAGAGAGGACGGACGCAGATAGACACACAGGCATACTGATGACAAATAAACAAACAGACAAGCAGGCATACAGACATACAGACAGATAACTTGGCCGATAAGATGACAAATCAACAGACAGGTTGACAGACAGAGAGACAGGCAAACAGACGGACGGACATGCCGCACTCAGCCTGTTGGCTAACCAAGTAGGCAAAGAAGCAAACAAACGACTAAGTCTTCCCGGTCGGGTCCGGCCTCCCCCCTCCCCCTCCCCCTCCTCCTCCTCCCCAAGCCCAGCTCAGCGCACCGACCGACCGACCGAGCGAAAGACCGACAGACACGCAAACAAGCAAACTTCGACGCGGCGCGAAAGTGGGCAATCATGGGGGACGTCGCGTGAAACGACTCGCAGGGGGGAGACTCAGACGACTTCAATGACGAAGACGACGACGACCACGACGACCACGAAGACGACTACGAGGGCGATTACCAAGACGACTACGAAGACGAATATGAAGCCGACTCCGCAGGCGAAGGCTAAGTCGACTCCGAAGAAGACTCCAAAGACGACTAAGAAGACGACTACAAAGACGGCTCTGACGACCTTCGGCACCGGCTACAATTCCTCGACTCTTGTCGCGCGGCGGCAGCGACGGCCACTGGGACCCCAATAATCGCCCCCGGGGAAGTCTGAGATGGGCCCCTCCCGGCGGCGTTGTAAAAGGGTCTTAGGGTCGGGGGGGTGGGGAGGAGACAAGATCATGGGGGACTAGACTCGAAGAGATAAAGACCAACCGGAGGGTAGATTCGGAAGACCAGATAACAGACACTTGGGAAAGATCAGGCCGCGAGGGACGGTCTGGTCTGAGCTTCTGGCCTGGTCTTCTGGGGGCTTCTGCCCTGGTCTTCTGGTCTCCCCTTGCCTGGCCTGGTCTCATTTGACCGGTTGGTACGGATCTCATGATGGTCTAGACTCTGGTCTGGTCTGACCGGCCAACCCGGACCTCCATGATGGCCGGCACAACCGGCTGCCTAAGCGACCGTCAAGGGTAATGCGGTTAGTGCCGGCATGTCGCAGTTAAATCTAAAAGACGACTTAACGCCGGTTTAAGCCGTGCCAGGAATCATAAGAAGGGGGGCGGCGGGAGGGGGAAGGGGGAGGGGGGAAGGGGGAGGGGAGACTATTATCATCTTTAGTTCGGTAACACGCTCTATATGGACAAGGGAGGAGAATCCATGAACTACATTTAGTGCGATTACGTTTTTTTTTCTTTCTTTTTTTTTGTCGTGCGATTTTATTCAACAGAAAAGATTGATTCCTTGTTTGGAGAGCATCTCGATTGACTCCCTTTAGGGTTGGAACCGGAAATACCAAGATCAAGCCAAGACATGGCTGTGATACTTACGAGGATAAAAAACAAGACATGACTGTGATACTTACGAAGATAAGATCTGAGTCCTTTCAACAGAGGGCAAGTTACATCTCACATACCCAAGACAAAAGGGCCCCAGGAAAAAAAAAGAAAAGAAAAAAAAGGCAAAGTTGAATAAATGGTCTGGTGGCAAACAGAACAAACATATAAATCAGTGCCAGTGAAAGGGTGAACACCTGCTTTAGTGACGCTCCTTATATGCTTTCTTCTGGTTAACGATAGATGAATTATTCAGAATTGTGGGTGAATGAGGGGAGGTAGTTAGCGGACCATGCGACACGCTTAGGCTGTAGTGTGTCAAGGGCAGTGAATTCCAAGGACAACGTGGACCTAAGATTATTATTTGTTAGGTTAAATGTCTTTGCGTGTACAGGTGCGTAGGTGTGTGTGTGTGTGTGTGTGTGTGTGTGTGTGTGTGTGTGTGTGTGTGTGTGTGTGTGTGTGTGTGTGTGTGTGTGTGTGTGTGTGTGTGTGTGTGTGTGTGTGTGTGTGTGTGTGAGTGTGTGTGTGTGTGTGTGTGTGAAGTGTCTGTCCGTGTGTGTGTGTGTGTGTGTGTGTGTGTGTGTGTGTGTGTGTGTGTGTGTGTGTGTGTGTGTGTGTGTGTGTGTGTGTGTGTGTGTGTGTGTGTGTGTGTGTGTGTGTGTGTGTGTGTGTGTGTGTGTGTGTGATTCACCGTTGTCTTGGATCACGTGTTGTTGGACTCGTGATCGACAGCTATTTCCCTCCCGTAAGAGAGCTCAGAGCTCATATATGACCGATCTATGGGTAATATTGTGACCTTACACTCACACACACACACACACACACACACACACACACACACACACACACACACACACACACACACACACACACACACACACACACACACACACACACACACACACACACACACACACACACACACACACACACACACACACACACACACACACACACACACACACACACACACCCAGCTCCCTGCCCACGAGAGTTGGAGTAACGATTCGCAGCGCAGCGATACTGAAATTATTTCAGCCCTGGGCAGGATTCGAACCCGGACCGTCATAGTGGCGGTCGAGAACTCTACCACTGCGCCATCGAGAGTGTGTGTGTGTGTGTGTGTGTGTGTGTGTGTGTGTGTGTGTGTGTGTGTGTGTGTGTGTGTGTGTGTGTGTGTGTGTGTGTGTGTGTGTGTGTGCGTGCATGCATGCTTGGGATAGTGCGTTCGTAGCGCGGTGCAGTGCTGTTGCGGTGTAAGAGATGGAGGCCGTGTTTGCAAAGGGCAGGAAGGCGGGCAAGGGCAATGTCCAGGTTAGCTGCGAGGAGGAGGAGGAGAAGGAGGAGGAGGAGGAGGAAGTGGAGAGGAAGGCAGGCAGGCAGGCAGGCAGGTAGGTAAGACGAGGCGGTGGCGGTGGCGGTGGCAGGAGTAATGTTGGTGGTAATGCTGGTGTTTGGTGTTTGTGTTCGCAGTGGTGATGAAGAACCAGGAACCGAGAGGGAGGGGCAAAAGCAGCCAGACGAAGCGAGGGGCAAGAGCTGCCTCAGGGGGACAAGGAGCGCGGGTTGGCTCGGAAGAGGAGGAGGAGGAGGAAGAGGAGGAAGAGGAGGATTGTTGGTGCCAGGAGAGATCGAAGGAGTAACTGCCTCGGACCCCTCAGGGATCAAATGGACAAAACGGGTCCATTGGGGAGCCAAAGAACACCTTGGGAGAGCGCGGCGGAACCTCAGGGGCTGTTGAGGCCAATGAACATGGGCAGGGGATGTGTGTGTGTGTGTGTGTGTGTGTGTGTGTGTGTGTGTGTGTGTGTGTGTGTGTGTGTGTGTGTGTGTGTGTGTGTGAGAGAGAGAGAGAGAGAGAGAGAGAGAGAGAGAGAGAGAGAGAGAGAGAGAGAGCGTGTGAACGAACTCCCTTATGAAGTCCAGTAGATCCCCTGGGAACGAGGAACAAGACAGAGGAACTGGCCATGGCAAAAGAAAGTATAGGCAAGACCAGAGGTCAGGGGCAAGAAAGGGGGAAAATAGGACCAAGAAAGACGAGCAGAGGGGCAAAAAAAATGTATTTAGAGATAACAAGGGGCAATAAGGGGCAGGGACTAGGGGGGCAAGAGGGCAAAGAAGGATGAGAGTGGCTAGTGGACCATAAGCAGAGTGGCTAAGGTAGGAACGACGCACAGTGAGGGAGAGGAAGAGGAGGAGGAGGAGGAAGAGGGAGGGGACGAGGAGAGGGAAGGGACGATGTGCAGGCTTGGAGGAGGGGAGGGGAGGGGGCGGGGAGGAGGCGTGGTGGGGTGACGAGGCAGACGCCCTGATGGAGAGAGAGTGCCATTAGGGATGGAGGGTGGAGTTCCCTTAGGCGTGGAGTTGGAGGAAGAAGAAGAAGAGGAGGAGGAGGAGGAGGAGGAGAAGGAGGAGGAGGAGGAAGAGGAAGAGGGATAGGGAGGGAGAAAGTGAAGGAGGAGGGTGAGAAAGAGTGACGAACGGGGAGGGGAAGAAAAGGAAGACGGTTAGGAGGAAGAGGAGTAAAAGGTGGAAGTATAGAGGTAGAAGAAGGAGACGAGCGAAAGAAACGAGGGGAAGGAGGCAGTGCCATTGGTCGTGGGATGACTGCCAGGAGTGCCTGAAGAGGAGGAGGAGGAGGAGGAGGAGGAGGAGGAGGAGGAGGAGGAGGAGGAGGAAGAGGGGGATGGGCAAGGGCGTCAGAGGGGAGAGAAGACGAGGGGATCGGTAGGAAGAGGGTGGGAGTCTCGGGGATAATGTGGGTCAGTGAGGGGGGGGAGGGGGGAGGGGGTGCCAGCCTTGCTCGCTGGGGAAGGGCGGGATGGATCCAGCTGCTCGAAGCAACCATCTGCAGCAAGCGGCGGTGGGGAGAGGGGAGAAGAGAAGAGAAGGAAGGGGAAGAACGGGGGCCAGCTGCGGTCGGCAGCCGTAGGAAGGAGGGGTCAGATAGACACAGGAGACCAACTGTGGTAGACACGAGCCTCGTGAAGTAGTTCAGGGGGGAAGGGGGAAAAGGAGGAGGAGGAGGACGGGGACGAGGAGGCGTTGGGAAATGGAGGCGGAAAGGGAGACGGTATGTAAGGGTGGATCGGGTAAGCGGGAGGAGGGTGGAGGGTGGAGGGTGAAGGGTGGAGGGGGGAAGGGAGGAGGTGCAGCAGTAAAGTGACCACGACGCTGCTCGCATGAATGCGAGGGGCGTCCTCTGTGATTAGACGGCTACCGCTGCCGCCGCCGCCGCCACCACCACCACCACCACCACCACCACCACCGCAACCACAAAAATACTAGCCATTACTAGCACCACCATCGGCACCACTTCCGATATAGGTTTAAAAGCCTGAACCACAAACACCGCCATTACTAATACCACAAAACACTTCATCCTTACTCCCACCACCAACGCCTCCACTAACACCATTTCATATGTGTTGAACACCATTACCACCTCCATCTCCAACACCAACTCCACCACAGTCGCATGGGTCCTTGGTACCCCCGTGCCGCCTTCACGTCTAGAAGGGAACAACAACATCAACAACAACAGACGCGAGGATCGTAGACGACTGCCAAGGGGAGAAGAAAGGGGACCAGGAGTGGATGAGGGGAAACGGGAAGCGGCAAGGGGGGAAGGGTGGGGGGGAGGAGTAGGGGACGGCAAGCGGCAAGCGGCAAGGGAACAGCACCGAGGGGGAAGAAAGGTCAAGGGAGGGAAGGAGGAGGGTCGAGCTACTGCGTCTGGAGGCGAGGAAGGGTGGAAGGAGGGAGAGACGACGAGAAGGAGAGATTGCTGGTCGCTGAGAAGGGAGGGAGGGAAGCCTAAGGAGGGAACTGAGGTGGAGGAGGAGGAGGAGGAGGAGGAGGGAGGAGGGAGGAGGGAGGAGGGAGGGTTATTGGAGAGACCAGAGGTGCCGGAAGGGAGCAACGGGGGGGGGGAGATACGTGTCAAAAGGTGTCGCTGGGGAAGACGGCGAGAAAGGGGAGAGGAGGAGGAGGAGGAGGAGGAGGGAGGGAGGGAGGGAGGGGGAGGGGAGAGGAGTGGGTGTTTGTGTTGGGGGTTCTGATGCAGTAGTGAGTGCTGGTCGAGAGAGAGAGAAAAAAAGAGAGGCAAGTGGGGGAGAGAGGAATGGAAACTGCAGGAGATAAAACAGGGAAGGGAGAGAGAGAGAGAGAGAGAGAGAGAGAGAGAGAGAGAGAGAGAGAGAGAGAGAGAGAGAGAGAGAGAGAGAGGAATGAAACAGGATTGCAAAATATCATTAAATGCCATAAAGAAGAGAGTAAGTCTAAAGAAAAATATACATTTTGGGATCGTGGGATTGTGGGATTTAGGGAACGCAGTAGGATGCCAACAGTGACGTCATACAGAAGTGGGAAGTGATGACGCGTGAGGGCGTAGTTGAGGGATTGAGTGGAAGGGGAGTAGAGGGAACAGTGATAGCTATTTGGACCAAGAGGGGCTGGTGGAGGGGGATTGATGGATGATAAGAGTGGAAATGGAAAGGGAAGGGTTCGTGAGTTTAAACACTGTCAAGTAATACAGATTTTATTCTGGCGAAAAATAGACGATTTTATTCAGTTGAGAGGGTCTCAATGGATCAAGACTTCCCACAGCAAGTTGTCCGTACCCCTCCTCGGCTCCCCCCCCCC
>NC_134814.1:41422462-41425336 GCF_046742065.1 Oratosquilla oratoria | reverse complement strand
TTTCGTCGGAAGGATAGTTCTTGTTGTTGCTGTTGTTGTTGTATTTTTCTTGCTTTGTTGGTGGTGGCATTGTTTGCGTTCTTGTTGTTGTTTGTGGTGATGGTGGTGGGGCTGTTGTTGATGCGTGTTGGTGGTGTTTGTGTTATTGTTCCTATTGGTGGTGGTGTCACTGGTGCTGACGTTGAACGGTATGGTGAAAGTGTGACAATAACGAGGATAGTGAAGGAGAGTGTAGGTGATGGTGACGAATGTGGTAGCTTGTGTGGTGTCGGTAATGGTGCTACTTGTGGTATTGGTGCCTTGGGATCCCGCAGTGAGAAGAGGGACATGAAATTGTGATAGCGAAGGCGGGGGAGGCTAGGAAGGGGAGGGACTCGCCTGTGGGCGTGAGTTGGGGGGGATGGAGGGAGGGAGGAAGGGAGTGAGAGAGTGCACGGCTCTTAAATGCGCCACCGTGATGGCGGGTGGGAAGCAGGGAGGGGTAGGGGGTGGGCGTGCGGGTGGGGGTGTGTGCGTGCGTGATGCCTCTACAGTTAACGAGTTGGGAAGCTCGAGGGGCGGGCCAGGGGAGGAGGAGTGAGTGACAGGAGGAAGAGATGAGGGAGAGCAGGAAGGGCAGGAGGGAGGAGGGTTAGGGCTCCTGGATCTTGCTGCGGCGGCAGAGGAGGAGGATGAGGCAGGAGCGGAGAGATGTAATGGCACTGACGAGTGTCATTTCAGACAAGCATGTTGAGCAGCGGCGAGGGAGAGAAAGAGCGAGAAGGAAGGAAGGAAGGAAAAGGAGAGGGAGGGGAGGGAGGAAAGGGAGAGTGAGGGGAAGGACAAGTAGAGGGAGAAAGAGAAAGAGAGAGGGGGAAGTAGTGAGAGAAGGAGAGGGGGTTTGCGTGAGAGGTTGATTGACGTGAGAGAAGGGCTGGGGCACGGAGCGTGACGTCGCTTGTTCCTGAGGAGGGGGCCAGGAGTTTGCCTGTGTGTGTGTGTGTGTGTGTGTGTGTGTGTGTGTGTGTGTGTGTGTGTGTGTGTGTGTGTGTGTGTGTGTGTGTGTGTGTGTGTGTGTGTGTGTGTGTGTGTGTGTGTGTGTGTGTGTGTGTGTGTGTGTGTGTGTGTGTGTGTGTGTGTGTGTGTGTGTGTGTGTGTGTGTGTGTGTGTGTGTCTGTGTGTCTCTGTGTGTGTGTGCGTGCGTGCGTACGTGCTTGTATTCAAAGATAATTCTCGTGAGACTGCATAGAGTGAGACCATGGTACCGCCGGGGCGTCTGAGTGTGAAATGTGAGAACGAAAGAAGACGGAGGAAGTGAAATCACAAGGAAAAAAACGAAAGCAATGATGTTGGTGAGGAGACGAGGGCGGGGTGAGAGGGAGGGGAGGAAGAGCCGAGAAGAAAGAGACAGGGAAAGGGAAGAGGAGGAAGGAGGAAGGAGGAAGGAGGAGAGAGGTTCCTGTTAGGGTTAAAGGAGGAGAGGGAGGATGTGAAGGAGGAACGGATGGATGAATGGAGGGAGGGAGGAAGGAAGAGAGGGGAGGGTGGGAGGGAGGGAGGTAGGGAGTGGGAGGGGGAGTTGGTGGGTGTCAGAAGGTGTTGTGTCCGCTGCTATGTTGAAGCTTATCGATTTGTCCTCTGCTGGCGTTTAATTGTTGCAGCCAGCCGCCGCCGCCGCCACCGCCATCATCACTTGCCACCTTCCCACCCTCTTGCCACCCTGGCTGATTGCCACCCATACCGCTCCGTTACCGCCTTCTGAACCGCGGCCGGCCGACAGTCTCCGCCGTCTTCGTCAGCAACTGACCCGCCGCCTCACTCCGCCTCTTTTGGCCTCAACCCCTCCCTCTCTCCCTCCCCCCCCACACCATTCCCTTCCTCCCCCCACCCACCCCTCCCTCCCTCCCTCCCTCCCTCCCTCCCCCTCCCACCTCTTTACCGCCTTGCCGCTCTCGCTACTTGACGTCTGGACCGCTTAATTACAGATCAGCTGTTGCTTCCTCAGCCGACCCGCGTCTGTCTCTAACCACCGCTTGCCGCTTCCTTTTCCTCCTCCTCCTCCTCCTCTTCCTCCTCCCTCTACTTCTTCTCTTCTTCTTCTTCTTCCTCGTCCTTCTTTTCCTCCTTCTACTCTCCTTTTCCTCCTACTCTTCCTCCTTTTTTTGCCGTTTTTCTTTCTTCTCCTCCTCTTCCCCCCCCCCCCGTCTTCCTCCTCCACCTCTTCGTTCTCGAGGGCGGTTACCGACCGTTTTAACCGACCCGTCAAACGCTTCTGGGAACGCCTCTGACCCCCTTCCCCCCCCCCCCTTCGCGGTTGCTAACTCCGAAGAGCCTGTCGTACCCGCTTACCATTCGCCCGATTTACCACCATTTCCCGTTAGTTTCCATCACACTAACCACTTCGATCTGTCTCCTTGTCATTATCCTTCCCATCGCATACCTCTTCCTCCGCCTCCTCCTCCTCCTCCTCCTCCTCCTCCTACTCCTCTTCCTTTGTCTCCTCCCCCTTCTCTTCCTTCCCCTCCTTTTTCCTCTTTCTCTTCTTCCTATTCCTCCTTATCTTCTCTCCTCCTCTTTCTCTTCCTCTTTCTACCCTTCTCTTCCTCCACCTCCTCCTCCTCCTCCTACTACTACTACTACTATTACTACTACTACTACTACTACTACTACTACTACTACTACTACTACTACTACTACTACTACTACTACTACTACTACTACTACTACTACTACTACTACTACTTTTTTTTACTACTACTACTACTACCACTTTTTTTACTACTACAACCACTACTACTACTACTACTGCTACTACTACCAATACTACTACTACTACTATTTCGACCTCCCTTCTTCCTCTCCACCGTCCTTTTGTTTACCTTCGGTACCTGCATT
>NC_134814.1:41392462-41417462 GCF_046742065.1 Oratosquilla oratoria | reverse complement strand
GTTCAAGAACAGGTCAGGAAAGTTCACTCCAATTCGTACCATGTGCGTATGTGTGCGTGTGTATGTATGTGTGTGCGTGTGTATGTATGTGTGTGTATGTGTGTGTGTGTGTATGTGTGTGTGTGTGTGTGTACGTGTGTGTGTGTGTGTGCACGCGCACATATATGTGTGTATGTTGTTACCAATGGCTTTCGTCTTGCTGGCACTTCCGACTTGCTTCCTCTAGCTGGTTCGTTCTCTCCCCCTTTGCAAGACACATCCTCTCCCCTCTCCCCTCTCCCCTCTCCCCTCTCCCCTCTCCCCTCTCCCCTCTCCCCTCTCCCCTCTCCCCTCCAATTCCCAGCTCTTGCTCCACGTTCATTGCACGACGTTCCTCCTCCTGCCGCCACCTCCCTTTCGCTCCTCACGTTCGTCGAAGAACGACCATGCCCTTCTTGTTTGCAATCCCCCGTTCCCTGCATAAGACTCCCGCCTGTCTTCCTCCTCCTCCTCCTCCTCCTCACCCTCACAGTCGGTCCCCACCCTTCCTCTCCCGTCCCCTTCCTCTCCCGTCCCCTTCCTCCCCTCCCCTTTGTCAGTCCCCCTCTCCCCCTCCCCCTCCCCCTCCCCCTCCCCCGCGTCTCGTCGCGACCTCTCCGAGTCCCCCTTCTTCTTTTCTTCTTATTCTTTTCTTCTTTTTCTTTGTCTTCACCTTTTGCCTTCGTCTGTCTCCGTGTGTCCTCGTCCTTCTGCCTTTCTTATTCTTATTCTTCGTCTACTTCTCCTTCATTTCCCTCTTCTTCGTCCTCTTGGTCTTCTTCTTCTTCGTCTTCTCGTTTATTTCCATCTTCTTCGTCTTCTTCTTCATCTTCATTTTTACATCTCCGTTTTCATCTCCTGCGTGTTCGTCTTCTTCTTGGTCTCGTTCTTCTTCTTCTTCTTGTTTTTCTTCTCCTTGATCATTATCTTCTTCTTCAACACATTTCCTCTCCCCAAACTTCTCTTCTTTCGATTCTTTGCTTTCTCATTTTAATATTTCTTCTCTAGTTGACGCTAATGCACAGTAATCCTTTCCCAGTTCCTCTTCCTTTTCTTCTTCCTCTTACTCTTCCCTCCTCCTTCTTCTTCCTCCTTCTTCTTCCTCCTTCTTCTTCTTATACTCGAATCGTTCTCTTCCTCTTCTACCTTCTCATCATGGTTCTTCCTCCAGTCACTTTTCTTCTACCTTACCTCCACGCTTCTCCCCCTCGGCCTTCTTCCCCCCTCCCCCTCCCTCCCCCCTCCCTCCCCTCCCTCCCTCCCCCCTCCCCCCCTCTCTCCTTGCCGCTTCGTGCAAGAAAGGCCATGGTTGGAGCGTGTGGTCATGATTACATGGTTTTCAGACGTCAACACCCGCTCCCCCTCCCGCCCTCCCTCCCTCCCTCCCTACCCCATTTCCTCCTCCTCCCTCCCTCCCTCCCTCCCCCTTCCTTCCCCCTCCCTCCCTACTTCAACACCACCACAATCCCCAGCATGGCTCTCACCTCTGTTCTCCACAAATTCCTGAAGCTTCTTTGACCCCTTCATTCCATTACATTCCTACTCACCCCCTTCCAACCCATCTTCCTCTACTCCCTCCCTACCCTTCCGTATCCCATCCCCTCACCTTTATTTTCTTCATCTTAATTTCATTTCACTTCTCTTCCTCTTCCACCTTCGTCATCTTCCCCCTACTCCCCATCCTCCTCGTTCTTCTGTATTCATTTTCATCCCCTAACGCTTCTTAATCGTCACTGATTTACCTTCTCTCTCTCCTTCTCCTCCACTCATTATCTCCTTCCTCCTCTTCCTCCCCCTCTTCCTCGTTCTCCTATTATTCCTGCCCCTCCTCCTCCGCCATTTCCTTCTTATTCTCCTTCTCCTCCCCCTCACATCTTCCACCTCCTCCTACTTCTGTCCACTCTTGCTCCTTCCTCCCCCCTTCGTACTCCTGCCTTCGTCTTCAGTTTTATTTTTCTGTTCTCGCTGTTCCATACCCTTGTTCTCATTCTTCTCGCATCCCCTTCCTTATTTTACTTTCTTTTATTGCTTCGTGTCTTCTCTCTCTTTCTCTTTTTCTTTGGTATACGGCACGTATATGCGCGCACACACGTACACACGTACACACACACACACACACACACACACACACACACACACACACACACACACACACACACACACACACACACACACACACACACACACACACACACACACACACACACACACACACACACACACACACACACACGCACACACGCACACACACACACACACACACACACACACACACACACACACACACACACACACACACACACACACACACACACACACACACACACACACACACTGCTGCTGCTATGTATGAACATCCTGACAGGTTCGTCGGTCAGGTCTTGGCATTTTGGTCACCTGTGGCCTTCCTGGCTATTTGGTCCCCGTGGTAAGTCCAACAAGGGCCTTAGGACCTTCGTCCTTCGCATTGGCCCTTACGCGGTACTTAGCAGGGAATCCCCGGGGTGAGGTGGGGTGAGGGGTCCCTTGGCTTTTCTATTCTTTGATGTTTTTTTTTTTCTGTCCCCTCACATTGTAGGTCGTCTCTCAACTGAATCAAATTGTCTGGCGTCAGGTAGAAGATAGTTGCGTGATATTGCTCATAAGGATAGAAACGCTGGTAAACTATAGTCCAAAACAATATATGTAAAGGTTGAAGTAGACTTGACTGTTTCGCTGCGAAGGCTACCCTCAATAGGGTGGAAATCATCGTCCGGTGTTAGCTAGAATAGAACCTGTAAGGATTGTTGTGTTAAACGGGATGATGCTTTCGTCTTCCTGTCCACATTTTCTCCTTGTCTATTCCCCTGTCTCCTTTCCATCTTTTTCTCCTGTTGCTTTCTGTTGACTTCGTCTTCTTCATCATGTTCTATCCTCTCTCGTTCTCCTTCTCCCTTACACGCACTCTCCTCTCCTTCTTTCTCTAGTTTCTTATTTTCTTCTTCTTGATCTAAAATTTGCTTTCATATTCGTTTTCCTTTCTACTGCGAATTCTTTGCAGTTCTCTCACTTATGAATTATGTTGTAGCCCTATACGATCAATATTATTGCACAATATTCAGTATTGTGCAATATTATTGACGGTGTACGGATGGTATTGGAGAATGATACAATATATTGAGGGCATTAAATGTACATGGCAAACACGTGTGCTTCTTCAATGCTATTCCTATATCGTCAATAACATCGTACAATTTGGAATATTGCGCAATATTATTGATCGTGTAGGACCCGCTCTAGTGTGCATCATGCACTGTTACTCAACACATCTCTACATGTAACCTATCCAAACAGTAGTAAGAACCCTTCAATTCTCACCTAAAGGGTCAACTTATTCAATCTCCCTCCATCTTCCTCCATCTCCCTCCATATCACGAGTCGCACTCCAACGCCTCTCCAATACCAGACATCACAGAAATATTGGAGATATGTATCGTATAGCAGTCTACTGTCTCTAAGTACATACTAATTCACAGATGTCTTCTCTGTACTCGTGTATCACAAGAAAGGCACGCTGCAACACAAGAGAAAAAATCTCCATAGTACCGTAACTTCAATAACTTAAAAGTAAATAATACAAACCCAACCATGCAACGCTGCATAGCGCCTCTCCAACACCTTTGCACCACCTATCAGCAACCTGTAATATCTCTATAGTTCGTTAACATACTGAAACAACACGTTATGGAAAATGTTTATACCTTAGCGCATTAGAATCACCTTATGCTGATCAATGGAAGATGTCATCAGGCAAAACATTTAGCCCAATCATTGTTATTTACAACTTACTTGCGCTGGCTAGGACCAGTCGACTTTATTCAGATGAGAGGAACACATTCTACAACGAATGGGCTAATGCTAAGAAATGATTCTGTGGCAGACTTATTGGTCTGTTATGGTGCCAAATGGTTAAAAAAGGAAAAGAAAGTGAGATAATATAGTATATCGCATTGCGAACCCAAGGAGACCCTACGGTTGTAGTACATGCGCTCACCTTCGCAGGATGTTCATTGCAGTCATTGACCCAGCGGCCCACCGGGACCCTACACGGATCGAAGAGTCCGCCCCTCAGCTGAATAAAACCATCGTGCATTGGCCGGAACGTAATGAGAAGCCTATCACCATGTTCAAGGTGTTAATGTTGAGATTAACTCCCTCTGTTTGCTTGGGTCTCGAGCTCTCGGCGCAAGTGCCTCCTTTGGGAACGAGACACCGCGGGATTATATTGCCCACCGTGATTGACTTGCACGTGGTAGCTCCCGGGAGACCGCCGGACGGTCTGCGTTCTCCTTTAGGTCTTCTGACAAAGCGGAGTGGGAAGCAGGGACCGAGAGAGAGAGAGAGAGAGAGAGAGAGAGAGAGAGAGAGAGAGAGAGAGAGAGAGAGAGAGAGAGAGAGGGGGAGGGTTTCAGCATTGAGAGGCCCCTCGGGTTGCGCGAGACAGGGATCAGGATCCTCTCCGTGCCAAGGGGGTGCCACCGGAGTGCCTATTTATTATTCAGTGCCAAGGAGATCATTGAACTACCTGGAGATGCTATCAGATGTCACATGGTGACATTGATTGCAGTCGCATGCTGTAGATTGTCAGACGGATGTTGATAGTGTCCTTGGCTGTAATGTGGTTCTCCTGAATGCCAGAACAACTGTCACGATGCGATAAGACCATTTCATGACACCGTAAGGAGCCACTGTGTCAGAGCATGGCTCTACGAGACCACAATGTACACTTACCAAGAGCTGAGCCTGTTAACCTCTTAATAGGGTACGTCTCTTCCCGACTCGAAATGAAGTAATTGAAGCTGTTAGATCTTCTTCTTTTTATTCTTATTCTTTCTTCAAGAATAAAAATGTGGTATAGCAGAAGCGTGCAAGCATGTTTATGTACGTTCACTTAAAGACGTCTGCCTGATATTCCTCTCCCTACTGTGAGCAAATGACGAGAGATAGTTCGAGGTGTTGGCAACTGTGCACTGAAGCGTTTCCTCCGTGCAGCTAGAACCTTAGTATCAAAGGTACTATTATCACACTTATCACACCTTGGGGTTACGTGATTGAGGCTGCCATGTGGCACTATACAGAGATTGTACCCATTATACCTCTAAAGGGAGGGTGAACGCAGTAGGGCTATATTCAAGCTCGTTTATCAAATCCTCTGTGTCATTTCCTAGACGACATGATGCGACGATTTTATGACATCATTATTTTCGTCTTATTCAATGACGTCATCCCCCTTGAACAACGATGACGTCATGGGAGATGTTCAAGCTCTTCTTATGTTTTCCAAACATCGATACTGAAGACATATTAGGCCTTTCGGCGGCGACGAGAAACGACCTTGAATACGGGTCGTAGTGGCGGAGATAAGGGGCCGAGGGGTATGTACCGGTGATATGGGACCGAGGGGGAGTGCCGGAGATATGGGTCTGAGGGGAAGAAGGTCCGCTTGGGAAGGCAGTCCCCCTGATGGGGCAATGTAGGCCGCTCTGCACGAGAGCGCCCTCTTCGGCTTGTTTAATGGGTTTGTGTGTGTGTGTGTGTGTGTGTGTGTGTGTGTGTGTGTGTGTGTGTGTGTGTGTGTGTGTGTGTGTGTGTGTGTGTGTGTGTGTGTGTGTGTGTGTGTGTGTGTGTGTGTGTGTGTGTGTGTGTGTGTGTGTGTGTGTGTGTGTGTGTGTGTGTTTATGTTTGTGTGTATGTGTTTATACGCACATGATACATATATACATACATACATATGCACACATGCATAAATCTATAAATCTATACGCGTAAACACGCATGCCTACATGCATACACTTATACATAATATATACGTACATGCATAAGTGCATAAATAAACACATGCATATGTAAATAGATACATGCATATGCATACTTACACGCACCTAAACACATTTATACGTGTACATACATACATACATACTCACAAATATACATACATACACTCAGGTATACATACATAGATACATATATACATATATGCATACATACATGCATACATACATACATACATACATACATACATACATACATACATACATACATACATACATACATACATACATACATACATACATACATACATACATACATACATACACACACACGCGTACACTTTTTTTGACAAAGAGCACTGGCAACTGATGGCCTTTGACGTTTTTTCGCGCCACTCTTTGGGGCCAAATCTCTTGTTTTCATTTTTAAATATAAATATATTTTTTCATTTCCTGGCCATAAAGGTATGCGAAGGCAGGGGAAGGGGCCGGAATTTTTCGGTTTGTGTTTCATAAAGCTTCATCCTCTTCGGCTGCTTACTCTGACCCTACACCACAGTTGTGTCGAGTGTATTGGGGAAGGGGGGCAGTTGATACTTCACTATGCGTGGGGTGGTTCCTTTCGGCTGAATAAAATCGCCTGGAGGTAGCCAGGACGAAGTTCTGAAAGTCCTGCAAGAACTGAAATGGTTAATCAAGAGCTTTACATGACAGAAGTTTTGATTCCATTGGGTCTTGCAGGGAAAGGGGGTTAGGTCTTCAAAAACTGAATGAAATAATTTGACTCAAAAAAAAAAAAAAAAAAACTAGTTCCATCATATTTGAGATGACTAAAACTTGTTGTGAATTCCGTTTTTTCCTCGTTGTGATGATCTGGACAGTGTGATGAACCACACCCACGTAGTGAACAGTATGGTTTCCTGCCACGAAAGGTGTGGTGGACTGTGGTGGCATTGTTGTGCACAGGAGGCATGCGGCACGCGGTGTGGTGAATGTGGTGAGTGTGGTGGAGGTGGTTAAGGCGACGCTGCCTCTAAAGTACTGCGTTATGCCTCGGCTAGGGGGAGGGGATGCCGTTTGCATATCAAGTGTGTGTGTCGACGCCAGGTGTGGCTGCTGTCAGGCGATTTTATTATGTTAAAGGAACATACCACCCACACTCACACACGTCTCAAGACTGAAGCTTATCACGGTCGATCCCTGTAGTCAGATGAATTTGTTCACCTAAGGGAAATACCCCACCCATCAACCTAATCCTCCAAGCAATGCTGCGGTTTGGTGTCTTCCCGCTGTGCCCAAATATGGCAGACCCCAAGCGTGTTTGTTTATGTTTAGCAAACACTATCTTTTCCTCCCCTCCCCTCCCCTCCCCTCCCCTCCATCCCCTCCCCTCCCCTCCCCTCCCCATGCAGCGAAACCTGATGGGGATGTTTTACGTGTTAGCATTTAACACTTTCGTGGTGTTTCACTCGTCTGAATAAAATCACGTGGCGACAGTCAGAACGAATAGCGTTAGCAGCAATGACTTGGTTAAAGGAGGCTTGATTAACAGGTGGTTAATGTGCTCGGCTCATGCCTTGGCGTGCATGAGGTTGTGTCCTGCCGCGTGAATCATCCACTTGTATAATTGGATATTTTTTTTTACCCTATCAGTAAGTCTTGGTAACAGAAGATAAAAAGAATTTACCTTTCTTTATTTGTAAAGGCTTACGAAGACTCTTTTTAACTAGATGCCAATAGTGCACTTCAGCAAGTGCAAAGGAAATCCTTTTCCAACACTGGATACACATTCGCCTCCATACGCCTCCACAGAAATGGAATGGGAGCGGTTTTTTGGGTGAGGATGTTAGAGAGGATGGAGGGAACCTCCAACGGTAAGAAATAAAGAACACCTTTCACAGGAACGGACTGGATGCTGCCGCCACAAATGAAAGCCCCCGCCCCTCCGCATGAGCGAGAAAGAGAGAGAGAGAGAGAGAGAGAGAGAGAGAGAGAGAGAGAGAGAGAGAGAGAGAGAGGGGGGGGGGAGGGGTAGGAAGGAAAAATGAGATGGGATGGACGGACCGCCCAAGCATGTGGAAGCTTATCACAGACGTGCGGTATATAAACAAGTTACTGTGTGTGTGTGTGTGTGTGTGTGTGTGTGTGTGTGTGTGTGTGTGTGTGTGTGTGTGTGTGTGTGTGTGTGTGTGTGTGTGTGTGTGTGTTTGTGTTTGTGTTTGTGTGTGTGCATGTGTGCGATTCACCATGGTCTTGGACCACATGCTGGACTCGTGATCGACAGCTATGGGTAATGCTGTGACCTAACACACACGCACACCCCAACTCCCCGCCCACGAGGGTTGGAGTAACGATTCGCAGCGCAGCGATATTGAAATTATTTCAGCCCTGGCGGAAGTCGAACTTGGGCCGCCGTAGTGGCAGGCGAGAACTCTAACCACAACGCCACGAAGTGTGTGTGTGTGTGTGTGTGTGTGTGTGTGTGTGTGTGTGTGTGTGTGTGTGTGTGTGTGTGTGTGTGTGTGTGTGTGTGTGTGTGTGTGTGTGTGTGTGTGTGTGTGTGTTTGTGCGTGTGTGTGTGTGTGTGTGTGTGTGTGTGTGTGTGTGTAGGCGTGTGTGTGTGTGTGCGTGCGTGTGTAAGTAAGGGTGGAGCAAGGCCATGTAGTGAGAGAGGTCAGCTGCGCTAGATCGTGTGGCAGGAGGGTGTGGTTGAGAACGGGGGGAATGTCCTGTGTTAGAGAAACTGTGACTGACCGGTTCGACCACGTGGTTGTGTCTTAGAAAGACGCAATTGCAGCGATGGGGCGTGCCACAGGATCCTCTCCCCCACCCCCAACCCCCCCAAAATGAAAATAAGTAGAAAAAAAAAATACTGAGGGTTGCGGAAAATAACACCACGCCCGTTCTGACTCGGTACAGTTGGCAAGCCTAGGAAGATCATTCCTGTATGACTTACCTCGAAGTAATGTCACGTGATATCTGTCATAAACGGAGAAATGTAGGGCTGCCAACATACACATGCCCACGACATGAGTCTGCTAGTATTTCAGATCTTGTTCTCCGTATTCCATTTTATATCAACAGTGAATTGTGAGTTAAAGTTTTTGGGTCAATTGTTCACAGTAATTCTAGGCGAACTTCAACAACGTAGTTGTGTGGTTAGTATGCCTTGTAGAGGAGTTAGAACACGAATAATCGGGGAAACAAACAAGGAGACAAGCCAGTTAGGGTTTCGCTGTAGCACCACGGTCACCGCGCGACAGAACGGGATTTATTAACCTCGGCGAGCTCGGTTACAGGTTAACTCTGTTATAACAATCCTCCCCCGGCTTCGCGCGGTCGATGTACGCCGGAGTATTGATGCTGACGGTAACCACGGTAATAGTATTACCTGGATTAACGTGGTTACTGGTCTGCGGTTTCGCTGGTTCGGTTAGTATTGGTTAATTTGACGCGTGGTTGAGTTTATTATCACGACCGCGGGAGTATTCTCAATCGGCTTTGGGAGATAGTTCCTGCAGCATCTCTGACTAGATCTGCGAACTCGACTCCACTCCAGAGTAAGGACAAACTCTGGAATTACCTCACCATCGGAGTAACCACCTCTTTTGTCAGAACCAAAACGTGGCCGAGGGAATAATGGTTCAGGTTTATGACAATCCTTCGTGTTCTGCCTCATTTTCTCAATCTCGTAGAGTCACCAGGCACCGTCATGACGATTGGATGACCTGATTTTTCTCACGTGAAAAAAAGAGTGCCGCCGGATATGACGTCATTTTATATATGACGTCATTTAGCAAATTGAAGTCCTTCAATATATCTATATCAATATATCTATATATATATATATATATATATATATATATATATATATATATATATATATATATATATATATATATATAGATAGATATAGATATATTTATATATATACATACATACATACATACATACATACATACATACATGTATACATACATACATACATACATACATACATACATACGTACATATACATATACCAAGGGTTTTTCCTCCTTACAAGGGAGGTACCAAAGTCAAAGGCATAAAATCCACTCCCACCCGTTTCATCCCTACATACTTCACTCCCATTCACCCCTCTTCCTCCCTTCCTCTTATCTTGGCTCCTCCTGGATGACGGGTCATCCCTGCATCTCGCCCGCTACCTTGGGCTAGAAGCAATGTAGTAAGACACAGCACATCCAGAGCAAGGCCGCTTCATTTAATCGGCGACCCTTCCCTCTCTCTCCGTCCCCTCATGCTGAAAAAGAGAAGACAGTGAGAAATCCCTTCGGGCTGCGTTAAAATTCATTCACACATACTCCTTTACCCCCCTCCCCCACCCACTCCCCTCCATGCATCACAGCATCATCCATACACAACCATTCTCCACTCACCCCTATCTTCTGTCTTCTCCCTTCCTTCCTCAACAGATATTCCCCTCTTTCCCAATGCCACTTTTAAAACATCCATCCATCTCATCCTGGGTCGCCCCCTCATGTTCACTCCTTCCACATCTGCTCCCATTCCATATATCTGCAATACTTCCCACGGTGCCTTCCTGTCTACCCTGTCATAAGCCTTTTCCAAATCCACAGAGGCCCCCCAAAAAATCCTTATCTTTTCCTAAAGCTTTCTCACATATCTGCCTTACCACAAAGTCTGATCCACAACCCCTTCCTGTCCTACACCCACAGTATTCCTAACCAATTACTCTTTCTGCTCCTTTCCTAATCCTCTCAATCAAAACCCTCCCATAAGCCTTCCCAACTACACTCAACAAACCGTTCCCTCAGCTACTACACTCACACCTGTCTCCTGTTCATATATATATATATGTATATATATAAATATGTATATATATGTATATATATATACATATATATATACATATATATATATAAATATATATATGTATGTATATATATAATGTATATATATATATATATATATATATATATATATATATATATATATATATATATATATATATGTATGCAATGAATTTCGAAAACTAAACGCTATTTAATTTTCTAATATTTGTCATCAACAATTTCATTTATTCATTTGTTTGTTTATTTATTTCATTCTTATGACTTTTTCAAAGGGAGGGAAGTCAAGTCACAGAAACACTTCAGACCCCGCTTGTGCCGGAACCGTTATGACTTGGAGGCGCCAAGCGTCCGGGTGGCGCAGGGCAAACGACCCTAAACATGGACCTAAGGTCGAGGGTAAAGTTAATGTCCTTGCGCGCCTGAGCTGTTCCGGAAGTTCCATCCGCTAACTGGGTTACATAGTTACGTTAGTTAAAGTTACGAGGCTGCTCCTGTGGTTTCGCGGGGGTAGCGAGAGTTAGGTTAACCGCGCGGGTGAAGCGGGTTTCCTGTAGCTGTATAAAACTGCCTGGCACGGGTATGGTATAACAGTGACTAAAACAGAGAAAAAGTTAATTGAATATATATATATATATATATATATATATATATATATAATATATATATATATATATATATATATATAATACATTTATCAACCACCACTCACTTTAATTCTAAGCCATCAACATCGAGAAACTCGAGGAGGCATACATGCAGAAATTGAAACGTGGTACAGATATATATATATATATGTACTATATATATATATAATGTATATATATATATATATATATATATATATGTATGTATGTATGTATGTATGTATATATACATATATATCGTGTTGGAGTTAATATGGCTTTTTGGGGGACTCCCTTCACCACGGGCGGCAACTAGAACAAATATACAAGTGAACAGCCGTAGAAAGGGTTAGTATGTTCTTATTGTTTATAGGTCAGTGTGCTAGTGCGATCAAGGTTATTGTTAGTGTAATGATACCGATAATATTTTCGCTGGCGTGGCAACTGATATTATTAGTGAGGGGAAATCTTTCTTCTTTAGTGATGCTTTTAATGTTAGTGTTAGTGAGGCTGTAAGTCACTGAGCCGATGAATATGACTAAAGTGGTTTGATGTCCTGGCTGAAATATATTTTGTATTTTACATTTTGTATTTTTTCTACACAGCTGGTATTATAAAGATGGCTCGGCTCTGGATTATTTTGCATTTTTTTGATGCAACTGGCAACAAAAAAATTGTGGTTATGATTGCATGTAGTTAATACGGTCAAGCCTGATGTTGCAATATTGCTTGCAGTATTGCATAATATTTTTGTGGTAGGCATGGTGTGGTAGGATATGGTGGTGGTGGCTAGTCATGGCTAGGAAAGAGGTGATGGCTGGGTATGGTACATAAGTGACAAGTGTTTGAGAGGAACAAGAAAAAAGTAACAGGAAAAAGTCATAGGAAAAAAAAACACCAAAGAAATCATAATTTGGGTTAGGAAGACAAGGTTAGCTAATTCAAAAACCCCTTTTTTTCCTGATGTTTTTTTCCTGAAGCCTTTTATTCCCTGTGTCTTTTTCCCCACGTGACAGTTTTTCCGGGAATCGAATTGAAATAGGACAAAAGTGTCTGTATGTGGAAGCCATCCCCCCGTGTTAAGAATGTGGCCTCGTAGGGATGAATTGTGGCGAAATGTGGCGAATTGTGGCGAAAACGAGAGAGAAAGCTTCGCGGGAACTTGCCAAATCTCAGGTGGCAGGTGCATTGGTGACTGCTGAAGGACCACAAAGAGGGAAACAGATGTTCAAGTGCCTCGACACCTGTCAAGGCCTTGCCACTGATCATACCCCGACCGGCGAATCATGCTGCCCAGCATAGACAGCATACTATATCACCCTGCTCTCATGCTGTGCTAGAAGTCATGTTCTATGTTGTTCTAGTGTTCATGATAATGTTGTGTTCATCATTTTGAATAGGAGAGTAAGTTAGCTTGAAAAGCAAGCAATGTTACAGCCCTCTAGTAACATTACACCAAGTATACATATATGCGAGTTTATATATCAGTGTTTATATTCACCCATTATACTAAGTGAATGTGTGTGTGTGTGTGTGTATGTGTGTGTGTGTGTGTGTGTGTGTGTGTGTGTGTGTGTGTGTGTGTGTGTGTGTGTGTGTGTGTGTGTGTGTGTGTGTGTGTGTTTGTATGTGTGTGTGTGTTTGCGTTTGCGCCTCCATGTGCGAGCGCGTGATTATGTAAGTCATATTCCACTCGTGTGTATATTTGTGTACACGTATGCACGTGTGTACGCGTGTACGTACGTACATGCGTTCGAGTAGCTTTATGCTTAATTCCATATAGAAATATAGAAACGCATATGAAACCCGCGTGTGTGTGGTTGACGTGTCCACATTACTAAGCACTGGTTTATTCACAACATCGGTTACTGATTTCATAAATTGTTTCACGTGAGGGTCCCCAAAGGTTTCGTGGATCTGTCACATAGGTCAACTGGAGTACACACAGGTATGTACGAGTAGGGTGTGTATTTACCTAGTTGTATTTTACGGGAAGGGGAGCTATGCTCGTGGTGCCCCGTCTTCATATCTCATTTTATCTAGACTGTTTTTGAATTCGTGTATCGTTTTACACACACCACATTCTCATCTAACTTGTTCCAAACATCTATTACCCTGTGGGGAAAGCTGTTCTTTTTTAGGTCTCTTCTATAACTGTCTTTCTTGATTTTCTTTCCGTGTCCTCTTGTGTGTGTGTGTGTGCGTGTGTGTCTGTGTGTGTGTGTGTGTGTGTGTGTGTGTATGCGTATGTGAGTATATAGTAGACCTCGTGTCTGTATCTCCATCGGTCAAACTTGTGTAATTCACCATGGTCTTGGGTTACGCGCCCGCGCGCGTGTGTGTGTGTGCGTGTGTATGTGCATGTGTGTGTGCGTGCGTGTGTGCGTTTGTATGTGCATGTGTGTATGCGTGTGTGTGTCTGTATGTGCATGTGTGTACGTGTGTGCGCGTGTGCATGAGTGTGCGCGCAAGCGTGTGTGCGTGTGTGTGTGTGTGTGTGTGTGTGTGTGTGTGTGTGTGTGTGTGTGTGTGTGTGTATGTGTATATGCATGTGTGTGCGTGCGCGTGTGCATATGTGTGTGTGTGTGTGTGTGTGTGCGTGTGTGCGTGCGTGTGCGCGTGAAAGAACGTATCTCTCCCCACTTCCGAACGTGTAATATACATGACCGCGCGTGCCTCGTAACCGCGCTCCAAGACACGAGAGCTGCAGCCCCCTCTCCCTCCCCCCTCCCACCCTCCCTCTCCCTCACTCTACTGTTGCTATTGGCACTCCGGGATGTTTTATATCGTAGCTGCTGTGGCGCGACAGCTCTGCTGCTGTCGTGTGTGGCGGTGGAGGTAGAGGGATGTGTGTTGTCGGGCCCGGCCGGGCCTTGGCTGGCTTGACGGGCCTGGCCTGCAGGCCCGACGAGCGGGCGGGCGGGCGCTAGGCGAGGCGAGCCGAGCCGGGCCTCACTACACACGGAGGAAATATTTAGCTGAGAGTAAAGGGGACGTAGTGGGAGAGCGCGTGAAGCGAGGGCAGGCAGCAGCCGAGGGGAAGGGTGGGCAGGGGTGAGGGTGGTGGGAGGGGGAGCCGGGGGAGCCGGGGCAGGCAGGCAGGCAGGCAGGCGGCCGGGCGGTTGCCGGCGGGTCTCGGAGGGGGAGCGGGGAGGCGGAGAGGGAGTCTGGAGCAGGTAGGTAGGTAGGTAGTGACCGTGTTCAAGGAAGGACAGGAGATAGAGGTGGGGGGGGAAGGTGGTGGGAGGCGGTCGGGGAGGAGGAGGAGGAGGAGGAGGAGAATTGAGGAACGGGAAAGTCATTAGGTCAAGATAGCTAAAGGGGAGGAGGGTCGTTGAAGAGGAGGAGAAGAAGGAGGAGGAAGAGGAAAGGGAATAGATCTTCAAGGATACAAGGCAAGACGGAGAGGAACTGCTGGGAGGACTAATGTAAGCATGTTATGACAGGCGAGAGTAGGGGGGGAAGTCAGAGCTGTGATGGAGTACTGGAGGTGAGAGGGGGAGGGGGGAGGGAGATGGTGGGCGTGGGGCGGGGGTGGGGGGGTTAGTCGAAGCAGAAGGCACCCCGCAGCGCGAAAAGGGTCTTCGGAACTTCGGCACCATCGTTTCCTGGGAACCCTACGGTCGCCATGAAGGCGCTGATAGATAGAGGACAACTTTGCCGTTTGGGGTGTCTCTGAACTCGTTTCCCTATGAAGGCGATGACGTAATTAAATGATGATGTCATCATTATACGGAAATAATGTCGCCATGCTGCGTCATGTAGAGAAAGATACGCCATTTTGTAACGTCATTTTTCAGTCACGTCACTTCCATATGAAACGTAGAGAAAGATACGTCATTTTGCAACGTCATTTTTCAGTCACGTCACTTCCATATGAAACGTAGAGAAAGATACGTCATTTTGTAACGTCATTTTTCAGTCACGTCACTTCCATATGAAACGATGACGTTACGCTGCGTTACGTCATATCCACATGAAAGAGACGGCGTCATGGAAACGTCATGCAGAGGTCTTGCTCTCAGATTATTGTGACGTGAAGGTGCACGAGAACCTTATGACATCGGTCGAACGGACTTGAATGTGGATCGCGCTTCGATGGTTGATTCTTCAACGAGCGGGAAAGTGAAGACAGCGAGAGACCGAAGAGATGAATGGTGAGGTCGAGGAAGAAGAGGAGAAGGCGGAGGTGGGGGAGGATGAGGATGAGCTGAAGGAGGAGGTTCAGAGAGAAGTCGAGGAGGAAGGGCTGGAGTAATAGTGGAGGTCAAGGAGGAGAAGGGGTTGAAGGAGAAAGCCGAAGGAAAGGAAAGAGAAAGGTCAAAGGGGAGTAGGAAGAAGGGGGGTCAAGGGAGAGGAGCTGAAGTATGGGAGGAAGCCAAAGGGTGGGAGGGAGGGATTCGAAAATCGAGGAACGGGTGGGAGGGAGGTCAAGGAGGAGGGGTTGAAGAGGGAGTATGGGTCACAGGAAGAAGGGACGAGAGAGTTCGAGGAGGATCGGTAGGGAGGAAATTCTAGAAGGTTAAGAGGGGAGGGAGGATGAGGGGGGGGAGTCAGCAAAGGAGGGAGAGGGGGAGGGGGGAGGGGGAACTGTTAGCCGCCGCTCATGATCGAGAAAAGAGTCTTAGGGAAGACATCCGTCGATGGTTTTAATTTCACAACAAGGTCAGATCAGGTCAGGTCAGGGGTGGGTCTCCGTAAATGAAAAGAAATCAAGGTCATGTCAGCCAACCCTTGTCAAAGATCAGGTCAAGGGGGGTCAGGACGGGCAAGATCGAGTCAGTAGAGGTCACCCGGCCGGGACTCTCATCGGAGGATCTGCTTTGGGACCTTTGTGGAGTCCTCGGTGATGCAGAACTGAAGGTCACCACATACCACATCCCATACCACAGGCTTGCAAAGACAACAAGCCAAACCAGGTCAGGCATGACCTTTGTCCGCAACCTGGAGGGAGTGGTAACAGGTCAAGCGAGGCGCAAGACCTGCCAAGACAGACCAAAGCAGGTGACTGTAGGTCAGAGGCCACTTGTCGAACCTGCGGTGGCATCATCAAATTGGCGCAGGTCACAGTGACCTACTGCAGGCAGACGGAGAAGCAGAGATACAGTGTTACACTGCAGGTACAGTTTATGCCTTAGCCAGCCAGCAAATGTGCGTACATGCAACGCAGCTTCATGCAGTGCTTCTGATGGCAGCAGCTGGAAATAAAACATTCCTTCCCCCAACATGCAGCAGCTGTAGCAAGGGTTATGCTTGTGCAGAGAGGGAGAGAGAGAGAGAGAGAGAGAGAGAGAGAGAGAGAGAGAGAGAGAGAGAGAGAGAGAGAGAGAGAGAGAGAGAGAGAGAGAGAGAGAGAGAGAGAGAGAGAGAGAGAGAGGGAGAGGGGGGTGGGGGAGAATATATGTACAAGCGTGTGTGAGCGCGCGTGGTGCATCCGTGCGGACCGCAAAGCTGGAGATAACGCATTTGTCATTAGGCAACCGAGTCTGGCGCGCATGTATAATGGTGCACCTGCGTGGTTCTGCGTCCTCAGGACAAAAGAAAGGTTCCCTCGCTCGCCAGGGTGCCTTTGTGTGTGTCCGAGCCTCTGTCGGGAGGCGGAGGAGAACCACCACCAAGAGAATGTGGACTTGGGTGGAGGTTATGGTGGTGGTGAGGAGATATTGTGGAGGGGAGCCAGAGGCTGGAGAGCGCGTTGAACCTTCATTCTTTCACCACGGGAACGTACTTTATTAAGGTTATTCTGATAAGACCACAGGCGATTTTTGCTCAACTGAGGATTTAAGTCAGGAGCAAACAGTCTGAACAGAACGAGGACGAAGATTACAGACATAAATAACACCGAAAGAGTTAACCGATACATTTTTAACCTTCTTGGTGCTGAGGGGTGTCCTCATGGCCGAATAAAATCGCCCGGCGGCGGCAAGTATGTATGTGAATAGCCGTGAAAAGATGAATATTATTTACCCCGAAATTACCCGAACTGATCTAACTTAACAAGTTTATTTTGCACTCAAGTATTTTCTTTTTAATGTCTCTATATCTCGAACAATAGTTGTGGTGGGCTGAAGAGAGGTATCGTACGATTAAAATTTTTGATTGATATGTGACGTATGGGGTAATTTTCCATCAATCTTTGCAATAGATTACTGGTAGCTTGTGGCATAATCGGAAGCGTGCTGGTCTCACCTTTACTTAGTCCATCACTTCTCTCCGATTCCCAGCGGCGACTGCTTGTTTCTTGCCCCAACAGTCCTCGAAGTGCATGTACATAAGGCAAAGGTGACGCCTTTGATCGCAACCACTCATCGCCTCCTGGCGTAGTCCCCTCACTCTTCTACAAATACACTAACAGAGGGTCATGTTGGGCCCAGAAATGACACACTGTCGGATGCATTGCCAGCTACAGACACGACAAGAAAGGTCCATGTTGGATTTCAAAAAAAAGTATTGGTTGCACTACGAGATACAAATACAAGGGTCCATGCTGGATAATAAAAAAGTGCCAGAACTGGTATGCACAGCTGTCTGAAACGCAACAAGAAAGGAAGACGTTGGATCTAAAAATGACACTGTGTAGTTGCCACACCGGCTACAAGCACAGCAACAAAGATTCATGTTAGTTCCGAAAGGCGAGACAATATTGGCTGCATTGCCAGCTTCAGACAACAACGAAACTTTTTGATGAAAAAAAAACAATGTTGGTTGTTCTGTGAACTACAGCTACATCAAGAATGTGGTTGTAGTGGCAACTACAACTGTATGAATACTGTGTCATGTTGTGCTCAAAGAATGGAACAACTTTAGTTGATCTTGAGAACAAGAGAAGGAAAACGGGGGAAGGGTGAGGATAGAGATGCGGAGGAACCCTATGGAGTGGATATAAGATGTATAGAGGAGTGACTGCGGTCAGCTAGACTTTTCTTTGCTGTCACTCGGAGAGAGGGATGACCTTGTGTTTATTTGTTGTGTTTGTTTGTTTTTGTATATTATGGGGTCATGGTTTTCTGATATAGGTCAATACACTCAATTTATTTTAGAAGTCTTTTGGAGGTAGTTTTGAGGGTGTGAGGCTATTTGTATTGCCATTACTCCCTCCATTCTCATAACTTTAAGGTCTTTCAGAGGTAGTTTTGAGCATATGCTCTAACTTATGTTGCAACTGCTTCCCCTCCTTTTTTTTTTTGCGGAAAAAGTCTTCTACCGCGCGATTTACTATTCCGTTTGTTATCCATGGAAGGCTCAGAAGATCGATTGCAGACAGGCTGCAAGAGCACGAAGGCCGCCTCTTGTAGGAAGTTGAGGTTATCATGAAATGCAAATATTACTGGCCGTTGCAGAAAGCCATTAATCCTCTGAGGATAGAACTCAGCCCTCAGCCGAATGAAATCTTCTGGCTTTGACCAGACTAAAAGAACTCTATACCTAAAGTCCGCATAGGTGGCATAATCGGAAGCGTGCTGGTCTCGCATTTGCGCAATTGTGGGTTCGAATCCCGCACTCATCTCCGATTCCCAGCAGTGACTGTTATTTTTCTCCCCCAACAATGCCCAAAGTTCTTGGGCAAAAGTGACGCCTTTGACCGCAGGTGCTCAGCGCCTCCTTGTGTAGGCTTTTCACATTTTTTTTTTCCTAGTTGAAGACGCTATCCTGTTACTGACTGGAGGTTGTTTGAGGTGAATGAAGTCGCCTTATTTCAGCCAGGACAGAATCCGTGGTGATGTTAAATTTGTTCGTATAATTTTTCATGTACCTTAGATATACAAAGATAAAAAAAAAGAAAAATACAAAATTCAAATGTTGAGGGAATTTAAGAAATATTTGGGGGTACTATACTTGTACGTGTGGTTGACATTGCAAATACACAAAGACAAAAATAAAAAAAAATACTGAATAAGAAGAGGACTTGCTAGGACTTATTGAGCTACTTCGAGACCCTCCCGACCACTTACTCACTCGGAACGACCTCCTGCTTCTCACCCGAAGTGTCCTAACATCGTTGCGGCCGTTCTGAATCGTCATCAAGACACTCGAAGTCCCCTATTAGGCCTCGTAAGCTGTTTTCGGATTTCCTGAAGCAGCTCGAGAGACTCCGAGGTTTCTTGTGCGCCGAGACTCTTTCACCTAAACCGTTCTTTCCGAAATTTGGGAGGAACCAACACAAAAAGGGAAATCAATTAATGAATAAATAAGTGAATGAGCAAATAGATGAATATACAAATGAATAAACAAACAGAAGAATAGATAAATAGACGAATAAATAAATAGATTAACTAATCAATCAATTGATAAATAGATAGATTAATAGATTAATAAATAAGTAAAATAAAGTAAAAGTACATCGACTAAGACTGAGCAAGCCAGTGTCGGAATCCAATACTTGTCCGCTTCATGCTATTCGAAATTTATGTAAAACCAAGCCAGCTGAGGCGGTGAAAGGCATGATAAGTTCAGCCAAATGAAACAAAACAAAACCAAATATGGTACAAAACGAAGAATTCAAAAAAAAAAAAAAAAAAAAAAGGAAAAAGAGCAATGCCAAACCAAAATCATGCAAACGAAGCAGCACTACATTAAACAAAATACCAAGCAAAGCAAAGCCAAGCCAAGCCAAGCGAAGCTAGGCCAAGCCAAAGCGGGGCCGAACGAAGCGCTGACACAAAACAATTTTTTTTTCTTTTTTTTTGAAAAATTTCATCCTCCCCCAGCCTTGTACCGGAGTGAGCGGTACATGGGATACACCGAAGAGCGTAGCTTTAGGGAGCATGGCACCGTCACGAGGGAGCGTTTCAGACCCCCACTGAGCATTGCCACGGCTTCGACAGACTCCCGAGGAGATTGTAGGCTGTTGGCGTCGTGGGCGGCGGCGTCGTGGGCGGCGGCGGCGGCGGGGGCGGGGGCGACCTCCCAAGGTGTGGCTCCGTGGGGTACCAGAAACGTTCGAGTGAAGGAGGGCGGGGTGTGGTGACGGCTAGAAGGAGGAGGACTAAGAGGAGGGGGAAGAAGAGGAGGAGGAAGAGAAGAGATGAAAAGAGAAAGAGTAGGAGGAGGAGGAGGAGGAGGAATAGGAAGAAGCACAAGTAGAAGAAGAAAGGAGGATAAGAGGAGGTGAAAGAGGAAGAGGAAAAATAAGGAGGAATAAAAAAGGAATAGCAAGAAGTAGAAGAAGCATAGGAAGAAGTGTAAGAAGAAAAAAGAAGAAGTATAGGAGGTGAAAGGGGAAGAAAAAGAGGAAGATCACGAAGGAGAGGAGGAATAGGAAGATGTATAAGCAGAAGGAGGAAAGAGGAGAAGAAGGATAGGTGAAATAGGAAGAGTTAGAAGGTGATAGGAAGAGGTAGAAGGTGATAGGAAGAGGCAGAAGGTGATAGGAAGAGGTAGAGGGTAATAGGAAGAGGTAGAGAAGGTGACGGCCTTGTTGCCGCTACACACGAGAAACTAAAAAAAAACCTAACTCCTACATGTGTGGGGAAGAGGGGGGGGGAGGGGAAGGCCGAAGGGAAGAGAAGGGACGAGAAGGGAAGAGGAACGAGGTGAGAGGAAGGACGACAAAATGGCAGACACGAGGGAGGAGAGTGGATGGAACGATAAGTGATGGGAGGAGAGAGGAGGCGAGGGAGGAGGAGAGAAGGAAAAGGGGACAGAGAAAGAGAGGGAGAGAAAGAGGAAGAAAAATAGAGATGAGAGAAGGAAAGAAGGGCAACGACAAGGAGGAGGAAGAAAAGGATGAGGAGGAGGAGGAGGAGGAGGAGGAGGAGGAGGAGGAAGAGGAAGAAGAAATGATTTGCCGAATCTATAAGGCGACCGAGCGAGGGCCCGAAGAGGGTAGACGACGACGACGACGACGAAGACGACAACAGATTTCTGGCCCTTTTGGCTTCCACACGCCTCTAGGGGCGTGGGAGGAGGGTGGGAGAGGAGAGTGAAAGAAGACAGGGGAGTCCATGACCTCCTCCTCCTCCTCCTCCTCCTCCTCCTCCTCCTCCTCCTCCTCCTCCTCCTCCTCCTCCTCCTCCTCCTCCTCCTCCTCCTCCTCCTCCTCCTCCTCTTTCTCCTCCTCCTCCTCCTCCTCCTCCTCTTCCTCCTCCTCCCACCCACCACCTCAATAGGAGGGGAGTGAGACGGGGGGACCCATACTAGGTGGCGGACAAAATAACCTGAACCAAAAGTTTCTCTTCGAGTAAGGGCGAATGATCTTTGGCCTCAGTTCCGGTCAGCAGCTGAATGGAGTCTTTAGGCTTTAACCAGAACTAATGGTATAAAGCGTGTCATATTGCTGAATGTGTCAAGGGAGCAGCTGGAGAGAGAGAGAGAGAGAGAGAGAGAGAGAGAGAGAGAGAGAGAGAGAGAGAGAGAGAGAGAGAGAGAGAGAGAGAGAGAGAGAGAGAGAGAGAGAGAGAGGGGAGTGTAGGTAGAGGAAAATAACTGTTCTAAAGGACGAAGAGAGAAGAGGATGGGGACGGAAGATAAAAAAAAGAGGAGGAGGAGGAGGAGGAGGAGGAAGGGAGGGAGGAGGGGATAAGAAGAGGCGTTGGGGGACCGAGAGAACAGTAGTGGAGAGGAAGAGAGGGGACATAGAAAGAGGTGAGGGGAGGATAATAAAAGAGTGGTCTTATTGGGCAGAGAGAGAGAGAGAGAGAGAGAGAGAGAGAGAGAGAGAGAGAGAGAGAGAGAGAGAGAGAGAGAGAGAGAGAGAGAGAGAGAGAGAGAGATAAGAGAGAGGGATTGACGAGAGGAAAGGAAGAAGAGAAGAATGGCATGTGGGAACGAAGAAGAGAGTGGAGAGGAGGAGGCGGAGGCGGAGGAGGAGGAATAGGAGGAGAAGAGAGGATAAAAGAAAAATGACCTAAAGTGACCTCGAAGAAAGTAAGGGAAATGGGAAAGGATGGAGGAGGAGGAAGGGGAAGAGGGGGAAGGAGGGGGAATCGGAGGGGGGCAATTTCCCCCACCCCTATATTCCCTCTCTCATGACGTCATGAGGACAAGGTCGTCTTATGACGTTGTCGTTTTATTCTCGTCATTATTGTACCTCACGGGCGTGAGTCTCACGAGCTTGAGTCTCACAAGCGTGAGTCTCATGGGTGTGAGTATCGTAGGGGTAAATCTCATGGGCTTGGGTTTTCGTGAATCTCACGATCTTGAGGCTCACGGGCGTGTCTCTTGTGCTTGAGTCTCACGACCGTCAGTCTCACGAGCGTGACTCTCACGATCTTGAAGCTCACGGGCGTGAGTCTCTTGTGCTTGAGTCTCACGAGCGTGACCCTTGCGGGCGTGATTCTCACGATCTTGATGCTCACGGCCGTGAGTCTCACGGGGGACGTGCAAGAGCGAGCCGTTTCCCAGGTGAAGTAGTGAGTGAGAGAGTTCACAGTGAGATCAGTGAGCTCACGTCCCCTTCCTCCTCCTCCTCCTCCTCCCTTCCTCCTTCTCCTCCCTTCCTCCTCCTCCTCCTCCCTTCCTCCTCCTCTCTTCCTCCTCCTCCTCCTCCCTTTCCCCGTCCCCTTCCCCGTCGTCTTCCCTCTCCCTATGCTTTCGTCATGCTGCCCACTGTGGCGCAGCAACGCTCTCCCTCCCAGAAGGGAGGAGAATAGTGAGATCCGCGAGTGGAGGAGGAGGAGGAGGAGGAAGAGGAGGAGGAGGAGGAGAAGGAGGAGGAGGAGGAGGAGGGGTGGGGTGGGGTGGGGAGGGGAGGAGGCATTGCTGGGGCAAGATACCTGCGTGGAATACAAAGGTGAGGATCAGTGACGAGGAGAAGGGGAAGAGGGAGAAGGAGGAGGAAGAGGAGGAGGAGGAAGAGCAGCAGCGGTAGGGGGAGGAGGGGAGAGGAGGGAAGAGAGGGGATGAGAAAACGAAGAAGTTGGAAATGAGTCAGAGGAGGAGGAGGAGGAGGAGGGTAGGGGGAAGAAGAGGAAGAAGAGAGAAGAGAGAGGACAAAGAGAGTAGGGGATGTTGGATACGATATCTCAACAAGTAGAGAAGAGAGGAAGTAAGAAAATGAAGAGATGAAGGTAGAGAATGGGAGGAGATGGAAGAAGGACAAGAGAGATGAAAGAGGAGACACGTGAGAATATAAGGTAACAGAGAAAGAGAAAAGGAAAGAGAAGGGAGAGGAGGAGGAGGAGGAGGAGGAGGAGGAGGAGGAGGACGAAATGACAAAGGAACGTGGAGCGAAGTGAAGAGATGGAAAGTGAGGTGCAGGAAGAAAAAAGAAGAAGAGGGAGAAGGAGAAGAAGAAAAAAGAAGAAGAGGGAGAAGGAGAAGAAGAAAAAAGAAGAAGAAGGAGAAGAAAAAGAAGAGGAAGGAGAAGGAGAAGAAGAAGAAGAAGAAGATGAAGATGAAGATGAAGAAGAAGAAGGAGGAGGAGGAGGAGGAGGAGGAGGAGGAGAAAAAAGAAAAAGAAGAAGAAGAAGAAGAAGTAGAAGAAGAAGAAGAAGAAGAAGAAGAAGAAGAAGAAGAAGAAGAAGAAGAAGAAGAAGGAGGAGGAGGAGGAGGAGGAGGAGAAGGAGAAGTAGAGGAAAAAAGAAAAAGAAGAGGAAAAGAAAAAGAATAAAAAAAACAATAATCAGGAGATGGAAAAGGACAAAGGAAAGGCTGAGGAAAGGAGAGACAGAATATGGAGAGAAAAGGAGAAGGAAGTAAAAGAGGAGGGAGGGAGGGAAGGAGGGGAGGGAGGAAGAGAGGGGAGGGGAGGATAGGGAATGGGAAGAGGGGAAAGGAGGAAGGTGAATTGAATGACCAGCTCTAACAGGATTTCGGGGGAAGGAGAGGTAAAAACGGAGGGAGAAACGTGGGAGAGGAAGAAAATGGAGGAAAGGAGGAGGAAGGAAAGGGAACGAAGGAAAAGGGGAGGATGGATGAGAGAATGCGTAGGTAGGCGCATTGTGAAGGAAGAGGCTAGCTCGAGAGAGAGAGAGAGAGAGAGAGAGAGAGAGAGAGAGAGAGAGAGAGAGAGAGAGAGAGAGAGAGAGAGAGAGAGAGAGAGAGAGAGAGAGAGAGAGAGAGAGAGAGAGAGAGGCAGGCAGTCATGCAGGTAGGTAGGCAGGCAGGCAAAAGCAGACAAAGACAACTAGAAGCAGAGAAAGGCATGCACGCAGGCAGGCACAGAGGCAGATATCCAGCGACATGTTTCCAGCAGATATCCAGCGACATGTTTCCAGCCGAGGCAGCAGGTACCCTCGCCATAAAGCGCACAAGGAAACACCAGACACCAGAACTTCCGTAGGAGGAAGCATCGAGTACTCGGGAAGGGAAAGGGAGATGGGAGGGGGAACGTTGGGGGTGTGGGGGAGAACTTGGCGAATGCAACAGGCACCACAAAAGGGACACAAAAAGCCTTAGGGCCGGAGGGACGAGGGACGGAGAGGCAAAGGGACAAGTACCTACGGTCAGGGAAGAGGAAGAAGGGGCCAGGGGAGTTACCTGAATGTGTTACGTGGGTTTGGGGGGGGGGTTAAGGGGGTCTGAGAAGGGGGGTTAACTTAGGTGTCTCAAGTGTCCCTGCAGAGGGTTACACTTCTTGTAAGGTTACTGACCTGGAGAAGTTCTTACCCCGTTGGCTCGTGTCAAACACGAGTAAAGGGTTTTATGGAAGACTCGAGAACGGGTCAGTTCTTTGCGAAAGGTAATTTCAGGACCTTCAGGGGTTCTCTTCATTGCCCCAGCGACGGCCATAGGATGCTCCCTTAGGTTCTTC
>NC_134814.1:41349962-41369962 GCF_046742065.1 Oratosquilla oratoria | reverse complement strand
CATTACAAAGAATTAAACAACACCGACATCAGCTTCAACTGCAGCTCAAACTCGAACTAATCTCAAACTCTAAATATAACTCAAACTAAAAACAAACTAATATATATATATATATATATATATATATATATATATATATATATATATATATATGTTAGTAAGAATACGGGTATGTGTGTTCACTTATTCAAAGTAGACCACTTGGAAAAAGAAACTAACGAAGCAGAGCGCTTGCGTATATTACATCTTCAGTGCACTGAATATGTAATATACGAAAGCGCTCTGCTTCGTTAGTTTCCTTTTCCAAGTGGTCTTCTTTGCATATATATATATATATATATATATATATATATATATATATATATATATATATATATATATATATATTGTATATATATATATATATATATATATATATATATATATATACATGTATATATGTGGTTAGAAGTATCGTTCCATGTCCTCGTGAGTAACACCTACTAACTCTCACTAACACACTCCAGCACTCACTACCACACTAACACTTGCTACCAAATCTAATTATTGTGACTGCAAATCATTTCCACTACCATAGAACATGGTGTTTACGATTACTAATCAGTAATACGAGGGACACCGTCAGTGTTCTTCCTGCACAGCTTCCAGTGTCACCACCACAAACATAGACATCACCCAACTCTCCTTAGTCTTCGTCGTCATCGTCGTTTTCCAATATCCTTTTCTGTTCTCCCGCTCCTCTACCTCTCGCGCTTCTTCCCCTCTTCCATTTGTTTCTTCATCCTCTTCCTTCTTCTTCTTCTTCTTCTTCTTCTTCTTCTTCTTCTTCTTCTTCTTCTTCTTCTTCTTCTTCTTCTTCTTCTTCTTCTTCTTCTTTACCCTTTTTCCTCCTCATAGGCCTTCTATTCCTTTTCTTCCTCCTCGTCCACGTTCTCTTCTTTTCCCTCTTCCTTTTCCTCTTCCTCCTCTTTCACACTTCCCTCCTCGCCCTTATCTTCCTCCTCTTTCTTCTCTTCCTCTTCTTCCTTACCTCTCCCTCAAAGGTAATTACCGAGCCTCCTTATCGCACTTGCTGCTCTTCCCAACCGATCCTGCTACTATACACGCCGCTGCACACGCCGCTGCACACTGCTGCAGCTGCCCGCGCACCTGCTACAGCCCCACCCTGCTGCACCTGCTGCAGCCTTAAACACTTGCTGCAGGTGTTCAAAGTTGCGCCATTCTCTTCCTACCTCCGTCCTTTGGACCACCTCAACGAACCATAGCTCCGTTACAACTGCATTACTTCTTATTACACCCCATTACCTCCGGTCCCTCCTATTATCCTCCATTACCTACCCTCCCCCACCTCCTACCCGGTCCTCCCACCTCCCCTCCTCCCCTTCTCCCTCCACTGCCGGCGAGAGAGGCACTAAACGCAGCTCCTGTCCGGCTTCCATCAAGGTGGACCATTAATTGCAACTATTGACCCCTTTCTTTGTTCCCCCTCCTCCCCTCCTCCCCTCCCCTCTCCTCTCCTCCCCTCCCTTCCTCTCCTCCATCGCTCCTCCCTCCCTCCTCCCATATCCATATCTCTCCTCCCACTCGTCCTCCTCCTCGCATCCCTCCTCACACAAGCGTCATGCCTAATTTATCCCTTGAAAGGTGAGGACCCGACACTAAAATGTAAGCTATGGCCGAGCCAGCCACCCTTACCTTACGCGCATGGAGACCCATAGCAGAATCTACCATGGGTACTTGTTAGAGTTGATCCAATTCTGTTTCAACCACAGATACTCTATTCTATTGCCTATTACCTAGAATACCCTTCGTGCAGTTCCGTGTACTCTCCTGCTTCATCGTTGCCCTTACCAAATTTTCTTATGTACATTTTCTTGGAACTCTTAGTAGTGCGTCTTGGTACCTGGTAACAAAGAAGAAAACTGTCGAAGTGTAATTCATCAAGAACGAAAAACCAGAGTCCCTTACTTTCTTCTGTTACTAAGACGACTCCTCGTCATACATATTTAGACCCAAACCCTTGTAATAACAGTACATGCTAACCAAGCGTAGAAGGATTTATCTACCCAACAATACACCTCTTCCTTGTATTCCTGTATCTCTTCCTTGAACTCCGCCACCCCTTCCTTGTCCTTCCTATCTCTTCCTTGTCCTCCCCATCTCTTTCTTGTCCTCCTCATCTCTTCCTTGTCCTTCCCATCTCTTCCTTGCCCTCCTCATCTCTTTCTTGTCCTTCCCATCTCTTCCTTGTCCTCTCCCATCTCTTCCTTGTCCTCCTCATCTCTTCCTTGTCCTTCCCATCTCTTCCTTGTCCTTCCCATCTCTTCCTTGTCCTCTCCCAACTCTTCCTTGTCCTCCTCATCTCTTCCTTGTCTTCCCCATCTCTTCCTTGCCCCCCCCCACACCACCTTTCCCTTGTTAACCTCGGTCTCGCCCCTATCGTTCCTTTTCCCTCACGCGCGTGTGTTCGTTCGTGCGTTCAGGGCGACGCGTCGTGTATTTCGAGGGGGCAGAGTTCTGCAAGTGCACGGGTCCTTACATGAGCGCGAGCGCGCGCCTGCGTGCGTGTGCGTGCGTGCGTGCGTGCGTGCGTGCATGAATGCATGCATGTTGACGAGTCGTGTACTGGTATCTGGTGAGAGGGTGCTTGCATGAGTGTGTGCATGCTTGCATGGTTGAGAGTAGTGCGGGAACCCTTTTCCGTGAGCGTGGGTGGGCATGGATTCCTACGAGACTCCAGGATACACTTCATCGCTTTCTGTCTTCAAGGGATTTTTATTCAGCCGAGGGATACGGGGCTGGGATGGAGATGTCAATCCATCGGAATTTCCTTTTGGCCCAATTCCACGTCTCAGCAGAGGACGTCTGTCTGTAATTAGCCAGAATTTTCTTTTAAAGTGTGTCACAACGTTGAAGTGGTTAATCCTGTTGTTATGGAGGAAACCTGGGCTGAATAAAATCGTTTGACGTCAGCCAAAAGGAATGTAGAATTTGTTAACAGTAGTACAGTAGTAAATGGTTTAGATGTGTAAGGATAGAAAGTAACAGGACAGTGGGCTACCCTCCTTAGGAAGCAGATGAGAGCGCGCGTGCGTCAAGCCTCGCGCGAGGTGTATTGGAGGATGGAGGCGACGGTGAGTGATTGGAAAGCCACGCTACTTTCTCACCGCGCCGTCATCGATCATAGAGCAATAGCCCGCTCGCACACCCACCCCTGCCTCGTCCGCCCGCCGCCACCGCCACCGCCGCCGCCGCCGCCGCCGCCACAGCCACAGCCGCTGCCACAGCCGCCCGCCTCCCGGTCGTCGTCTCCGCCTCCTTCTGCCTGCTTACTCATCCCTGTTCTCCTTCTTCTTTTCTTCTTTGTACATTTTTTTTTTCTTCGTATTCGTCTTGCTTTCTGGTTCTTCCCTTTCTTCTACCTCCTCCTCCTCCTCCTTCTCCTCCTCCTCCTCTTCTCTCCCTCTCGCCTCTTTTTATCTTTGTTTTCTTTCCTTTTATGCCTTCTTCCCATTCTTCTCCATGTCTCGATCCCCCGCCTTCTCGTCGTGCATATATCTTCTTCCGCCCGTCTCCATTTCCTTCCTTCCTTCCTTTATTCATTTTTCTTCTTTCCCCTCCTTCCAACTTCTCCCCCTTTCCCCTCTCCCTCTCACCCACTCCCTTAGGCCAAATCCTCCCTTGGTAATCTTTGATCTTGGTTCCCGCCCCCGCCTCCTTCTCCTCCTCCTCTTCCTCTTCCTCTTCCTCCTCTTCCTAAAACTCCCGTACCTCCTGATTTCACTTCCCCAAACACGCCCACTCTCTTCGTAGTCCCCCCACCTCGCCGTCCACTCGTCCCCTCCCTCCCCAACACCTTCCCCCCCCACACCCTCCCCACAACTCTTCCTTCCTCCCCATCTCTCACCCCACGTCACGGGAAGATCAATGACCAAGCCCTTCATTGTAGAGTGGGTGGGTGGGGTGGGGAGGGAGGGGTGCGGACCACGCCCCGCCTCCATCCCCTACGCCCCGCCCCCTTGTCTCCACGCGGGCTTGCTATTGGCTAATGCGGCGTAAGGAAACTCCGCCCCTCGGGAAGGGGCTCGGATGAAAGGAGCTGGATGAGATTTAGGATAGCGGATGGATACCCATGGGTAGATCAGTAAGTGGATGACTGTGGTTATCCTGCTGGGTATGGTGGTGAGAGTGGATGAGTGATGGGTGTGGATTAGGATATGTGGAAATGGTGGGTCAACAAAGGTATGGATGTGGATATCCTGCTAGTGTTAGAGATGAGAGTGGACGAGTGATGGATGATGTTAATGGAGTGTGAGAGGATGAACATGGATGAGTGAGATGGATGCAGCTGAGTGTATGCGAGTGTTCTGGATGTCAAGGGAGGAGGACGGGGGGGGGGGTCCTTGTGCCCAGCAGCTGGTATTTAACTCCCCCCCCCTGCTGGTTAAACTGTGTGCAGCTGTCACATGCGGCTAAAGTGAACGACCATTGCATGCTGCAGCTCACAGCTGCATGGAACCGTTGTATACAGCTGTATGTCGTTTCAGCGCATAGTGCAGCAGCAGCAGCTACCACCAAGTGCTTGTGTACCCGAGCACGTGCAGCTGTCGACAGGTTGCACAGCTGTTGTAAGGTTGTTAATGGCTGTCTTTTATTATTACTCTTGTTAAATTACTTGTTATCGTATCCATAATTTCCTGCATTTTTGTTGTATTTGTTGTTGATGTTATTTTTGTTTATATCTCGGTGCTTCGGCTGTTGATTTTTCTTCTTGTCTGTGTTGGGTTTTCTTGTGTTCTTTTTTCTAGTTTCTCGTTCTATTTAGTTATTAGATATTTGGATAGAAAGGAGTGTCTATATGCTGAATAAAATCGTCTAGCCATTACTACACACACACACACACACACACATCTCATGGCGCTGTGGTTAGAGCTCTGGCCTGCCACTACGGAGGTCCGGGTTCGACTCTCGCCCGGGGCTGAAATAATATCAGTATCGCAGCGCTGAGGGGTGTTACTCCAACTCTCGTGGGCGGGGAGTTGGGGGTGTGTGTGTGTGCAAGGTCATAGCATTACCCATAGATCGGACCTACGAGCTCTGAGCTCTCTTCCAGGAGGGAAATAGCTATCGATCACGAGTCCAACACGTGATCCAAAGACCAAGTGAATACACACACACACACACACACACACACACACACACACACACACACACACACACACACACACACACACATATATATTATATATATATGTATATATATATATATGTATATATATATATATATATATATATATATATATATATATATATATATATATATAAATATATATATATATATATATATATGTAACACTTGTTTTTCTCGTTCTTCTTCCTGTGAACGTCAGTCGACCTCAGGGCCACATATTTATTACCTGTCCTGTTGGCCGACGTCAAGAGTCACCGTGATGTGGAGGTGCGCCTCTTGTGGAGACGGAAGCGGTTGTGGGTTGAGGGCAGGTTGGGGGGGGGGATAATGCGGTTGTGACGGAGGATGCGGTTGTTATGGTGATGGACCCAGTGTTGGTGGAGGCTTCCGTGGTGGAGGGTTGGTGGTTGCCGGAGTGGTGGAGAAGGCCATGGCCAGGTGGAACTGTCACCTGTCGTCTTGCTTATCGATATGTTTGTCCTTACCTCGGTGTGTGTGTGTGTGTGTGTGTGTGTGTGTGTGTGTGTGTGTGTGTGTGTGTGTGTGTGTGTGTGTGTGTGTGTGTGTGTGTGTGTGTGTGTGTGTGTGTGTGTGTGTGTGTGTAGAGTTGTACGCATGTGAACGTGTGTGCGTGTATGCATACATGTACAAGGCTATCGAACTCGGAGGGCGAGTAGGTGGCATGTAACGGGCGGAAAGAGTAGGCGTGGGTGAGTGAAAGAGGGTTGAATTGGGAAGATAAGTGGGTGGAGGCAGGTGGATGAAGTTAGGTGGATGGTTGGATGGCAGGCTGGCTGGCGGGCCAGGGCAATATTGACCTGCACGGGAGCCGCCGCCGCCGCCGCTGCTGCTGCCCCAATGGACCCTCAAGGCAGGAGATCCAGCAAGCGCGCGAGAGCACAAGCCGAGGGTCGGTCGTGTAGCTACCAGCCGGCCGCCTTAGCACCCAGACCGGCTCTTGGGGAAGAGACCCCACCGCCGGCAGAGAAAGTGACGGCAGCAGGGGCGGAGGAAGTCTGAGCAGAGGTGGAGGGGAAGAGGGGTGGGGGGAAGTCGTTGGGGTGGCTGTAAACCCGCAGAAGCCCTACAAAAATGAGCGACCCGACAGAGCGCTTACTGTTGTGATTATGTGCTTTCGCCTGGCCTTGCGCCTGTGTGTGTGTGTGTGTGTGTGTGTGTGTGTGTGTGTGTGTGTGTGTGTGTGTGTGTGTGTGTGTGTGTGTGTGTGTGTGTGTGTGTGTGTGTGTGTGTGTGTGTGTGTGTGTGTGTGTGTGTGTGTGTGTGTGTGTGTGTGTGTGTGTGTGTGTGTGTGCGTGTGTGTGCGCACATGTGAGTTAATCTTGGGAAGCTAAACAGCAGAATTATGTATTCCCGTGTGTGTTCCTTTTTAATCATAGTGTCATATCAAATGAATACATCCCTACTTATATGGCATATATAGAAAAATATTTTCCATTTTGTTCCAGATTATATATGCACATTTTGATAATTTATTCTATTTTTTTCTCTCCATAGCAACCTGACAGTGTTTTTTTTTCCATTTCGATGATTTGCTTTTAAACTTTTCCATAAGTTACGTGATTTCGCTAGCTGTACGTTATTGTGGTATTCCACATCATTTTGCTAACTTGGTGATTTTTCTAACTGTGCGTGATTTCGCCAACTATGTGATTCCGCTTGTTTTATCACGTCCGTGTCCCGGCGTGCTTATGAACCTAATTTTGAGCGATGCTATTTGATTGCACGCGTGCTGTATTTACCCTGTTTTTATGTAAATAAATTGTTAAAAGTTTGTATATTTGCGTGTGTGTGGACTGGGAGAATGGATGAGGGTGTTTGTGCTCTTGCGCGTGCCTGTTTGTATGTGTGTGCGTGTGTGCCTGTGGCTGTGCGTGCGTGCGTGCGTGAGCATGTGTATATGTGAGATAAGGCAGGGCACTGAGGGAGATTCTGAGCACAGCAACAGGTCGTCTCTGTGTCGGCCCGCGACTTCTCTTGGTTCAACGGTAATGCGAAAGAAGCCGACCGCGGCGCGACGCGATGCTGCTCTATTAGCGTGTCCTTGAAGCAAGATGGTTTCGGGTGATGGGGGCTGGGTGAGGTTTCTCTCTGATGGGTGATAACATCATGTTAAGGGTGGATGGGTTCCCCCAATTTTTGAGTATGATTTGGTCTTTTTTATTGTGATAGAGATGTAGTGTCAATGCGTTATGTGTTGTGTTGTAGCTGCCCCGTTTAAACTCCTTTGTGGTTGCCTTGTTACATGTGTATTGTAGTCCCGTTTAATAAAGAGTGGGAAATCTTGTACTCAGTTAATATTAACTTAGGAGGGTGATGAAGGTCGCCATGATGGTGAATGATGACCTTATAGACTGGACGTGAATGATAAGTTGTGATGTGTTATAGGGATTGTATTCGTTTGATATCTGTTGTGATGATTCTGTGATGACATTGGGTTAGCTTGTTGGTTTGGTAGTGAGGATAGTTTTGGTGTTGTCGTTGTTGCCCTTGTTGATATCGATCTTTTGGTTGTGACTGTTGCCATTTATGGTGATGATATTGGTAATGATGTGCACAGGTGGTGTAAAATCAGAAACATGCTGGTCTCGCATTCGCTCAGTTGTAGGTTCGAATCCCGCACTTCTCTCCGATTCCCAGCAATGATTATTACCTGCAAAGGTGATGACTTCGGCCGCAGTTATGCGTCTCCTGGCGTAGCCTCCTCGCTTTCACCTTCAATGGTGATGATAATGATCCAATATAAGATTATGGTGATGATGAGAGTGGTAATGACGGTGAGAATGATGACAAATACAATGATGATGATGAGGATGATGGTGATGGTAATGATTATAATGGTGATGATACTACTAATGATTATGATATTGGTGATATTGATAGTAATGATACTGATGATAATAAAGATAGTCGTGGTGGACGTGACGATAGATTTGATGGAAGTATTGGCAACAATAGATAGATAGATGGATAGAGAGAGAGAGAGAGAGAGAGAGAGAGAGAGAGAGAGAGAGAGAGAGAGAGAGAGAGAGAGAGAGAGAGAGAGAGAGAGAGAGAGAGAGAGAGAGAGAGAGAGAGAGAGAGAGAGAGAGAGAGAGAGAGAGAGAGGGTGGGGAGGTTAGGAGATAAAGGACTGCTTGGGAATAATGTTGGGTAGGTTTGGGGCGTGGTCGTATGTGGGGGATATACCGGTGGGACAGATAGAGAAAATCCTTGGGGGAGCGGAGGGGAGGGTAGGGGATGTGGAAGGGAACAATGACATGGGTGACTGAGAATAGAGGATGAGTCCAGTGAAATGTTTGTTGGGACGGAAAGGGGAGGGTATTTGTGTTTAGGATGTGGTGGGCAAGGGGAAGGGACTGAGGGAAGGAAGGCAGATGGGAGAGTTGGAGCATTGTTAACTCAAGGTATGATAGGACGAGGGAGGAAACTGGGGAGAGTGTTTGGTACAAGGGGCGTGGTTGAGGAGGAGGGGAAAAGGAGGAAGAGGAGGAGGAGGAGGAGGAGGAGGAGGAGGAGGAGGAGGAGGAGGAGGAGGAGGAGGAGGAGGAGGAGGAGGAGGAGGACGGGGTGGAAGAGGGGATGGAGGGCTTACCCTGTGGACGAGATAGGCTGCTGTGTTGTATATGTGTATGATGTGTGTGTGGTATTGGCTATTTTCTCTGAGCGGCACTGTGACGGCAAGATCAACAGACCCCGGTCATGTGTGGACGATCCTTTTAGCTTAAGTTAAAAGAAACACAAAAGAGTTTAAAGGAGAGAAATTCCTGAAGAGGGAAAAACAGAGGTAGATTAAAAGCAAAAACAAACCATATTATAAACAAAAAATAAGGTCTGTGGAGTCTCTTTGATAAAGACAGGAAACTTGATTTCTTGGGAAGACAGTGGAGAAAGGGCAGCTAAGACTGAGTGATGTCATACTAGCCCGATGGAGGCCGGAAGCGGTAATGAGACTTACTGATGTTATCTATGGTACAATAGAGTCTTTTCCTGTCATAAGTGATGAGTCGCGCTAGTTTTCGGAGATAGGGTCAGTATGATAGTCTCTTTTTTCTATTAGTATTATTATATGTATTCTTCAGTTCCTTTTGAGTTGTGCGGTATTATAGTATAGTGCCAGGATGACATGACTGACGTACACTTCACAGACCGGAGTGCTATTCCAACGTCGAAAAAATAACTGAATAAATGCTTAGATGAATAGATGAAGGAAAAAATGGAGGCTTAGCTGATCAAACCAAGAAAAATTCTCATGATATCTCCTACTCATCCTTATCCTAATCCTCTTCCTTATTCTCCTGCTCCACCTCTTCCTCCTTCCCTCCTTTTCCTCCTCCTTCTCTTCCTCCTCCTCCTCTTCCTCCTCCTCCTCCTCTTCCTCTTTGCTGTCTTCCTCAGTTATAACCAAAGTCAAAATAACAATCAATTAATCCTCTTCCTTATTCTCCTACTCCACCTCTTCCTCCTTCCCTTCTTTTCCTCCTCCTTCTCTTCCTCCTCCTCTTCCTCCTCCTCCTCTTCCTCTTTGCTGTCTTCCTCAGTTATAACCAAAGTCAAAATAACAATCAATTAAGTCTTGCTTCCGGCTAGATGAAAAAGTCATTAGTACACCAAGCTTGTTCAGAAACACCTTTGTCACTGAGTTTTCTTGGGTTGTACTTGTTTATTTGTTCGTATGTTTTCATATATCAGTTCATTTGTCTATTGTTTTTGTTTTATTTGTGGATTTCTTTCTTTCTTTATTAATTCATTTGTATCTTTACTTATCTGTTTGTATGTCGTATTTATGTTTATTTATTATTCTATATATTTATTATTTCGTTTTTAATTCATTTATTTGTTCCTTTGTTTATCTATCATTACGCTCATTAAGTTTATTTACTTTATTCATTAATTCATTTTATGTTTATCATTTGTTGATGTATTTACATATTATTCCCTTTTTCTTTTTTATGATTGTTTTTATACATCTGCTTACTTATTTGTACATTGTATTTATTCATTTATCTATTCATTTATCATTTTGTGTTTATTTCTTTGTACAGAACCTGAGAAGACACTGACGATTCTTTTTCTTTTCATTTGCAGGTGAGACAGAGATGCGACCAGACCCAGGCCGTAGGAGGTGCCTGGCGTCCACGTAAGATTAAAGAGAAGGGAAAGAGAGAAAAAAAAGGAGAGAGCTACCTGTAGAAAGAGGTAAGGAAGAGTAGGAGAGAGACAGATGCTCGTAGAAAGAGGTGAAAAAAGAGAGATCAAAAGAGAAGATGAAAGATAGAGAGAAAAAGAGAGAGACGGGGCTAGTTAAGTTTACCCATTCAAACAAATGTCTAATTACTTTCCTGGTGTGCTTGTCTCCCTGCCTGCCCGCCTGCCTACCTGCCTGCCTTATTGTTATCTGTCTGCCTGCCTGTATACCTGCTTGTGTGCCTGTCTATGCCTGTCTGATGTTCCGTCTGCCTGCTTGTGTGCCTGTCTATACCTGTCTGATTTTCCGTCTGCCTGTCTATCTGGCTGCCTGCCTGCCTTCCTGCGTGCCTGTATGTTTGTACCTGTCTGCCTGCTTGTGTGCCTATCTGTCTCGACCTGTTTAATTTTCCGTCTACCTGTCTATTTGCCTGCCTGTCTGCCTGTATGTTTGTGTGTCTGCCTGTCTGTCTCTGTCCCTGTCTGTACATGTCGCCTATGTGTATGTCTGCCGGTTTGTCTATGTGTCTTTCTGTCTGCCTGTTTGTCTGTGAGTGTAGTGTGTGTAAGAGTAGGTGAGGACAATGCACGCGAAAAGTAAGGCTCGAGTGTTTGATGTACTTCCGTGCATGTGTTGTTATACGTTGACAATGTAAATACGTACATATGTAAGTGCATGTGCACATACATTTGTGTGTGTAAGTTTGTATATATGTGTGTGCGTGCGTGTGTGTGTGTGTGTGTGTGTGTGTGTGTGTGTGTGTGTGTGTGTGTGTGTGTGTGTGTGTGTGTGTGTGTGTGTGTGTGTGTGTGTATGCGTGTGTGCGTGTGTGTGTGTGTGTGTGTGTGTGTGTGTGTGTGTGTGTGTGTGTGTGTGTGTGTGTGTGTGTGTGTGTATGTGTGTGTGTGTGTGTGTGTGTGTGTGTGTGTGTGTGTGTGTGTGTGTGTGCGCGTGCGTGCGTGTGTGCGTGTGTGTGCGTGTGTGCGCGTGTGTGTGTGTGTGTCTGTGTGTCTGTGTGTCTGTGTGTGTAAATGTGCGCGGAATTGTATATATTCTTTTCATGTTTTTATTTGTAAGCCACTTGATTAAAGCAGCCGCAATATATTTCGTGTATGTGTGTGTGTGTGTGTGTGTGTGCGTGCGTGCATGAGCTTCCGTGGCAAGTGCGTTGGGAGGTCACCGAAGCTTTGCCATGTCGATGGGTGACATACAAGCAGGAGTCAGGCTAGAGGAAGGAAGAGGGAGATGTGATATGGGAGGTAATAGGAGGCGCAGAGACTTAGGAGGCAGGGTGTGGGTGATTAGGAGGAAAATAAGAGGCAATGAAAGATTATAGAAGGTTGAGAGCTTTATTTTGAGGATGACTGACATTGAGGGCGTTATTTAGCCACACTTGAAAATCATTAGACAGCCTCTTTAACTCATAGAATGTGGTTTCACGGTTGTTCAAGCAACAAAGTGAGTTTAATCACTCACTTGAAGGGTGATAGGCCCCAGGAAGGAGCAAGGGGGCTGACTCATTCGAGACATATTTGCACTTTGAGAACTTTATTCTGCCAAACGCAAGACGAATTTGTCCCAACTATGAGGAAGAGCTTTGGTTGAGATTTGAATTAATGAAGGACACCTGGCACGAAACCGAAGGGTCTTCCTTCTTGATGATGCGAAATCCAACAAATCACGCCCCGCCAAAGGGGGCGATTTCGTGAGTGTTCTCCCTCCTCCCTCCCCCCCTCCTCCTCTGCCTCCACCTCCGGTTCCACTCCCCCCATTCCACTTCCCCTCCCCTTCCCCCACATTTCTCGATAGTGGCGAAAATTAAGGAAAAGGGGGAAGCGGTTGGTGCCTGCGAACTCAGATATACGACGAGGAGTTGGGAGGGTGCCATGAAGAGGGGACGGGGCAAACGCCGCCAGTGCCAGGGAGGAGGCAAGAAATGGCAAGACGGCCATGATGGAGAGGACGTCTGAAGGCCTTGGCTGGTTTAGCCAGCTGGGGTTTAGTGATTAAGCAAAGAAAATATTTTTCGTTAGACTAAATATGCAGTTCAGTTTTTTCTTTGCTACCGTGTGTGTGTGTGTGTGTGTGTGTGTGTGTGTGTGTGTGTGTGTGTGTGTGTGTGTGTGTGTGTGTGTGTGTGTGTGTGTGTGTGTGTGTATACGTGTGTATACGTTTGTGTGTGCGTGTATGTGTGTGTGTATACGTGTGTATATTTTTGTGACTCTTTCGACTTTGTACTTGACTTAATATCATAACATTACATATATCACCACGCTAGAATAGATGATACTAAATGAAATCTTACTCCATGGATACATTTAATACTTTAGCCCAGAAAAATATTCTGGCGTCCTGGCGAACCTTCAAAAGGTCTCTCCTTCTCCAAATCTCAAAAGGTCTCTTCCTCTCCGAGTCATCACGGAGGAATTAGTGTCACTCTCCAGGCAGATGTGTGACCATGTCATTGAGCTGTAAGCGCGAGAAATCGTTCTGCTGTCAGCCCGGAAACGTGTAACAAGTCAGAGTCCCCGGGAAGTGTTTGCTCCAACGCATACAAAGTCCACCACCACCACCACAACCACATATCACCACCACCACCACCACCACCACCACCACCACCACCACCACCACCACCACCACCAGATCCTCACATATCATTATATCGCCCACCATCATCCCCCTCCACCCTCTTTCCTGTTTGTTCTTCCCCCCACCATTCTCCCTCAAAGGTCTCTCCCTCATTACTCCATCGTTGGTCCCTCCCTATATGCTCTTGATACCCGGCAAATACTCTGATTCGTTTGCTTTGCATTTGTGAGGTGGTTAAGGTGCGCCTGTAGGAGCATGCGTCACGTAACCAGCACGTATATACACGTAACATGTTTACGGTTAAGCTGCTATGACGTTACTCTCCTCCTCTCCCCCTCTTCCACGCTCTCCCCCACTTCCCCTTTTCCCACATTTCCCCTCTCCCACAATCTCCCCTCTCCCACAATCTCCCCTCTCACACAATCTCCCCTCTCCCACAATCTCCCCTCTCCCACAATCTCCCCTCTCCCACAATCTCCCCTCTCCCACAATCTCTTCCTCACTTTCACTCCCCCTCTTTCCTTTTCCACCTTCCTTCCCCTCCTCTCCTTCTCTCCATCCATCCCCACTCTCTCCCCTCCTCTCCTCTTCCCCCTCCCCCTCCCCCTCTCCCTCCTCTTTCCCCTCTTTCCCCCTCTCTTCCCCACCCTCCACCCTGGGTACATTTGTCATCGACCACCAACACTGCAGTGCCCCAGGTGGCCCTCCAAACGCAACGGCTTCCCTAAAAGTTCTCTCCTCCTCCTCCTCCTCCTCCTCCTCCTCCTCCTCCTCCTCCTCCTCCTCCTCCTACCTCCTCCTACCTCCACCTTGTATAATTCCATGAATTCACTCTTTCCCCCTCCTCCTCCTCCTCCTTCTCCTTTTCCTCGTCGCCATCATTATCATCATCATTATCGTCATCATAATCATCGCCCTCGTCTTCGTTATCGTCGTCGTCGCCTTTATCGTTGTTGTCGTCGTCGTCATCATCATCATCATCATCATCATCATCATCATCATCATCATCATCATCATCATCATCATCATCATCATCATCATCATCATCATCATCATCATCATCATCATCATCATCATCATCATCATAATCATCATCAACTCCCAATCTCTTCCTGCTCTTCTTCTTTTCACTCTTCCTCTTCCCTTCTCTTTCCTTTCCTTTCCCCACTCTCCTCCCCTCCTCCACCTACCTTGCTCCTCCTCTTCTCTTCTTTCCCCCCATAGGCGTGCAGCCTATGCCTCTCCTCCCACCCACCCTCACCCTCACTCCCACGAAACCCACCCGGTATGGAAACCAGTCCCGGAGATTACAATAAATCTAGGGAAACAGTACGCCAGGTTTAACAAATACCGTGTGGGCTATGGGAGGGGGAGGGGGTATGGATGGGTGGGTGGACGAACGGAGAGGAGATATTTTGGAAGGGCGGGCGGTTTGGGTGGGTGGGTGGGTCGATTTTTGTGGATGAGTGGTTGGGTAGGGTGGATTGGGTGGTTGGGGGGGAGCCAGCAAGTCGCATCAGCATCCAGATTTCCACACAAACTGTCGTTATTTTTTGGGTGTGTATATATGTGTGTGTGTGTGTGTGTGTGTGTGTGTGTGTGTGTGTGTGTGTGTGTGTGTGTGTGTGTGTGTGTGTGTGTGTGTGTGTTTGTTTGTTTGTTTGTTTGCACGTGCGTGTGCTTGTGTACATGTGTATTAGAACGTAACCATAGGTTTCCGAAGTGCAATACTGTGTGTGAGAGCGGTTGAAAGCTAGTGTGAATAATTATGTACGCGTGTGTGATTTTGTGCATGCGAGTGTGTGATTGCATATGTGCGCATGATGAGTGCGTGTATACGCGTAACTGATTGGATACCAAAGTTATGACCGTTCGTGTGCCCGTATATAAGTATGTATGTATGTATGTATGTATGTATGTATGTGTGTGTATGTATGTATGTATGTACGTATGCATGTATATATGTATGTATGTATGTATGTATATATGTATGTATGTATATATGTATGTATATATGTATGTGTATGTATGTATGTATGTATGTATGTATGTATGTGTATGTATGTAATATGTATGTATGCATGTGTGTATGTATGTATGTATGTATGTATGTATGTATGTATGTATGTGTGTGTGTGTGTGTGTGCGTGTCAGTGTGTGTGTGTATGTGTGTGTGTGTGTGTGTGCGTGTCAGTGTGTGTCTATGTGTGTGTGTGTGCGTGCGTGAGTGTGTGTGTGTGTGTGTGTGTGTGTGTGTGTGTGTGTGTGTGTGTGTGTGTGTCTGTGTGTCTGTGTCTGTGTGTGTGTGTCTGTCTGTCTATGTGTGTGTGTTTGTGTGTACATATGTGTGTGTGCGTGTACGTACCTGAGTGTACCCAAGGGGCTCAAACTTGTGGGTGGTGGGGGGAGGGGCTGATGTGTGTACGTTTGTTTCTGTATGTGTGCGAACCCTCACGGGAATAGGACCGGGGCGTGTTGAGGGTGCGTGCGTGCGTGCGTGCGTGCGTGAGGCCCCATGGGGAGGAAAGGCGCAAGCGTCGCCGTGGCCCCAGGGCGTGGGGCGCGCGTGCGTTGGGTGCCACGCAGGTGGCGGTGGCGGCGGCGGCGGTGGCGGCGGCGGTGGCGGCGTCTGGTGGCGGCGGCGGTCGTCGAAGCCTCGCCGCTTGACTCGGGAGTTCGAGGATACTTTTCGCTTCCCACTGGTTCCCGACATTTTTCTTGGGCCGTGTCAGTCGCCTGTCTGCTGGATCTCTTTCCCCTACTCCTCCTCCTCCTCCTCCTCCTCCTCCTCCTCCTCCTCCTCCTCCTCCTCCTCCTCCTCCTCCTCCTCCTCCTTCTCCTCCTCTCCTCCTCCTCCTCCTCCTCCTCCTCCTTTTCCTTCTTGTTTTTCTTCTCCTCGTCCTCCTATTTTTTCCTCTTTCTCCTCATGTTCTTCCTTATATACTTTTCATCTTCTTCCTCCTCCTCCTCCTCCTTCTCTTTTACCTTTTATTTCTTCTCCTTCTGAGCTTCCTTTTTTCCTCCTGATCCTCCTCTTCTTGCTTCTCCTCTCCTCCTTTCCTCTTCTCCTCTCCTCCTCTCCTCCTCTCCTCTCCTCTTTTCCTGCTTTCATCTTCTCTCCTCTCCTCTCCCCCTCTCCTCTTCTCCTCTCCATTCCTTCCCTCCTCCCCTCCTCTCCTCCTCTCGTTTTTACCTGCTCCTTCTTTTGTTCCCTCTACTTCTCTCTCCTTTTCTCCTCCTCCTCCACCTCTTAAATCTACTTCGCCTCTTCTGTGGCCGAGTCCATGCCTCTCTCTCGGTCAAGTCTATGCCTCTTTTGTGGTGGAGCATGTACCTCCTCCTCCTCCTCTTCCTCCTCCTCTTCCTCTTCCTCCTCATTTCGTCTCCATTACCTGCTTCCACCGGACCCAATCCAGTGGTCCTTCCCCTGCATTTTTTTTTATTCCAGGTCTCTTGCTCCTTCTCGTCCCCTTCCTCTTCACCCCCTCCTTGTCCCTCTTCACGTCCCCCTCCTCCTCCTCCTCCTCCTCGTTTACCTCCTCTTCGTCCCCTTCTTCCTCGTCCTCCTTCTCCTCATTCCCCTCCTCCTACATGTTTATTATTATTATTCTCCCTCCTACTCTACCCTTCTCTGCCCTGCAGTAAAATATTGAGCGACTGCGTGTCAGCAGCAACAACAACAACATCAGCTGCTTCACCAGCTGCTGCTGCTGCATCAGCTGCTGTACCAACTGGGATAGTGCAAGCACCGCCAGCAATAGCTACAACTGCGCCACCGACAGCTGTAGCTTTACTTGGAGTACGCCTCTTTTCAGCTCCTGACACTATCTGCTGCGTTATCTCGTAGTCCTTATGGCCATGGGAAGGTGTACCTTCGTCACTAGGCTCTTAAACTACATCGTCAACTTTTACGTCAGTGTAGGTGAATGTCACATGATTATCATCTTTCTCCGTCATATCTTCAACATCTCTTCCCCATACACACACACACACACACACAAATACACACACACACACACACACACACACACACACACACACACACACACACACACACACACACACACACACACACACACACACACACACACACACACACACACACACACACACACACACACACACACACACACACACACACACACACACACACACACACACACACACACACACACACACACACACACACACCATCTGGGAAAGTTCACCATCTCACCTCGTTGTAATCTGGACCACACCCCCACCACCACGACCACCACCACCCCATCCCCCCACCACCTCCACCTCCACCTCCACCTCGTTCGCCACAGCGCCATTTCCCCACCGTGCCGTATCCTCCACCTCTCCTTCTCCTCCGCCACCACCACGCCACTTGGCAACCACGCCGTCTCCACCATTCCCCCCCCACCCCCCGCAGCGCCACCAAACAGACAGCAGAGCAGCGTCGAGGAAACCTGGTTCAACCGATGCGATGTGGAAAGCTGCCTGGCCAGAGGGAAGGAGGGAGGGAGGGAGGGAGGGAGGGAGGGAGGGAGACAGGAAGAGAGGGAGGTAGGGGAGGAGGAGAGCTCGAGGAAGTTAAAGAGAGAGAAAGAGAGAGAGAGAGAGAGAGAGAGAGAGAGAAAGAGTTCGAGTAAGATATACAGTAGATAGATATATGGATAGATAGATAGACAGATAGATAGATAGAGAGAAATAGAGAAAGAGAGAGGGAGAAGGGAAAACGCAAAAGAACAAACAAACGGCAGTTTATGGAAAAGTAAGGTGAAGGAGGAGGAGGAGAAGAAGGAAGAGTAAAAACGAAGAGTGTAAAAAAGTGGTCACTGGGATCAAAAAGTCGAAATTGAAGAAGAGTAGAAGTAAATAAAAGAACAGAAGAGGAGGAATGCAGAAAGAGGACGGGTGAGAGATATGGAAGGACGATAAGACTGAGAATGTAAAAAGGAAAACAGAAATGAAAGAAAAGGGAAGGGGAGGAGGAGGAGGAGGAAGAGGAAGAGGAGGGGAGAAGAGGGTGGAGGAAGAGGAAGAAGAGGAGGAGGAGGAGGAGGAGGAGGAGGAGGAGGAGGAGGAGGAGGAGGACTGCACTTCATCGACGATAACGAAATGAAAGAAAAGAGAAGGGGGAGGAGGACGAGGAGGAGGAGGAGGAGGAGGAGGAGGAGGAGGAGGAGAACGAGGACGACTGCACTTCATTGAGGATAACCAGGACTTCTATCTTTCGGGACAACGCGCCGAAAAGGTGGACCCGTACAAATGCCCCCCCCCAAAAAAAAAAAAGAAAAAAAAAGGAAGGCAGCATGAAGGAGAAATAGTAGAGATTAAAAATGATCACCTTTATTCTTTAAATGGATATCAGTCTCCAATCATTAACAATATGTAACTCTGCTCCGTAGGGGTGTCTTTGAAGCCCTCCTATCTTACCGACTGCATGAAATCTATGCAGTTAGTACCTGATACGGAGGAAGAGGAAGAGGAGAAAGATATGAAAAAATTACAAAAGGACGTCTTTATCAAATCCACTATTACCCAGAAAAAAGAGCTTAACTAGTCTAGGAGCTTTCCTTAGTTGAATGAAATCGTCATGAACCAATCCAAAAATCGAACTGAGTTCGAAGAATTTCCAGATGGCCTGGGTCGAATGGCCGCTCTTGAGGAGAATGAAATCGTCTGGCGCCATCTTGTGGCTCGAAGGGCCACTGATGAAAAACTGACGCCACTCAGGATTCGAACCCAGTGCCTCATAGTCCCAGAGTAAGTGTGCTTACCGACTACACCACAGTCGCTTCCAGTGACCTCTCACATCAAGTCGAACTCCAGTTCGAAGGCATAAGTTCTTATCGGCGAAGATGCTTTGCTAAGATGAGTTTTGTAATAAAGAAGAATCACCTGCCGGTATGATCTGCTGACAAAATACCAACCCTTCTTTACTGAACTAGTGATTTATATTCTAGTTTCTTTATTTTGTCATCTTTTATCATAATATCACCAACTTCTGAGTCAGTCAAGGATAAGTAATAAACAAGTCATAATAGTCTTGGAACGATTACCAGGCGACCAAATGGCAGACATTTGGTGTTTTATAGTAAGGTCCTTAACTTGCAAAACGGTGACACGCTTACTTGACTTTTTCTAGTCATAGACAGGCTATTCTATTCAGTAGAAGCTCCTCCTCGTGACAAAAGTTGGGTCTCGATCTGCGGGATGTTCCCTCAGGTCGGTGGCCGCCCCCTTGAAGTGTATCAAGTTAACTGTCTGAAGCTGGAAATAAGTACATCAGAACACGTTACCGTATTAAAGGGGCCAGAACCCAGGTTTCCATAGACTACAAGTCGTGGCCGGAAATGTTCAATTCGGCCACGCCTGATGAAGGCGCCAGGACGATTCGCAGTGTCAGTCTAGCGTGCGGTTGGAGCCATTGGATATTGGACTGTCTTCAGGAGGGGCAGTAGGGGGAGGGGGAGGAGCACTCCTCGGCTATATGACGTCATTTCCTTTCGGCGGAATGACGTCATAGCTTGACATCATTCCTTTGGTGAGAAGTGACGAAATTCTTTGACATTTCTTTGTTTGGTAAAGGGAGGTAGTACTTATGACTATGACGTCATATCCTCCCTAGGGGGGAATGACGTCATATTCTGACGTAATCTCTTTGTTGATAAGTGACGTCATTCTGTGAAGTCAATACTCGATGGAGAAAATGGAGTTCAGGAGCCTGAAGTTCTGGGTAAGTCTGAAGGTGCAGAACGACCATAGGGCACTTAAGGAACGTGGTGGTGTTGGGTTTTGGTGTTTCAAGGTAACTGAAAATGTGAAAGGTAAGGGGAGTGGGTGGATGGGTGGTAGGTGGAAGAGGGTGGAGGCGCTTTGGGGGGGATGAGTGAGAGGCAGGACGAGCAAGTTTTGATTTAAGGGTGAATTTGACAGAATCTAAGGTGACAATTTGAACCTTATAGCAGACTCCTAACGTTGCTCGCTCTGCTGTCTTATTCACCTGAGGTGCTCAAGGTGAGT
>NC_134814.1:41339962-41344962 GCF_046742065.1 Oratosquilla oratoria | reverse complement strand
TTTCGCCTTCTTTTGTGGCTTGTTTCAACATCTTTCAGCCGGCATCTAGATTTCCTGCCACGGCCGGTCTTCGTTTCTTCAGTGTCGTGATTCAAGTTCCCTTCTGTCAGATTTGAGACTCTTTAGCCAGCAGACATCTTTTCATCAGAAGCGGCGGTTTCTTCGTGTCATTCTGGGGCTTCGTTAGTCAACCTGAAGATTTATATCGTTTTGTTTTCTCATTTATCTAATTATTTATTCATCTGTTTATTATTTGTTATTAATCTATGTATTTATTTATTTTTTTTATTACTTATTTTTCTTGATATATTTTTTTTTAACTTTTTACCCCTTCACCACAAGGAAAATTCTCTCCCTCTTCCGTCTCCTCCTCCACCCCTTCTCATCCTCCTTCTCCTCCTCCTCCTCCTCCTCCTCCTCCTCCTCCTCCTCCTCCTCCTCCTTCTCCTTCTCCTCTTCCTCCTTTTCCACCCACCCACATAAACCCTCTCTGACTTCTTTCATCACGAGCTCTTCCCTCCTCCTCTTCCTCCTCTTCCTCTTCCTCCTCTCTTCATAACCACTTATTGTTCCCCCTTTTATTCTTCTTCGTCATGCGTCTCCCCTCCCTCTATCCTCTCTCTCTCTCTCTCTCTCTCTCTCTCTCTCTCTCTCTCTCTCTCTCTCTCTCTCTCTCTCTCTCTCTCTATCTATCTATCTATCTATCTATCTGTCTATCTATCTATCTATCTTGTTCTATCCATCCTTTTTTGTGTCTCTTTTTTATCCTCTTCCCCGTTCTTCATCTCCCCTTTCCCTTTCTTTCCTTGCACTTCTTTGCCAAACTCCTTTTCTCACCTTTCTCCTCCATTTCTTCCATCCCTCCTCCTCCCCAACTCCTTTCTATCCTATTATATTCTATCCTCTTTCTTCCTTTTCCTTCACAATTCCTTTCTTCCACCACCTCTTTCATCACCTTCTCCACGTCCTCTGCCTCACCCTCCTCCTCTTTGTCTTCCTCCTTCACTTTCTTCCTCCTACTCCTCCTCCCTCTCCTCTTCCTCTTTTCCCTCATCTCTCTCCCTCTCAGACTCCATCTCCTCTTTATCTTCATCCTATTCTTTCTCCTCCTCCTATTTCTCTTCCTCCACCTCTTCCTCCACCTCTTCCTCCACTTCCTCCATTTCTCCCTCTCGTTCCACCTCATCCCTTCTTCCGTTTTCCCCTCCATCCGCCATCGCCCTCCTTCCGCCTTCCGCCTTCCGCCTTCCGCCTTCCGCTCCCCCTCCGGTAAGGTTTATCCTTTGGGATCGGACTTGAAGCTGCAGCTTCGCCTTACCTCTCTCCTTACCTTTCTCCTTACATCTGCGCATCTTCCTTCTTCCTTGCCTCTTTGACTTCCTCCTCGTCCTCTTCCCCTCCCATTACTACATCTTCTCCTCCCTCTCCTTCTTCTTTTCCTCCGCCTCCTTCTCCTCCTCCTCCTCCTCCTCCTCCTCCCCCTCCTCCTCCTCGTTCCAGTCCCCATCCTCTTTCTTTTCTAACCCCTCTCCTCCTCCTTACTCTCATCGCTCCCTTTTTTAATTCCTTCCCTCATTCTTTAGGTCTCTGACGGCACATTCTCCTTTTCCGCCTCCTCCTTCTCCCCTCCTCCCCTCCTCCCCTCCTCCTCCTCCTCCTCCTCCTCCTCCCCTTCTTCTTCCTCTTCCTCCTTCTCCTCCTCCTCTATACTCTCGATGTCATTTTTGGGGAGTTCGAATTTCCTTCCCCTCCATTGCTCTTTTGTTCGCCTTCATCCTTACTACCCTACCTTCCTTTCATCCTTCCTTCTTTCTCTTGTTCCATCCTTTCATCATGTCTGTCTTCCTTTCTACTTCCTTTCTTCCTCTTTTATGTCCACTCCCATGCCTGAAAATGAAAGAAGAAGAAGAAGAAGGCGAAGAAGAAGAAGAAGAAGAAGAAGAAGAAGAAGAAGAAGAAGAAGAAGAAGAAGAAGAAGAAGAAGAAGAAGAAGAACCAGAAGAAGAAGAAGAACCAGAAGACGAACCAGAAAAAGAATAAGAAAAAGAAGAAGAAGAAGAGGAACCAGAAAAAGAAGAAGAACCAGAAGAAGAAGAAGAGACAGAAGAAGAAGAGCCAGAAGAAGAAGAACCAGAAGAAAAAAACAAAGGAAGAAGAACTAGAAGAGACTGAAGAAGAACCAGAAGAAGAAGAAGAAAAGAAAAACCAGAAGGTCGGACCCGAAGAATCTCGAAGGACAGGTCGTCCTCCTGCACGGGAAGCCTCCATCTCCCCTCCTCCTCCTCCTCCTCCTCCTCCTCCTCCTCCTCCTCCTCCTCCTCCTCCTCCTCCTCCTCCTCCTTCTCTTCCTCCTCCTTTTCCCACTCTTACTCCTCTTTGCAGGAGTCTCAAGTTTCGGCTCCGAGCTGACTGGGCTGACTCGCCCGCCTCCGGGCTTTAGGGCCCGACGGGCGCCCGCCGTCTGCCCGCAGCGTCCCGTCCGCCTCAGCGTTTGACAGGTTCAGAATTTCTTGCCGCGGTGTGGATTCCAGCTCGTGGAATAAAATCCGCTTATCTCGGTTTCAGTTCCTCGCAATGGCTGCTGGGTTCTCAGACGCACCCAAAATGTCTCCGCCCCCCCACCACACCCCTCTCCTCCCGGATGTGGGGACGGTTCCAACCCAGACCCACTGGCAAGGGCCCGGTGGCTGCTTCGAGATCCGAGGAGGAGATGGGTGTGGGCAGATTTATTACCGCGGTAAAGGTTACTAATCACAGTGTTATCGTCTAATGTGGCTTGGATTTGTTGATCTTTCGACGATGATGATGATGGTGGTGGTGTGGTGGTTGTAGTGGTGGTGGTGGTGGTCTGGGTTCGCGTCAAACGTGTCCTGGTATCTGTCCGGGGAGATTCTGGGATCTCCAGATTCCTGTACCTAGTTTGAATTCCCGGCCATGTCCGGAATTCCGACCCGGACCTCAAACCCCTCGTCCAGCGCATCTCTTATTAGTCCCTCGCGGAGTCTCGGTGAACCACCCCCTTCCCCTCCCCCTCCTCCCCTTCCCCTCCTCCCCCTCCCCTCCCCTCTTCTTTCTCCCCTCCTCCTCTCCGTCCCCCCCTCTCCCTCCACACCTACCTCTTCCTTCCCCTCCCTATTCATCCTCCCAACCTCCTCCTTCAATTCATCATCTCCCGTCTCCTCTGACTGCCTCCGTTCCTCCCCGATCCCCTCCCCATCTTCTTCTTCTGTACCTACCTCACCCTCCCTCCCTCCCTCCCTCCCTCCCTCCTTCCTACTGGCCCCGTCCTCCTTGCTCCTCCCTCCAATCCCACTTCTCCTCCCACTCCTCTTCTCATCCCTCCTCCCATTCTTCTTCATCTCGTTCTCCCCCCCACCTCTACCCCCACCCGCTTCTCCTCCTACCCTTCCACCTCCACCTCCTTATCATCCTCTCCCACCTTCTTATCCTCCTATTTCTCCTCCTCCTCCTCCCCCTCCTGCAGCCCAAGATGAATATCCTGCCACCGTCCACTCTCCAGGGGCGTTCCCTTCCGGCGCGTCACTAGGCCGGAACAAGTGACGCGCGGGGAACCGGAATGTGTCGGCGACGGCATTTCCCGCGTACCAACGGCTGCGACGACGACGACAGTGACGACGACGACGGCGACGACGACGATAAATGTTAACGATGGAGGAGGAGGAGGAGGAGCCTGCGGCGCCCAAAGGCAAGGCTGAGACGGCGAGGAGGTGGCGACGAGTCGAGGGTAGGGGGTGGGAGGAGGGTAGGGGGGGGAAGGGCGCGTAATTAGTCTGGCGGCACTGGCAGTGGAAGCCCAAGGGAGGAAACAAAAGTAAAGTTTTCACAGCAGCAGCAGCCGCGACCTCAACTTCGGAGTCTGCCATCACCACTGCCGCCTCCGCTACCGCCGCCGCCTCCGCCGCCGCCGCCGCCGCCCCGCGCGCACGGAGAGGCGAGACCCGCCCCACACGTCATGCGAGTCTCACCCTTATGCCACTTGGGCGCAATGATGAAACCGGGCGCTTCACGGCCATTTCGAGGACCCCCCAATGTGGGTCTTGTGCATAGTGACCATAAGGGCGGTGCTCCCGTGCGGGGGCGTGAGGGTTGTGGCGGGCAATTAGGATGGCGTGCAATCTGGTGCAGGAGGAGGAGGAGGAAGAGGAGGAGGAGGAGGAAAAGGAGGAGGAGGAGGAGGAGCAGGAGCAAGAGCAGCCCTCGCATGAGCCACTTTCCTTACCAAGTGCGACCATGCACGTGCACGCGCGCACACATACACACACACACACACACACACACACACACACACACACACACACACACACACACACACACACACACACACACACACACACACACACACACACACACACACACACACACACACACACACACACGCATACATACACACACACACATACATACACAGAGCTTCACACTCCAACACGGCCTCTCACACTTGACGCGCCTTGACGTCACTACCTCTCTTACGCGCCCCGGAGCCCTCAAGAGAGCCCTTCCTCCCTCCCTACCTTCTCTCTCCCCATCCCCTCTCTTTCTCTCTCTCTGTCTCTCTTTCTCTCTTTGTCTGTCTATCTGTCTGTCCATCTGTCCGTCTGACCGTCTGTTCGTCTGTTCTTCTGTCTCTGTCTGTTTGTCTGTTCATCTGTCCGTCTGTTCCTCTGTTCGTCTGTCTGTCTGTTTGTCTGTCCGTCTGTCTGTCCATCCGTCTGTCCATCTGTCTGTCCATCTGTTCGTCTGTCTCTGTCTCTCTGTCTCTCTGTCTCTTTCTCTCTCTCTCTCTCTCTCTCTCTCTCTCTCTCTCTCTCTCTCTCTCTCTCTCTCTCTCTCTCTCTCTCTCTCTCTCTCTCTCTCTCTCTCTCTCTCTCTCTCTCTCTCTCTCTCCTTTCTACTATTACTTGAGGTTCTCCCATTGACACCCTGTAGAATTTCCCTCTCCTTGCCCTTCCCAGAGAACTCTCGTCTCTCCCAGAACCTAT
>NC_134814.1:41329962-41337462 GCF_046742065.1 Oratosquilla oratoria | reverse complement strand
GCTGTCGGCCGCGCCTCAGAATGCCGCTCACGACCGCCGCCCGGCTTCCTACGTGTGGAGACTTCTGCCTCGGCCAAGTCTTCCCGTCCCTCGTCAAGATGTCTTCGGCAGAGGCGCGCGCGTGTCGCTGACGACCTCAGACGGAGTCACATATGTCGCAGCGTTTTCACTGGTGTCACTGTGACGTCATCTGGCCTCGTGTAACGTCATCTGGCTCCGTGACGTCAGCTGACCCTGTGATGTCAGTTACCCCTATAGTTTCATATATATATACATATATATATATATATATATACATATATATATATATATATATATATATATAATATATATATATATATATATATATATTTATATATATATATATATATATATATATATATATATATATGACTACATACACCACGTGTCCACCCGTGCGCATGCGTGAGTTTGTCCATGCGTGCCGCAGAAGAATATATATTACGAATATACTGTGCGATTTACTATCTCTTGGCGTGTGTGCGCTCCCCGCTCGGGTGGCCAAGGGTGGGCTTGCTTCCGTGCGAGGGAATCCGTGCTTCGCTTGACCCTCCCTCCACGCATGCCATGCGTGAGGGCGTGGGGTACTGGGGGACTGCGGGAGGCGGGGGGGGGGAGTGGGGATAAGGAAGGGACGAAGGTCGCACAAAGCCCCCCACATCCCCAGGAATTCCTGTGTGGGCAGGAACGGAAACCTCTCAACCAGAACCCGATCTGTGTCTCAATGGTGTGTGTGTGTGTGTGTGTGTGTGTGTGTGTGTGTGTGTGTGTGTGTGTGTGTGTGTGTGTGTGTGTGTGTGTGTGTGTGTGTGTGTGTGTGTGTGTGTGTGTGTGTGTGTGTGTGTGTGTGTGTGTGTGTGTGTGTGTGTGTGTGTGTGTGTGTGTGTGTGTGTGTGTGTGTGTGTGTGTGTGTTTTTACGCACGTACGTATACTCAATTCACAGAGTCGTGGACGTGATGTAACCTAATAGGTATTATGTAATAACGAAGATTGTCTATACAAAAACACGAGACTTGTCATGTGATCGAGGATTAAGTGGCGTTTGTATAGACGTGTTCCAAATTTGAAGTGACCCATAGGCGACCAAGGATTACTACCCGGGGGGGGGAGGGGAGATCGACGAGCCACCACTCCTCCCCCATAGTAACATCCGTGGGTTTATTCACTCCTGGGTAGACCCATAACGACGAGGCAGATAACGAGATGATAGTGCGGTGGGGAGCAATTTGATTCGCAGCGACCTTGGGGGGTCTTCTCGTTCGCGCAAGAAATTTCTTTGAGTTCCAAGCCAAGACCGTATCTGCCATCGCGTGAGACGCTTGTCTGTCATCGTTAACCTCTCAACAACCTCCTCCCACACTCCACTGGATAAGAAGGAGGTAGCAGGAACGTGCGTAGAACTATTTCCCCCGCGTCAGGTCGCCAAGCAGCGCGAAAGGCTAGAGGTCAAGGAGGCATTTGCTCTGCCTCTGTCAGGAGCAGAGAGGTATTTCCTCTGCCTCTGGTCACCATGCTCTCCCTGAGCGAAAAGGTCATAGAGGCAGATTCTGTGTGTTTGTTCGGTTGTCTTTGCTAGACGAAGACGACAACGAAGGATGTCGAGTCGTCGTGCGTGGCTCGCTTTGGTTTATTTTCTCTTCGGTCTGTTTTCTCTGAGTACACAAGACCAAGAAGGCATTTCCCGTCTCTCTGATAGTCTCGAGCTGCTGGAGGGGGGAAGGGTTGAGACGCATTTCTTGTACCTCTGTTTTAAGAGAGGGAGGTCTAAAGAGGCACTTCCTTTGTCTCTGTGGGTGTTGCTCGCTAGAAGGAGGCAGTCTAGAGAGTAGTATCTTGAGCCTTTGTTGGTCTCGTTTTACAAGAGGGAGAAGGAGGAGGGACCCCCTGCGCCTCGCTTGGCTTGGTTCTGCACACGATGAAGTCTTTCTATAGTAATACGCAGGTTTGACCAGAGGATGTACAAATATGTGGACACTGTAAGGCCAAGTTCATCATAAACATAGTCATGGAAACAAGCAATCATTTTAGTCAGGACAGATTGAGTTAGATTTGGTAAGATAAGTTTAAGTAAAGTTAGGTTAGTTTGGGTTGAATTAGTTTGGGTTTGATTGAATTAGATTAGGTTGGGTTAAGCTACATTAGGTTAAGTTAGATTAGGTTAAGAACTTTATCTCCTTTGATTTTTGCTAGAATTCGTCTTCGCAATCTATCTGCTGGAATTGTATCATGTGAGACGTCTCGGAGGATAAAAGAAGAGAAGAGGGGAGTTCCAAAGAATACGGAGGAGTGAATAAATTCCTTACAGATGTTAAAGAAGTATAGTCGCTCTTAAAGATCCGTGTGGAGGTCAACGGGAAGCCTATGTAGAGCCGGGTTTTCGTACCTATTTCCCCGTGTATCATGTGCTTATATAAATCTCTTAATCATCTGGAAACAACATCAAAGGTTAGCGTTAGGTAAGGTATCCACTTAATATAAAACCAGCTTTTGGTTAGGTTAGGTTAGGTTAGGTTAGGTTAGGTTAGGTTAGGTTAGGTTAGGTTAGGTTAGGTTAGGTGTTGGTTAGGTTGGGTTAGGTTAGGTTAGGTTAGGTAAGGTTAGGTTAGGTTAGGTTAGGTTAGGTTAGGTTAGGTTAGGTTAGGTTAGGTTAGGTTTGTAGTTCCAGTTTTAATCCCCTGTCAGAGGATCATACACAACAGGACAGTGTGACCAGGGTGTTACAAAGTCAATACCGAGTCGAATAACTAGCCATCCGGAAAGGATGGAAGTTGTAAGGATGAACACGTAAGCGGCCTGGGACGAACTTGTTTGAACGAATGGTGAAGTGCCAACGTCCTCCTCCAGCCAATAGCTGCCAAGTACCTTCAAGTGATTAACGACTTCATGGCACCGCTAGACGGATGCCAATTATAGTTAAGGCCATAGCAAGTACAGAGTGCCATGGGTCAACAATTAGTCTAAAGGCACTTTGTGCCTACTATGTCGTTAAATAGCACATACCTGTGTCACTAAGTTGCACGGTGTCAGTTTTATATATTTATTTTTTATTATTATTTTTTTTACCGGGCGGTATCGCCATTGCCATGCTTGGCACAGGTAGGAGGACAGTGCCACTGTGCCAGAGGGTGATTGGGAGTCGTGGGAGTTGAAGACCAAGGATGCCTTGCCTGTGTTCGGTCCACTCCACCCTAACTCCCAACCCCCAAGGACACGTAAACATGATAATAAACATACGTTATGCAAAAGCATACATACACGCAAGCTATCATAACACATACACACACACACACACACACACACACACACACACACACACACACACACACACACACACACACACACACACACACACACACACACACACACACACACACACACTCACGCACGCACTCACGCACACGGACGCACAAACATGCACATTTACACATGCTCGCGCGGATAGCCAAATACGCACATATACATATAGACGCACGTATGTACACGGACACATACGTACATACATACACATACACATACACACAGAGGCATTGCGGGCGATAAATCCAATTAGGACTGAGCGGCGGTGGTGCCCGAACGATACAAAATGAAACGTGCCGTGAATCAGGCGGAAAAAAGATGAGCAGGAGCCTCTCATCACATCCACTTGTAGCTATGCCAAGAGGATATCGATCACCCCCACAACGTTTCGTTCAGTGACGTTTTCGGGCCGCGGCAAAAGTGCGCGTGTTTTCCGTCGCTTCGCTCATCCGCCCTCTCTCCCCCCCCCCCATCTCCCACTCTCCCTTTCTCCCCCCGCCCTCTCCCCCTTCCCCTCAGTCACCTCACCTCGCGCAATTATCTCACTACTGCACCAGCAATGCACGCTCACGCACGCACATACACACACACACACACACACACACACACACATACACACACACACACACACACACCTGCTTTACACACTCAGTGGCACAGTTGGTAGAGCGCTGAACTGGGAAGTAGAAGTGCTCCCAGTACCCAGTTCGAATCCTGCCCAGGGCCGAAATTATTTCGGTACCACTGCGCTTCGGGTCGTTACTCTGACTCTCGTGGGCGGGGAGTTGGGTGTGTGTGTGTGTGCAAGGTCATAGCATTACCCATAGATCGGACCTACGAGCTCTGAGCTCTCTTCCAGGAGGGAAATAGCTGTTGATCACGAGTCCAACACGTGATCCAAAGACCAAGTGAATACACACACACACACACACACGCACACACACACACACACGCACACATGCCCACACTTGTCACCCTACCACTACCAACGCTTCCCAGGTGGTCGTATCACCACCTGTCATACCACCTACGCGCACCAGCTAGATGTCTGACAATCTCTGCACGAGTCCTCCACCACGCCATCTTCCTTCACCACCTGTCCACAACCCCAAACCCCAAACAGCTGGTCTGTTCATATATCTGTGAACTTGCTCGCAACCACCTGCGTATCTGTCCACAACCAGCTGTTTATCTTCCCAGTGTCATCTGTTTGTGCATGTGACCCTGCAATCTCACCTGCTAGTCTCTCTCGCCTGCTATCACCACCTGCTTACATTCAGGTAGATTGGGCGTACGCCCGTGTCTGCTATCTGCTCACCTCCAAACCACACCCGCGAACACACATTTAGATTTCACACTAGCACCTGCTCATTTTCATATCGTCACATCCACACCTCCACCACCTGATCGTCTTCACACTACCATCTGCTCACTTCCACAATACCACCTGCTCACTTCCATACCCCCACCTGCTTACTTCCACACTATCACCTGCTCACCTGCATAATATCATCTGATCACCTCCATACCACTACCCGAGACCACCCATTCACTCCAGTATCACCACCTGCTCCATTGTATATGACCACCTGCTCTTTACCTATTCATCTCAAATATTCCCTCCATCGCACCCCCTGCTGCTATTGAGCAGGTTTCCTCTGCTGGATAAAATCGTTTAGTGGCAGTGAATATCGAGGGACTAGTTAAATATGCTCACTACTCTATTCAGTGTCACGGGGAACTCAGTATTAAATATACATCGCTCCAACGTCCTGATGTTTGTGCACCACCCTGTATAAGCCTTTCTAGAGAGGGCACTGGTATTCAGTGGACAGGCGTTCACCCCATCTTCTTGCTTCACCCTGTACGTTGGGAGATGTATGTTGGTAGATCACTGTACATTTTCACTGAGGGAAGTAGTGTGTGTGTGTGTGTGTGTGTGTGTGTGTGTGTGTGTGTGTGTGTGTGTGTGTGTGTGTGTGTGTGTGTGTGTGTGTGTGTGTGTGTGTGTGTGTGTGTGTGTGTGTGTGCGTGTGTGCGTGCGTCCTTGACATGCCCTGTCGTCTCTGGATAAAGGACGCCAATGTTTTTGCACCACCCTGTGCGGGTACATATGTGACTCACGAGTGGTCGGCTAAGCAATTTCCATGTCAGTGCTAACCGATACGTACAGACTCCCTCCCCCTCACCACCTCAACTCCATTCCCACCTCCACCTCCACCTCCACCTCCTCCGCAACTGGAAGACCGCCACTTAAAGCTGGAGGAGAATCGGCATGGAATGGCTGGATGGCTTCAGCTGGATGCAGCTGTTGGATGAGACCTCAGGCAGACACAGATGTCCGGCCCGGTCATGAAGGGAGAGGACTCTTTCGCCAAGTAGGACAACTCCTCACCCCCTACTGGAGGGCGGAGGGGGGCGGGGAAAAGTTGTCCTCTCCGGTGTATGCGAGATATCTCTTGCTTGCCGCTAGGGGCACGAGAAGGTGGGGAGGGGGGAGGGGGGGAGGAGGTCCGGGGAAAAGGGAAGGAGGATGGGGACGGGGTGGGGGGAAAGTGTCCCTTGCAGCTGCAGATAACTTTAGCGCACAGGCGGACATTCCCCGCGCACAACGTAAGTCCTCGACACAACCGAGCGAGTTGGTTGACTTGATTAGATGCCGACAAGTTGGACAGGGGGAGAGAGGGACGAGCCAAAGGGAGCAGCAGGCAGGGCTCAGGGACGAGAAGAGAAGGCGTCCAGGGACGCAAGGTGTAACAAAAAAAAGGGACAAGAGCTGTAGGGGCGTTAAGGGAAAGTGGTCATGACAAGAACGCAGGGATAAAAGAGAATAGGGATATCAGGGACATAGGCACAAAGGGGACCTGTACGATATAGGGACAGAATGGTTCCTGGGTCGATAGGAACTTGTGGAACTCAGGGACTAGGGACACGTAGGTCTTTTCAGGGACTAGGGACACGTAGGTAATGTCAGGGACATTGTGAACAGGGAGAGTTCAGGGCATACCGTGAGATAAAAGCTTAAAGGGACTCGATGAGGGCAAGGTTGAAGAAGGATGAGGGAGCATTAGGGCCACAGCAAGGGACAACAAAGGTTCTGAGATCAGAGTCGCAGGGGCGGGAAGGGTTCAGGGGACAAAGGGGAGAGGGAGAGGGGAGAAGGGTCGCAAGGAATCAAATGTTCAGTCCTAGCAGTGGTTCTTCGTACGGAAAAAAAAAAAAGACCGAAGACTAATCTGACTTGACAGACCCCGCACATCCCCGGGCCGAGGTCGAAGCGTACAGCGCCGGTCATAGATCTGTTGCGAGCGCAGTACTAAATCCTGGAGTGGATGGGAAGGATAGAAACGCAGAATGTTGCATTCCCCCCCCCAACTCTTTCCCCCCTTTTCCTACCTTATCATTCTCTTTCTCCCCTCCCAAGCCCTCCCCCCCATCTCCCCTTTCCTCCATTTCCTCTCCTTTTCTCCACCTTCCCCTCTTCCTCTTCTTCCCTTTCTCCCCCTTCCCCATTCCCTTCCCCTTCCCCTTCCCCCTTCCCCTTCCTCTTCCTCTTCTTTTTCCTTTTCCTCTTCCTCTTCTTTTTCCTTTTCCTCTTCCTCTTCCTCCTTCGCTTTCCCTTTGTCTTTCCTTTCTCCATTCCCATGTGTTTCCTCTTCCTCTCCCCTTCCAATCCCTTCCTCTTCTTTTCCTTTACTTTTCTTTCTTCTCCCTCCCCTCCCATCTTCCTTTTCTTCTCTCCATCAGTCATTCCCTTCCTTCTTTACCCTTCCTCCTTCCCTTCCCTATTTCCTTTCCCTTTCCCTTCCCTTCCCCTTCCCCTTCCTTTTCCCCTTCCTCTTCCCCTTCCTCTTCCCCTTCCTTCTTCTCCTTCCCCCTTCCCCTTCCCTCTTCCCCTTCCCCTTCCCCCTTCCCCCTTCCCCCCTTCCCCCTTCCCCCTTCCCCCTTTCCCTTCCCCCTTCCCTTTCCCCCTTCCCCTTGTTATGGCACACCCCTCCCTAACTCCCTCCCTCCCTCCCTCCCTCCCCCTCACCTACCTTTTCATGTTTCTCTTCCGTGTCGTCCTTGATTTTCTCCCACTTCTCCAGTTCCCCTTCTTCAACCTGACCTACTCGCGGCATATACTCTCACTCCAAGGTACCCGCCTCTCACTCCAAAACACTCCTCTCACTCCAAAACAC
>NC_134814.1:41314962-41322462 GCF_046742065.1 Oratosquilla oratoria | reverse complement strand
TATATTTATATATATACACATATCTTATTTATCTATCTACCTCTGTATTTATCTATCTTATCTATCTAGCTATACCTATCTATATTTATCTCTCTATACACGTTTCTCACCTTTTCATTTATTTCCTGTCCGTGGCCGCCCACCTTTTCTCTTCTCCCTTTTATAAATCCCAGATCGACAAGCACCAAGAGGTCTCAAAGGCATAAATCTCCAAAGCTGAAGAAGCTTAGTTCTGCGGGACCTCAAAGCCGCAAAGCCTCAAAGCGGAGGCGCGGGAGCCCAGCATCCGGGAAACTCCAAAGACGGGCATAACCCACGAAACCCAATATCCCGGTGGCTTCCGGGAGTCGCCACTACCTCCGTAGGGAGGGCCGGGGATGGGGGATGTGGGGGGGTTAGAGACGGATAGCATCCGGAATATCAAAGGCCCCGGACTTCAAAGTTCCCCCCTCTCCCCCATCTTCCTGAACGACATGGCAGCCGCTGCAAAGCGCAACATCTTTGAAAAAGATTCGTAGCGTCAAAGCCTCCGGGGTTTCGAACCCTCAGAGCTCAACTGCGTCGAAGACTCAAAGAGAGTAGCGCGGGGCGTTGGTAAAGCTAAAGCCGCGGCACTTGTGTACATAATGGCCTGCTGGGGCAAAGGGGCGGGGTAACACAACCGAGGCCGGAGCCGGAGATGGGGCGAGGGAGACAGCGAGAAGATAGGGAGGAGTAAGATCGGGAAAGGTGGACGTGTGCGGTAGGGAAATTTGCAGGAGTGTAGTGGCAAAGATGGAAACAGTTGCTGTTGCTACTGATGATGATTGTGGTGCTGGTGGTAGTGGTAAGGAGCGGATGGGAGAATGAGGTTAGAGAGTATTAGGGCAATATGGGGGACGGAGTGGGATAATAGAAGTGATGGGTCGTGTCAGACAACCATAATGAAGGAATGGGACAAAGAGAGAGAGAGAGAGAGAGAGAGAGAGAGAGAGAGAGAGAGAGAGAGAGAGAGAAAGGAGAGGGGAAAGCCATATGCGGTGAGAGCAATGGGGCAATATAGGGCAAGACGTATCACATTTGCTTGGAAAACTAAACAAGCATCACGAGAAACTCCTAACTTGTGGGCATGGAGCAAGATTACAATCACTAAATCCTCCCAGCTGTGATCTACGAAAATGACGAAAGCGATGAAGGAGCTGAGGCATGCAGAGAGAGCATTGGGGTGCACAGAGAGTAGTAAAGAGCACGGAGAGCAAAAGAGAACATAGAGAGTAATAGAGAGCCTGAGAGAGGAGGAGGAGGAGGAGGAGGGCACAGAATGATGACATGTTCCACGCCCACCTCGTCCGTCTCGTCCAAATTACCCAAACCCAGTCTGCCTTGTCCAGTTCACCCGTTTCTTGTCTGAAGGTCTTAGTTATCCAGTTCTTCACTTCGTCTACATCATCCAGGTTCTGAAATGAGCCCGTTATGCGAGTACCTAACGCGTCTGCCTGATCTAAATCATCTATGCATTGTCCAATATACTCGCCTTGTCCGCGCATCTTGCCCAAATTCTTGATCGAAGTTCCAGACTGGCCCAGCCGACCCTCTTTTCTCAATGGAACCTGATCACCTTTTCCCACCTGTTCCAACCCACCTGATTCAAACCAGCTGGACCCAAAGCCGCGCCATCTCGACCCGGTCGGCCACGGAATCGACCCAAGAGCCCCGCCCAGCAAGTGACCCAACGTGAACTGATCTCGCCCGCCCGCACGCGTGTCTCTGACCTGGAGTCCCCGACCCGCCTGGCTCGCATCGACCGTCCACATCACAATGGCCAGTCAGTGGAGTGGCAATGGCGTGTTGGAGGAGAGGGGTGGAAGACGTCTCAGCCTAGCGCGTGTAAGAGGGGCGTGTGCGAGTGGCGTGTAGGACGGATGTAAGAAGGGGTGTTCAGGGTGTCGTGTAAGAAGAGATGTTTAGAGGTGGTGTATAGGGAAGGTGTTAGAAGTGGTGTTAAATGTGAGGTGTAAGAAGTGTGTAAGGATGGTGTGTAGGAGAGATGGAAGAGGATTTGCTAAGGGTGGTATGCAAGGAGAGGTGTTGAAACTATATGGCATGTGGAACAAGAAGTGTGAGGAAAATTTGTGTAGGGGTGGTATACGGTACAAAGGAAGTTCATAAGTGGGGATATGCAGAAGGGATATCTCTCAGAACGCGGTTTTTATCGTAGGGATGTGTAAGGGAGTGTTTATCGTAGATAACTGTGAGGGCGTGGTTATCACAAGGATGTGTGGTTATCGTAAGGATGTATAAGGATGTTTTTATCGTTGGTATGTGTAAGATAGCGTATGTTTACGTCGCAAAAGTACGTATTAGAGACGTGTACACAGAGGGTAAAGAGATAATGGTAGATTGCGTCGACAGCTGTATAGGTTGCAGGTGTCATTTGCACATGGTTATGAAGGTGCAGAGTCGGTGGAGGTGGAGGTTGGAGGTGTCAGTACAGAGTGTGGAGTGCACCTTTGAGGTGGATCTGTGGGATGGAGTGAAAAGAGTACGGCAAAGGTTTGGAGTAAAGTGGAGGTACCGTTGGGAGGAGACTCCGTCAGCGGGAGGTTTGTAGCAGTATGGAGGTGGAGGTGTGGAGGGCAAAGTATGGAGTGCAGAGAGTGGTGTAAGGCTTAGAACGAAATTGTGTGGTGATATTATTCGAAGGAAATAAAGAGTAAAGGGTAGAGAGCAGCACTGAACGAAAAAAGAGCAAGGCTGAGAGAGGATATGTTTAGTGATATGTGGAAGATTTAAAGAGCAGAGTAAGATAGAGAGCATCTCGGATAAAGACAAAAATAAAAGAGGAGTGATTCTGTCAAGTAATATTGAGTGACATTTCAAGAGTAGATGCGTGAAATGAGAACATGGAGTGAAAGTAATTGATGGTGGTTTGATGTGGAGTAGAGTGGAGGAGGTGTAGATTGGAGGTTTGGAAGAGTGGAGTGAGAGGGAGGAAGGGAGGGAGTCACTGGGGTCTTTCAATGTTGAGCCTCCCTAGTAACGCACCGTCACGTCCTTCTGGTCCTCCCCTTCCCCTTCGCCTCTCCCACCTCCTCCTACTCCTCCCCTTCCTCCTCCCTCCTCCTCCCCTTCCCCATCCTCCTCCCTCCTCCTACCCCTCCCCTTCCCCTTCGCCTCTCCCACCTCCTACTCCTCCCCTTCCTCCTCCCTCCTCCTACACCTCCCCTTCCCCTCTCCCCCTCTCTCTCACCCCTCTCTTTCATCCCACTCTCTTTCCCACCCTTCACCAACGTCCCTTGTGCCAGGCCCTCTCACCCCCTCTCCCTCTCCCTCTCCCCCTCCCCCACCTCAATAACAACAGTCCCCTTTGCCCTCCTCTTTCTAGAACACCCTGTTTTTTTTTCCCGTGTCCGTCGGGATCTTTCCTCCACCACATCACCATCACAACCAACCACTTCCACCACCACCACCACCTTCATCTCCACCACCAACCTTCATCTCCACCATCACCGTAAATGTCCGTCTGTGACTGTCTCTCACGTCTGTCCCTTACTGTCGAACCCTTCTCGCTTCCTTTCGTTAGTTCTTCGATCTCCGGGAGGCTGGTTCGGGGGTAGGGGATGGGGGCGGGGGAGGGCAGATTTGATTCCTGCAGAAGTGGTTGAGAAGCCAATGGAGCAAAGTCATTCTGATAATAAACAAATAAATAGTTAAATAAAGAAATGAATAAATAAAAAGAGAAGATAAATGAATAAGAGAATAGATAAATAAGTGAATAAGAGAATTAATAAAAGAAATGATAAGTCATACCATTAGATAACTAATAGATAAATGAATAAATAAACTTATAAATAAGTATATAGATAAATAGATAAAAAAAGAACGATTGTGGCATTAAAAAACAAAACAAAAAAACAAATATTCTCCTTATCATCCCCAGTCTTCTCCAGACCTACACCTACCTCCCTCTCTTCACTTGTCATGTCCACCTATAATTCTTGTGCCAATACGTCAGCGACCCGCCTTCAGACGTACAGTCACCAGGATCCGCACCCGCGATGACGTCACGGTTAGTGCCAATTACCATGAACGATACGGGTGCCAGCACCGCCGCTGCCACACGTCAGGCACGGCGTCTGCACCAAACGTACAGAAACTCCCTCGGCCACCAGTGCCAGGCAGTGCCAACTTGTGCTCAGAGGAGAAGCATAACGGGAACACTACCACCACGCGCCAAGCAGAGTATCTGTGTTATCATCATCACGGAGACTTGTGTCATACACAGTGACAGTAGGCATCGAGGCCACTGCCTGTGCAGTGCCGGCCAGTGCCAAAGGGAGAGAAGGCGCCGTGCCAGTGGCGGCCGCAAAGTTCAACAAATCCGGTCAGTCCGGATGGCCGCGCCTCTCTTTGGCTTCCTTCCGTTTGACCGTCCAGCCTCGGCACTCCCTCGCTGCCTCACTCCCCCAACTCCCTCATCCCCTCATTCCTTCACTCTCTCACTCCCCCACACTCCTACTTCTTCAACCCCTCATTCTCACATACCTCACTCCCTCATCCCCTCATTCCTTCACTCTCTTACTCCCCCACACCCCTACTTCTTCAACTCCTCATTCTCTCATACCTCACTCCTTCGCCCCTTCACTCCCCCAACTCCCTCATCCCCTCATTCCTTCACTCTCTCACTCCCCCACACCCCTACTTCTTCAACCCCTCATTCTCACATACCTCACTCCCTCATCTCCTCATTCCTTCACTCTCTCACTCCCCTACTTCTTCAACTCCTCATTCTCTCATACCTCTCTCCTTCGCTCCTTCATTCCCTCAGTGCCTCACCCCCTCATTCCCTCACTCTCACTCTGTCTCTCCCTCACGCCATCACCTCAACCCCCTCAATACTTCACTCATTTACTTTCTCATCCCTTCATTCCCTCACTCTCATTTCCTTGTTTCCTTGCTCCCGTAATACACTTTCTAACTTTCTCATTCTCTCACTCTCTCACACTCTCACTCTCTCACTCTCCAGTCACCTTGGCCTCGCTCCAGCCTCATTCACCTCATTTTTGCCTCCGTCCTCTATCATAACCTCACCCGTCTTCCAGCACAGCATTCTCCCTCCCCTCATCTTGTCCTCACTCCTCCCTGCTCAGTCCCTCAAGTCACCCTCACCCAAGCCTCACCCGAACCTCACCCTAGCCTCACAAAACCTTACACTCCTACACACTACAGCCTCTACTCCCAGGAACGCTTATCCTGTAAACCTCAAGTTTTGGGCCTCAACTCCAGCCTCACCCTCATCCTAATTAGGACATAACAAAAGTCTGCCCAGGCTAAACTTTATTCTAACCTCAACTTCCGTCCTCAACATGTTTTCCCATGGTTACTGAACCTTGAGTTCAGCCTCATTCCAGTTTTAGTGTAGACTCACCTTTATCCTCACCCTGGCCTCAACCCAGTCCAGCCTCACTGAATCCTCATCTCTATCCTCACCCTAGCCTCGACCTCGCCGCCGTTCAGACTCCTGCCCCTCCTCTCTTCAGCGCTCAACTGCTGTGAACCATTTTTGATGCAAAAACTTTACTTCCCCCTCCTCGGCCCTAGGGTGGGTCGGGTGTTGGGGCGAGCGTGCCGAGGGGAGGGAGGGGGTGGGTGGTGGTGGTGGGGGTGGGGGTGCCGACGCCGAGTGCCGGGGAGCCCCACCAGCTTTTTGGAGAGAAGTGGTCATTGGGAGGCGAGGTAGATGGTGCCAGGCATTGCCATGCGACCGAGGAGACAGATTATGTGTCTACAAGTACTTCTTCTTGATTCTTGGCCCACCCACCACCACCGCCATTTGCCATCGTAAAACTCCCCTTTACAATACCAAACATACCACTAGACTACACAACCTACAGAACACCACGTAATAACTGTCATCTACCCCCACAACACTAAATCCTGGATGGCAAGACAGTTATATCCATCATCACCTATCCACAATTTCCTGCAGAAAACGAAAATATTAACCAAACTACAAATACCCTTAACTAATCAAACCAACATACCAAACCAAGATAAGATAACGCACGACAGAGGTGCGAGACTGTCCATAAGGATAGAAGCGATGGTGAACTATAGTCTATAACAACAACAACAACAACTTGACTCTGAAGGGATTGGTACATGCTCGTTAGTTAGGTCATGATGAAAGTTACTTAAGGGCTCCAATACCAAAATAAGAGACTTCCAGGCGACTGTTGGGTCCATTACCCACCCAGAATATCCAGACCCCACTACTCTGAAGCATCTCCCATGTTTCCAACATGTTAGCGCTCTGCATGTGTCGACAGGCGTCCACACACATACACTGTTACACACATGTTCCTAACATGTGACAAATCTCGAGAAATGGGACGCCGAGTTTGATTCACAATGACAGGACACAGACGCACTGGAGATATGCTTCTTGCGGGCATGTCACATGTTAGCAACATGTTAGCAACATTGACAACACATGTGGACACTCATTTCGGCCGTGAACATGTTGGTAACAAGGTACAGATCGTTCATTGGAACACTCTAAAGTTCGATCGTTTCCAAAATATTGTGAACGGAGTTACTGAAATGTACCAAAATGTTACAAAGTGTTTCTGTTAAACAAAATGTTCTGGAATTCGGAACTCCGAATTTTACAGATTCCCATTAGAGAGAGATCTGTATTAACAAACATAACCACCGTGGTAGGAGGAGCATCTTGATACCTTCCGTATCCTACAGTACTTTTCTTGATATTCTGGTCGCCGCCAGGCGATTTTATCCATCGCTTTGGCATCCCTGGGTGAGAAGGGGCGTTCTGCGTGGTCACACTTCTTATTGAAAGCGCTGGTCGGGGCATTTACGACTTGGCAGAAGGCCAGGGACATCAGTAACGAGCGCGTTGAGTCTCCTCGTGGTAGTCAGGCAGTGAGGCCCCGCCTACAGTGTTCGTATACTTCCCTCGATTGGGGAGTCTCTTTAATTCGTGAATTTTCAATATTTGGAACCAAGTCTCTCTCGTATTAGGAATTAGATAGATTTCGGGGTTTTCCGTTACGAGTATTGAAGATATTTGCTATGGTGGTACGTCTCTCTGTGGCCAATCACAGTTGACATGTTCATAATCGATATGGCTCTTTCTTTGGTCAGGAAATGAATACACAGTCTAATTATTTGCAATAAGGATAATTATAACGTTATTTACTTTGTGCATTTTTAATTTTATTTTTATTTTATCCAAATTTATTATATTTTTACAAAGGTGATATTTGGGCAAATAGTACGGGGATGTGATTTTTTGTTAGAGTACATATGTTTGACATCATTTGTTGCTCGGACGTTTCCTTTATCTTGGCTTGGCTGAGTGTATCTGTAGATCTGGCCCCTGTATTTATTGCCACTACATTTGGTCATGCCAGGATATGGTCAACCATTGCTACCAACATGTTAAGGAGATTTGTGCTCCTATGAGTATTGTGCAAATTCAATGGTCCCGATGCTGTTGAG
>NC_134814.1:41299962-41309962 GCF_046742065.1 Oratosquilla oratoria | reverse complement strand
CCATAGTTAGTTCTTGGGTGTTGGTACTTCACCTCTGACGAGTTAAATACCCCTTATTTAATCTCAAGCATATGTATCTCAACTTGTACTTGAAAAAGCTGTAATAAGCGAAACGTGTACAAATAAAGGCTCCGTCCACATATGGTGTTTAACTCGTCAATCTTGTCGGCAACTGCCACTTTCATGAAAAAAAAAGAATACTTCACTTCTATAATGTCGAAGGAGTACCATGATGATATATAGTGCCGCTTGCCCTTCGAATGGGGTTTTGTGGCATATACCTCTTAGTTTGAGTGCCAACGTTCTGTATTATCATATCTTGAGGTCAGCCACCTTTGAGTGTGTGTGTCTCTTCAGCCCATGAAGTAATTAATGCCTCGATTTTTTTTTTTTGTACATTCTTTTTGTCTGTATTCCTTTTTTTCAAAATTGTATTCATGGCATTTACTTATGCACGTGTGTGTGTGTGTGTGTGTGTGTGTGTGTGTGTGTGTGTGTGTGTGTGTGTGTGTGTGTGTGTGTGTGTGTGTGTGTGTGTGTGTGTGTGATTCACTATGGTTCACCATGGTCTTGGATCACGTGCTGGATTCGTGATCGACAGCTATTTTCCTCCCGGAAGAGAGCTCAGAGCTCGTATATGACCGATCTATGGGTAATGCTGTGACCTTACACTTACACACACACCAACTCCCCGTCCATGAGAGCTGGAGTAACAACTCGCAGCGCAGCGATACTGGAATTATTTCAGCCCTGGGCGGCATTCGAACCCGGACCGCCGTAGTGGCAACCGGGAACTCTAGCCACTGCACCACGAGGTGTGTTGATGGGTGGGTGGAAGAGATATGACCTTGCCAAAGAAGGCCTTCGAAGGAGGGGATCGGTACTCCAATCACCCCCCCCCCAGAATCCGGTTACGGAAAAGGTCTCTTAACTTGCATTGTGACCTTCATCCCAAACCGTGTCCTTTATCCCACATTATGTCCTTTACCCTCTATTATGACCCTTATCCCACATCGTGACCTTTATCCCACAGTGTGACCTTTACCCTACGTTGTGACCTTTATCACACAATTGACCGTTATCCCACATTGTGATCTTTACCCTACGTTGTGACCTTGTTCCTATATTGTGACCTTTATCCCACATGAATGTTGGCTCTTAGACGCCCCTTACTGGCTCTTTTGAACCTTTAAAAGTTAAGGGTTTCTTCAGACCTTTTTTTCAAATACCTAGGGACGACCTTTATCGCCAAGAAGTGAGATGAAATTGAGGAGAATATTTGTGGTATCACTTACAAGAACGAAGAAAGCATTAGATAAATCTATTATTTATTTATCATTTATTCTTTTTTTTTTTTTTTTTTAGTCGTATATGATATTCTAGCCCTTTCAACCTTGCCACGTTTTTTTTTTTTTTGGGGGGGGGCGGGGAGGGGAGAGGGGAGGGAGTCGACGTCAGACGATTTTATTCAGCATCACATGATCTCTTCGGTAGCGAAATAATGAACCCCTTCGCGATTACATAGTTCGGGATTAGAAGGTAAAGCCTCACGTTGAAGGTGCTGAGAGAGGTTCCTCTTCCAGGCACCACAGGAGCTCCGGGCGAGGTCGGTCGGGGAGCAACTAATTAGCTCGACAGGTGCCGCACGGGAAGGGCCGCAGCTGTGGTGGTGGAGAAGGAGGACGAGGAGGAAGAGGAAGAGAAGAAGGACCAAGAGGAAGAGTAGGAGGGGTAGAATAAAAGGGGGAGGAATGGGAAGAGGAGGAAGAGGAAAGAAGGACGAGGAAGAGAAGAAGGACCAAGAGGAAGAGTAGGAGGGGGAGAATAGAAGGAGGAGGAAGGGGAAGAGGAGGAAGAGGAAGAGAAGTGGGAGCAATAGGAGTAGGAGGGGTAGAGAAGAAAGGGGAGGAAGAGGAAGAGAAGGAGGACGAGGAAGAAGAGGAAGAGAAGGAGGAGCAAGAGGAAGAGTAGGAGGGGGAAGAAAAGAAGGAGGAAGAGAAGGAAGGGGAATAGGAAGAGGAGGAGGAGGAAGAGAAGGAGGAGTAGGAGGTGGAGGAGGAAAAGAAGGAGGAGAAAATGAGGATGAGAAGGAAAAGGAGGGAAAGTGGGAAGCAGAGAAGGAGAGTGGATGATATAATGCTTCCACGTACTCGCTGACTCCTTCGCCTGGTTCCCTCCCTCCTTCCTTCCCTCTCTCCCTCCCTCCCTCCCTCCCTTCCTCCATCCCCCCTCCCTCCCTCCCTCCCTCCATCCATCCATCCATCCATCCATCCCTTCCCTAGACTCTCGTTTTGAGCGCCTTTACTCTGCACAGATTTTTTTTGTGTATGATGCCAAATGATTTTATTCAGCTGATGAAGGAGACTCGAGACAATACAAGGTTCCCGTGTATAAAGACAGCGTTCTGTACCCCCTTCGCCTTTCAGCTAAATAGAACCGGCTGGCGGAAACCAGAACAAAATCTATGGAGTCTGTCCCAGTGGGCTTATTTTAACAATAGACGAATAACTTACGTCGGTAGGAGCCTGTCTGCGGCCGAAGTCCTCAGTCTTGTCGGAACGGAAGTTCAATCAGACGCGCTACTCGCTCGTTACAATTAATAGTCTTCAGGAGCCAATCCAGACGATATTCTTCAGGTAAATAGGGGAGTCTTCTGTCCCAAACTCTCTTTCCACTCCCAAAGATATAATACTCCCAGACTTCAGCTCCCCTACTCACACACGCGCGCACACTCTTTCTCTCTCTCTCTCTCTCTCTCTCTCTCTCTCTCTCTCTCTCTCTCTCTCTCTCTCTCTCTCTCTCTCTCTCTCTCTCTCTCTCTCTCTCTCTCTCTCTCTCTCTCTCTCTCTCTCACACACACACACACACACACACACACACACACACACACACACACACACACACACACACACACACACACACACACACACACACACACACACACACACACACACACACACACTCTCTCTCTCTCTCTCTCTCTCTCTCTCTCTCTCTCTCTCTCTCTCTCTCTCTCTCTCCTCTCTCTCTCTCTCTCTCTCTCTCTCTCTCTCTCTCTCTCTCTCTCTCTCACTCTCTCTCTCTCTCTCTCTCTCTCTCTCTCTCTCTCTCTCTCTCTCTCTCTCTCTCTCTCTCTCTCTCTCTCTCTCACTCTCTCTCTCTCTCCCTCTCTCTCTCTCTCTCTCTCTCTCTCTCTCTCTCTCTCTCTCTCTCTCTCTCTCTCTCTCTCTCTCTCTCTCTCTCTCTCTCTCTCTCTCTCTCTCTCTCTCTCTCTCTCTCTCTCTCTCTCTCTCTTTTGTCTCTCGCGACTATAAAGTCTGTGTGGTCAGAGAAAAAAAGAACTGTAATTGTGTTGACGCCTAATTGACTCGTGGGATCTCTTGAAACTTTAATAATCTCTCAGCGCCCCAACCACCGCCTCTACCTCCTTCTCCTCCTCCTCCTCCTCCTTCTCCTCCTCTTCCACTTCTTCTTCTTCTTCTTCTTCTTCTTCTTCTTCTTCTTCTTCTTCTTCCTCTTCCTCTTCTTCTTCTTCTTCTTCTTCTTCTTCTTCTTCTTCTTCTTCTTCTTCTTCTTCTTCTTCTTCTTCTTCTTCTTCTTCCCCCTCCTCTTTTTCCTCCTCTTTCTTCTCCTCCTCTTCTTCCTCCTCCTCCTTCTCTTCATCCTCTTTCTCCTCCTCCTCTTTCTCCTCCTCCTCCTCTTCCTCCTCCTCTTCCTCATCCTCTTCTTCCTCTTCTTCCTCCTCCTCTTCCTCCTCCTCTTCCTCCTCCTCCTCCTCCTCCTCTTCCTCCCCGCCCTTTACCTCCGCGCTCCGCCTCCACCTCCGCCTCCTTTAGTTCGAGGTCTCGGCCCCACCGAACGAATCCCTTGAACTGCATTTTCTCTGCAAAACATTTCCTCGACAAAAGTCCAACGCCCCTATACTGTCACCATTGAACACCAACACCTCTAAGGCCGCTGCCACCACCATCTCCATTCCTGTCACCACCACCACCAACAACAACAGCAGCAGCAGCAGCAGCAGCAACAACAACAATAACTACAACAACAAAACTATCACCTTTAGCATCGTCACCAATACCAACACCGTCTCCTTTACCGCCACATCTCCCGTTCACCAGTAGATGTGGTGTCTTTCGTGCCAAAAATGGAACAATAGGCATCTCCTTCGGGGTGTACCGTTTCCCACGGTCTTCTGACTCACCCTGCTGCCCCCTGAGGACCCTGGAGGAAGAAAGAAGGAATATATCTTGTCTCTGGTGACCAGCGCTTCTATCCACGAGGTCAATACATTGCGCCAAAAAGGACTCGAAGAGGGAGTAAAGAAGCTATTTAAGGAAGGCAGCAGGAAGGAGGGACAGCGAACGTTAAGTGTGATCATAATTCTTCTTTGAAGGGAGATCTGTTTCCTGTAATTAAAACATGTTGCGTGTCCCTGGTCCGTAGGGGGTGTTACGGAAGACCTTAAAGTATTGACCTATACGATGTAGGTAGGAGGAGGACTTCTAGAGATGATGCCCTGCTGCCACTCTCCCACAGATACTCCTCCTCCAACTTTCCTCTGCGGACCCTGTAGAAGACCAAGAACATGGGCGGAAGGTGAAAGAGGTATTTTAAAGGCCCTTTGTAAAATCATTGTTATCATTACTGAGGAGGATTGCAGTTAGCAATCGAAATTTATAGTTTCGCTTACTCAACTCTTTCTTTCGTCTGACTGTGGTGTTCGTTGTGATTTACAAATGTGTTACTACATTTCTCACCAGTGACTACATATGATATTGAATATTGTCAATTATTGTAGGGGAGTTTGCAATAACTATGGTTAGTGAACCTGGTAGCTAGTTGGTGTTACATGGATATTAATCAATAATTTGCCCCCAGATCTCTCATACAAGAGACCCACGGCTCCCAGTGGCCCATAAGTCGTCCAAAGAAGGAATATTTGGTTGTTGTCCAGGTATAGCTAAAGTGGATGTAGGCTAAATGTTCGATGTCTTCTGTGTGGTTTCTGGAGAGGGGGGCAGTTTGTTTCACTGACTAGGCCTATTCTGTGTTGATATTGTTTTAGCTCTAGATAGTGACCTGGACGATGCAGTTGTGCCAGTGAAGTTCTTCCTTCTCTTGGAAATTGTTCTTCTGTTGGGTGAACATCTGGAAAAGTAGCTTAATTTGAATCTCCTACTGCTGATTAAAGCCTTTGATGGATAGTAATCGTGCTATGTTTATTTGCGCGTTTATTTTCACAATCTGGTTTTTGATGTTAGGGCTGAAGGGTCATGTAAGTATTAAAAAGAGGTTCAGACATTTTTGTTTCTTTTCCAAAGGGACGGATTGGTCATTCAATTTTACTACTGGATTTTTTTCAACTTATGGTTCTCTAGAATGAGTAATGTCACTGATGACTTCTGAAGAAAAGCCTCCAGTCTATTTCTTCTAAGCCATTGTTCTAGTTTGTCTAAACAAATTTAAGTGTTCTTAGCCAATATTCTGTACTTGCTATGCTGGATTATTTACATTAGGTCATCTGCATAGGTGAGTGCTTTTGTGGTATGCTTTAGATTTGGTATGTGATGTTACCTGCATAGTGCTTATCCATCGTGTTTTAATCTAGGCTACATATTTCAAAGAACGGTACTTGTACAGCAAGAGCATATGATATCCTATAGTATCGTATATCTGATGTATTTAGTATTTCATTGGTTACGATAATGTATCAACGCGTCAGAACTATTTTAAGAGAATATTGCATACTTTTGTCACATGGTAATGTCAATGCGGTCAAAATCATCTCTTCGTCCCTTTGGAAGGGTCCTCTCGTCTTTATGAAGTGTCAACTTCCTTCTCATTGTGTGTCAAGTTGGCACTGAGACACAGATGCCTTAAGCAGTGTCGGGTTCTCGATAGGACACAAAGCTTTGTCCAAGCTCTATTACAGTGTCATCTTGTCGTTTATGCAGTGCCAACTTTTGTGAATCCTTCTGTGTCTCAGCGTTAACTGTCGGCTTGTCACAGTGCCAGCCGACGGGTCCTTCCACGTCGTTGGAGTGCCAAATGTTTCTTCCCCCTCCCTCGTGTCGTAGCGTCGACTTACCCAAACTTTTTTATATTACTTTACCAACTTCACCAAATACTCCACAGATTATACTTTTTTTTCTAATCTGGAATTTTATGGACTCGCCAGACGAATTCCAGTTTGCGAACTTACGGGCGGAAGATTCCAAAGTTTCTTTAAGAAAAAAAAAAAAATCGTTTGCACAATTATAGACATTCCCTCCCCATAGCCGTCCAGTGAAATAATTTACACAAGATACATAAATACATACATACATATATATATATATATATATATATATATATATATATATATATATATACATATATATATATATATATATATATATGTATATATATATATATATGTATATTTTATATATCTATATCTATATATATATATGTATATATATACATACATATAATATATATATATATATATATATATATATGTATATATATATATATATATATATATACATACATACATATTTACATTTACATTTATATTTATATTTGTATTTATATTTATATTTACATTTACATTTACATTTATATTTATATTTATATTTATATTTATATTTATATTTATATTTATATTTATATCTATATTTATATTTATATCTATATTTATATTTATATTTATATTTATATTTATATTTATATTTGGGAGTCCTCCATTGATCTCCAATTGGGAACCACTGAACCAAGGGATTTATTTACCTGCCTCGCCTCGCTGTTATTCATCATATTCTCTTATCATCATCCTCGTCCTCCTCCTCCTCCTTCTCCTCCTCCTCCTCCTCCTTTCCCCTCTTCCACCTCCCCTTCTTCCACCTCTTCATCTTCCTGCTTCTGCTCCTCCTTTCGTCTGTTCCACCTGCTCCTCATCTTCTTCCTCCTCCTCCTCCTCCTCCTCCTCCTCCTCCTCCTCCTCCTCCTCTTCCTCTTTCTGCATCTCTCTATCCCCGTTTCTCATCCTCAAACCCCTCTCCCTCCCATTCCCTTACTCTTGTGCTACCTTCTTCAACAACACTGTAATTTCATCCTTGCCTCCTCCTCTTCTTCCTCCTCCTCCTCTTCCTCTTCCTTCTCCTCCTCCTCCTCCTTTATTCGCCCTCGTTTTCCCCCACATTCTCCTCTCCCCTCCATCCTCTCTGGCACCCGCGTTCTTACTTTATTCGATTATCTCATTTTATATCCTCTTCCATCCTTTCCCATTCCTTTTCCTGTCCTGTTTCTTCTTCCTTTCCTTCTGCTTCTTCGCCCATTCTTGCATCTCACCTCCCTTCTCTCCTTCTTCTCAAAATGTCCCTTCTTACCGCCTCTCCACATGATTGTCTGCCTCTCCGTTTCTTTTTTTCTTCCTCCTTACTTTTTTCTTCCTTCTTATCTTTTCGCTCTGCGTCATCCCTCCCGTTCCTCACCTTTCTCGCTTCTTTCTTGGGTTCTCGATTGTCGTCTTCGTCGTCGTCGTCGTCGTCGTCGTCGTCGTCGTCGTCGCGTTCCTCCTATCCCGCCGGGCGCACTTCATCACGTGACCTGACGAGAGCTCCTTGAACCCCAGCCACTTGTGTTTGTGCCACCGTCCTTCGTGTCTTCTACGCCTCGTGGGGCCTTTCAAGGTCTTCATAGGTCTTCAGGAGGTCTTTAGAGGTCTTTAGAGTTTTTTTTTCAGGGGGTCTTTAGAGTTCTTTAGAGTTTTTTTTTCTGGGGGTCTTCTTGAGTCTTCTTCAGTCTTTTAGAGTCTTCAGGAGCCTTCAGGGGTGTTCAGGGGTCTTCAATGGTCTTCCCTGGTTTTCAGGGGTCTACCTGGGTGTTTCGTGGTCTTCAGGGTCTTCAAGGGGCCTTCCGGAGCCCTCAGGGGTTTTCAGGGGTCTTTTGAAGTCTTCCGGGATCTTCTGCTGGGTTTTATATTTTTTTCTGTATTTTTCTGGGTCTTTCTGGGTCTTCAGGAGTCTTCTGTGGCCTTTTGGGGTCTTCTGGGGTCTTCCAGAGACCCCAAGGGGATCTTCATCGGTCGTCCGAAGTCTTCCGAGGTCTTCTTTGGTCTTAGCCACCCACACAACTTTTGAGACTCTGCCCAAGGAGAAGTAAAGACCGCCCACCATGGGCGTACTTTGGTCTCCTCACACGATTACCCCACTCCCTGTGAAATAAGGCTCCTCAACCTACAAAGGCCACTGTGTAGCACACTCCCACTTCCTGTGCGTTCACGGCCCTACACCTGATAAGTGCTCCTCCACTGTCTGTGTAAACACTGTTTCGCAAGCGATAAGAGCCACTCCCTGTGTGTGTGTGTGTGTGTGTGTGTGTGTGTGTGTGTGTGTGTGTGTGTGTGTGTGTGTGTGTGTGTGTGTGTGTGTGTGTGTGTGTGTGTGTGTGTGTGTGTGTGTGTGTGTGTGTGTGTGTGTGTGTGTGTGTGTGTGTGTGTGTGTGTGTGTGTGTGTGTGTGTGTGTGTGTGTATGATTCACCTTGGTCTTTTGGATCACGTGTTGGACTCGTGATCGACAGCTGTTTCCCACCCGGAAGAGAGCTCAGAGCTCGTTTGACCGAGCTATGGGTAATGCTGTGACCTTACACGCACACACACACACCCAACTCCCTGCCCACGAGAGTTGGAGTAACGACTCGAGGTGTGTGCGTGCGTGCGTGCGTGCGCGCGTGCCACTCCCTGTTCTTCAGCATGGAACAATACCGCCTGTGTAGTATCTTAAGTGTAGAGTAAATTGATATTTTCGAAGAACTTTTTCTTCGACATCAGAAGTAAGGAAATTTTATTTTTTACGAAATGTTAATTGTCGTTCGTATTTTTCATATATATTTTCTTAAAGTATATCTACAAGGATAATCCATACTCTATTTGAGTGTAAATATTTACTTATAAATACAATGTGCAGTTCTTGTGAATTGCACCTGTATACACATACACGCAAGCGCACACGCACACACACAGACGCGTGGGCGTAATGATGATTAAAAAGAATATATAAGAAATTAATTGTATTAGAGCCATAAACAGATAGACTCCATGTCTATTCGTTTGGTGTTAGCTTCATTCATTTTGAACGGAATTTTGAGAGTCAGTAACGATTGAACAGATGTCTTGAATAGAGTAAAAACACTTTTACTCTCATTTTCTATCTTGAGTTATCAGTTAAGAAATGTGCTTCGTGTGGAAGAGCCTATCACGAAGCTTTCCCGAGCACTGCTCACCCCAAAAGTATCACTCACGAAAAAAAAGAGCGAAAACGAGTGAAAAGTTACGAAACGTGACGAAGTGCTCCGGACAAGAAGCCCTTGCTAAGTGCCACCCCAGGAGAAGACGGGGTCGGGGGAGGACGAGGTGGGGGGAGGGTGATGAGGGGGGGAGGAGGTCGGGTGAGGGCGAAGAGGAGAAGGATGGGGGAGAGGGGGAGGGACGAGGGGGAGAAGGACGGGGGAGAGGGTGAGGGGCGAGGGGGAGAGGGACGAGGGAGGGGCGAGGGGGAGAGGGACGGAGGGAGAGGCGAGGGGGAGAGGGACGGGGGAGAGGCGAGGGGGAGAGGGACGGGGGAGGGGCGAGGGGGAGAGGGACGGGGGAGGACGAGGGGGGGAGTGACAGGGGAGAGAGGGAGGGGCGAGGGGGAGAGGGACGGGAAGAGAGAGGGGGGCAAGGGGGAGAGAGACGGGGGGAGAGCGAGGGGGAGAGGGACGGGGGAGGGGCTAGGGGGGAGAGGGACGTGGGGAGGGGCTAGGGGGGAGAGGGACGGAAGGGAGGGCGAGGGGGGGAGGGACGGGGGGAGGGGGAAGCGATGAAAGTGGGGGCTGGGGGCTAAGCTTGACCCTCCTGTCGAGCACAAGTTGTGTCACTAAAAGCATATTATTAAAATCCTTTGACCTTTGACATGCGGGTCGTCTAAGGTTATGACCTTGGCCGGCGCTCCTGTCACGGTAGTTACGTAATTA
>NC_134814.1:41292462-41294962 GCF_046742065.1 Oratosquilla oratoria | reverse complement strand
CTGACAATGGCCCCTGACAACGTGAGGAGTGGGAGTTGGCACTGGCTGTGTGTGTGCGTGTGTGTGTGTGTGTGTGTGTGTGTGTGTGTGTGTGTGTGTGTGTGTGTGTGTGTGTGTGTGTGTGCGTGCGTGTGTGTGCGTGCGTGTGTGTGTGTGCGTGTGCGTGCGTGTTCTTGCGTCCGTGCGTACGAGTGTATGTGTGTGTGCGTGTGGATGCGCGCACTTGTGCGTATGGAGGGGGGGGAGTAGGTAGGAAGGTAGGTAAGTATAAGATAGGTAGGTAGGTAAGTAGGAAACGTGGCCTAATAAGCCTGACGGGCCTGGAAAAGCTGACTGGCTTGCTGATTGGTAGTCTGTCTTTGCTGGGAACCGGACGGTCTAGAGAGGGTCCATGGCTAGCAGCAGCGTTGTAGAGAAGGAGTCTTGGTGTCTGCCGACTCCCGGCACCTCAGTCGCTTTCTCGCTCTTCGCCCACCCCGACCTTCCTCCCTCTCCGCCAGCGAGGGGAGCTCAGCGGCGGTAGCAGCAGCAGCAGCAGCAGCAGCAGCAGCAGCAGCAGCCCGCCAGCCCAGCCAAGCTAAGCCAGCCAGCCCTCTAGCCCAGCCAGTCAGTCAGCCTTCCACCAGCGTCCGAGGAAGAGGCGCCCGGCATAAGAGCGCCCTGCCGCGGTCCTCCTCGTCGTCGCCGCCGCCTGCGTCCACGCACCCTGTCTCCTGACGAGAGCGTTCCCCGTGCACCGGTGTCTAGTTCCGTGGTGCCTGCTGGGGGGTGAGAAAGTGAGTGTTGTGACCAGCAAGGCACCCTCCTCCCTCCCTACCTCCCTCCTCCCTCCCTCCACCCCCGGAGGACGTGACTATAATGAGGTACTCGGCATCGGGTCCACGCCTCAGGAGATGACACGATGACGTCGCCTCCCAACGTGCTCTTCCTCCTGCTGGTGGTACCTCCCCCACGCCCAAGACGTCGACAACCCACGAAGGTGGTGGTGCCACCGCTCCACAAGACCCCTTAAGAGCCGCTCAAACTTGCCTCACCTCCTCCTCCTCCTCCTCCTCCTCCTCTCCCCTCCCTCCCGCCTGCCCCGCCCCCATCACCATCACCTCCACCCGGACACCCACCCACCCGCCCGCCGACCAACCAAACAGCCCTTGCAGAGGATTTTCCCTCGCTCTCTCGTCGCTCCCCCGTCTCTCCCCCGTTCGCTGGTTCGTCTCTTGGTTGTTCCTCTCGTCTGCTCGCTCCTCCTCCTCCTCCTCCTCTCATCTGCCGATCGCCGCGCCGTGAATGACGGACCGCAGGAGCTAGGACAACCTCCACATCGAGTATGGCCCACAAACGCAAACCCAGCAGTGTGCTCAAGGTAAGGTGGCGGGAGGCCTGGTCCTCCACTTCCTCCATCACCTCCTCCTCCTCCTCCTCCTCCTCCTCCTCCTCCTCCTCCTCCTTCTCCTCTACTTCCTCCTCTTCCCCTCGTCCTCTTCTCCCTTTTTGCTTTCATCTTCCTTTTCCTTTTCCTCTTCCTCTTCTCTTCCCTTCTCTTACTCCTCCCCCCTTCTCTTCCTTTACGTACTCCCTCTCAACCACATACTCCTTCTTATTCTCATATTCTTCTTCTATTTCCTCATACTCCTCATCCTCATCCTCCCGATCCTCCTTTTTGCCTCACAACTCCTCTTCCCTCTCCTGTACCTCCTCCTCTCCGTCCTCTTCCTCCTCCGCCCCCCTCCTCCTCCTCCGCCCCCTCCCAACCGCGGCAACTGGCGCGCGCGCTCACTCGCTCTCTGCTGTCAAGGTGAGGTAAGGATCCCCTCTCAGAGTCGCCCAGAATCCTCAGCACAGAGGACCGACCCTGTTGGGGGCCCAGACAAGGTAACCACGACCAGGAGCGAAGGAGACGCCCGCTTGTCACCCGGTGGGGTGAGAGATAGCTAACACTAAACGTCCCCCTCCAAAGACGTTTTCGAGGACAAGCTGAAGGTAAGGCCGACAACAACAACACGTGTCTGCTCGTGGGTTCTGAGGCTCGGGGTCCACGTGGTAGAGGCCCCGTTTGAGGCTGAGGTGCCACGTGGTATCCTCACCTCCGCCCCCCCCCCTCCATCCCCACTACCTTTCCGTGAGTTTTGGTTCGTTCCTATTCGCGGTCCACCTCCGAGGTAGGACCACTTCTAGATAGCAGATCAACTCAAGTGAAAACATACCTCGAGGTCAGTGCTAACCTTTGGATTTCTTTCAAGATCAGTACAGACCTTTTTGAAAACAGACAAGTCAGTGCTAACGTTTTGATGCTTGCTGTCTAAGTCAGTACTGACTTTTTCATGGGTGTCAGGACTTGCATGGACCTTTTGGTGACTTCCAAATATCATTACAGAATTTAAGATGGCTAGCAAGGTCAGTAAAGACCCTCTGATGGCTGGCAAGGTCAGTACAGACTTCAAGGTCAATACTAAAATTTTGGTGAATTGCCAATGCCAGCAAATAGCTTTTGATGGCTGTCAAG
>NC_134814.1:41279962-41287462 GCF_046742065.1 Oratosquilla oratoria | reverse complement strand
GAGGAGGAGGAGGAAGTGGTTCGATGAAGGCACAAGGATGCAATGAACTTTGACCCCGATAGTGCTTGCTTGTTGATATGTACGTATATATGTATGTATGTATGTATGTATGTATGTATGTATGTATGTATGTATGTATGTTTATATTTATGTATGTATGTTTGTATGTATGTATGTATGTATGTTTGCATGTATGTATGTATGTATGTATGTATGTATGTATGTATGTATGTATGTTGTATGTTTGCATGTATGTATGTATGTATGTATGTATATATGTATATATGTTTATATGTGTGTATGTATATGTATGTATGTATACCTGTCTGTTTAGGTACCTGGTTTTCATGCAGTGCTGGGGTCTGGGAGCTATGAGAGGAAATGAATCGGGTTTGGATCTGGATATATGTATGTACGCACACACACACACACACATACATACATACATACACGGCCCGGTGGCGGATTGGTAAAGCACTGGCCTCACAAGCCGGAGAACCGGGGTTCGATTCCCCGGCCGGGCGGAGACAAGTTGGGTTTGTCTCCTTTCACGTGTAGCCCCTGTTCACCTAGCAGCGAGTAGGTACGGGACGTTAGTCAAGGAGTTGTGACCTTGCTGTCCCGGTGTGTGGAGTGTGAGTGGTCTCAGACCTACCCAGAGATCTGCTAATAATGAGCTCTGAGCTCACTGCCGTAGGGTGGTGTCTGGCTGTCTCGAAAAGAGGCTGCAGCAGATCCGAGGTGAATACACACACACACACATACACACACACATATATATATACATGTATGTATATATATATATATATATATATATATATATATATATATATATATTTACATATATATACTATATTCCTTCGAAATTGAAAAATTGGCAATGGAGTGGCGTAGTGGAGACTGTGAGGAGGGTTAAGGTAATTTTACCTCGCGTATCCGAACACTCCCCAATTCCGAATACCCTGTGGCCACGACATAAAAGCCGCTAAATCTACTTCACGTGACTTCAAGGCATACATTCCACAGACTTATTCGCCTCATGATGATAAGGATGATGATGATGATGATGCAAACATATATTTTTCCTGCGCGAATCATTTGCATTCTCACTGTTTTCTTTCAATTTTGGCAACGGTGAGGGCATCTTTGTGACGTCTGTTTGCATATAGTTCAACAGAGTCTGGGCCAAAGGAAGGTCATCAAAGAATGACGCTGAGGAGCAGATCGTACCTGAAGGGCTTTCGGGTTGCCAGGCGGAAGGCCTTCACCGAAGAAACAGGAGGGTGGCACTCGGGGACGAAAGACAGCAGAGGAGGAGGAGGAAGAGGAGGAGGAGGAAGAGGAGGAGGAGGAAGAGGAGGAGGAGGAAGAGGAGGTGGAAGAGGAGGAAGTACCTCCTAGCAGGCTGATGCGGCAGCGTGCCTCCTTGTTTTCCAGTTCGAACAGTCAGATACACTCATACACAGACACGCAGACACACACGCACGCTCGCACACACACACACACACACACACACACACACACACACACACACACACACACACACACACACACACACACACACACACGCGCGCGCGCGCGCGCGCACAAAGAGAGAGAGAGAGAGAGATAGAGAGAGAGAGAGAGAGAGAGAGAGAGAGAGAGAGAGAGAGAGAGAGAGAGAGAGAGAGAGAGAGAGAGAGAGAGAGAGAGAAAGGGGGAGAGAGAGTGAACGATTGAGTGATTGAGTGTGAGTATAGTCAGCCAATCAGGTAGTCAGTCAGTCAATCAGTCAGTCAATGATCGACTTAGTGCGTGAGTGAGTGAATAAGCAAGTCGCCTAGCAGAACATCGTACATGTTTTTGGTAACAGCTTGACCCTCATAGAATAGGAGGAGCCTGAGGAGGAAGAGAAAAAGAGGAAGAAGAAGAGGAGGAGGAGGAGGAGGAGGAGGAGGAGAAGGAGGAGGAGGAAGAGGAAGAGATGGTATTCTCTCCTTGACGTTTCAGTGAAGACGAACCTCTTTGGCTGTTGTGATTATCTGGCGCCTACCCAGAAGTATTACCAAATTTACCAGGGTTACCGAGACGTAACTCAGCAGTCGTTACCTTAACGTGGTATCACGTGACTAGGTGATTACTTGTTACTATGGTAACTGCGTTGTCCCCTTCTTGGGTTGGAAACGCGAACAATCACCACCTCCCCCCCACCACCACCACCATGGTGTCGTTATGTGTCGCTTTAGGGCAAGAACTACTTGCCTTCGGTTGGAATGACGCTATGAACTTGTAATGGAATGCTATCTTTCGCCTTGGCGTCGTGCACGCTGGCATCGTGTGCCCTACGAGTTTCAAGAATATAGACCTCACTATCGCGTCGCCTGATGCCTACGAGGCCACTTACTGCCGCGCCATCAATGCGATGCCCTTGGTATGACGGGGTTATAGGTTTACGTAGAACGTTACCCAAGTACCTCGGGAGACGCAACAGGGAAGGAAGTTTCTTCGAGTGAGGAAGGGTCAGACTCCAGAGACCTCAGACCTCTCCCGGTCGCTCTAAGAAGTCACCAAGGACACCATTGCTCTGAGGGCCGAGCTCGGCGGAGGGAGGAGGAGGAGGAGGGAGAAAACATGGAAGAGGACATGGAAGAGGAGGAGGAGTAGCAAAGGGAGTGGTGGTGGACTATGGGTGTTTGCAATGGAACTGGTTGTGGAAAGTATGCACGATTTGGTAATGGTAATGCCGCAGGTACTGATGGCTTTTACCTCTCCAATACGAGTCAAATTCTCGCGCGCAGCATCGGATGCCTGAGGTACGATGATTGATGCATCACAATACTTGCGTTATAAAATAGAAAGTCATTGCTGTATACTGTATATATATATATATATATATATATATATATATATATATATACATACATATATATATATATATATATATATATATATATGTATGTGTGCGTGTGTGTGTGTACACAGTATATATATATATATACATATATATATATATATATATATATATGTATGTATGTATGTAGGTATGTATGTGTGTGTACACAGTATATATATATATATATATATACATATATATATATATATATACATATATATATATATATGTATGTATGTATGTATGTATGTATGTATAAATTGTGTGTGTGTGTGTGTGTGTGTGTGTGTGTCTTCGCGCGCGTGTGTATAAATATATGTATGTATACATATGTACATACGTATAGGCGGCTGAACCTAATCCTTCGTGTATACGAGTAGTTATGATTGCAGTAACACGATTTTGTGTACAAAACATATCATTCATTACATTACGTTTATTGCAGTGGAACTATTGCGTATACAATTACGTCAGAATTGCAGCACCGAAATGCATATATGAATAGTTGCGATGTATCGTGTTTCAGCTTCGGGTTTCCAAATATTAGGTATGGTATACAGTATATGTACAGTATATGCGTATTTATTTATTTACCTATAATCATTTAATTATTAATTAATTTATTTGTTTATTTATTCAATCTATTATTTATCTTTTCTTGTTATTATCTGTTTATTCGTTTATTTATGTATTTTCTATTATCATTATTATTAATCTTTAAGGAAATCGTCCTCGTAGCGAATGTCGCTAGCTCGCTTACACCCGTACTTTCGCTAGACTTAGCGAACGCAATATACCACTAAAAAGTAGATTTTCGATAACTTCGGCAGTCCACACAACTGACCGTCACTTTTATTGTGCCACTATATGTAGGCACACCAACTGTCTGTACGACGCCGTACAACCTCGCGTAACTCGGAATGGGTTAAGCACGACGAAGTGGAACGAGGAAAGAAGACCTGTCACGTCCCGTCACGTGATGCTAAGGCCTTTGCCTGGCTTTGCGATGACGACGACGGTGCGGCGCGCTGGCGGGTGGGTGTCAGTGGGTTCCCGCAACTCATGGGCTGGTCGAGCGCATGCGCACTGTAATGGACCTCATGAAGATATGATATATATATATGTGTGTGTGTGTGTGTGTGTGTGTGTGTGTGTGTGTGTGTGTGTGTGTGTGTGTGTGTGTGTGTGTGTGTGTGTGTGTGTGTGTGTGTGTGTGTGTGTGTGTGTGTGTGTGTGTGTGTGTGTAATAGGCCAATGCACATAAAGCGTGGCAAGAGTTTCTCTCTCACATATATTCTGTAAAAAAAAAAAGTATAGCAAAGAATTTAACATTCAACTCCCTTCCAAAATCATATATGTTTCGGGGGAGGGGGGGAGGAAAGAGGAGACTTCCAAGATTAATTGGTATTTAATGGGTAAATGGGGCAGAACAAAACAAATAAACAAAACAAGGAGCGTGGTGAGGAAAAATCTAAAAGTTTGCAGTGTTGTTGTGCATCTTCAGTTGGATCGCGTCTGTGCCTGGATGAGTCTGCATTTTTAAGAAGGATATTTGTGTTTACGAAACCCTAGAGAGAGATCACACGGTAGAGCTTTAGTGTATGTAGACTGCGCGAGCGTGTGTGTGTGTGTGTGTGTGTGTGTGTGTGTGTGTGTGTGTGTGTGTGTGTGTGTGTGTGTGTGTGTGTGTGTGTGTGTGTGTGTGTGTGTGTGTGTGTGTGTGTGTGTGTGTGTGTGTGTGTGTGTGTGTGTGTGTGTGTGTGTGTGTGTGTGTGTGTGTGTGTGTGTGTGTGTGTGTGTGTGTGTGTGTGTGTGTATGTGTGTGTGTGTGTGTGTGAGAGAGAGAGAGAGAGGGAGACAGACAGACAGACAGACAGATAGATACCGACTCTTTCCTTCCATTTGTCAAAACTTCTCTTGAATTCCTTTATAGTGTTGGCTTGGGTTATATTTTCGTTAAATTTATTACACAACTCTACACTCCTGTGTGGAAAAATATCCTTCCTGACGTCTGAACGTGTGTGTGTGTGTGTGTGTGTGTGTGTGTGTGTGTGTGTGTGTGTGTGTGTGTGTGTGTGTGTGTGTGTGTGTGTGTGTGTGTGTGTGTGTGTGTGTACGTGTGTGTGTGCGTAATTGTAATTTCTTAAATTTCTTAAATAATTGTGTGTGTGTGTGTGTGTGTGTGTGTGTGTGTGTGTGTGTGTGTGTGTGTGTGTGTGTGTGTGTGTGTGTGTGTGTGTGTGTGTGTGTGTGTGTGTGTATGTGTGTGCGTGTATGTGTGTGTATGTGCGGCGCGTGCGTGTGTGTGTGTGTGTGTGTGTGTGTGTGTGTGTGTGTGTGTGTGTGTGTGTGTGTGTGTGTGTGTGTGTGTGTGTGTGTGTGTGACGTGACCTGATATGACTTGACTTGCTAAAACGAAAGTCTTTTTACTTTACAGGAGGGCGCTATGATGGCTGAGTCGGAGGGCAGCGACGACGACCTCAAAAATGGTGAGTATTTCAATCTGCATATAAATACTTCGATCGTTATATCCCAGAGGCTCTCAACCCCGGGGTTTCTGGACCCCTGGGAAAGGAAACAGAATTTCCCAGGTGGGAATCACAAACCCAAAACTTGGAGTGGAAACGAGACGATTTTTTTGAGTTTAAGTTCATCTTCAAGAGACGATAGAACAGCATTTCATAAGTATGGTACAAATGAGAAGCCAGGTTGAGAGCCTCTGGTATACCATTCACAACCTTATATAACCTGTTCATATGACCTTTAGTACATTGTCCTTGAACTTCTGGTGCCCCGTCCGGGTGGCATTAAGGCACTCCTAATTGTTATGGTGCTTGCCCTGTGCCAAGTTGACACCCTATGCAGGCACCATAGAACATGAGCACTGCCACATAGACAACGTAGCTAAGAAAATGTTGAGATTGTAATACATTTGAATAGATATGTTATATCCTGGGTAGTTTAGTGTGTCCTCAATGGTACATGTTGTGGCCATAGCCACCAGAGGGATCCTGTCGCGCAGGGGGATCAAGTATCTCTGTCATTTAACCAACATCTGAGCGTTTGGCTAATGAAGTGACTAACGATGTCCGTATCGAATGAGTTAACTACCCTTTTGGTTCCCCGGTTTTGGTCTTGGGATGAGTTAATGCAGAGGCTAAAGACGTTGAGACGCGAGGTTTGTTCCTAGAGAATAAGGTGGGAGGAACAGGGAGGGAGGAGGGAGGAGGGAGGTGGAGGGGAAGGAGAAAGAGGAGGGACTAGGAGGGAGATTTGTTCTTATGAACTGTAGTTTTCCAGTGCTTCTATCCTTGGGGACAATCTTTCACCGGAGGAGGAGGAGGGAGAAGGAAGACGAGAAGGAGGAGGGGAGAAGGAGGGAAGAGGAAGAGTGAGGAAAAGGAATGGAAGGAGGATGGAAGAGGAAGAGATTATGGGAGGAGAGGGGGGAGGATGAGGAAGAGAAAGAAACAGAGAAAGAGGAGGTGGGGAAGAAGGAGGACAAAGACGAGGAAAAGGAGGAGGAGAGGGAGAAAGGAAGACAAAGACGAGGAAAAGGAGGAGGAGAGGGAGAAAGGATATGAGGGATTGGGGAGGATGGGAAGAAAGGAAGCAAGGGACATTCTGTGATTAACGTGAAATGACTTAAGATTTATCAGTAACTCCACAGACCATATAATCCCAGTGTTTTGCTTATTCATTAATTGATTCTTATTGTTATCATTATTCCTTTTCTTTATTTATTATTTGTTTATATATTTACCTTTATTTTATTATTATATATATCTTATTTTTTTTTAAATAGTTCTTTTTACACCTGATAAAGGGTAAGAGAAGGAAAGAATGGCGACTTCATGACTAACGCAATATTTCTTCCTCCCCTCCTTGATTTCGAAGACTATACCACGTGTTTACTTCTTAAGAGCTCTTCAGTTCTCAAAGAAAGTCAAGGAACTGTTGTAGTCAAGAAAAGGAGGTGAAATTTAAGACTAGAAACGGTGATGACGATTATAGATTTTTGGTTTATGCTTATGGCCGAAGCCGCCACATTTACCATATTATGCGCTTGAACTATTGAGACAGGTAACAGTTGTAACAGAGCAGTGTGTCACTGTGGATCTATGGAGCCGAGGGAGTGAGTGATGTGTAAGTTTTTTTGTTGACTTTATTCTGGTTAAGTGCGGGTGTCGGCCTAAGCTGGGTCGGCTGAACAGGCTCCGAGGAAACCTGACCGCAAAGTTGACCGCAAGGCCTAGTGACGCGATACTGTACAGAGCCTGGGCCTGGTTACAAGACCAGGCTGTTTATATACACAGCCGACGTCCCCAAAAGTAGCGAAGGAGACACCCTCACAGGAACATGGCTCGGGAGGGCCGAAATTGTGTTTCCTTATGGATACAATTGCCTGTAAAACGGGCGCAATAAGGACTTAACCTACATAATAGTAATATGAGGCCAATGGCCAGCTATTTGTACACAACGTATAAATTCCTTGTCCATTCCTTTGCAGCAACGAGAAATACTATTAGCCAAAGCATCGCTTAGACGCACATGTCGGGGAGTTCGGGACACCACATAGTCACTGTTAGGAATCGAAGAGAAGTGTAGGATTCGAACGTTCAACTAAG
>NC_134814.1:41264962-41267462 GCF_046742065.1 Oratosquilla oratoria | reverse complement strand
GAATAAGCATTAACTATCTATGATTTTATAGCCTACCTGATTTTTTAAATTTTATTTATTCATTTATTCATTTATCATTTATTATTATTATTATTATTATTATTATTATTATTATTATTATTATTATTATTATTATTAATATATATATATATATATATATATATATATACATACATATATTTATATATATATATGTATGTAAATATTTATATATATATATATATATATATATATATATATATATATATGTATTTGTCTCTCCATCCGCTGATCTTGTTGTGGTTATACTGACCATTTCTTTAAGAGTTCAGCTTTGCTGAGGTCATCCAGACACTTCGATCAGTCTCCATTGCGGTCCAAGATGCTGTTGGAGTGCTCTTTTTTTTTTTTTTTTATATAGGTCTTACATGGAGATAAAGAAATAATAGCGATCGCGTCTTCTTAGTTATTCTTCGGGGTCAAAGAGGAAACATACTCGGCATCGTCGTGTATGGAATTTAAGTTTGTTTCCTGGATCTCACTGAAGAACTCCGGTATGTTGGGGCTCCTAGGTGGTGTCCGTGGGCTGGAAAGGAACTCGATGTTATTATCTGACTCACGAAGGGTACCTAGTCGATTTCCTTTCTCGGAACTTCATCTGTGGTGGTCGTCCCCGTCGCACTGGAGGAAGATGTCATCGTCAGGTCTTTACACTTTGCCTAGCAAAAATGTGTATCAACCATTGGAGGTCTTTACGCTTTACCTAGCAAAAATGTGTATCAACCATTGGAATCACTATTCGGGCGAAATTCACTCAAGAATTAGAAGAAAAAAAAATTGAAATTGTAAGAAGCTGCACATCAGTCACATACATTTTTTTTTTCTTTTTTTTTACAAACCAACTATCTGGCAGCATTGGTATGGGTAATTCTTCGTCATGTTCACTTGAACGGAATAGAGTGAACGTTTCAGGTGAAGCCCAAGCTCACAAGATTTGCTCGAAGACCTTCCTTGGCCTGAAGGTCTTCCATTTCGGTGTCGCGGAGCAAAGCGCCAGAACCAATCGTCCTAGGAGTTTGGTTGTTGCCATGGAAACGGTATTATGACTCTCTTGCCAACGTCCGACGCTGCTCCCGGGGAGTCAAACTGGGAACTGAGGTCTGTAAACACCTGCAGACTCCAAGGGACCTGCTGGGAGTTGGACTCCTACGAGCTCAGGAATCTGTAAAGGTCTTGCTTAAGGAGGGAAGCCCAGACTCCTGCGAGCTCAGGAAGCTGTAAAAGTATTGGGAATAGAATCTTGAGCTTTAGAGGTGAATTACCGTGTAGTTTGTACTCTACTCTATGCCCCGTGGAGTTCATAGAGTCCAAGTACTCCATGTCGTCACCATAACATTTGGACTCCCAGTCCTTCTGGAGTTTGTTATCCTTTTCTACACTACGGAGTCATTTGTGGATTATGATGAGAGTCGTCTATGGACTCCCATTTGTCTTGGAGGCAGGGAGTCAGTACCATCACTCCACTGTTTCATAACTGCAGGTCAGTACTACTGTGGCACTCGTAACAGTGTCACGTGATTCGTGAGTGCCTGCATACTAGAATGACACCATAGCCCGTCTCTAGACCTCTATCGTATGCTGACACTCGTCGACTGACGACATTCGTCGAAACTCGTTCCCACGTTCGCCACGTCATTCCACCGTGGTCTCCATGTTGGCAATGTTCCCCAGGTTCCAAGGGTGCTTCCCAATCTCCACCAGAACTGGTCCCGACCAGCCAGATGCATCTTCAAGAGGACACTGCATCCCTATCGAAACGTCACATCACATCACCAGGACCCGATCAGAACACCAGAGAATCGGCGTAGCACCTTGTGGCGTCTCAACAACAGAGCCAAAGGCCTTGAACGCGAAGACTCGGACTCTAACCATACTACCATGACACCAAGCCTCTTCCTATTCAGCGCCATCACCGCCGCCGCCTCCTCCTCCTCCTCCTCCTCCTTTCTTCTACCTCTTTTACCTTTTCATCTTCCTCCTTACCTTCCTCCTCCTCTTCCTCATCCTCCACTTCCTCCTCCTCCTTATTCTTCTCTTTCTCCTCCTCCTTCCACCATCCTCCTCATTCGTCCTCCTTCTTCCTCTTTCCTCCTATTCCCTCTTCCTTCTTTCTCCTACTTTTTCTTTTTCTCGTCCTCTCCCTCCTCCTCCTCCTCCTCCTCCTCCTCCTCCTCCTCCTCCTCCTCCTCCTCCCTCCTCCTCCTCCTCCTCCTCCTCCTCCTCCTCCTCCTCCTCCTCCCCTCCCCTTCTCTCTCCCTCAGCCCTCCTCCTGCTAGCGTGCCACGCCTGACACGGCCTCGGCACCACAAAAGCACCCCTCCGCGCCGCCGACAACACAGCATGCCTGCCCACCCCCCTTCTCTCTCTCTCTCTCTCTCTCTCTCTCTCTCTCTGTGTGTGTGTGTGTGTGTGTGTGTGTGTGTGTGTGTGTGTGTGTGTGTGTGTGTGTGTGTGTGTGTGT
>NC_134814.1:41257462-41259962 GCF_046742065.1 Oratosquilla oratoria | reverse complement strand
TTTCTTCTTATTTCAATACTTCTGTCTTTGTTTTATTTTATTCCCCCACCCCCATTCACGTATTTTATCTCTTTCTCCTTTTTTCATGTTCCATTACCTTCTCCAGTTCAGTATTTCATTTCCGTTCCCCCCTTCTTGTCTCTTCTCTTTTACCCCTTCCCCCTCTTTCTTTGCTCTCTTTTTACTTCTCTTTCTCTTCCCTTTACCCCGACACGCATTAGCCATCATTTTCTTTTGTTGTTTCTCCTTCCTTCAACCCCTCGCCCATCTTCAACCTGCTATTACTTTTTTCATTTTCTTTTTCCGTCCCGACAATTTTTTTCTTCTTCGTGTTGTTCTTTGGCCGTAGCATGTCGACGACGTTTTAAGGATCTTGTCACGCTGACTCACCCTTCCAGCCCCTCGTTTCCATTCCCCCAACCCCTAAACCTTTTTTATACTGAACCTTCTTCTTTTAAACCCTCAAACCCAACCTCATCTGACCAAGGGGCTTAAGTCAGCGGAAGGGTGATTTCCGGAGAGGAGGGGGTGAGGATTTCCACGAGGAGAAGAGGATAACCCCTTTCACGAGGGGAAGGGGTTTTTGCCCTTCCTCGAAGGCAAAGAGTTGACCATCTCCCTTTCCTTGTTTACCTTTACCTTTCTCGTTTTTTTTCGTTTTTATTCATCATACCCTAAGCTCGACTCCAGCCCTGTGAATTTTATTGTTAGGTACCTTTGACTGTGTGTACCGATTTATTTTATTTCTTATTAATTTTCTTTTTATCGTAGACATGTACCCTGCATTCAAGTGTCATTGAAAAATTCGGGTATGTTTTCTCACGAGCTTTCTTTACGAAATTTTCCTTTGTTATTCGTTCACCTTTGACCTTTGCAAAATGTTTTGACTCTTGAATTATGCTGAGGTATTTTTAGCTTTTTTTTTTCTTAATTTTGTAATATGCTGTGCTCTTTCTCTCAAAAAAATCTTTTGTGATCCTAACGGTCACAAAAGGGATTTCGTTGATGTATTTTACTAAAACTAAATTTCAAGTTACCTAACGTCACCTTGTCGAAAGCTCTTAGGTCAATGGATATTACATGAACAAAGAAATCGTCTGAGTTTAGCCATTGACAATGTATTTTGAATCGGAAGAGATGAAATGTATATTTTCCACCAGAAATTTTCGTAAAATTGACAATAGAAGTCAAATAACGACTTCGCTATTAAGTCGACTACATTTTTTATATGATATTTTATAAAAAAAAAATTGAATTATTAGTTTTTATAGTATATTCATTCCATTGCCTCCCTTCTTTCTGGGAGAAATGTGCGCGCGCATGCATCTTATGTCGACGAAAGGGCCTCAAAGCTATTTTCGTTTTTTATCTTTATCATTTCTTCAAGACTGAGATACGACGACAATTTTAGATACCCGTTTATTTATCAAGTCCTGTCCCAATGAAAGGTCATCCTGAATTGGTGAATAAAATCATCTGGCGACATCCAGGGAGAGAGAAGAATGAGCTCATAGAAACGTACATTTCTCTTCGCATCAAGATCACATCATCATGTCTGAAAGACAAGTCGCCTCTTAAGCGCTTCAACACAGAGACGTACGTTGTAGATTTGGTCCAGGCTAAAAACAGGTGATTTTAAGTAGACTTTCAGACAGGAGGGAATCAGGCAATTCAGATGCAATAGACCACCTGTTCTTCGCCAGGGGAAACTTGGTGAACTGTGTTGCCGTATTGAAGGGGTTAATGTCGACAAGATAAGTAAACTTAGACCCGACTTTTTAGGGCTGGAAATCTATTGCTACGAAAGGGGTAAGGGGGGTTTCCTTCAGATAAATAAAATCGCCTGGCGGCAGGTGAAATAGATACTAAAACAAAATAGCAATAGTGAAAATATATCAATGGTAGATTTGTCAGTAAATTTTTATTTCATTTGTCTCATGAGTTGTTGAGAGGACATTCAGATATTCGAGATAAGGCAAAAGTTTTGCCGTTTGAATGATTTGAAAAATATAATTAGAAATGGTTTTTAGTCAGGGCTAGAATTACTAACAAATATTAACCTACTTGACACTCAGTAATACGTTCGTAATTAACGTAGAGTTGGTGTTAAACATGTCACCACTTTAACAATAGAGTTACTCCCATGGTGACCCAAGCGACATGACGTCACGCTTGAGTTCAAATAACGTCCTTTCTTCCCTCCCTCCCTCCCTCTCTCTCTCCCTCTGTCTCTTGTGATTTAGCACAGATTTTCCTCTTCTTAGCTTGAAAAGACTCAGACCAGTTGTCATACTTATCATCGTTTCTTGACAAAGTTCCCAAAGTTCTGCAATTACTAAACAAACTTGTCGTTTCAACCGGGGCTACAAAACGTGGTCGGAAATGCCTCTCCCTATTAAAACAAAGATATATTAACCCGCCGTTGGTCGTACACGCGGTTGAATGAAGTAGATCGTCAGAGGTTGGAATAAAAAGATAAATATCATTTAGTACGGAAAGA
>NC_134814.1:41104962-41239962 GCF_046742065.1 Oratosquilla oratoria | reverse complement strand
CTTCCTCTTCCTTTCGGATACTGGAAGCACGTTCCTGCAAAAGGACTTTTCCTTCGTTTTGAAGGAGGGAGAGGTCGTCTGTGTTCAGTTAACCAAGGCCTATATGGTCATCCCCTCACCCTCTTTTCCTCCCTTATCTTGCAACGTCCACCCCCTCCAACCCCCTACTACCCCTCCAGCCTACATTTCACCCACCCCCTCCCCCCCTCCCCTCCTCTTCATCCTCCTCCTCCATCCATTCTGACTAGTGTTTCTTCTTTACCTCCGTGATTATAAAATCCTTATTTTTTCTGTAATACAACTTGTTATCTTTGTCTAAAATCTCTAAAATTCGGAATTATATAGGTTTCGGTAACTTCTCGTTCCGAATATTGGAAGTTTCTTAATTGTGGTGATTCCCAGTGCGAAGTACTGCTCGTGATTGCTCCTTCCTGCGAGTCCTCAGCCTCGTAGGGGAACCTAATCCCTATTCATCTGACATTCCTTTTCCTATTCTTGGTTCTTCCCCCCTCCCCCACCCCCCCAACCCGCGGATCCCCAGACTTTTGCGCAACATTGTGTTGTGTCATGTCACCATCACTAGCTCGTGTGTGTGTGTGTGTGTGTGTGTGTGTGTGTGTGTGTGTGTGTGTGTGTGTGTGTGTGTGTGTGTGTGTGTGTGTGTGTGTGTGTGTGTGTGTGTGTGTGTGTGTGTGTGTGCGTGTGTGTACGTGTGTGTGTACGTGCGTGTGTGTGCGCACGTGTGTACTCTTCATTATGTTTATTTCTAATTTTCCAAATTACATCCTTATCGGAAATTAGCAGCCTTTGTACCCCCCATCCCTGTACAAGCACCTTTGTCCACTACTGAACATCACTGAACATATCATCACTACACTATAAGCCTTCACCACGTCACCGTACTCCCTCCTCTCCCTCCTTCACGTCTCGGCAGGGACCCCATGCCTCCTCCTTAGGAGATAGCACGTCTTAAGATCCTTCTTTCCCTTCCGCAGAGCCCGTCCCCCCCTGGAAGCGAGCGTGGCGCCTCAGGGACGCCCCTGGACACGACCATGCCCCTGGATACGGCCAGCAATCCAGAAGACACATCCAGCAACGGTAATAAAGACGATGAAGATGACGACGGGGATGATAATGACGACGACGATAAAATAGACGCTCATTATGATCCGGAGCGCCTTAAGGCTTTCAATGTGAGTTCCTCGCATGAAGTACACTTGGCTTAAGCAATGAAGCTTATGTTTGTGCACGTGTTATCATATACATACACACACATACACACACACACACACACACACACACACACACACACACACACACACACACACACACATATATATATATATATATATATATATATATATATATATATATATACATGTATATATATATATGTATATATATATACATACACACATGCACACACACACACACACACACACACACACACACACACACACACACACACACACACACACACACACACACACACACACACACACACACAGTAACACTCATTTACAGTTCTTTGCTCTGCCTTTGATAGTTTTTAATCACAGTTTGCTTCAGTTTTTTTCACAAAAGAATCTTTTATGGCCACGATATTATGAGCTGCCCGCCCAGCCTTTGACTCGGCAGAAAAAATAGTTTCTTTTGAACAAGTATTTGTATTAAGTGCATATCCTCCTGAAAGTGTTCTTTAAAAAAATGTCGTGGAAAATGTAGGAAGAGTATAATGAAGAAGACAGAGGAAAATATAAAGTCATGACATTCATTTGTGTCTTTTAGTAAATACGACCCGTTGGCGTGTGTGATATGTCATAATGTAATCACTTTTTTTTTCGTTTATTTTTTCAAGTTTTTCATGGATGTCAGTGTTTTGATCCCTCAATTGTTTGTTAATTTTCTTTTTCTTTTTTTTTTCTTTTTTTTTTACTTCAAATTTTTCCTCGCATTTTTTCTTTCTACTTCGATATTTTCTGTCGACTTTTCCGTAGATGTTACTATCTTTAACGCCCTTTTCCGAACCCACAGATGTTCGTACGTCTCTTCGTGGACGAAAACCTGGACCGCATTGTCCCCATCAGCAAACAGCCCAAAGAGAAGATTCAGGCCATCATCGACGCCTGCGCTAGACAGTTCCCGGAGTTTGCAGACCGGACAAGAAAGAGAATTCGTACTTATCTCAAGAGCTGCCGGAGAAACAAGCGGACACGGGACACCAACGGCTGGGAAACGGTGAGACTGAGTGTCATGTTTTCCTTGCAGGAGCAAGCGGGTTCTTGATGCGCTGCAGGTTCCTCGACGGGGAATCATTGCAGAACCCAAAAACCCCCAGAAGTTCTCGACCTGCTCCTTTCTTCTTCTTTTTCCTCTTCTTCTTCTTCTTCTGGAGACCATTTCAACCACACTGATTCAAATCGTCGTCACTCACGAACTTCGACTACTTTATGGGTTTGGGGTTTTTATTGCGAAGTGTCCTGCATCACTCGCGGAGGTTGGGGGGGGGAACTTGGGATTGAGAGTCATCGCAACAATCTTAAATTACATTAGTCTTAAGTTTTTAGTTAACTTCATCTTAACTTGGCAGAGACTCTTTAATGACCACAAATCATATTATCCGCTAAAGGAAGTTTTTAATCCAAATGTACACTGGGAATTAAATTTGCATTTCAGCGAAATCTAAGAATTGCAAAACAATACATATGGCAACACCAGAAAAGAAAAGTTCCCCTATCGAATTAAAATGAGCGAACCTATTTGAACGAGGTTCGAAAGTTTCGTTCAGCTTTGTGAACGAAAAAAGAACTTGAAGTCCTATTGAGGAATCCTACGACAGACGCCTCCCGCCCAGCCCGTGTAACAACTGAATAGAACAGCCTAGCGTTAACCAAAATAAAATAAGTAAAGGGCTTCACCTGGGGTGGAGTTGTTGATTGAACCCCGTTTTCCACTTCGATTTGGAGGGTTGATTGATGTAGTTCATTGGGAGAGAGTTGAAGTAGCTGCTCCAGGGAGGTCCCGTCCCGAGAGTGGCCGGTGTTGACAGGCGAAAGAAGAGAGATGACCCGGGAGTCTGGCCTGGGGGTCAGAGGCGGATGGAGGGCAGTGGCGGCGCCAGGGGGGGGGGCTTGGGGGGGCTTTAGCCAGCCCCACCATTAGCCCCCCCAACTGAAATGAGCAAATTGAAAATTTAAAACACTCATTGAAATAATTTTATTAAGTGGAATTTTTAATTGCCAGGGCTAAAGATTTGTCAGCCATCAGTGCTAGCCCAACCATTAACCCCCTCCCCTTCTGAAATGAGGATAATATATGTGTATTATCATATTACTATTAGCCCCCCCAAAAATTTGCTCAGCCCCCCCCCCTTAGCCTCCCCAACTAAAAATTCCTGGCGCCGCCGTTGATGGAGGGGGGAGGGAGGGGAGGTATGTCATCTTCGCCTCGTGAGTTGAATAAGTAAATAAATAAATACAAACAAATAAATAAATGGATAAATAAATAGATAAGTCAATAAATAAACGAATAAATATATATAGATAAATTGATAAATGAATATATAGATAAATATAAATAAATGGAAAGGATAATGATCTGTTAAGTAAGCTGATCAGGTATTCTTTATTTTCTCTTTATTTTTGACTTAATGGTTTCTTTCTCTTGTTCCCTTCAGCCGTCGCGTCCGACGCCACCCCACCTGACCTCGATCCAGGCGGAGCAGATTCTGGCCACAGCCTGTGAGAACGAAGCCCAGAACGCCAAGAGGATGAGGCTTGGCCTCGAACCCATCTCTCAACCCAACCCGCTCAACCCACAACCCACGCCCACCCATGCGCAGGTCAGTACAGCAGCCCAGACGACCCTGTCCTCTTGTCCTCGTTGTCATCCTCAGCAGCAACCCATACTCCCCCGCCCTCTTGTCCTCGTTCTCCTTCTCGTTGTCCTCCTCTGCCTCTTACTCCTCGACCCCCTCTTCTTCGTTCTCGTCCTTTCCTCGTACTCCTCCTCTTCCTCGTTCTCGTCCTCCTCCTCCTCCTCCTCCTCCACCCTGTTAAAAAATGTATACATGTTCAGAGATGTCCACATGTTCATAGACCTACTTATATTCATATATGTATACACGTTTAGAGACGTACACATGTTTAGAGATGTACATATGTGGAAAAATGCTCTCATGCGCAGATGTACACATATTCAGACACATACTTGAAGATGTGCGCATTTTCAGAGACGCAAATATGTACATATGTTCAAAGATGTACACACGTTCAGATGTACACAAGTGTACATATATTCAGATATGTACACACATTCAGATGCATACATGTTCAGACATGTTTAGAGAAGTACACGCACAGAGATGTACACATGTCCAGGGGTGTCCACATATTCAGATGTACATATGTTCGGATGTACACATGTTCATAGAAGTACAAATGTTCAGAGATGTACACATATACACATGTTGGGAGTTGACTGGTAGTCCCCCACGTTAATTGCGAACTCCCTATGTGTGTGTGTGTGTGTGAGAGAGAGAGAGAGAGAGAGAGAGAGAGAGAGAGAGAGAGAGAGAGAGAGAGAGAGAGAGAGAGAGAGAGAGAGAGAGAGAGAGAAGGGGGACAGCAAACCACCCACAAGGTCTTTTGGACCGAAGGAACCTCTTCTTTAGCTGAGAAAAAGAGGAAGATCAATATCACCCTAGCGACGCCTTGTCCACGTGACGAGGGAGCAAAACGAGGTTCATCTGCGGTTGCCCAGTTGTAGGTAGACATGCAGCAACCCTTGTCCAGGTTTCTTGTTCAATTTCCAGCCGTTACACGCTTTGTGAGGTGGCTTAGCATGATAGCCGTATGGATGAAAGATTACTTACCTTTGCTGATGTTAGGTTTTCGCTCTCTTTGCGGGACTTGAAATGTCATTTTTCACCTCCAGACGCAAGTGCCTCGGTCCGATCGGCCACGTTGATCGAATTAGTCATAATGGGAAATGTACCGTTAGGTCACTCTCCGAGTGTTCCTTCAGTTCCTGTTCCCGTGTATTGACGAATTTTGTCACGTAGATCAGCAAAGTCCCACCAATAAGTCTACGGACATTGTGCAGTCATTTTCACTCCCTCGAATTCTTAGTGACCCTCTTATTGTGGTTTTTATCCATTTTCCACCGATTAGCAATACCCCCTACGAAAGACTACTTACTAAACCGGCTTCACACGGAATAAGTGGTAGCCTATTAAGTTGGACTAGTAATTGGTTGAACGATCGAGAACAGAGAGTTGTTCTAAATGGCAAAACTTCTAGATGGAAAAATGTTACGTGTGGAGTTCCTCAGGGCCCCGTTCTTGGGCCACTTCTATTCATAGTATACATAAATGATACAGACAAGAGACTGAAACCTGTCTCCAAATTTGCTGATGATACAAAACTGTGCGGAATGGCAAATGATCATTTAAACCAATTAGATATTCAAGAAGATTCAGATAAACTACAACAGTGGTCTGAAAAGTGGCTAATGAAATTCAACACAAGTAAATGCAAGCTTATGCACATAGGTAAAAATAACAGTAAGTACGATTACAAGTTATTTGGAAATTCGTTAACAAAAGTGGATAGTGAAAAGGATATCGGCGCAATTATCAGTAACGATCTCAAATTAAGAAAGACCACATGTCTACAATATGTGAAACTATACAATTTTCTATATAAATGCATATGTGGAATAGGTTAGAAAGTGATATAGCCCAACCTCAAACAATACACGGGTTCAAATCTAAATATGATAATTGGAAATCAAAGATATAGATTAAGTTGGAATTGTACATGAACTTGAGTGTAGGTATGTTAGAAAATCAGAGAATATGTGACAGAACCCAATGGGCGTTGCTCCTTTCTTGTATACTTTAATTAGGTAAATACATTTAGGTGAATACTCACACACACACACTGAAGAGATATCTAGTTTTAACACTTCTGGCTACTCTGATGAATAAACTCACCTGACCTTACCCACAAAAAAATATAAATAGGTAAATGAATGGATATATAAATAGAGAAATTAATAAATGCTATGCTGTACATAACCTGCACACTCCTCCATCCCACCCCAACTTTAATCTGCAGTCTCCTCCCATACCCTCATGCATTGTTTTCTCCTCCTTGCAGGTCCTGACTGACAAGCCCCTGCCCCTGGTAGAGTCAAAGCCCGATGCCGCCCCCCACATGTCCGCCCTTGCCAAGGCCCTGGAGCGACCTTTAGCAGAGAACAAGGCCCTGAATGGCTCTAGCATGTTCCAGTCTACCTTCCAGCAGAGTTTCCAGAAAATGTCCTCTTTGACAGGATCAACAGTCCATACTCAGAATACCATGTCACCTCTCCTCTCTGTGGCAGCATCGGGAGCTGTTGCTAATGGTATGTATGATTGTTGCAAACAGGTTTTAAGGCAATACCATTAGGTGTGTTTTGTAAGATGCCTAATAAATAAAACTTTCTTTGTTTTTATTAGTTGTTGTAGGAACACTTGAGATGTACTAGTGTTTTGCTAAATTTCATACATAACACATTGGTGATGTCCCGCTGGATTTGGCAGAAAATTGTCCAACTAGTGTGACATATTGACTGACTGTCAGACAGTTCTCTTTTGGTGAAGCTTTATCTAAGTCACTCTTACAACAAAAGTACTAAGCTGTGTCAAAGTAACAAAGATTGTTTATTCATTCTTGAAAAAAAACATGTAACTTCCTGAATAACCCCTGATCTTTGAATCCTGGCTAATCTCTTGTAAATTCAAGGAGGAAAAACATCCTGATTATCACAGTGACACAAAATTTTCTACGACTTAAAACTGACATAACCAGGTTTCAGTTGTTGAACACTGTAGAAACTTTCTGAACTGACTGTGCTGTTGTTGCCCACCAACAACTTTGCCAACCATGTAGTTAATGAATGAAATAAACTTCCTGCACAGGTAGTGCAATGTAGTTCAGTTCGAAGCTTTAAGAATCATTTAGATAAACACCTAAGCAAGATGCTGTAATGATTATAATTTATTTTATATTGTTTTTGTTTTATCATTTGTCTGTTTGATTTTCATTTATTATTAGTTATATGTCAATTTATTATTATTTACTATTTACCTTTTTTTATTATTTAACTATACCTATGCATTTATTTATTTTATTTATTTACATTATTATAGTTTTTATTTATTATTTCATTATTATGAAAAAAAATGTTTGCATCCGACCTAGATATGGACCAAAAGGTCTCCTGTCAGCATGCTCCGCCTTTGTAATCCTTTGTAACTAACCCTGACTCTCTTCCTTGGCAGGTCCAACTGACTTGAGTGTGAAAGGGACCAGTGCTAAGCCGCCCCGCCCTTCTCTTAACGCAGTGGAGGTTGCCGCTGTTCGTCAGCTCATCACTGGGTACCGAGAGTCAGCGGCATTCCTCCTCAGGTCTGCTGATGAACTGGAGAACCTTCTGATGCACCAGCAGGCTCCATAGAAACAGAAAGCAAGGTCACACATTAGTCCAATTTCGTTTGCGTTTTTGATGAGCAGTACAGTACATTAGTTGGATTTGGTCCTCGTGGGTCCAAACTACAGATTGCTCAATGCCGGTACAAGGATTTAATTTACTTTCACTGTGACTGTCTCCACACAGCTCCAGTAAAATATGGATTTAGCTTCGATGTGACTCTTTTAGTCCTATTGTCGTTCACCTCAAACTAATGAATTTGGAAGCAAAGTCCAAAAATTTTCCTCCTGATACCATAGATGTATGAAACTTTGCTAGAAGCCAAAACAATATAGGGGACTACCCGGTGGCCATCCCCTACGTTTAGCTGTCAAGTTGCACCATGTCCGATTTCCTGTCTCTCCTTCAGTTCTTGAGGATACTGCCCCTTCAAGTTTGCATGCAGTAGTGACATGGCTAGCAGAGAAGAGATCAAAGATGAAATTTCTATCTTGAGGAAATGGCCCTGTAGTACTCGGTACATTTTTTTCCTCTAGTGTGGCACTGTCGATGTACAGAAGCTTTCTTGGAATCTTCTGGTATTTTTATGACAGCTGGTGATGGCATCTTGCAATATGAAGTCAAGTGGCAGTGACTTTGTTCATCGTCATGGAAGTACTTTATCAACACCAAATATATATAGTGTGATGATGGCAGCGCTAAACTGCACTACACACTAAGTGTGGATGTGAGAGAAGACAAAAGATTTGTAAATTTGTGGTGTATCAAATCACTGGAAAATTATAGTGAATAGTTTATTTTGCCAGCAAAAGTATATTGTACAATATAAGTAACAGGAGAGTTTAAGAAGAGAATTTTAGTGACTGGCTTTGGAAAAGACTGAATGTATAAAATTTCTGACTAGATAGAAACAAGAATTTTCTAAAAAATCGTGGTCTATAGCTTCTATTGGACAATTCCAATATTACATAGAATATTGGAGAAGTCCTGTAAATGAATTTTCAAAATTAAAAGAAATAAGAAACTATCAGTGTTAAAAGAATGGAAGTGTATAAGGAAAGTTCTCCATTTAACTGCATAGTGTGATAAGCAAATTCAGCGGCTTGAAAAGGGTGGTAAATGCATAGAATGGAGTGTGTTAATAATTATTGGTGACTGGAAGAACGATGTAATTTCCTATGACTGAGAGCATAAGGATTGCAAAGACTGTATAGTGCAGCAGCAGTTGGTTTTAAGTGACTGGAACTGAATTGTTTAATGGCCTGATATGGCTAAGCTGTGATGCAAGAGTATGTCTGGGTTTGTGCCATAGGCAGTGGTCAAAGGAAATATGAAGTGCCTGTTTTCAATAGTACAGAACCTCTAAACTCCTAGCTAAAAACAAAAAAACAAAAAACAAAAAAAAACAAAAAAAACAATACAAAGTAAGATATTCCAGAGGCTAATTCTACTTAGGTCAAGAGACTTTTTTTTATTTTTTAGTGATGCAGCCAATTAGAAGTCAATTTTTTGACTATCAACCACAGCTCCACATTGCTCTCCAAACACCACAGCCAGGTTCTCGCTCCCAGTTCCTCCTCTTCACCTCCAACTCTCTGAATGTGATTTGTATGTGTACAAGTATGCTAGGATATCAAAGCCAATCATCAAGCTAGAGATCCAGTTGTAAATACCATAGCCTTAATGGTTAAGCTGTGTACTGTTGTAGGATGATGAGTGTCATGTTTTATGTAGGCAACATATAAAAACAAGATTCTAAAAAGTAATTGGAATCTATTTGTATTGCCACAAGTTAAACAATTTGTTGTGCCCTGAGTGTGGATTCCCAGGAAGTGTGCTACAAGTTCACCCAATTCATTGAAGAGCCATGCGCCATAGCTGACTCAGGTCCAATATATATTAAAAAAAAGAAAAAGAAAAAAAAATCATGCATGCTGTACATGAGGAAGCTCTGATGGCATGAGCCTTGGCTCAAGCAAATGGCTCAGCTGGGTGGCATGTTTTGGGTGAAGCTTTAATGTTTATGTTATGTGAGGTATAGATGAAATGTACCCCCTTTGATGCCATTGTGTACAATTTTGTTGTGTTTGCGAGTATTTTTGTTTTCATATACAATTTTCTGATATTGTAGCTTGTATGTCGCTTAAAAGATTTTGATCATCCATTCTAGTCATGTATGTTCTATATCATTCCATTTGAGTTAGTTATTTTCATTCTTAATAGGTTTGCTGTATTCATATTGGAAAAAGAGAAATCACTGTCAATAACATCAAATGCAGTGATACAAAGATTTATACATTCTTGTGCAAAATGGGTAAATATCTAATGCATGAACATTTGAGGTTTCCAAAGAAGATCTGTTTTGTTCAAGACAGATTATAAATCTTTTAATTCTGCTGACAAGCTTACATTCCTAATCAAACTGATCTTTTTTTCATTCTACTTTGCTCTTTTTTTCTGTTGGTGCTAAACTGTTGCAGTTTTGTCTTGAGCAGACCCACTCTGTAGCCAGAGGACAAATGAGAAGAACTGATGCAATGAAGGAAGCATTTTGCTGAAGAAAACGGGTATATTGACCAATGCCAACTCTTAAGATGCAACTGCTGTCCTGCATCCTTTAATTTATTCATGCTGCTTTTTTTCCATTCTCGTTGTGTACAAAAACAAATTTGGTTTGAGTAAAATAGCTGAAAAGCCATCAGCTGAGACTGCAAAAGAAGAAAAAGTGACAACAGCAATAGCTGTAATCATTTAAAGTTAGCATTCATTTAAGACTGGCATTGAACAGCCATGAGCAGTAAAGCTTCATGACCAGAGTAAGGCAGAAGACAGCAGTGGAGGTTGTGGGAGTGCAGGATAGAATCTTCACTTCCTACCCCTAATTCTTTTACCTCTATAGTCTATCAAAAGATTCTAGCAAGTTGCAGATGAAGAGACTTCTCAAGCACATCTATTTCAGTTGGGTTCTCTGTCTTAATTGTCTTCCAGCATTGCAAGGTAAACCAAAGACTACAATTGGATGATCTCATGGGATCACAGGATTCATCATTACCTTCTCATGACCTTTCACATCATCTACAATCACAATCACCATCATTGATTTCTCCTCTTATATTCCATTGTTCTTTCATTCATTTCAAACTATAGTGTAATGGAAAAATTTGCATTTGTTTTTTGTACCAATACCTAGTCTAAGAACAAAAATTCATGGGAGAAATCTAGATCATATTCATTGCATATTTAATCAATTCACTATTTATTACTTTATTTATCTTTCTATTTGTATCAACATAAGTTACATACCAGTCACCATACATAAATCAATAGATATACACAAACATATAAATGTACATGGTCTACAAAAATCTGCTCCTACGCTCTGGATGTGGTGAAGAAAACACCTCTGCCGAGAACTGGAGTAAAACATTGATAAATTGAGTATATCCTTGGTACTCAGTGTCAGGTGTAAGCCATGATGGCTAATCATAAAGCCATTGGAATGATGATCTACATTCTGAATAGAGCTCAAACCAAATTTCTTTTAATTTGAACTATAAAAAAAAGGGAGATGGGATGTTAAGAGTTTAACAGAACATCATAAAACTGATCTAGTTAAATATAGAGTATAATCCAATCCTGTAAGACTCATGTAAGTAAATACATTTCAATGCATATGGAAACATATATATACACATGTACTTACTAATGCATATATATATATAAACATGTACACATTCACATAAGTATACACATACACATATACATTTAATATATTCATACTGCCATACATTTAACTTGTACAACAGTTATTCAAAGAAATTTAGATCCATGTTTTAGTCACTATAGTTGGAATTCTAATAATCTGATATGTAATCTCTATTCAGATCTCACTGACTTCGCCTTTGAAATTTTATGATTTGTTGTATATATACTGTACATGAGAGACCAATTTGAATTGTCATGTCTACAAACCAGTGCTGGTAAATAGTCAGTGACAAAATACAATACATCTACAAACCATCATTAGTTAATCCCTTGTGTCAAGGGATTCTTGCTGTGCTGTAAAAGTGAAAGAAAATATTATCATACTTTGGCAGAAACAAAATCATAATTTTGTGAACTGCTGCCAGTTTACAAGAGTTTTGGCTTCTATAGTGTTAACATAAGCAGCATTGTGGGAAGTAAGATCTTTCCCTGGTAGTTGTGAAAAGACTGAAATACAATGAACTTAGCAATGAAGAAATCAAGACCATTGTAATGAAGTTTTGTATAAAGGAGACAAGTAGTTTTGGTTACATAATATGTGTAGTTATGTCAATTCTTTTTCACTTTATATTTCAATTATCAGTTATAAATCGCGTGCGCCTGTGTGATCCTTGTTATATGTCAGATGAATTATCTTTGTACTAATGATGGAAATAAATGTAATTGTTAGAATAGTTGTATTAGTGACCTGTATTCTTGAAACAATATAAAGTATCTAGTGAACTCAAAATGATACAATACTTGGCAACTTGAAAAATGTTGCCTCATCCATCCTTTGATTTCATCTGGTGACCAATGGATGTTGTTCAAAATGTCAGGATATATATAAAACTAGCTCATAATCTATTTGAAGGAATGTATTATAAATCAAGATTCACAATAGTAACTTTTAATCATTTTGTGCTGATGAGTGAAAAGTGCAATACAATAACATGTTTAAGAAATATCTATAGTGTAATACTATATGAATTGTAAATATAAGAAATGCTATTTGACAAGTGACTGTATACATATATGCAAATAGCCCTTCCTAACAACAGTCACTTCTTCTATGAGGCGGACTACAGAATGAAACTCTGAAAGCCACTGTCTATAAAAAATACCCTATAAACTCACTCCATAAATATCACAAGCAGATTTATCATTACTGAGCAAATGTAGTGGAAGATTATCCTTAGAGAACACTATATTTCTGGAAGCTGCAAACACCAAACCTTTAGCTTGAAGGTAAGCAATTCTGGTGTGCAATAAAAATTGAGCATTATATAAGACTTCATATCAAATACAATGTTTGGTCAAAAAGAGAATATGCAGATGATAAGTCAATAACATGTTATTCAGTTACATAGAGATTAACAACGAGTGCCTGAAAGTGGTGGTCCTACAAGATAAATGTCAGTTAATCAAACTCCCTGCCACCGATCTTCAAAACTTATGAACATCCTTACTTTCATCCTGAAGACAGTCCCAACAGGCTGACATTCAAGTCTCCACACTAGGCCCCAGATCTCCACAAACTTCAAATGTATTTCCTTCACCTTTTAAAATAAGAACAGACAACCAAGGATTGCTTTCCTCCTTCTACCAATAATTTATATGCCAATGACACAAAAACAGAACCACGCTAATGCAACACAAACAAGAACACAATGTTTCTCTCCAGAGAGATCTATGGGAGGACCTCAGGACCATTCCTAGCTGTTGTGGGGCTGTGGGTTTCCAGTGAAAATTGAGGCAACAATTATCATCATTACTTAATTACACAAATACTTTGGACACCATATTTGAGTAGTACACTTACAAGAAGAAACTACATTTGATTCTTTTTACATGTACTCAGCACATATCAGCTACAAATACACAAAATACTGTTCAATATGAATAAGATTAAAAAAAAAGGCAGGACTTTTCCACATGATTAATGTGGTGGGTGGAGTTCATTTCAGTAGTAATTAATTACTCTTGCCTTGAAAAAAAAAAAAAAAAAATCTGCACATGAATTTTTTTTATACAACTCTGTGGGTTAATAATCAGGGTGTCAGAAAATACCCGTGGGTCATCTGCAAAAGAGACCATGGTAGAGACCAACCTGAATCTGAATGGTTCTTTGTGGTATTTTTCCTTGAGGAATCACTACCCACAATAAAACAGTACCAACACAAAATCGGCCTGGCAACATACACTAAATACATTACCTTTTATGCATCCACCACAGAAAAGACACACCACTTAATTCTACACTCACTCTCGACAGCTCCACAAGATCTAATCACTGAATAACTTATGGGCTGAGCTGGTGGCCATAGCCAGTTTTCTATGGGCAATAGATCTCCCCTATGTGAAAAACAAGCCAACAAAGTGATTGACTAATCTTCCTTGCGCTTGTATCCTCTTTGAACAGGAACATTAAACAAACTTTGTGCATGAAAAACACATCAGCAGTCAACACCTAGCAGACCAATGCAATAAGATTAAAATGCAAGATTGAGGTCATTATTAATGGCTTTGAAATCTTAAACTTCTCAAAGTACAAATTTTCCAAGTTTCTACAGCTAAAAATCAATTACAAAGTAAAAATCATAACAGTTTCTGCCACTAATTTATGAAAGTATTGCTATTAGTAGAAACTGCAAAAGATTCAAGTGAATCGAGGAAAGTTGGGAATGGATGAAAGGAATGGCCAGAAGGAATGTTCTTACCTACCCTGTTGCGTGCATGAAGATGGGGGTTGCCATATAATGAAGGAGTGGGGATAACCCAGCTGAGGAAATATCATGACTTGCCATTCCTCTCATGTATGTTTATGCAATAAATATCTATATTTTAATACAGGTACATATTCATAATACTTTTGTTTTAGTATCTCAGTCACAATCTATTTTGCTGTCCACTCATTTCTCCATTTTCTTTATACAGTATTTCTCTCTATATTTAAGGTGTGTAGGAGTATTGCTTTACAGCAAATTATAGTGCCTGCACTCACTTATGTCTCCTTCCATCTACTACAACAATAACAACAACAACAATAATAGTAATAATAATAATAATAATAATTATTATTATTATAAATATTCATACATATACCATGGACTTCTTCCCCCTTACAAGGGAGGTAGCCAGAGTCAAAAGTAATTATTCCACTCCCACCTATTTCATACTCACCCACTCCACTCCCATTCACCACCCCTCACTCCCTCCCTCTTTTCTTGGCTCCTCCTGGATGATGGGTCATCCCTGCATATTGTCCATTGTCCTGGGTCAGAAGCAATGCAGTAAGTCACAACACATCCACAGCAAGGCTGCTTCATTTAATCGACAACCCCCAATCTCCGTCCCTTCATGCAGAAAAAGAGAAGACAGGGAGAAATCCCTTCAAGCTGTGTTGAAATATCATTCACACCTAACCACTCCCTGACTCCCCCATCTCCACCTACTCCCTTCCATGCATCACAGCATCATCAATATACAATCATTCTCCATTCACCCCTATCTTGTCTTCTCCCTTCCTTATTCAAAAAACATTCCCTTCTTTCTCAACATCCTTTTTACCCCATATATCTCATCCTTGGTCTCCCCCTTATGTTCACTCCATGCACCTCTGCTTTCCACACCTCTTTTACTAATCTTTCTTCACTCATTCTTTCCATGTGTCCAAACCATCCCAATACTCTTTCATCAACCCTATCTCCCAACTCCTTTTCCACCCCTGCTCTCCTCCTCACCTCCTCGTTTCTCACTCTATCCAGCCTAGTAACCCCTACCATACTTCTCAGACATTTCATCTCAAACTCTTTTAAACTCTTCCTCTCTTACATTCCATGTTTCTGCCCCATATAATACTGTTGGCACAATCACCCCTTTAAGAATTTAAGAACAATCTTGATGCTGAAAGATACAAAGACGGGTCACTATGAGCATAGCTCCCTTCCCGTAAATACAACTAAGTAAATACAATCTCTTCTTTGGCATCCATTCCAAAATGTCTATTTCTCATTATACTTCTTAATCGCCCAAGGCATTTACTTGCTTCTCTCAATCTAATAATAATAATAATGAATAATAATAATAATAATAATAATAACAACAACAACAACTTCTTACCAATTTATGATTTCACTGTATGCAACTAGAAAAAATATAACAATTAATCCTTTTCCTATGATACAATTTGGAGGTTTTGTTCTGTCTGCCTTATAATTTTGTTCAGTTAGGGACATGACTCCATACTAAAGAGGTTACCTCAACTCTCCCTTTAACTATTCAATAGATTTTGTTTCAAGGGACCAATAATGGTCCTGCAAGACAGATGGCAGAATCATCTTTCTGATACTTATTTTCAAAAAACCAACAACATTTTCACTTATATCTACAGTTACAACTTAATGGATGGTACTTAGTCAAACCAGGCCCAAGATCTCTCTGTCAACTTTTCTGTATTTCCTCCAACTTTTCACATCAGGAGATATGGCAACTGGTGCTTGCTCTTTCTATTAATTTCAGCTACTGGCAAAGAAAATCTTTCACTAATACAACACGGAGAACAATCTAAAGTTTCTTCCCAGAGATCCATGGAAAGGTATCAAGACCACTGCCTGACACCATAGGGCTGCTGGTTTCCCGGCAGTGAAGTCTGAGGAAACAATCTTTTATTTTTTGGTCTTATGCCGGACTATTTTGTTCAATGAGAGAGGGACGTACGACTCCATGGTGAAAAAACTTAGACAGGAAATTTCAATGAAAATAAAACTGACTATACAAATAAAAATCATAAGGGAGTACCAAAACAGTTAGTTTGGTTCCTGACCGTGCACTCCCTTAATGTCAATATCACATAGAAGACATGAATATAACATTATGTTACCCAACATTCCCACATTTACAGCAATGCAGTGCTTTTTTTCCTGAAAGGTCTGTGAGTCAACCTTGGTACTATTGTCAAATACCTGGGAGCAACATATTGATTAAGTGATTTCTATGAGCACTAGTTTTCAGGTACTATTTTGATTTTGGAATGCTGTCTTGAACACTTATTTTTCTATGTGTTTTCTTTCTATCTGCACTCACTTGAGCTGTTTTAACAACTGAACATGGTAATTTGAATAGCTGCACATATGGCTAGGATGGTCAAGAATAACACAGTTATTTTCATGAAGAAGAAAAAATGAGTATTTACCTAGTTGTATTATATGGGAAGACAGCTATGCTTGTAGTGACCTGTCTTTGTATCTTTCAGCATCAAGTTTGTTCTTAAATTCTTGTATAGTTCTTGCACACACTGTTGCCTCTTCCAATTTGTTCCAGATATCCACCACTCTGTGTGGGAAATTATTCTTTTTCAGATCTCTTCTATAACTATCCTTTTTGAGTTTCTTTTCAAATCCTCTTGTTTTAATCTTATCCCACTTTAATAAATCATCTCTGTCGAGGACTTCCATCCCTTTCATAATTCTGTAAATGGTCAGTAGATCTCCTCTTTCTCTTCTTTGTTCCAGGGTTGGTAGTTCCAGTTTGGACAATCTTTGTATGTCAATTTAGAGAGTGTTGGTGCCATCTTTGTCATTGCTCTTTGAATTCTTTCTAATTTCTTTATATTCTTTTTAGTACTGGGTGTCCATAGTGTCGCAGCATACTCCAATCTTGGTCTTATCAGTGTGACTAATATTTTCTTTACCATTTCCTCATCCAAGTAGTCAAAGGCCACTTTCATTGATCTTAGTAAATTGAAGGTTTCTCTGACTATTTTGTTGATATGCTTGTCTGGTGACATGTCTTTGCTGATAATTACTCCTAGGTCCCTTTCTGAGCTAACTTTTTTAACTTCCTTTGTACCAATTTTATATTGCCCTGATATTCTATTTTTACTTTTTCCAAACTCCATTATACTACATTTCTTGATGTTGAAGTTCACTTCCCACTTTTGACTCCATTCCCAGACTTTATCCAGGTCTTTCTGTAGTGATTCACAGTCTTCCTCTGTACTTACTTTCTTTAGTAGTTTTGCATCATCTGCAAAGAAGTTCATATAACATTCCACACCTTCATCCATGTCATTTATATATATGGCAAACATTATTGGAGCCAATACAGAACCTTGTGGGACTCTGCTTATTATTTCTTCCCAGTTTGAGTTCTTGTCTCTGAGTACCACCCTTATTTTTCTCCTGTTTAAGAAATCTTCCATCCATTTCAATAACTTTCCTTGTACACCACCTATTGTTTCAATTTTTCTTAGTAGCTTTTTGAGTGGTACTTTATCAAATGCTTTTTGTAGATCTAGGAAAGTACAATCTGCCCATCCATCCATTTCTTGCATTATTTCTATTATCCTTGAGTAAAAGCAAATCAAGTTAGTGGCACATGATATTCCATGTCTAAATCCAAATTGTTTTGGATTCAGTATATAATTTTCTTCCAGATGTTTAATCCATCTACTTTTGATAACTTTTTCAAATATATTTGCTATTGTGCTTGTAAGGGACACTGGTCTATAGTTAGTTGGATTTTCCTTGTTGTTAGTTGGATTTTCCTTTATATATTGGTACAATATTTGCATTTTTCCAATCTTGTGGTACCTTTCCTTCTTTGAGTGAGTAATCCATTATCTTACATATTTTCTCTGTTAGTTCATCTATATATTCTTTTAATATCCAATTTGCAATTTCATCCAGGCTGTGATTTTCTGACATCAAGGTTATTTACTTGGTCCCTTATTTCCTTCTGTGTCACAGTTATTTCTTTCATTGGGGGGATCTTTCTCTCTGTCCTTCCTCCCAATTTTGTGTACTTTCAATTGTGAATACATATACCATGGACTTCTTTCCCCTTGGTCATAATTTCAGCCATTTCTACATCTTCTATATATTCATTATTCCCTTGACACAGTTTTACTAATTCTTGTTTTTCTTTCAGTTTACCATTCACATACCTGTAGAATAGTTAAGATTGGTCCTTGCATTTTTCTATTGTGTCTTTTTCATACTTTCTCTTTTCTTCCCTGCATATTTTTACATATTCATTTCTTAGTTTGATATATATTTGCCACTTACTAATTTTTTCCCTATCTTTTCCAAGCTTTGTATCTTCTATCTTCAGCCTCACTACATTTTTTGTTGTACCAACACTTAATGTACACCCTTTCTTGCTTCTGCTCTGGTACATATTTGTCTATTCCCTCATTATAAATTTCTTTTAACATGTTCCATTTTTCTTCCATCATTGTTTCTTCATTTAAGAAGTGTGTGTGTGTGTATTTATGTAATTGCATTTACTTAATTGTAGTCTACACGAAATGAGCAATGCTCGTAAGGTCATGTCTTCTATTCTCTAATTTTTTAACATACCTAGACTCAAATTTATGTATGGTTCCAACTTAATCTATATATTTGATTTCAAATTATTATATTTAGATTTGAACTCGTGTATTGTTTGAGCTTGGGCTATATCACCTTCTAAGCTATTCCACATATTTATAAATATATATGGAAAACTGTATTTCTTCACATCTTTTCAACATGTCTTTCTTAATTTACTTCCATGACTTCTTAAAGCCCTCCCATCTTTAATCAGGAGATTTCTTCTATCAAGGCAATCTATCCCCTTTAGTGACCTGACCACTGTAATCATGTCACCTTGCTTTTACCCACATTTACCTTCAGCATTCTCCTATTGCATACCCTCCCAAACTCCATCACTAATGTCCTTAATCTCTCCTCTGACCCTGCCACAAGTGCAATGTTGTCAGCCAACAACAACTGTGTTATCTCTCACTTTTCTCCATTTTCTCTAACCATCTCCAGTCTCCTGCCCCTTACACTCGCATTTACCTCCTGCACCACACCATCCACGTATATATTGAAGCCATGGTGACATGACACACCCCTGTTGCCATCCCATCTTTACCTCAAACTACTTGCTCTCTCCATTTCTAATTCTAACACAGGCTCTACTACTCTTGACTGCTCTTAACAGCTTTCCTCCAATCCCAAACCTTCCACAGTGCCTTTCTGTCTACCCTGTCATAAGCCTTTTCCAAATCCATAAAGGCCCAATAAACATCCTTACCTTTTCCTAAAGCTTCCTCACACATTTGCCTTAACATAAAAATCTGATCCACACAACATCTACCTTTCCTAAATCCACACTGCTCCTCACCAATTACTCCCTCTATTCCTTTCCTAATCCTCTTAAAACACTTCCATAAGCATTCCCAACTACATTCACATTTGTCCCCTTTTCCCAGAACTATACAGGCACTCCTCCACTCCTCTGGCACTCTATCCTCCCTTAGACATGTGGTAAACTGGGCTTTATCTAACTAACTGTACTTGTTAACCTAGTCAAAATGGGTATATTTTCTTATATTATTTTCTGTTTTGTTTTCAGACTGTTCTGATTTTTTTTTGGTTGAATAAAGCCTAAAGAAAGGTTCTGAGTATTCTTTGAGAATACCCTAATTTATTCAACCAAAAACATGCACCTGATCTGAAGATGGACAGATTTCTGAGACCTGAATGCCTGGATGTATCTCCCAATTCACCTGTTGCTGCATGAGAATGGGATCATTGGAATCATATTTTCTCTGGATTCCTGGAATCCATTGCAAATCTTAATCCTAACAAGTTGGATACATTGATCAATTTTGCTTCTCCTACCTTATATAGTTACATTGCAGTGTGCTACCTATGAATCAGCTATAAATCTTCTCAAAGACCACTATGTCAAGCCCAAAAATGAAGTGTTCGTGAGACATCTATTGGCTACTTGTAGGCAGCATAAAGGGGAGACAATGAGTATCTACAAGAGCTTCAGCTGATCAACAAGGATTGTAAGTTTAAAGGCTGTTACTGCTACACAGAATCGGGATGACTACATATGGGATTCTTTCATCAATTGTTTGCTCTCTCATACAATCAGGCAACAATTGCTTGAAAACAAAACTTTGGACCTAAGTATGGCTGTTGATCAAGCCAGGGCACTCAATGTTGCTCAGAAGACCTCAGAGTCTTATTCTCATTTTACTGTCTCTGGTGTAAGTGCTGCTACAACATCTGAGCCTGTTCACACCAATGACCTATGCTGCTGTAATATCTGAAACTGCTTATTCTGCTGAAAGGACCTGTGCTACTGCCAATTCAAAGTCCTGATGCTATTTCTGTGGTGGTCCCCATCATAATTGTGGATAGTGTCCTGCAAGAGACGTCGCTTGTCATAAGTGTAATAAGTAGGGACACTTTGCTAAAGTGTACCAGTCTACTACAGTCTCTACTTCTGCATCCACTCAGTCTTCTACACTCTACTTCTTCCCTGGGACTACTGCAGTGAGCAACTGTGTATGTTTTGGTTGGTAATAATGAACCAACTACTCTAATCTGCACAGGGAGCTCTGAATCTTTCATCTCACATAGCACCAGAAACACAATTTGAAGGCTGTCCCAGCAACTGGAAATGTATCTATGACCTCTTCATCAGTCAGGTCTCCTGTGAAGGGATGCTGCATGATTGATATTAATTTGAAGGGTGAGTGCTACCACAATATGAGACTTTCTGTGCTGCTGGACTTCTACTGTGATGTCATTGTTGGTCAAGATTTCATGAATCAGCACTGTAGTGTTACTGTGGACTTTGGCAGCTCCAAGAAAGATCTAAATATCTCCAACCCTGCCACTTGCAGAGTACTGTCTGCTTTAGTGAATACACCTCGTCTCTTTCTCTTTTCAAGTATTGCTCCTCATTGCAAACCCACTGCAACAAAATCTCTGAGGTTTGGGGATGATGATAAGTTCATAAGGTCTGAAATTAACAAGATGCTGCATAATGGTGTTATTGAGGAGAGCACATCTCCATGGAGGGTGTAAGCTCTTGTTGTGTTGAATGAGCACCACCTAAAGAGATTGGTTGTTGACTATGGACAAACCATTAACCACTTCAGTACAGGTCAAATTCTCACATGCAGCATCAGCTGCCATATGTACAATTCATCACACTACCCACATTATAAAATATAAAGTCACTGCTCTATTACTCATTCTCTTTTACTCTGAGTAGTAATAAACACAAAAAACATTATCAAACCTGTTCACAGAATCTGGGGTAACTCATGTACAAATGGAACAAAAAATATATAATCAAGATGCTGACACTGGCATCCTTTTGTATCCACTTGTGCTTCATAATGCCTATGTAGGGGTCATTGTACCAGTGGATAAATTCACTCATTTGGATGCATACACTCTTCCAAGAATAAACAACCTTGTTATGGAACTGTCTCACTACAAATACTATAGTTCACTGGACCTGAAAAGCGCTTATCACCAGATACCTATACAGGAAGAGAACCTATATACTGCTTTTGAAGCAAATGGCAAGCTATATCAGTTCTGCAGAGTACCATTCAGAGTTATGAACAGCATTGCTTGCTTCCAAAAGACTACTGACATCATCAAGAAACATGATCTGCATGGAACTTATGTTTATGTGGACAATATTGTCATGACAGGGAAGACCCAGCTGGAACATGAGAACTTTCCAAAGTTTCAAGAAGCTGCCTGGTTCCACAACCTTACCTTCAACGAGACTAAATTGAAATTGAATATGAAAAGTCATGTGGACGTTGCGGATGTTTCGGACATTGTCGAGTCTCGGTGCGAGACCAGGGGTCAGGTCATGACCAGGGGTCGGGTCATGGAGGGTAATATGCATATCTTGGGTCAGGTCATTTGGGGGCGAGGGCTCAACAGACAGGTCAGCGATATGGATGAAATGTATAGCAATCTGATTTAATTATAATTAAATCAGATTGCTATTAATGCACAAAATACATTTATCCCCCTGATGTCAATACAGAAAAATAGTAATACTTCAAAATGTATGATGGACAGATTGAAACATGAGATCGGAATGAAAAGAAGACTTTATGTAAAAATAAAAAACGGGGAAACACACCTTAGATCAAGATATAACGAAATGGCAAAGCTGATTAAAAAGAATACATGTACAGCGAAATGTGATTATGAAATTAAGGTTGCTAGTCAAGCAAGATCCAACACAAATGGTTTCTTTCATCTATATATAACAAAAAATAAAGAAAGAATAGGACCAATTAAAAACGATGAAAATGTCATGATAGAATTGGAGGAAAAAATGAGTGAGGAGTTTAACAATTATTTTCTATCGGTGTTTACTAATGAGAGGTTAGATAAAGTACCTGACTGGATACCTAGAATAATTTAGATAAAGAAACAGTGTGTGCAAACACTATTCAAGATTTTAAGAAAATAATTGATGCTGAAAAATACAAAGATGGGTCACCACAAGCATAGCTTCCTTCCCATATAATACAACTAGGTAAATGCAACTAGGTAAATACTATTTTTGCATGGAGCCAAGAATGGGAGATAAAGTTCAACACCAAAAAATGCAAAGTTCTGGAAATGGTCAAAAGTGGCAAAAGGTCATCCCTAAACTATTCCTTGGTAAGAGAACACACTACAAAAGCAAAATAGGAGAAAAACTTGAGTCTTGATAAAAGACAACATGTTATCTGACAGACATATCAGCATGATTGTGGGAGAGACATATGGACTACTGCAGAAGATTAAAGTGGCATTCCAGTACACGGATGAATAGATGATGAAAAAACTCATCAAAACCCTGATATGTCCAAGACTGGAATATGAATCAGTAGTATGGACAGGATGCAGGGATGACCCATCATCCAAGAGGTGCCAAGATAAGAGGGAGGAGGGTGGAGGGGAGTGGAATGTACAGGAAATGGAATGGGTGGGAGTGGTTTCTATGCCTTCTTCTTTTTGGCTACCCCTCGTGTAGGGGGAAAAAGCCTTTGGTATATGTATGTATGTAGTATGGTCTCCATAAATAGTGAAGGGTATAAGCACGATTGAGAGAATACAAAGGGCATGAACCAAAATGGTTCCCAGTCTGGCAGATAAACCATATGAGGAGAGACTAAAAGCACTGGGTCTACCAACTTTGAAAGATCAAAGAGAAAGAGGTGACATGATTACAATGTTCAGGTCAGTAAAGGGGATAGATTGCATTGATAGAAGAGATCACCTGATTAAAGATCATGGAAGTAAATTAAGAACGACCACATGTCAAAAAGATGTGAAGAAATATAATTTCCCATATAGATATATAATTATGTGGAACAGCTTCGGTGATATAGCCCTAGCTCAAACAATATATGACTTCAAATCTAAATATGATAATTGGAAATCAAAGTTATAGATATTGGAACCATACATGAATTTTAGTCAAGGTATGTTAGAAAATTTGAGAATAGGAGATGGGACCCAACGAGTATTTACCTGTTGCTCCTTTCCTGTATACCTCAATTAAGTAAACATAATTAGGTAAATACCCACATATCCCCTTCCTGTAAGATACAACTAGGTAAAACACGCAAATATATACATATATATATATATATATATATATATGTATATATATATATATATATATATATATATATATATATATATATATATATATATATATATATATATGTATATGTATATATATATATATATAAACATAATAATTTTTGTCTGACTAGAAGTTATCTCTGATAATAAGAATAAATATAGATTCTTTTTTTTTTTTTTTTACAAATGTCATAGCACATCTTTAGCAAATCTTGATCTTTCTACAATTCTAAAAAAATATGAAATACCAGTGAACAAAGTACTTTAAACTTCCATCAATTTCTTCCCTACAAAATCTGACAGGAAAGATGAACACCAGAATACTGCAAATCCTGTGGGAAAGCCAACAGTATCCACCAAGCTTCCTGTATACATTCCAAACATGAGCTTGCCAATAATCTCAACAGAAGCCATCACATTCAAATGACTTGACTGTGCTTCTAAAGGCCCCATCTTGCTGCTCATCATCATCAAAGTAAAGATTAATACAGTGATTACTCCTCCAACATAATTTAGAGCACATAAACTTAAGATTCCTATTCCATGGAAGACAAAATTTGTAGAATACACAGGTTCATATATATCCCAACATGTGACAAATATAAACTGAGCCAGGACAATAAATGTTCTTAATCTTTCATAGAATGATAATTTTTTAATTAAATCTAGTTTATTTTTAACCACAAGACGGCCACCCATGAAAGATCCCATGATCGAGAGACTCTGACAGACTGTTCCATTCCAGAATGCCAAAGATTGGATGGACATTCCTTTATCCATGAGCAGTAAGGGAAGCATAGTTACTGCACCCTTCTCCCCAACTTTACACAAGAGTAAATACCCTATTAATGTCTTTGTTCCAGGTATTTTCAATATGTCCTGTACAATAGACACCAAGCTTGCATTTCTTTCTTTCCTGTTCTCATGTTTCTGAAGTTCTTTGCTGTCCTGTGGCGTTGATGCACCATGAATTGTGGCAACAGCTGCTGTGCTGAAGTAGAGAATAGCCAAGAGGATGAAAGACATATTCCATGATAGATATTCCAAGATAACAAGTAGGGCTGTACCTCCTACCCACATTCCAACCTTGTACAACACAACCTGTAAAGACAAAAAAGTTGCATGACCAATTATGCTACACAACTGACTAAGATAAAGATATCCCCTCAGCAAAAGCAAAAATGGAAAGTGTTAATATGATGCAGGTCTAAAAAGAGCCCTAATTTGTACATACCACTATCTATAGTCCACTTGTGGCAATTGAACACTGAAACCCTCAATCTGATTATTGTGACAATAATAAAATATTACCTCCACTAATCAAGAATTAGTGATTATAATCACTATGTATTTCCAGATGGATGATGATGATGATTGATGATGATGACTGATAATGATGATGGCTGATGATGATTGAAAATGATTGATGATGAAGGGGATCAATAATAATGATAAGGATTGATGATGAGGTGGATTGCTGATGGTGATGATGATGATGATAACAATAATAATAACAATAATAATGGTAAAAATAATGATAACAATAATAACAACAATGATAATATAGTCAAATCTCACTTAACGAGCACCTCACATAACAAGTGATTTGCATAATGAGCAAAATAATAAAAATGACTTGCTTAGCTATCGACATTTCACTTAGAGTGACGTCTCACTAAGAGTGACGTTTTGCTTAAAGAGCAATGTTTCATGATCCGTATGCCTGAAGTGAAGTCTCCTTTCTACTTAGCTAGCCAAGAGTCACAAAGAGCATCTCCTCATGACTCGTGGCTTGTTCATTCCTGTCTGCTTCTCAGCCAGTGTTGCCACTGTTTGAAATTTTCTATAAGATCTTGAATTTTTTACTTCAACCTTGGAATCTTGATTTTTTTTTTCTTAAAATCTAGTAAATCTTGTAGTTTTCAAATAACTCTGCTGAGTGCATAAAAAATCCGGTATTACACCTGCAGCAAATTTAATTATAAAACCATGATTATCTATTATTTTGGACTATTCTAACACACTTTTCTTCTATGGCATCTCTGTAGTAAATGTTATGCCTATTTTCTTTATAGCCATATGTAACCATGACTGTCACAGGACTCTTTCTGTCAATCAACTTTTATCCTGTCGGGCCACAAGTCCTGCCTTTAGCCTGAACATGGTGGCTATGATGCTAGGTTATGCATGTGTGGGATTGGGTAGGCTAGGTTAGGTTTGGTTTAGCTGGTTAGGTCAGAATTACCCACTCATCTTTTACTTCCCTACCCAAAACCCCCAATTCACAGCTTCCAGTCTCTTCACTCTCAAAATAGTGAAGGGGGAGGGGGTGGCATACCTCAAAAATGAGCCATTTTTCTAACAGAAATTTCATAGAACTAAAGAGACATAGAATTGTCCACAATGGTATAAAACCCCAATTCTATTTTGAAAAAAAAAAAAAAAAATTACCAGGCTGTAAGGGGGGTGCATAACTCAACAAAAAATATCATAAAAGAAAAAGAATTCAGAACTGTAAAACAGTAAAAAACATGTTTTTGTAATAACATTTTTGTAGGTGCAACTCTAGAATTATCAAATTGTAAGCATGGGAATGGTTTCTATGTCTTTTTCTTTTTGGGTACCCCCCATGTAAGGGGGAAAAGCCTTTGGTATATGTATGTATGCAATTCTGGATATTTGTTCCAGATATCTACCACTCTGTATGGGAAGCTATTCTTTTTCAGATCTCTTCTGTAACTATCCTTTTTAAGTTTCTTTTCATGTCCTCTTTGTTTTTCTTTTATCCTACTTTAGTAAATCATCTCTATTAGGTGACCACAGTGTCGCTGCATACTCCAAATAAGGCCTAAATTGGAGTACACAGTGACACTGTGGTCACCCAATACAAAAAATAATATAAAGAAGATTGAGAGAATTCAGAGAGCTGCTAGGAGAATGGCCCCAGAACTATCAAAACTCCCATATGAAGACTGTTAAAATTGGAGTTGCCAACTCTGGAACGGAGGAGAGAAAGAGGCGACTTGTTGGCCATTTATAGAATTATGAAGGGCAGAGAAGTCCTTGACAAAGAAGATGTACTACGACTGTCCCCCCGTTGTGCTGTCCCCCAACCCCTTGTTACTGTCCTGTACCATTTCTCTGAATATTCATTTCCTTTTTTTGCCTACCCTGTGGTGGGGGAAAAGAATGCTACCACCAAGTCTTCCCACTTGAGTCATAAGTAGCAACAAAAAATGGGATGGGGGATAGGATTAGGTCTTATAGACCAAAAACATTTAAAGTAAGAGAATAACAATGACTTCATAGCTGAGAACAAGGGTTATATGGCTAATCACTTCAAACAAGTCTTCTCATAGGTCTAACCTAACCAGAGCTAGGTCTTGCCATGAGAGTGGATTTGTTGGAAATGACAACACAGAAGGGAATGAGTGTACTTAGTCATCAACCAGAAGTGGTATACATGACAACAAGGGGGAGGAGCTAAACAGATCCAGAAAACCGGCTCTGACGTCACGAGAAGGAAAAAAATTAAAACTAGCCTATACCAACATAGATGGAATGATCTCAGGACTGAATGAACTAAATGATTACCTGGCATCAGAAAAACCGGACATAATGGGAATAGTAGAAACCAAACTAAAAGTTAATCTACCACCTAACTCTGTGGGACAAGGACTATACAACTGCTGGATGAAGAATAGAAAGGAAAAACAAGGAGGGGGAGTACTATTTCTGACCAGGAAATACTTAAATGTGACAAAATTAACTTAAGGAAAAAATAATGTAGAATCAATTATGATAAAAGTAGAAAACAACCACATGAAAAGTAGAAAATTTGTAGTAGTGTATGTGCCCCCTAAAATACAGTCCTAGACAGAACACAATCATTGCAAATTGTTGGAGGATACTAAACATGAACTGATATGCTGAAAGGAGGAAATACAGTAATTATGGGTGATTTCAACTCAAAAGAAATACTGTATGTTGGGAAGAAATGACAGTGAGGGGTGGAGAGGATATTTGGGGCAGCATACTACTTGATATGACCATTGAATACACACTGACTCAGTGGATAAAGGAAAATACCAGATACAGAAACAATGAGGAACCTTTGAGATTGGATTTAATACTTATGTCGGAACCTGAAATTGTAGACAGAATAGATTACAAATTACCAATAGGAAAGAGTGACCATGTACTAATAGAATTCAAACTAAAAGAGCAAAAAGACCTAAGAAAGGAGAAACATAGAATAGGAAGATCAATGTACAACAAAATGAATTTTGAGACACTTAAAAAATTCTTTCATAATGCAAACTGGGAAAAATTCCTAAATGAAGAAACAAGGATGGAAGAGAAATGGAATACACTATAAGAAATTTATAATGAGGGTGTGATCAAATATGTACCACAACAAAAGCAAGAAAGAACATACCTGTACATAAAGAACCGGTATAACAAAAAATATAGTGAAGCATTGAAAAAATGGAAAAAAAAAAAAAAATGAGCAAATGGCAAACATACATCAAACTAAGAAACAATCATGTAAAAATATCAGAGAATGAGATATTATGAAAAGGAAATAATAGAAAAATGCAAGGAACAACCAAAACTATTTTACAGATATGTGAACAGTAAACTAAAAAACAAACAAGAAATAGAAAAGCTGTGCCAAGGAAGTCATGAATATACAGATGAACAGGAAATGGCAGAAGTTATGAACAACCACTTCAAATCGGTATTCATAATTGAGAAAACACCTAACTGAGGGAACAGAGAGACAGAAATCCCTCCCCAATGAAGGAAATAATTTTAACAAAGAAGGAAATTAGCAACCAAATAAAAAAAAACTTGATGTCAGAAAATTGCATGGTCCAGATGGAATTGCAAATTGGATACTGAAAGAATGTGTAGAAGAATTAACAGATAAAATAAACACTATAATCAAATACTCACTCAAAGAAGGAAAGGTACCATAAGACTGCAAAAATGCAAACATTGTACCAATATATAAAGGAGGAAACAAAGAAAATCCAACTAACTACAGACCGGTCTCCCTAACACACACAGTAGCTAAAATATTTGAGAAAATGATCAAAAATAGATGGGTTAAACACCTGGAAGAAAAATCTATAATAAACCCAAACCAATTTGGATTCAGACAAGGAAGATCATGTACAACAAACCTGATCTGCTTCTACTTGAGACTAATAGATATAATAGAAGAGAGGGATGGATGGGCAGACTGTGCCTATCTAGACCTACAAAAGGCATTTGACTAAGTACCACACAAGAAATTAATAAGAAAATTAGAATCAATAGGTGGCATCACAGGTAAACTATTAGAATGGATGGAAGACTTCCTGACTGGGAGAAAAATGAGGGTAGTAATTAGAGACAAATACTCAAAATGGGAAGAAATGATAAGTGGTGTTCCACAAGGGTCGGTGCTGGCTCATGTTTGCCATATACATAAATGACATGGATGAAGGAGTTGAATGTTATATGAATTTCTCTGCTGATGACGCAAAAATATTGAAGAAAGTAAGAACGGAAGAGGACCGTGATTCATTACAATCAGACCTGGACAAATCCTGGAAATGGACTCAAAAGTGGGAAGTGAACTTTAATATCAAGAAATGTAGCATAATGGAGTTTGGAAAAAGTAAAAACAGAATTTCAAGATTATAAAATTGGTGAAGAAGAAATCAAGAAAGTGTACTCGGAAAGGCACCTTGGAGTAATAATCAGCAAAGATATGACACCGGATAAACATATAAACAAAATAGTTGGAAAAACCTTCAACCTATTAAGGTCAATGAGCATTTGATTACTTGGATGAAGAAATGATTAAAAAAATACATTGATTAGACCAAAACTGGAATACTCAGCAACACTATGGTCACCCAGTACTAAAAAGAATATAAGGAAACTAGAAAGAATACAGAGAGCAACAACAAAGTTGGCACCAACTCTTTCCAAATTAACATACGAACAAAGATTATCAAAATTGGAACTACTAATACTGGAGCAGAGAAGAGAAAGAGGTGATCTACTGACTATATTTAGAATCATGAAAGGAATGGAAATTCTTGATAGGAATGATTTACTAAAAAATGACAATGGAGAAACAAGAGGTCATGAAAAGAAACTCAAACAGGATAACTATAGAAGAGATCAGAAAAAGAATAGCTTCCCACACAGAGTGCTAGATACCTGGAATAACTTAGATAAAGAAACAGTGTGTGCAAATACTATTCAAGAAGAAACTTGATGCTGGAAGATACGAAGACGGGTCACCACGAGCATATCTCCCTTTCTGTATAATACAACTAGGTAAATACATAATCAACTGCCATTCACTCAGTTGAATGCATTTGTGAGCTGACCAGAGGTGTGTAACAAGGCACTTGGGACTAACTGTTCTGGAAAAAGCCAACTCTTATGTCACAAAATCAATTTGCCATTCCCTCAGTCAAATGCATTTGTGAATTAACTGGTATGTGATTTGTGACTGGTATTCTTAAAATTTTGATAACATACATAAGATTGCATACATTAATGGTGCAGTTTGCACTTAACATATTGTGGCAAAAGAGCATGAATGAATGTTGCATAGTGCGCCTGGATGGTTGGTCTGGATGTGACGTGATTTGTAACGTGTGATTGATGCATAATTCAGAGAGGAGGTAGGGGTATGTAGCGAGGGTATGTGTGGGGGAACGCCTGGGGGTTGGTCCCCCGCGGGCTCACTGTACCCATCTCGGAGTAGTGCAAGCCTAGACCCAGTATGAACAGGTGTCAGTCCTCCTCTCGTTGGAACTAATAAAGTGAAGAAAGTGACACTCCTGCCTTTCCCTGACCCGGACAATTGCATACACGATTTTACTATCACTCGTGGATTCTGGATCGTGGCCCATGCGCAACAGAAAAGGTAAGTTAATTGAACATACAAATAGGAAAATATTGTATATAATACATGATGGCAAATACATAATACACATGGGCAAAGAAGAAGAAAAGGAAAATATTCATACAGATAATGTAATAATTAAATTATGTTACAATGAGAAGGAAAAGGAGCAAGAGTAAAGGATAGAGGAGAGGTAGAAATGGAAGAGGAATTGAGGTGTTTCAATGGTGGAGTGACAATGTGTACACAGATGGTATGTGGAACAAGGAGGATGGGAGGGAATAGAAGGAAGGGTAGTGAGTGGTGGGACAATAAAGTGATGAAGGTAGTAGAAGAGAAGAAGTGAGCATTAAGGAATTTGTTACAAAGGAGGATATCAGAAATATATGACAGGTACAAAGACAAAAGAAGCGAAGTAGAACATGAGATAAAGGAGGCAAAAAGGAGAGCAGATGTAAAATGAGGGAGGAGTGAGACAGAAGTTTTTGAAAGTAATAAAAAGATATTTTGGAAGGAAGTTAAGAGAGGCAGGGGGGGTAAGTCAAGTACAGAAGAAAAGGTAAAGGCACAGATGGACAGAATAATGATAATAATCTATATACCAGGAGCTTCTTTCCCTTTATATAAAAGTTTGCAAACTCAAGGCACACACCCACTCCCACCCTTCCACTCCCATCCACCATCCACTGTTACCCTTACATCTTACTTCTTCATGGATGACAATGATAATGATAATAAAAAAATAATAGTACTAATAATTAAAATAATTATTCTCTCAATTTTCAATGAATGAAAACCAACAACCCCACAATGGCTGAAAACAGTCCTCAGCTCCTCCCATAGATCTCTCTGGAAAGGAAATTTATACTATTTTCTGTGTTGTATTAGTGTGGGTCAGTTTCTATGTCACCAGCTGAAAGTAGTAAGGGAAGCAATCACTGACTGTCATATCTCCTTATGTAAAAAGGTAAAGGAAATACAGTTGCAGGCCAGACTTGATTACCGGTATTCAAAAGACTACTGCAACAAGTGATTTGTTCCATAACAGTTAAGGTTGTTACAGAGAGATTTTAGGCCCAATCTGAACTGTGTATCAGCCCTTCAAGGCAGTACCTCCAGATGGAGCCGAGGGCATTAATGGGTTTTGATGATATACTGGGGATATGATTCTCTCTAACATCCATCTTGCAGGATCACCACAAGCAGATAACCATCATTGTATCTCTCCATTACTTCTCACAGGTATTACTGTGAAAAGATTTGCAACTAGGAAAGACCAACCACATAAGAAGTAGACTAGGATTCAGTGTTAAACTGCCTCCTACAAATGGACTTTAATTGAGGTTTAACTATAATAGATTATAATATTTACTGACCCAAACACATCTCCTAAGCTAATCAATGCTATTTGACAACTGTCACAATACATGAAGTGTTACAGCCCAGCACAAAGATGCCTTTCTTAGTACACTGACACAGGCAAGGAAATTCTAAAACATGTTAGTAGTTAATGATTCATTTAGTTTAACATCATGAACTCTCCATATAAAGAGGCTAGGATGGTGACTTTGTAGCATGGAATTTAATGCACCATGCCCTTGGTCCAACTCGCTTTCAGCAGGGTTTGAACCCACTGTCACCTCAACCTACATTGCAACTAACAACACTCTAATATACTTGGCTAGCGGGCATCCAAAATAATCTTAGTAAAGCTACCTTAATAATCTTCATTTCACATTCCATGAAATAGAAAACAAGCCATGCCATGACACTATAGACAAGATTACTAATCACATATTAGGAAACAACCTGAACAGAATTGGCAACTGTAAGTTCTTCTTCTGGAAAGGTTTTCAGAACAATACTGTCCACACACACGTCCAGTATTGCCACAAAGATGCTCATGGTCAAGAGGACCATACTCAGCTCTTGCAACTTGTTCAGCGATATGATGCATGCTGTGAAATGTAAAAAGCTCGGATTTAATGTATGTTATGTTGGAGAATTACTTATTATAAGAATGACAAAGAATGATGGTACACTAGGGTCTTACAATTTGATGGAGTTAGGACAGCTTTCAAGGCAACAAAATGCAATTTGTTAAAATTAGGGGAGATGTGCCCCAAGCTCCCTTTCCTGATTCCCCCCAAAAATAAAAACTACACCTAGATCTTTTAATCCAACATTCACCAACTGCCAATTGTGTGGACATTTGGGGCCAGGACATAAACCCACTTCTAGAATTGGCCAACATAAAACATAACCAATTCCTGACATAGGTCTAAGTCCTGGGCCCAAATGTCCCACAAGTGGCAGTTGACAAGTGATGGATTATGAGACATAGGTGCACTAAATAAAAAGGCCATTTTTACTGATGCCATTTCATTACAAGCCTATATATTCAACACATTAAATGTGTAATACAATAATACTAACAGTACATATTAAATACATTTACTTACACATCAGAGGCCACAGAATTCCTGCTGTGATGAGGTTTGAATGTTGAATTTGTGAGTTTCGGTGGTGAATTAATATTTAGGGGTAGGAATTTACTGAGGTCAAATCTGTGAGTTGTCGAAATGTGGGCCATCAAATTGCACAACCCCAGTGTATTCCAAAAATTTCATTTCATTTGCATATCAAAATTATGTGAAAAAGACTGAGATAGAAAAGAAAATGCAGCATGGTCTGAAATGGAATTATATTATGACCATTTCAGGCTTGGATGACAAAATAATTTTGCATTTCCAAAATTGGGCTTTATAATGAACCAAAACAGATAAGGAAAAGAGGAAATATAAAAAAGAAAACATGTAATATTGAACCTGCTGTATATTTTGTTACATTTTGTATTAAAAAAACATCTCCCTAGAGTAAATGAATAAACCACACACACACACACACACTTTCAACAAACGGACGGCTTGACGAACGCTCTGAAGAAAAGTGCAGATTGTGGATACCAACGCAAAGAGAAGTGCCTTTTTGTATTTGCAGGGGGGGGGAAATTGCTCGTGAGGTAGTGGGAAAGTAAGGAAAGAGGAGAGGGGGAGGGATTGCTGGGGAAATGGAAGGAAATGAGGATGTGGAGGACTTGGCCCAGGCAGACGGGCGTAAGGTCAACATGAAACGACCACCGGACCAGCTCAGTGATGACGAAATGGCAAATAAAAATGTAAAGATTAGAAGTATAGAGAGGAGCAATACAGTAGAAAGTGACGAGAATATGTTCCAGGGATTTAAAGAGGGTGGGGGGGACACAACCCCCCCCCCCCCCCCCCGACTGATAAGACTAGAGGAGAGAGTTGATAAGGTGATCGAGGACTTGGAACGTAAGTTAGGTAATGTAGACTCCATTTTCCAGAGAATTGAAAGGTTGGAACAACTAGAGAAGGCTAACAGAAACTTAACTGAAGAAGTAGAGGACCTAAAAAGACAGTTAGGAAATGTAAAGGAGGAGAATGAGAAATTGAAGAAGAATAGTAATGAAAACAGTGAGAAAATAGCTACAGAAGCTAAAAATTGGAGAATAACTCAAGAAGGGAATAAGGTTTCATTCACTGACATAGTCAAACAGCAATTGAAAGAACATAATGAAGACTCAGTTATTAAAGTGATGAGACAGGAGAATATAGTAAGAGAATTAGCTGACAAAAAGAAATGTATAATTATATTAGGAATGGAAGAGAAACATAACCCAGATAGAACCGCAAGAATCAAGGAGGAAAATGAAAGGGTAAGCAGTTTATTAAAATTAGTCCAGGAAGATGAACCAGAAATTATAAAGGAAATTGAGGAAAAATTCAGACTCGGAAAATATAGTACAGATAAGACCAGACCAATTAAGATTAAATTCAGGTCACAAACAACGGCAGAGAAAATTCTATCCAAGACAGGGAAACTAGCAACAAATGATCAATATAAAAAGGTATGGATAAAAAGAGAAATGAATAAGGAGGAAAGAGAGGCAGAAAAGCAGAAAAGAATTGAAGCTAAGGCAAAAAACGAGGAAAGAACGGAGTCAGAGAAAGAGAGATTCTATTGGAGAGTAGTGAACATGAAAATAAAGCAGTTCGACATACTAAAGAAAAACATAAGGGAAACAGAGAATACAATGGAAGTGGCAGAAAACTAAGAGTGTCTTACACAAATATAGATGGATTGATAACAGGATTGAATGAACTGAATGATTATTTGAAAGAAAAAGAACCGGACATAATGGGAATTGTAGAAACAAAATTAAAAGGCCCACTACCACCCAACAGTGTAGGACATGATACATACAATTATTGGATTAGAAACAGAGAGAAAAAACAAGGGGGTGGAGTTATGTTCCTGACTAAGAAGGATATAAACGTGAAAGGTGTCATATATGGAAAGAATACAGTAGAGATGATTATGATAGAAGTGGAAGACCGAGATAAGAAGAGCAGAAAATTTGTGATCAATTATGTGCCTCCGAAAACAGCCTCATGGGAGGAGAGTGAACATAAAAGTATGTTAGAGGACACAAAGATAGCATTAACTAAAATAATGGAAGACGGAGGAAGAATAGTTATGATGGGCGACTTTAATTGCAAAGAAATCTGCTGGGAAGAAATGACAGTAAAGAGTGGTGATGACTCATGGGGAAATGCTCTACTTGAGATGATTACTGACCATTCAATGACACAATGGATACAAGAGAACACTAGGTATAGAAATGAAGAAGAACCATCGAGGCTAGACTTAATAATTACATCTGAACCTAGAATAGTGGACAAGATTGAATATAAAACACCAATAGGTAAAAGTGACCACATATTGATTGAACTGGAACTTAATGAAGAAAAATATATGAAAAGAAATGAACAATATAGAAAAGGAAGATTGATGTATGAAAAAACAAACTTTGATAAAATAAGAGAATTCTTCCAACAAGAAAACTGGGAAGAAATATACAAAGAAGAAACATCAGTGGAAGAGAAATGGAATATTTTGACAAAAATTTACAAAGGAGTGGAAAAGTATGTCCCAAGACAAAAACAAGAAAAAGAATATGTAAAATGCTGGTACAACAAAAGTTGTAGGGAGTTAAAAGACAAAAGAGACAAAGCCTGGACCGGATGGAAAAAAGACAGAAGACCTGAAAAATGGAAAATATATACTGGTTATAGAAATGAATATGTACAAAAGTGCAGAGAGGAAAAAAGAAAATATGAAAAAGATGTTATAGAAAAGTGTAAAGATCAACCAAAACTATTCTACAGATTTGTAAACAATAAACTGAAAAACAAACAAGACTTAGAGAAATTAAGACAAGGAGGAGTTGAATACACTGAGGAAATGGAAATGGCAGAAATTATGAACAAACATTTTAAATCAGTGTTTACAAGGGAAAATATACAACCTTAAGAGATTGAGTGGAAGGAAAAAGTCCCCCCTATGGAAGAAATAGAAGTAACAAAGAATGAAATATTGACACACTTGGGTAATTTTGATGTCAGAAAATCGCATGGGCCAGATGAAATAGCAAACTGGATTCTGAAAGAATGCAGGAATGAACTGGCAGACAAAATACATAGCATAATAAGCAGTTCCTTAAAAGAAGGAAAAGTTCCAGAAGATTGGAAAAAAGCAAATATAGTACCTATATATAAAGGAGGAAATAAAGAAGAACCTACCAACTATAGACCAGTCTCTCTAACAAGTACAATAGCAAAAATATGTGAAAGAATTATCAAAAGTAGATGGGTAAAATACTTGGAAAAAAACAACGTACTAAATCCAAGGCAATTTGGATTCAGACAAGGACGATCATGCGTCACCAATTTAATATGTTTCTATTCAAGGCTAATAGATATAATACAAGAAAGAGATGGATGGGCTGATTGTGCATTTCTAGACCTAAAAAAAGCTTTTGACAAAGTACCACATAAGAAGTTGCTTAAGAAATTAGAATATGAAGGAGGAATACAAGGTAAATTGCTAAATTGGATGGAAGACTTTTTGCAAGAAAGAAAAATGAGAGTAGTGATAAGAGATCAGCACTCAAAATGGAATGAAGTAATAAGCGGTGTCCCGCAGGGAACAGTTCTGGCCCCAATAATGTTTGCTATATATATTAATGATATGGATGAAGGAATTGAAAGCTATATGAGCTTCTTTGCAGATGATGCAAAATTACTGAAAAGAGTGAAAACTGAAGAAGATTGTGAATCACTACAGAGAGATCTAAATAAAGTACAAGAATGGAGTAGGAAGTGGGAGATGGAGTTCAATACAAAAAAGTGTAGTATAATGGAATTTGGAAAAAGCAAAAACAGAATAACAGGATCATATAATTTGGGAGAAGAAGGAATAAAAAGAGTAGAAAATGAGAGGGACCTGGGAGTCATTGTTATGAATAATATGTCACCTGAGAAACATATAAATAAGATTTTTGGAGAAACTTATAATTTAATAAGAACAATCAAAGTGGCATTTACATACCTGGATGAAGAAATGGTGAGGAAAATCCTAATCACCCTGATAAGACCAAGATTAGAATATGCAGCAACGATATGGTCACCAAGTACAAAAAAATGTATAAAAAAACTTGAAAGAATACAAAGAGCAATTACAAAACTGGCACCAACACTCTCAAAACTATCATATGAAGAGAGACTACAAAAACTTAAACTACAGACACTAGAGCAAAGAAGAGAGAGAGGAGATTTGATAGCTATTTACAGAATCATGAAAGGCATAGAAATTACTGATAGAGAGAATCTGATAAAATGGGATGACAGAAATACAAGAGGACACGGAAAGAAAATAAAAAAAGACAACTATAGAAGAGATTTGAAAAAGAACAGCTTTCCTCACAGAGCAATAGACAGTTGGAACAAGTTAGATGAGAAAGTGGTGTGTGCAAAAACAATACATGAATTTAAAAATAGTTTAGATAAAATGAGATATGAAGACGGGACCTCACGAGCATAGCTCCCCTTCCCGTAAAATACAACTAGGTAAATACATATATATATACATATATACATATATATATTCAATTATATATATATATATATATATACATACATATACAGATAAACGTCGACTTACGATGGCCGCGACTTACGATTGTTCGACTTTACGATGACGACGACATGATATGATATATTTAACCCCTTCCATACGGTGCCGCACACGTAGGCGTCATGAGGAGCAAGTGGATTCGCAACGCTGCCATTTCGACGTCTTGATTATATTTATTGTAGTCGCCCCTGTGTTTTTACATTCTCTCAAATGTGCCCTGAATCCCATTCTCTGTGGTTTTCAAAATTCGCGGGTGAAAGAGAGAACGATCGATATAAGCGGTGACTATATTTTATGATGCGAGTATTATTACGACACGTCGTACGGCTGGCATTGGCTGCTGCCCGCGAAATTTAAGTTCCGTACTGAAAATACATATTATAGTGTTTGAATATGGTAAAAAGGATAAAAATAATTAAATAAACTACTGTACATGTTTAATAGGCTATATTCAGTATCTCTGGTGGTTAATATACAGGTAGGCTAGGTACAGTGACCACGAAACAGAGTGATACACAAATTGGGGATCGACTTACGATGAAATCGTCTTACGATGGATCTATCGAAACCTAATGCCATCGTAAGTCGACGTTTACCTGTACAGTGTTCAGGATAAATTTGACACTTAGAAAGGAAAGGAAAAAGTCATATCTCGGCCAGAAATTTATGTATTCTCAAAATTCAAAGTGCATCTCTTAGAGAATCTTTTGCCAAATACAGCTCAAAGAAACTGCCCTGGGCCTCCACCACAGCCTCCAGGTGGGACCTGAATCTGCACCACGCAGCCTTCACGGTGTCCTTTGAGAGACCCCTGAACACCAGTTTGATCCTGGCAATCAGCTTGTCCTTGGTGTTGCAGGCAGTAAGATTGGTGTCTTTTTCAATTGTGCCCCACATAATAGTCCATGGGGTTGCAATCAGGTGAGATGGGGGGCCAGATGTTGGGACTGGTGAAGTCGTAGAAGCCCTCAGACAGCCACTTCTAGGTTTTCCCTGTGGTGTGACATGGAGCCGAGTCCTGCTGCCACATATATGGTCTTCCCACTGCCACCCTCTCCACCCAGTGCTGGGGTGGGGTGGCATGCATTGGTCTTCACTAGAAACACACCCAAAGACCATCACAGTTTGAGTGTAGGTTGTATGGTTTAACACTACATTGATGGATAAGTTGTTGTTGTTGTTGTTGTCATTCCCTAGACTGTCTGTCCGAGCAGTCCCGTCTCCCCAAGGAATGCCATAGCCGAAACTGGGTTTTCCCACAAATCCTTTATAGAGCGTATGTTGTGTTGTTTGCGTGCATGATTGTGTATAATGCAGTCTTCCATTATGTGTTGTATGGTATGGGGTGAAGTGTTACATCCTGGGCAGCTGTTCACAACGCAGTCATCCAGCCTCTTCTGGTAGCTTAGAAGTGCTGGGTGGTGACCGCACCGCAGTCTGGCCAAGTGGACTCTGTCCTTTCGTGGGAGAGAGGATTCAGAAGGGTGGACATCAGGGGGTCTGGCATGCAGCAGTGTGTTGTCTTTCAGTGGATAAGTAAAGTCTGGTGGTTGTGTTGGCTTTAATCTGCCAGATGGTGTTCTGCTCTACAAATACAAGGCAAGCTCTATTCAAACTTCAGAGGGTTGCCAGAAATATTTTCTATATACATATGTACAGTTGCCATATCACAGAAATATAAAAAGTTTTTTTCACATCAACTTAGAGCGAAGGTGAGAGGTGCTGGGTTCAGGCTTTGTCTGCACAGGTGTTCCTTTGTTCAAGTAGAGGGCTTGACCTGAGATGCAGAGAGTCTATTCTTCACTAAAAGGACATTGTCAGGAAAAGTTGGTGAGTTTGGTCACTTGGACAATGAACTTTTCCCTTGGGAGGTTTGTGACAATGTCCGAGTGCCAGTTCATAGCATATGTGTGCATGTGTGCATGCTAGGCATAAAAGGGAGACAGTCATGCTGAATATTGAAGATGATACCAGTGAAAGGAGATGATAACATGGCTCGGTCCACTGTCTCTTGCTAACCCCAGTGAGATTGGTGCCACAAAGACAGAAAAGAAAACAAAACAAAACAAAGCAAGGCCTGTTGCAAGACCTGTGTGGGAAACTATTCTTTTTCAGGTCTCTTCTGTGACTGTCTTTCTTTAGTTTCTTTTCGTGTCCTCTTGTTTCTCTCTTGTCCCATTTCAATAGGTCATCTCTATCGAGAACGTCCATCCCTTTCATAATTCTGAAAATGGTCAACAAATCTCCTCTTTCCCTTCTCTGCTCCAATGTTGACAACTGTAATTTCTCCAATCTTTGTTCATATGTCAAATTTGATAGTGTGGGTGCCATTTTTGTTGCTGCTCTTTGGATTCTTTCTAATTTTCTTGTGTTTTTCTTTGTGCTAGGTGCCCACATTGATATAACATATTCTAATTTTGGTCTTATCAATGTAATAATTATTTTCTTAACCATCTCTTCATCCATGTAGTCAAAGGCCACTTTCATTGATCTTAATAAGTTGTAGGTCTCTCCAAATAACTTATTTACATGTTTATCAGGTGTCAAGTCACTTGAGATGATTACTCCTAGGTCCCTCTCTGAGTTTATTTCTTTAACTACTTGTTTCCAATCATACATTTTCCCGAAACTCTATTTTTGCCTCTTCCAAATTCCATTATGCTACATTTCTTGATGTTGAAGTTCATTTCATATTTCCGGCTCCATTCCCATACTTTATCCAGGTCATCTTGTAGCGATCTGCAATCTTCTTCTGTTTTCACTCTCTTGAGTAATTTGGCATCGTCAGCAAAAAAAATTCATGTAACAATTTACTCCTTCATCCATATCATTTATGTATATGGCAAACATTAAAGGAGCCAAAACAGAGTCTTGTGGGATGCCACTTTTGACATCTTCCCATTTTGAATTTTTGTCTCTAAGTACCACTCTCATTTTTCTCCCAGTTAAGAAATCCTTCACCCATTCCAACAGTTTCCCTTGAATTCCTCCTATTTTCTAAATTTTACTTATCAATTTTTTGTGTGGTACCTTGTCAAATGCTTTCTGCAAATCCAAGATGGCACTGTCTGCCCATCCATCTCTTTCTTGTATTATCTCAATTAGTCTTGAGTAAAAGCAGATTAGATTTGTGGTGCACTATTTTCCATTTCTAAGACCAAATTGTTTGGGTTTTATTATTCTGTTTTCTTCTAAGTGTTTGGTCCATCTGCTCCTGATAATCTTTTCGCATATTTTTGCTACTGTGCTTGTGAGGGACACCGGTCTAAAGTTTGTAGGATCTTCCCTATTTCCTCCTTTGTGTATTGGTACTATGTTTGCATCTTTCCAATCTTGCGGCACCTTTCCCTCTTTTAGTGAGAAGTCTATTCTCTTGTGTAGTTTATCTGTCAGTCCATGTATACACTCTTTCAGTATCCAATTTGCAATTCCATCTGGTCCATGCAACTTTCTGACATCTAGGCTTTTTATTTGGTCTCTTATTTCCCTTTGTGTTATTTTTATTTCCTTCATCATGGGTGAACTTTCTAGTTGTCCATCCTCCCAGGGTTGTGAGCTCTCAATTGTAAAAACAGACATGAAATGTCTGATCATAACTTCTGCCATCTCTATGTCATCTATGTATTCTTTATCTCCTTCACTCAGTTTTACTATCTTATCCTTTAGTTTGTCATTTATATATCTGTAAAAGAGTTTCGGTTGATCCTTACATTTGTCTATGATATCCCTTTCATATTCTCTTTTTTCTTTCCTGCGTATGTTTACATATTCATTTCTAAGTTTTTTATATTTTTGCCATTTAGATCCTGTTGTTTCTCTATTTTTTCCAGGCTTTATCTCTCCTGGCTTTAGCCTCACTACATCTTTTGTTGAACCAACATTTTATATAAATCTCTTTTTGTTTCTTTTTTGGTACATATTTGTTAATTCCTTCTTTGTACTTTTCTTTAAATATGTTCCATTTGTCTTCCATATTTGTTTCCTCTTTAGAGAACCTATCCCAATTTGCATTTTGGAAAAATTTCCTTAGTTTTACAAAGTCTGTTTTGTTGTACATAAATCTTCCTTCTCTATGTTTATCATTTCTATCTATGTTGTTCTGTTCTTTTAATTCAAACTCTATTAGTATATGGTCACTTTTTCCAATTGGTGTTTTATACTCCATTCTGTTCACAATATCTGGTTCAGAAGTTAATATTAGGTCTAGTTTTGATGGTTCCTCATTGTTTCTATATCTAGTATTTTCCTTAACCCATTGTGTTAGGGTGTATTCGATGGTCATATCTAGTAGAATGTTGCTCCAAAGTTCATCTCCCCCTTTAACTATCATTTCTTCCCAAATTATGTCTTTTGCATTAAAATTGCCCATGTTTCCACCCTCTTTCAGTAACTCATTAAGCCCCTTTATTGTTTCTTCCAATAACTTGGAATATTCGCTATCTGACCACCCATAGGTTTTTGGCGGTACATATACCCCACCTAATCCCCCCCCAAAAAATAATAAAATAAAATAAAAGCTATCCCTAGTTGCTCTCAAAAATCCCCTTTTTCCTCTCAAGGTCATTGTCCACCCTCAGTAGACAATTGCTCACCCTTTTTATTTTGTTCTTCCTTTTGTTCCTTGGTTGTGAGCTATTGTCCTTCATCCAGCCAATTGTTACATCTTCTCCTTAACCTTTCCTGTTCTCAAAGATTTGGTCCACCTTCTCCTTAACCTTCCCTAGTATTCCCCTCTCCCCACTTCCCTCCCCCCCATTCACCCTATTCCTCTTATTTAATCTTAGTTATGTGTATTACAACTATGTACTTGAAAAAGCTGCAACAATTGAGACATCATACTACATCCCATACCCCACCTCCTCCCTTCCTTGCATCACAGTATCATCTTCTGTCTTCTCCTGTCCTTCCTCAACAGACATTCCCCCCTTTTCCAATGCACCTTTGACCTCATCCATCCATCTCATCCTTGGTCACCCTCTCATGTTCACTCCTTCTACCTCTGCCTTCTGCACCTCTTTTACTAATCTTTCTTCACTCATTCTCTCCATGTGTCTAAACCATCCCAATACTCTTCCATCAACCCTATCTCCCAACTCTCTTTCCACCCATATTCTCCTCCTCACCTCCTCATTTCTCACTTTATCCAGCCTAATAACCCCTATCATACTTCTCAGGCACCTCATCTCAAACACATTCAAACTCCTCTCTTCTTCTCTTATGTTTCATGTTTCTGCCCCATACAGTGCTGTTGGCATAATCACTCCTTCATACAATCTCCTCTTAGCATCCATTCCCAAATGTCTATTTCTTATTACACTTTTTAATCCCCCAAGGCATTTACTTGCTTCTCTCAATCTACATTCTACCTTCACTCTTCCCTTTCCCACCACATTCCAACCTTTTTTCACACACCTTCCCAATCTCTGTCACTAACTTCCTCAATCCCTCCTCTGATCCTGCTACAAGCACAGTGTCATCAGCAAACAACAACAGGCTTATCTCCCACTTTTCTCCATTTTCTTTAACCATCTCCAATCCCCAACCCATTACCTTTGCATTTACCTCTTGCACCACCCCATCCATGTATAAATTGAACAGCCAGGGTGACAAAACACATCTCTGGTGATGTCCCACCTTTACCTCAAACCACTCTCTCCATTTCTGATTCTAACACCAGCTCTACTACTCTCGTTAAAACTCTTGACTGCTCTTAACAGCTTTCCTCCTATCCCATATATCTGCAATACTTCCCACAGTGCCTTCCTGTCTACCCTGTCATAAGCCTTTTCCAAATCCATAAAGGCCTATAAAACATCCTTATCTTTTCTCAAAGCTTTCTCACACATATGTCTTACCACAAAAATTTTATCCATGCAACCCCTACCTATCCTAAACCTACACTGTTCCTCACCAATTACTCCCTCTGTTCCTCTCCTAATCTTCTCAATAAAGAAACTCCCATAAACCTTCCAAATTACACTTAACAAACTGATCCCTCTGAAACTACTACATTCATACTTGTCCCCTTTTCCCTTGTAAAATGGAACTATACAGGCACTCCTCCAGCACTCTACCCTCTCTTAGACAAACATTAAATATTCTCACCAGCCAGTCCACCATCACTGTACCTCCTTTTTTTTTTTTTTTTTTTTTTTTTTTTAGAAATTCTGCATGACACCTATACAACCCAGATGTGTTACATGCTCTCATATTCTTAAAAATTGCCTTCACTTCATCTTTCCTTATTTCTCCTCCATTTTCCTCATTCATCATCATCATTTTCTTAGCACTTCCCAATGCAACTACCTTTCCCTTCCTATCTTCCTTCACATTTAGCAACTCCCTAAAATACTCTGCCCATCTTCCCCTTACTGCTCTCTTCCATTATCATCTCTCCATCTGCACCTTTTACCTTTTCTCACTTTTACTTGATTCACCTTCTATTCCTCTTTTAATTTCCTTCTAAAACATCTCTTTATTACTTTCAAAGTTTTCTGTCATACTCTTACCCCATTTCACATCTGCTCTCCTCTTTGCCTCCTTTATCTTATGCTTTACTTCTCTTCTCTTTTCTTTGTACCTCTGTGATTCCCTCGTCCTATTTTGTAACCAATCTGTGAAAGCTTGCTTTTTCTCAAAGGATTACAAAGGCAGAGCATGCCAACAGGAGACCTTTTGGTCCATATCTAGGTTGGATGCAAAAAATGATAATGATAAATAAATGAATACCATATTTTCCAGCGTATAGTGCGCAACTTTTTTCCGTTGGAAGGACCTAAAAATGGGGGGTGCGCGTTATCCGGTGGTGCGCATTATCTACGTCCTATGATAAAAATTCTACGGCTGTGTGTGTAATTTTTTTCACAACAACGTGACGATGTTGGCCGCCACAAAGTCGGGACGGCACACTTCTCCGTGACGTTCCATGAGAACAAGAAGAACAGCCATGGTGACATGAAAGAATACGACAGCATGGGCTACCGTATATAAATATTTGGTATAGGTAGGTATCTATCGAATCTTATTTTTCATGTTTAAATAGGCCTAAACACCATGAAACATGATCAATATTCATGATATTTGCCCATGTTCACAGCATCCTAGTTTGAATTTTTATGTTGGCTTTGTTGCTTCACTTTAGGTATGGTACAAATTCCGTTGCGGCCGTTCATAAACTCGTGTCAAACACCTGACTACAACACCCTCTTTCGGGAGTTATATTAACTAACCGTCACCTCGATGAGAGACTGTCCTATTTCACCACTGTCATTGCAGGTTCAAAGCTAAAACGAAACAGTCTGTAGTTTGTTTCAGTATTAAATAAAAAATGGTAAAGACGAATTATTTCCTCAAGATATAAAATGAACATTTTCTGTAAAAATCCCGAAATTTTTCTGTATATTTTACTTTCAATAAACTTTTTTTTAGATCATATTTCCTACAAACTATTTAAGCTACAAAGTAATAAGGGACCAACGCACAACATGAGTCATATACCAGTACGTGTAGTTCCGACTTTTTCTTAGTTGTGTCCTGATTGATGCCTAAACTGACACTTAATTTAGTGACAAATCAACAGATTTCCCAGCGGTGGCTCTAGCCAATGAAAAATACTTCTCCATGTAACCTCGTTCACATGATATAAATACCGAGGTAAAACTGCATTATAGACATATGCGATCGGGCATGCGCGTTATACGTCAGTGCGCGCTATCTGTGTACTGAGATAACGAAGTGTATAGGTGCGCATTATAACCCGATGCGCATTTTAAGCCGGAAAATACGGTAAATAAAAACTATAATAATGTAAATAATAAATAAAATAAATAAATAAATGCATAAGTATAGTTGAATAATAAACAAACAGGAAAATAGTAAATAATAATAAATTAACATAACTAATAATAAATGAGAATCAAGCAAATAATAATAAACAGACAAATGATAACAAAATAAATAAACAAATAATATAAAATAAATGATAGTCATTACAGCATCTTGCTTAAGTGTTTATCTAAATGATTCTTAAAGCTTTGAACTGAACTACATTGCACTGCCTCTGCAGGAAATTTATTCCATTCATTAACTACACGGTTGGCAAAGTTGTTTCTACCCACTTCCAAATTAAATCTATTTCCAGACAGTTTGAGACCATTGTTTCTTGTCTGATTCTCATTCATTGTGAAAATTTTGTCACTTTTGATGTTGTCAATTCCCTTTAGAATCTTAAAGACCTGTATCAAGTCGATTTTTGTATGATTTATTTTTGATATTTGGAATCAGTTTTGTGGCTTGCCGTGGTACTTTTTCCAATCTGTCAATGTCTTTAATGAGATTCAGTGACCATACAGAAACAGCATAATCCAAATGTGGACAAACTCATGATTTACATAGCTTGTTCATGAGTGATGGACTTTTGAAGTCAAAAGATCATGCAATCAGTCCTAGAATCTTACTTGCTTTCTCAGAGGCTGGAATTTGCTTTCTACAACCTTCTTTGCTTCCTCATCCCACCACTCACTACCCTTCCTTCTATTTCCTCCCATCCTCCTTGTTTCACACACCATCTTTGCACACCTTGTGAATCCCTCCATGAAACATCCCCATTCCTCCACTCCTAGTTCTACTCTATCCTTCACTCCCTCCCACTCCTCTCTCAGCTTCTTCTTGTACTCTTTCTCCTTTTCTTTCTTATTTAATCAGTTCACTTTAAGCACCTCCCTACCTTCTGTCCTGTTCCTCTTTCTCCATCTATCCTCCACTCTCAACTTACCTTCCACTAAAAAATGATCTGACATTCCCCCACTCTCTCCCCTTAGAACATACACAAATAAACATATATATGCAAATAATACATACATATGTACAGTAGCCGCGAAAAGTTTGGGCGCAAAATTATAGGGGCCCCAACTTTCCCCTAAACTCAAAACATGCAAAAAATACAACTTTCCACCCAAACTTTTCGCTATTTTTCAATGCTAGCGTTTGTACCCGTATTTAGCCGAGACAATACACGCTATTTGGCAACTCTGTTTAGGCACACTCGATGTCACATGGAGTCAGTTTCTAAACATCTCTCACAGAGAGTAGTCTTTTTTTTGCGGTGGTCTCTGTATTTGTGCCTTGATATCTCCGTAATGGGAAGTGGTAAAGAGCTGGAAAGAGGCACAGTTGTTACAATCATAACCCTCTATAAGGAGGGTTATAAGTGTAAAGATATTGCTACTCGTGTGGGAATTGGAGTGCGTCAAGTGCAAAAGTGGACCAAGAAATTTCGAGACGAAGGAAGTGACATCATTCGTACTCCAAAGCATCGCTCTGGTCGGCCAAGGAAGATATCAAATCGTACTTCTACGGTTCTAACTGCCTCCTAATAACCGTAGGAGGCAGTTAGAACCGTAGAAGTACGATTTGATATCTTCCTTGGCCGACCAGAGCGATGCTTTGGAGTACGAATGATGTCACTTCCTTCGTCTCGAAATTTCTTGGTCCACTTTTGCACTTGACGCACTCCAATTCCCACACGAGTAGCAATATCTTTACACTTATAACCCTCCTTATAGAGGGTTATGATTGTAACAACTGTGTCTCTTTCCAGCTCTTTACCACTTCCCATTACGGAGATATCAAGGCACAAAAACAGAGACCACCGCAAAAAAAGACTACTCTCTGTGAGAGATGTTTAGAAACTGACTCCATGTGACATCGAGTGCACCTAAACAGAGTTGCCAAATAGTGTGTATTGTCTCGGCTAAATACGGGTACAAACGCTAGCATTGAAAAATAGCGAAAAGCTTGGGTGGAAAGTTGTATTTTTCGCATGTTTTGAGTTTAGGGGAAAGTTGGGGCCCCTATAATTTTGCGCCCAAACTTTTCGCGGCCACTGTACATATAACAAAAGGCCTTTTCATCTTATAAAGTACAGAACCTACACCTATCCAAAAACCAATTTATTGACCCTCCTATTTGGCAGCTTCAGGATGATGGGTCATCCATATCCCTCACCCTACTGCTCATGTCAGAGTACATCATGGCCCCTTAACCCACCCTTCATTATGGAAGGGGCTAATCAAAATAGCTTTAATCCAATCACTACCCCAGAGCTGCCATACAGTAGGATAAAACTCTTGTGAGTTACAATCAGCACAAAATATTATTACAGTACCAACCTGCGAGGCATGACATGCCCAGAAGAATGAGAGAGAGGCATAACCACTGCATGTGACCACCTAATATTTCAATGAAAGGAGCCCACAAGCCTTTGATTATCCATGGGAATTGTAGGCCTGACATGAGTGTCACACTGGAAGGAGCATATACAGTGTTACTATTATCAAATGTAAATTACATGTTGCCATCACACACACAAACTTAGTCATGAGTCAGAAAATATATGTGATGTGAAAACTACTAAATTACACAATATATTTCATGAAATATAAATTACATCATACATATACCAAGGCTTTTCCCCCCTCACAAGGGAGGTAGCCAAAAAGGAAAAGGCATAAAATCATTCCCACCCATTCCATCCCTGAATACACTCCACACCCCTCCACCCTCCCTCTCATCTTAGCACCTTCCAACTTTTTTTTTTTTTTTTTTTTTTTTTTTTTTTTTTTTTTTTTTTGGTAGGAAAAACTGTTGGAAGGTAGCATGGTAATAAGGAAACTCTTGTTTAATTTTCTTTGGTATATTTCCAACACAGCAAGTCTTTCAAACATTTACATATATACATATACCAAGGGCTTTTTCTCCTTTACAAGGGAGGTAGCCAAAATCAAAAGTCATAATTCCACTCCCACCCTTTTCCTCCCCACCCACTCCACTCCCTTTCACAACCCCTACCTCCCTCCCTCTTTTCTTAGCTCCTCCTGGAAGATGGGTCATCCCTGGATCTCACCCATTCCCCTGGGTCAGAAGCAATGCTGTAAGGCACAGCACATCCACAGCAAGACCATTTCATTTAATCAGTGACCCCCCTCTCCATCCCCTCATGCAGAAAAAGAGAAGACAGGGAAAAAATCCCTCAGGCTGTGTCAAAACCTCAAACCCACTCCCTTCCTTGCATCACAGCATCATATGTATACATCCATTCTCCACTCACCCCTACCTTCTGTCTTCTTCCTTCCTCAACAGACATCCCCCTCTTTCTCAACACCCCTTTTACCCCATCCACCCATCTCATCCTCAGTCACCCCCTCCTGTTCACTTCATCCACCTCTGCCTTCCACACTTTTTTTTACTAATCTTTCTCCACGCATTCTTTCCGTGTCCAAACCATCCTATTGCCCTTCTACTTTTCCAGCCCCACTCTCCTCCTCACCTCCTCATTTCTCACCCTATCCAGCCTAGTAACCCCTACAATACTTCTCAGACACTTCATCTCAGACACAATTGTCAATTGTCAGCCTGTCAACATGTCAAAATTGGCGCGCTTGGGGACTTCATTAAAAACAACCTTTCATCAGTGCTACAATATCAGGATACCTAGGTTGTGTTGAATGGGAAGGGGGAGTACTTGTGGATACCTGAGGTAAGCTACTATAGTGAAAAATCAGTGAATATTGAAAGACAATGGAAGGAAATGAAAATAGGCCAAATGAGACCCCTGGTGGCAGAGCAGTGAAACAAAATGTAAACAATAGCATGAAGACCCATTAGGCATAAAATCATTAGATAACTACAAAGGTCACTTTTGGGTTTTCATTACAAAAGAAGTAACTTGAGTAGAATTATAGACACAGAGAGGGAAATGAGAGCTTTGATAGAATTGGTTTCAAGGGTCAGGGATCAACATGATGTATAGTATAGAGAGATTAGTGAATTAAGAAAAGAAAATTCTGAAACAATTTGGGAAGTGAATGCCCTAAAAAAAGAATTGGCTGAGGTAAAACATAAAAACCAGGAGCTGAAAAGCAAAGATACTGCAAATAATATGACAATAAAAGAGGTGAATGAACAAATGAAGGTAATAACTGAAAAAATTGGAGAAAGTATGGGTGATGAAAAAATATTACAACTCAAGAAACAATGGAAAGATCATGAAAAAGATATGGTATCTTTTAAAGAAATTGTTCAGCAACAAATGCAGGAGAAAGCATAGGAAACAGTCATTCAGGTAATAAAAAGAAAAAAAAAAAATGGTGAGAGATACAATAGACAAAAAGAAGTGTATAGTAGTATTTGGTCTCAATAATAAAGATCCTAGTTAGATTTGTGAGAGACAAAGAAGAGAAAGATTTAGCAAGAGATGTTTTGAGAGTAATACAAGATAAAGAGCACAAATTAGAAAAGGGAATAGAGGAAGTGCATAGAATAGGAAGGTATGTAGAAGGAAACTGACCACTAAGATCCTAGTTAGATTTGTGAGAGACAAAGAGAAAGATTTAGCAAGAGATGTTTTGAGAGTAATACAAGATAAAGAGCACAAATTAGAAAAGGGAATAGAGGAAGTACATAGAATAGGAAGGTATGTAGAAGGAAATTGACCACTAAAGATCAAATTAAGGTCCCAAATGGCAGTGGAAGAAATACTAGCAAGAACAGGTAAGTTAGGTAATACTGAGCACTATAAAGATGTATGAATAAAAATAAGATATGAAGCTTGAGGAAAGAGAAAGAGAGAAGACATTAAGAAGTGAAGCTAAAGAAAAAAACAAGAAAAGAACAGAACCCGAGAAAAAGAAGTTCTTTTGGAGAGTATTAGTCATGAGACTAAGAAAATTTAATCTTCAAGAAAAGGAAATGAAAGGAACAAAGAAAAAGATGGAGAATGCAAAAAATTAAAAATGGCTTACTTTCAGGATTAAATGAGCATAATGATTACTTGTCAGAAGCAAAACCAGACATAACAATTGTAGAGACAAAATTAAGGGGTTCACATCACTATCACCTAACAGTGTTGGAAATAGATTATATAATTACTGGTTTAGAAATAGAAAGGAAAAACAGGGTAGAGGAGTCATGTTCTTAGCTACGAAAAAATTAAATGTTACAAAGATTACAAATGGAAGGAACAGTGTAGAAATTATCACAATAAGAGTTGAAGATAATGATATAAAAAAGACAATGTTTGAGGTGATCTATGTGCCCCCAAAAATGGGTTCTTGGAGAGAGATTACTCAAAAATGTTAGAAGCTACAAGGATTTCATTAACTGGGGTGCTGGAAGATGAAGGAAATGTGGTACTTATGGGAGATCTTAACTGCAAAGAAATCTGTTGGGAAGAGATGACAGTGAAAGATGGAGAGGAATTATGACTATGGAATATACAATAACACAATGGGTAAAGGAAAACACCAGATATAGAAATAATTAAGAACCATCAAGACTGGATTTATTCTTTATATCAAAACTTGAAATTGTGGATAATATTGACACATTCCTGCTCCAGCCCTGTCTCTATCTCTGATTGAACCTTTCTGGGTCCCTCTTTCATGTCTGTCTTCTGATTAAGTGGACTCATTAAGTTACCCATATGCATATTTTCTTCTGTTCTCTTTCCTAACTGACTTTGTACATTCTGCATTTTACCTAATGATTTTATGACACTTAAACTATGACACTATTTCTGATTAACTTATCTAATCTTTGTTATTCTTTATAATCAATTCTGTTCTAACTTCTGATTTTGGCATTTTGAGTTCTGAACTTCCATATTTTCTTACTATTTCTTATCATCTGTGTTGACAGACTACCTGTCATCATTCCTTGATATTTGTTCTTTCACACCCTTCTTATCTCTGGGATCCATATTCTCAGTGTGGGTTTCTCTATTCTATCTTACAATACAATGCAATACAATAATTTTCAAGACATACTTCATCCCTTTCAAGAGTTGCATGGACAGAGAGATGATGAAAAAACCCATAGAACTTAATCTGTCCTAGATTGCAAATGCAGTGGTGGTGATGTGGTTTCTACACAAAGTGAAAGTTACAAGTTAAATAAAGAATACAAAGATCAGCAACCAAATCAATTCCTAGCCTAACAGATAAACCAAATGAGGAGAGATTAGAAGCATTGGACATCATTATTAAAAGAAAGAAAAGAAAGAGATGACATGATAATGGTGTTCAGATTAATGATGAGACTGATTAAAACTGACAGAAAAGATTTTTTAGTTGAAAGTAGAACATTGTTACAAGCAATGTTCCTCTATGATGTACACATATAACTTATATACAGAGGAGAGTTATGTGGACAAGTCAAAGGATACAAACCTCCTTCATACACAAGCACCACCCAACCTTGAATTACCTGGAGTAACTGTGACCACGAGATCTGAGAAATGTAGGAAGGAATTTCTCATGAATACCATAAGGAATCCCTTCAACCATGTAGAAAAGGCCCAGGATTCCCAAATTCCATTTTTTGGAAGACATCATGAATGCCAATTCTTTTTTGATTAAGCTGGATCTGAAAAAAAAACATTGTTGTAGTGCTAAGTACTAAATCCTCTCCATATGTTATAGTGTAATTATCTATAATTATCTACTCTAGTAAATTCTACAGGACTGAGTTTGATTCATGACATCCCATCTTTTATTCCTTTTGTTCCAACTCAAACTTTGCAACTTGCATTTACCTAGGTTTTCAATTAGACATGTTTTACAGAAATCACGTGGTACTGACTAATTGCATTGATCAAGAACTCAAAACCTATTCTTCCAATGTAAAAAATCTAATTTTTCTAAATCTCTCCTCTTAAATCTTATCAGCCAGTCCTGAGACAATTTTGTATTTACCTGGTTGTTTCTTATGGGAAGGGGAGCTATACTTATGGTGTCCTATCTCTGTATCTCGCCATATCTAATTTGCTCTTAAATTCTTGTATTGTTTTTGCACCCACTATTGTTTCATCTATTATGTTCCATATGTCCACCACTCTATGGTGAAACCTATTTTTTTCAGTTCTCTTCTATTACTGTCTTTTTTGAGTTTCTTTCCATGTCCTCTTGTGTTTCTCTTATCCCAATTTAGTAAGTCATCTCTTTCAAGAATTTCCACACCTCTCAAAATTCTGTAGTCAACAAATTACCTCTTTTTCTTCTTTGTTCCAGAGTTGGTAGTTCTAGTTTTGACAATCTTTCTTCATATGACATTTTTTATGGTGTTGGACCCATCTTCATGGCTGTTTTCTGGATTCTCTCAATTTTCCTTATATTCTTTTTAGTACTGTATTTACCTAGTTGTATTTTATGGGAAGGGGAACTATGCTCGTGGCCATAGTGTGACCATAGTGTCACTGTGTACTCCAATTTAGGCCTTATCAGTGTGACTAGTATTTTCTTTACCATTTCTTCATCCAAGTAAAAGCCATTTTTATTGATCTTAGCAAGTTATAGGTTTTGCCAACAATTTTGTTTATATGTTTGTCAGGGGACATATCTTTTGTGATGATCACCCCTAGATCTTTGTCAGATCCCACTTTCTTTACTTCCTTTTCACCAATTTTATATTGTCCTGATATCCTTTTTTTTTTCTTACTTTTTCCAAATTCCATTATGCTACATTTCTTAATGTTTAAATCCACTTCCCACTTCTGACTCCATTCCCAGACCCTGTTCAGATCTCTCTGTAATGAGTCACAGTCTGTTTCAGTATTCACTTTCTTTAACAATTTTGCATCATCCGCAAAGAAGCTCATGTAACATTCCATCCACTTGTCCATGTTATTCACATAGATAGCAAGCATTATTGGAGCCAATACTGATCCTTGTGAAACTCCACTAATTACCTCTTCCCAAGTAGAACTCTTATCTCTGAGCACTACTCTAATTTTTCTTCCCTGCAAAAAGTCCTCCATCCATTTCAATAGTTTACCTTGTATCCCTACTATGGTTTCCAGTTTTCTTAATTTTTTTTTTTTTTTTTTTTTTTGAGGGATTTTATCAAAAACCTTTTGTAGATCTAGGAAAGCACAATCAGCCCATCTGTTGCTTTCTTGTATTATATCTAGTAATCTTGAGCAAAAACAGATCAAATTTGTGGTATGTGATCTTCCCTGTTTAAGTTTAAATCTGAATTGTCTCAGATTTAGTTTATTGTTCTACTCCAGATGTTTTATCCATCTACTTTTTATAACTTTTTCACAAATTTTTGCTACTATGCTTGTAAAGGAAACCAGTCTGTAATTTGTTGGGTCTTCCTTGTTTCCTCCTTTATAAATCGGTACAATATCAGCATTTTTCCAGTCTTCTGGTATTTCTTCTTCTTTGAGTGAGCAACTTATTATGTTATATATTTTGTCTATAAGTTCTTTACATTCTTTTAATATTCAATTTGCTATTCCATCCAGGCTGTGCAATTTCCTGACATCAAGGTTCATTATTTCCCTCATGGGGGGGGGGGGATTTCACTTCTCTCCCTTCATCCTGATGTTGCATTTTTTCTCTAGTGAAAACCGACTTGAAGTGTTTGCTCCTGACTTCCACCATTCCTGTATCTTCTGTGTATTCCATATTCCCTTAGCAAAATTTTACTATTTCCTGTTTATTTTTTAGTTTACCATTTACATATCTATAGTGAGGAAATTATTTGCTTAAATGATACCATTTTGAGGAGGGTAAGTGACTATGTTATGTTGCTTCAGCAATGATAAACTTATGAGGATATCAGCAGAAAAGTGAATGTCAACCTCATAGGCAGTAACTGGAATGGATGGGCACTCATCTTTGAAACTAATGTCTAGGGAGAATTTACCAATTATTGGGAATAGTACACCATCTACATTGCAGAGGTTAACATCAGGGGGTTCCAAAATGGTGACACATTTAGTTGCAGTGCAGAATTTATGGAAACTGTGTGTTGACATTATGTTAACTGGGGAACCTATGTCGAGAAAGATGTAGCATTGGATATGAAGGAATAGGAAGACATGTCTGGGATATCTGGGATATCCAGGGTATGTACAGTTGATGAATGAATTTTTGGGTATGGAGTAACTGGTATTCTGTAGTCATAAAGATATGTTATGTGAATGCCTTTCAGGAGAGTGATCTACGGAGTTCAGTATGTGTTACCTCTGTGCTAACAGCACATGGCAACAATCACTCATGAGGAAACATGTACCATGATAATCACAGTGTTTGGCTGTGAAAGGTTTTTGTGGTAACATGTGTTTATGAGGTGTCCTGGTTTGTGGCAGTATGTACAAACCAGTTGTGTTCTTGATGGAGAGTGTTGGCATGAGTGATGTCAAGTGCAAGATGTGTCTTGATCTCATGTTATGTGTGACCTGGGCTATTGTGTGGGTGGTTGCAAATGGTACTGAGCAGCTCTGGATCTGGGTGATAGCTTTGTCCATGTCAGATAATTTCCTTGAGAATTTGCCTAGTGTGATACCTGGTATGAATGGAATAGTGTTAACTTTCTGGAGTGTGTCTGGGTGTAATTGGGATAGTAGTCAAAAGTATGCCATGAGTGAGACTGCGTGTTCCAAAGAAATTTTGTGTTCTGAGACTAAGTCAAGTTTTTGATGCTTTCTTGGAGTTCACTGTTAAGTGTTGAAGCAATTTTGACAGCTTTCTCTTCAGTGTGGTGTGGACCATTATTGTAAGTTCTAGTCAAAGAGTATAGGGGGAAAAGTGATCCAAATGGCTCAAATGAAGCAAAGAACTTTTTAAAGTGCTCCACGAAATCATGATGGGATGTAGTTTCCTCAAATAAATCAGATTGAATGACATCACCAGCTAATGTGTTATTTTTGTCTATTCTGGATGTTAGAATTGACATTTTAACTTTATCACCTTTGATGTTTCTTTGTGTTATATCTGATTCAATCTCAGAGAGGAAATTGTGTACAGGAATGTTCCTGCCACTAAAGAGAGGTAATGTGGTTTCATCCTTGACTATGGTGATAAGATTTTGTATTGTCATGGTGTTTTGAGTAGCAGGTGAATTTTCAAAAGAGTTGGTAGCAGGAGGGGACATGCCTGGTGTATTAGACATGAACATAGAGTGGCTGCATGTACAGGGTCAATATGTCAAGTCAGAAAGATGTTTGGGCACATTCATGTACTAACTGATAAAAAAATAAAAAATAAAAAATAAAAATGTAATGCCTCCTAGGTGACATTGGGAATAGAAAAATGTCTACTATCCCAGGATGATATAGAATTTTTAGTTCTTATGAATGATAATGTAGTGGGACAATACGGTGGGAAGAGTTTGGGTTTATAAATGATGATGCAGTGGGATAAATCAATGGTAAGATGCTCTGCTGTAAATAGGAGGAGGGGATAAGATGATGTATTGAGCTGGCAAGTTAAAAATATAAATATAAACATGCACACACACAAAATAGTATTATATAAAAAAAATAATGAAAAAAAAAACAAAATATATATATATATATATATATACAAATATATATATGCATATATATATATATATATATATATATATATATATATATATATGTATATGTGTGTGTGTGTGACTTTGACATTGAAGTTTTCACTCATGTGAAGCTAGATGTGGGGGTAGGGGAGTAGTTAATCATCCAACGCGGTGCTGGTGCAATAAGGCAGAGGATGTCTGGCTCATGGGAGTACTTGTAATCTTGGATAATGCCACAGAGAGGGGGGGGGAAGTATCTTGTAGCCGGTGCTGCCTAGATTCTCTTGTCATGGATGCTGGACAATGCATTTAAGATGGATTGCCTCATAGTAGGAGCTGGATGAGGAGCTTTGCCTTGTATTAGATGCTGGACAAGAAGCATTGCCTCATAATAGATGCTGGATAATTTATCTATAAATGGGAGCATGAAATATATATATATATATATATATATATATATCTATATATATATATATATATATATATATATATATATATATATATATATTTGACATATGCTGATTTTGCAGTTTGGTAATGTTCGACCAAGTGTTTGGCTGCTCGGCCCAGATGTCCGCATGAGGTCAGAAGCACTTGGCCCAAATGCCACTGTAATGTCAAACACAATAGGAGGTCCCCTGGGAGTTTTCTGAAGACATCACATGTTCCATCCTGCACTAAATGAGTGCACACTAAAGGATTGAATATTCCCTTCAATCATCTTGCAACACACTAATACTTTTATTCATAGATATTATATAACAGTGCTACCAAATCATACATGAAATGAGAGAGGATTAGGCAAGGTAAGTCAATTAGCTAATTGACTGATTGATTTTGATTTAACATTGCAAACTCCCCCTCTCAGAAGGCTAGGATAATGCCCTTTACAGAGAACTTTGTAGCATAGGATTTAATTAATCATGCCCTTGGTCCAACTTGCTGGTGACAGGGTTCAAACTGCCTTCACCTGGACTTCTACTGAAAGTAGCAATGCTCTAATCTGCTTAGCCCATGAGCATCCTTTTGTAATGAACTAGTTAAAACCCTAATATGTGCTATATTGAGTAAATGTATAGCTAAGATACTAGCTAATTTAACCCTCAAAGAAGTCATATATAGACTAATATACATATGTTTGGCCATGCTATGCACCTTAGCCTTTACCTTATAGATTTTGTGGAGATAAACAGTAATGTTAACCCTCTAAAATATTATGCTAATGCTCACAATAAGCACAATGAATTTGTGGTCTAGAGAAGTTATTACTGGTGAGAAATTTAATATAAATAATTCATGCATCTCAGTGGGTATTAATATACCAATGTGCCAAGCCTGAGCTCAATTCCTAGTTAGAGTTAAGTTGAAGCAAAACAGTCTCTTCAATTTATTAGGACTCAGAGTTTCTACTGGAACACATTTAAGGCACGATGACCACATCTGGTGATACAACAAGTGAGCATTTTGTTTCACTTTGATTATGCCCACAGTTAGGTCAGTTGGTGATGTACCAAAACTAAATTCCACAATGAAAATAAAAATTCCATCTTCTCTTTTATCAATATGCTCAGTTGTTCCTGATATAATATATATTGTTAATCACAGAGAATCACTATCACTGAATGTGACATTTGTTTATCTGATTACATTAGAGCACCTACATGAGATGGTACCACAGGACTATTATTATTATTATTATTATTATTTTTTTTTTTTTTTGCAAACAATACTTTAGATACTGTCCTATATATTATGATATAGCTTCTATTACCCTGATATTTACTTCCAACATAAGCCCTTATTTCTGGAGCCCCCTCCACTCTCCTAGCCTAGTCTAGTTAAAAATGCTAGTTCTATTCTAGTATCATGTAAACACATTTTCTACTTTTTTTCTTTTTTGCATTTGAAAGATCCATTTTCTTCATAGAATGGTTATGTTAGGTTTGGTTATATTAGGTTAGGAGCTAATGGACAACATAAGTTTATTTTCTAGTATCCACACTTGCACAATTCTAGAATTTTACCAAAATACCAAGAACTAACATAACCTGCATCTTGGAGTCCATCCTCTCCCTGCTGGGATGAAAGAGAATGTACAGGAAGAAAAGTTGTCAGATTTGTCATAATATAGATGCAAAAAATATACAAAATACTGTGTGAACAGGCGAGACAAAATTTCACAAATACCGGAATAATAAGCTGGTGAGATACAAGTAAGTTAAGAAAGCACAAGAGCATGACAAATGCTGTGTCAACTCTATACTATTACTGGAAATAATTTTCTATGAAAAAATCTAAAAGAAATGAAGGAAAGTTGGAAAAATCCTTGCTGGATGTTAAATTGACCATCTACTATCAAAGTTCACAAAAATTGGCAAATTTTTAGAAGTGCACACCTACATGATATAGCAACAGAAAATTTAAATAATTATAATACACCAATGTAATCTACAGTATTCTTAGCAGAAATTAATGATAGAAAAGGCTGCTAAAAGCTATAAACAAGCAAACTTAGCCACTTCGGTTGCTTGTGACGCCATCTTTAGTAAATTTTTAGAAGTGAACTCCTATGCAATATAGCAATAGAAAATTAATTATTAGTTTTGTAAATTATAATATGTCAACGTCATTTGCAATTTTCTTGGTGGAAATCAATAACAAAAAAAATTGCTAAAACTGATTTACTAACAAATTGAAGTCACGGTGATTGAATGATACACCATGTTTTTGACAGATGGCAAGGTCAAAGAAATGAAAGGATGATAAATTTGTCTATTCTAACCTATCCCAACTCATATTTAGTAATTCGGTACCTCAAATTCTAAAGATCATCCGGGATATTGTCACAGATGTTGACAGACTAATCATTATTGTACCTCAGACAATGGCAGAACCCCACGTTCACTCAAAGTCCAAGGAAGTCCTATTGTCTCTATAACAGCACTTACTAACATCACCTGAAGTCAGAGAACACCCGATCCACAACATGAAAGCTATCGTCTAACTGACTGACTGGACTGAACGAACGATAACATGTCTTGACCGTATCCTAGCAGCTTCATTTGTTAATAGATTTGCTTGTAGCAAGGTTTTTTGTTATTATTTCTGCCAAGAAAATCGCATACTACGTTCATATAATTTACAAAATTAATATATCATTTTCTAATGCTATATCACATAGGTATGCAAAACTAAAAAAAAAAAAAAAAAAATTGGGGTAGAGGTGGACAAAGAAATTAAAGTATAATAAAGTCATCTCTTCTAACTTAACCTAACTTACCAACCTAAACTAACTTACCAACCTAACCTAACCTACCAATCTAACCTATCCCACCAACCTAACTTACCAACCTAAACTAACTTACCAACCTAACCTAACCTACCAATCTAACCTATCCCACCAACCTAACCTACCTACCATCCTAACCTACCCTAACCTAACCTACCTACAAACCTAACCTACCTACCCACCTAACCTAACCTGCATTTAGCAATGTGATACCTGTAATTCAAGGGGTCATCATCTCCGACCTCAGAATCTATCAAACCAAAGATGGTGTCTAAAGGAGTTGAAGTAACTTCATTTGTTTCTGTATAGGTTTTGCCAATGTTTTTGTTTCTGTATAGGTTTTATCAATGTTTTCTGATATTGATTTCTGCCAAGAAAAATATTTATTGCATTGATGTATTATAATTTACCTTTTTAATATTTAACTTTCTAATGCACCATGTAGGCATGCACTTCTAAAAAAAAAATCCTATTCTAATGCTATACCATGTAGGCATGCACTTAAAAAAAAAAAAATCTTCCTATTCATGGTCTTCACTCAGGGCCCAGAGGAACTATCATTCAGGTTCTGGAATGTTTCTAAAACAACTTCTAATTGATGACAAAGAAATAATGCCACACTGTGTCACAAGCACAGACAAGAGTCTTTTAGTATATATAATACTATAGTATACTTATTCTCAGAGGTCTACTGAAATAAATGTCTACTGTAGCCTAATCTAATTGAAGATACTCAGGGCTGCTGTCAGACTACTAGGTAATGGCTACTTCAGCTACTAATTAGCATAACAATTGCCATGTAATATGTAATACATTTCCCCACGTTCCGATTACAAGCAATGAAGCATTTATTTAAATATCATATGCAAAGGTGAAATCACAGGATCCCAAGTGTACCGTTGCTTCTTCTATTCAGTGAAATACAGCTAATAAGTTATTCACCCACTAAATACCTTTCAGTGAGAAGGTTGGGTTGTGGTGAACAACTCAGATACAGAAGATAGAACTATAAGCAAATCCACTGGTGCTACTGGCATTCACGTTCAGTACTTCATACAAAGTACTTTAACAGAGAAAGTTTCCTTCAGTAATGGAAAGAATTGTATGTAGGATCACTAAAATTTGAAGCAACAAATGAATATATACTGATAATCTACCAGTATTTTAATATATTTAACCTAAAATGTAATCCTGCAGATTTGCACAATCAAGTAAGTTGCCTAGCAGAAGACTCTATCACTATAGCAACCGACTACATAAACATTCCTGAGCCACGATGAAAGGAAAGCGAGTACAATTCTTTGTGTGTTACGATGTCGGGAATAAACTTCGACAAAGGCATTTTATTTTTAGAGTAAATAACCTATTATTACAAATTATTATAATTTGGGGTTACGACCTCAGTTAATTTGGTGAAATGATAGCTGTAGAATTAGGATTAAAGTTGAAATACAGCAATGAAGTAAATTAAGCTGTATGCAATCTGTATTCTAGAATGCTTAGTTTTAGTATATGAAAGTATGCATAACAGTATAACAAATTATACAACTTTACTTTTTCCATTAGATAGAGTGGCCTATAATTTTTGTTTATATATACAAAAACATTATATAAAGCAATATGTAAAAGACTCGACGCCATAGGACAAAGTATGGTTGACTACCCTCTCCAGGAAAGTCGTGACCGATATATAATTTTCATTATTAATACTTTTATTTACCACCTGATGACTTCTTCATATTGAGTATTGGTTCTGGTGCATTTACCATATTTATTTCTCTTGTATGGGGATTATCTATTATATGTATCGTGCAACATTTTCACTTAGTTAAGGTGAAGTTGTACTTCCCATATACCTTCGCCTTGGGCAACGAAAGGTCAAAGGTCACTATGGACTACCTCGGACAGACCAAACGCTCGCGCGGGATCGGTAGTTGTAGGAGGGGGAAAGATGTCTGTATGAAAATTAAAAGATGGTTGTGTATAAAAGGAATGCCGGTATAAAAGGGTTATTGCCACCGGGCGATTTTAGGAATATTTATTTCGTGGCTTAGGAGGGGATGGGTAAGGGACTTGGAGTTGGAGTCTGAATCAATGCATGTAACCGTGAGGTTACTTTAGGGATATTTATTCATCTTAACCTCATCCACCAAAATTAGAAATGGAGTAGGAGGCTTAGTCGTAGGGAAATATAGAAAAAAAGGAAATTATTTTAGTGGTAGATGAACTGAAATGAGAAGATACAGTAGGAGAGAAAGTTATAAATGAAAATAATTTCAATAGAAGGAAAATTTTATGTAGATGTTTGTGCATGTAGTCGTCTTTTTGTTTGCGATATTCACTGTGGTTCACCATGGTCTTGGATCATGTGTTGGACTCGTGATTCACCAATGTCTTGGATCACGTGTTGGACTCGTGATCGACAGCTATTTCCCTCCCGGAAGAGAGCTCAGGGCTCATATATGACCGATCTATGGGTAATGTGCTTGTGTTTATGCTACGCAGAGAGGGTTGTTGCCTCTAAGCGGATGTACATATAGCCTCATAATTAATGGGTGAGACCAATAATATTATTATTGTTATTATTATTATTATTATTATTATTATTATTATTATTATTATTATTATTATTATTATTATTATTATTATTATTATTATTATTATTATTATTATTATTATTATTATTATTATTATTATTATTATTATTATTATTATTATTATTATTATTATTATCATTATCATTATTATTATTATTATTATAACCAGCGAGAACTGAACCCGGCCAGCCATAGCACGTCTACTGAGAATCTGCTACCTTTCCTCACGTTTGCCGCTGGATATAGACGGACTCATGTCCGTGGTACTTAGAACCCAGCACATCGCGGCACGTCTGGTCACGATCAGTCAAAGATGGTGAATGGATACAACATTGATATATGCGGCTATACACGACTTGGGGTTGGAGACTGGGATTGATGTGTAACCGTTAGGTTACGAGGGAATATTTATTCTTCTCATCCTCACCCAACAAAGTTAGAAAACGAGTAGGAGGCTTAATCTTAGGGAAAGATAGAGAAATTGGAAATAATTTTAGTGGTAGGTAAACTGAAATGAGAAGATGTAGTAGGAGAGAAAGTTAGAAATGAAAATAATTTCAGTAGAAGAAAAAGTTTATGTAGTTGTTTGTGCATGTAGTTGTGTTAGTTTTGTTTGCGATATGGTTGTGTGTGTATTCTACACATAGAGGGTTGATGCCTCCAACGTGTATGCTTATAGCCTGACAATGGGCCATATGCTTGTCTCGGCAAGACGCCGTCCTTTTAAAGGAGGCTGGCGGCTCAACGAGGTCCCCGGAGAGCTTTGCCGAGTTTCTGATTGGCTGCTGGCTGGAGCTGGCCATGACGTCTTGCTAACTTCGGCGAGTATATAGGCCTAGCTCGAGTTGTGTAACGGCCGGTCTGGTTTTGACCAGCCCCGCGTCACCACAATACTCCCCTTCTTTGGGAGCGAGCGCCGCGGAGGGTAGGGCGAGACGCGAGTGATGTGGCAGAATCGGGCCGGCCTCTTAACCACCCGACCGGAACGGGTGATTGTGTCGTCAGATGGCATCTCTGGAGAGGACGGCCTGGATGATGGAGAAGGCGGCGGGAGCGCGGTGTAGGCGTGGTCCCTGTGTTGGCGAGGGGGCCTGGCTGAGCATGGGGCTGTGGAGATATACGGTTAGGTGAGAATGGTTGCAGTGATGGGGAGAGTGAGTTCGGGGGGGGGGGGTATTGGGGGCTGGGGGAACATTTGTGGTGGGATGCAGGGTTGGCCTGGGTGAAGGAGACGGGTGCGGCGTACCGTAGGCGTGGTCGATGTCTGGCGAGGATCCTGACTGAGCCTGGCGGTGTGGGTTTGGGTGATCAGGTGGGAAGGGTTGGCCTGAAGAGACGAGTGGTCCAGGGGGAGGGGTAGGGTCTTGAGGTTCGGGGGGAACACTCGATATAGGGTGTAGAGGTTGCATAGATTGACGTTGCCCAGTGGTGGGGATGGGGTCAGGACCATGTTGTAAGAGGAATTGGAGGGGATGGGGATGGTTGGTAGAGGAAGATAAGCTGGTTTGAGCCTGTCGATGGAGATGCGATCTGGCTTGGCATCTCGGTCGATGAGGAAGTGTTTCGCCGATCTCTTGATGACTTTGAAGGGTCCATCGCACGGGCGTTGGAGAGGGGTTCGTCTGGAGTTCTGCCTGACGAAAACGTAGTCACTTGCAGCGAGGACCGAGGAAACATACACTGGCTTTGATTGTGGCGTCCGAGGTGGCGGGGGCGGGTGTTGGCAAAGGTCTCCTTGATGAGTTGAAGGAGGGCGTAACGGTCGGGATCGCCAACGGCAGGGGTGGCAATCTCCCCAGGAAGGCGAAGGTTTTCAGCATAAACTAGCTGAGATGGAGACACGTCACTGTCGACCTTGGGAGTGTTGCGAATGGAGAGGAGCACCAGGGGGAGGGCGTTAGCCCAGTTACATGAAAGTTGCTGTGCCTTGAGTGACTGTTGCGGTTGGTGCCAAGGAACTTGAGCATTCTGGGCCAGAGATCAGATTCGAACTGGGAGCCCCTGTCGGTGATAATGGCGTGAGGGGCGCCGAATCTGGATACCCAACCGGAGAGGAAAGCACAGGCAGTTGTCTCGGTAGATATATCCGGGAGAGATCGCTTTTGGCCACCTGATGTACCTGTCGACGCACGTGAGCAGGTAGCACATGCCACGAGAAGGAGGGAGGGGGCCCACAATGTCCACATGGACCGATTGGAAGCGTGCTGTGGGTGTAGGGAAACGCTGGAGTGGGGCGTGGACGTGGCGGGTGACCTTTGAAGACTGGCAGGGAAGACAGGTGCGGGTCCACTCTCTGACGTCTTTGTTGACGCCTGGCCAGACGACTCGATCCGTGAGGAGACGTTGTGTTGCCCGAATATCAGGATGGCTGTGGTCGTGGAATGCCGAGAACACATCCTTACGATGACAGGCAGGGATGTACGGCCGGGGTTTGCCTGTAGACGTCACACCACAATGGTGCAGGAGTGTTGGGGAGCTGTCGGAGCTGCAAGGTGTCATGCAGGCGTAGGAGACGGAGTTCCTCGTCGTTAACCTGGGAGGCGGCGATGCGTGCGTAGTCGACGTGGTGGTGATCAGGGAGGATGCTAGAGGTAATCCTGGACAAGGCGTCGGACACTTGATCATCCTCATCCTGTGCTCAATAGGAGTATCAAATTGAGACAGGAATGACAGCTACCGAGACTCTTAGTGAGTGGTGGTCAGAGATCCTGTCAAGCGCATGGGTGAGCGGCTTGTAGTCGGTAAGGATGGTAAATGGTCGGCCTTCTAGGAAAAAGAGGAAATGCTTTACGGCTGAAAATATGGCCAGAAGCTCCCTGTCGAATACACTATAGCGCATTTGAGAAGGGTCCAGTCGTTTGGAGAAGAATGCAATCGGCTGGAGCTGTATGTTGACCCTCTGTTGGAGGACTGCGCCTATCGCTGTGGAGGAGGCGTCGGTGGTAAGGAAGGTGGGGGCATGGGCCACTGTGTAGGACAGGCGGGCGGCCCCTGCAATTGCAACCTTGACCTGCTCAAATGCTTGGGTACCTTTGGGAGACCACTTCACGGGTACGACCGACCGCTTGGAACGGTTCTTGGTGAGGTTCAGTGGTGCGAGTTTGGCAGCTGCATCGGGGATGAATCTATGATAATAGTTGACGATCCCTAGGAATTGGCGCAGCATCTTGTTGGCTGTGAGAAGTCTTTGGTGGTGTCCACTTTTTGAGGGAGAGGGTACAGGCCTGCTGTTGAGATGCGGTGTCCGAGGAAGTCGAGCGATGACACTCCTAGGAGGCACTTAAACGGGTGGATCCGGAGGCCATAATTTTGCAGTCGGTGGAAGAGAAGGCGGAGGTGTTGGCGGTGTTGGTCGTGGTTGTCAGAGGCCACCAATATATCGTCGATGTAGACGGTGACGAAGTTGAAGTCTCTGAGGGCGTGGTCCATAAACCGCTGGAACGTTTGGGCGGCATTACGCAGGCCAAACGACATCATTTTCCACTCGAAAAGGCCAAACGGAGTGACGATGGCTGTCTTCTGGATGTCCTCTGGTGCCACAGGAATCTGGTGGAACGCCCTAACAAGGTCGATCTTGGAGAAGATTTGCTTCTCGTAGAGCTTGAGTACGGGATGGGGTAGCGGTTGGCCTTGATGATGCGGTTAAGTTGGCGATAGTCACCACAGGCCCGCCACTGGTTGGGTGGTGGAGGTGTCTTGAGGACCATGTGGAGTGGCGGTGCCGAAGCACTCTCCAATGGGCGGATGATGTCTTGGTCCAGAAATTCTTGGAACTCTTGTTTGGCAGTGGCCAACTTCTCTGAAGAGAGGCATCGAGGCTTCCTGTAGACTGGTGGACCAGCTGTTTGGATTTGGTGCATGATGTTGTGGGGGTGGGTAGTGGTGGCCTTGCATGGAGACGTCAGCTGGGGAAAATCTTGCAGGATGCGTGTGTATTCGCCAGCTGGCTGAAGGGAAAATACTTTAGGAGAAGTGGCATTGGTAGTAGTTCCTGGTATGCATCTTGTTGCATGGTACAAGCAGTTATCCTTGGCGCTGACTGCCATTTTGTAGTATTGTAGGAGGTCGTAGCCAAGAATGGGTTAACGGACATCTGTGATAACAAAGGTCCAAGGGAACTTGCCATTCTGGAGGTCCAGGACGCTGTAAAGGCTGCCGTACATGGCGATGGATGTACCATTGGCTGCAAGCAGGTCATGCGATGGAAGGCCTGTACCTTGGCTCGGGTCTTCTGTCGGAGGCATGATGCTGATGGCTGAGCCTGTGTCCACCAGGAGGTATACTCCAGTATGGCTATCATGCACTGAGAGGAGGGTGTGGGCATGGTTAGCAGGGGTGGGAGTGCTTACCGACCCTCGCATCTGGAGTTTCCCGACCAGCTACAAAGTTGTGTACACTTGAGCGCCTTGTTGCCGAAACAGGTATGGTACCAGCAAGGGCCACTATTCTGTCTTGGGACAGTGTTTCATGGTGTTTGATGGAGTTCCTTCTTGTCCAAAAACTGACTCGGTAATGTCTTCATCTCGGTGATTTCCTGCAAGGAAAGAAGAGGGTGGGAGATGGGGGGAACTGGGTAGTGGTTGTGTGCGGATATTTTGATGCAGCCTGAAGGGATTCCTCCCCATCTCCTCTCTCTTCTTTGTTGAGCAAGGAAAGTTGAGGCTGAGAGATAGGTGGGGGAGTGGGGAATAGTTGTGTGTGGATATTTTGACACAGATCAAAGGGATTTCTAATTTCTCTATGAGGGGATGGAGTTGCAGTGTAAATGAAGTGGCCTTGCTGTGGACGTGCTTCCTTACTGCATTGCTTCTGACCTTGGCAGTAGGCAGAAGACCCTTCATCCATGAGGAGCAAGATGAGAAGGATACAAGGGTGGTGGATGGGAGTGGAATGGCTGGGTGTGGTTGCATGACTGACTTGGCTACCTCCCTGGGGAATGAAGCCCTTGTTATAGATAGAATAGTGTATGGTGCACAGTTACCTATACATACATGTATTGAGGGTCTTTTTCATACAATGGAGCTGGCAAATTTAAAGACTACACCATACATACATATACCAAAGGCTTTTTTTGCCCTTATAAGGGAGGTAGCCAAAAAACAAAGGCATAAAAAACACTTCCACCCATTCCATCCCCATTACACTCCCCTCCCCTCCCTCTTATCTTGACACCTCCTGGATGATGCGTCATCCCTGCATCTCGCCCACTGCCCTGGGTCAGAAGTGGTGTCACAAGACACAGCAAGGCCACTTCATTATATCTCCGTCTCCTCATGCAGAAAAGGAGAAGACAGGGAGAAATCTCTTCAGGCTGTATCAAATTATTTCTCACATATACTCCCTCACCCCCCCCATTCCACCTTGTCCATATACAACCATTCTCCATTCACCCGTCTTCTGTCCTCTTCTATCATTCCTCAACAGACATTCTCCTCTTTCCCAAAGCCCCTTTTACCCCACCCATCCATCTTATCCTAGGTTGCCCCCTCATGTTCACTCCTTCCACACCTCTTTTACTAATCTTTCTTCACTCATTCTTTCCATGTGTCCAAACCATCCCAATACTCTTTCATCCACCCTATCTCCCAACTCCCTTTCCCCCCTGTTCTTCTCCTCACCTCATTTCTCATTCTATCCAGCCTAGTAACCCCTATCATACTTTTCAGACACCTCATCTCAAACACATTCAAACTCCTTCTCTCTTATGTTCCATGTTTCTGCCCCATACAGTACTGTCAGCACAACCTATCCTTCATACAATCTTCTCTTAGCATCCATTCCCAAATGTCTATTTCTCATTACAATTTTTAATCCAAGGCATTTACCCACTTCTCTCAATCTACATTCTACCTCCACCTCCACTCCACCCTTTCCTGCCACATTAGCACCCAAGTATCTAAAAATATCCACTTCCTCCAGTCTTTCTCCCTTCATATTCATTTCCAGTCTGCTGCCACTTTCTCCCCTTGTACATCTCATCACCTTACTTTTACCCACATTTATCTTCAACTTCCTTCTTTCACACACCTTCCCAAACTGTCACTAACTTCCTCAATCCCTCCTCTGATCCTGCTACAAGCGCAGTGTTGTCCACAAACAACAGCTGGCTTATCTTCCGCTTTTTTCCATTTTCTTTAACCATCTCCAATCCCTGACCCACTACCCTTGTATTTACCTCTCACACCACCCTCCATGTATAAATTGAACAGCCAGGGTGACATAACACATTCCTGACGAAGTCCCACCTTTACTTCAAACCACTCTCTCCATTTCTAGTCCTGACACACACTCTACTACTCACATAAAAACCCTTGACAGCTCCTAAAAAATTTCCTCCTATCACTTGTATCTGCAATACCTCCCACAGTGCCTTCCTGTCTACCCTGTCATAAGCCTTTTCTAAATCCACAAAAGCCCAAAAAACAAACATCCTTACCTTTTCCTGTAGCTTTCTCACATATCTGTCTTACCACAAAAATCTGATCTATGCAACCCGTCTTAAACCACACTATTCCTCACCAATTACTCCCTCTGTTCTTCTCAATCAAGACCCTCCCAACTACGCTTAATAAGCTAATCCCTCTGAAACTACTACACTCACACTTGTCCCCTTTTCCCTTGTGAAGTGCAACTATACAGACCACACCAACATTACAAATAATATCCAATCACCCCTCCCATATAAGAAATGGAAGTATAAGTTTAAATGCTCTAGTGATATTAGCTAGACAAGTCTTTTATAGCTACAAATGTGTTAATCTTAACAATGATGATCATTACCTTGCGTTTCATTGGCTAAAAAGCAAAGTAGATGCCAACAGTCCTCATGCCCTCAGGCTGTTTTAGCCCCTTGAAGCTGCACCTCTAAATAGAGCTGGTGTTGATTTGTTTTGAAGATAATTGGCAGAGATTGGTCTCTTCTTACACCCAATCTTGCAGAATCACCACTAGCAGGCTTAGAAGGTTTATTGGACAAGAAAATTGTATCACTGGTCTAACAAAATTGAGAATAAAAGTAGAGGACCAGGTACAATTACCTATAGTATTCCCACCTCTACAAAAACCTCTAGGTGTTAGATACCTTGACCAGCAGATAACATTTATTGACTGAAATCTGGAGCCTCATGAAATAAAATTTTACTCAAGAAACACTGGTGAAGAAAACAAATGGTTCAATAGGAAATATATTGTATTTGTGAATTTCTGCTTCATACGTCCATACCATGGAGGCATCTTCTGTACTAACTTACAATTTTTGTAACCTGAAGATTTATGCACTCTTATAATCACAAGATTACATTATGGGATTTGTAATGAGAAACTTGAATACTCAAGATCAGGGTTCCTGACTAAAGTATACTTATTCCAAATAAATTATTGAGATTCATATTTGATAAAGCTAACACAGCTGTTTTTGTTCTTAGGATTCAACCCAACATTAAGATATATATAACATATATAACCCTGAATATCTAAAACAATAATTATGTGTATTTTACTTAAAATGATGCTTTGTTACTTGAACATTGTTTTCAATTCCCATTGTTATCTTTTTTTCAGATTTCCAAGGTTTTACTTACATAATAGTTTTCACAACTAACTTCTTATAAATTAGTATCTTATGCTAGTTTACAAGTTAATAGAATGTTTCATACCATAAAATAGTGTATAGTGTTAATTTACAAATTAAAGGAATGTTTAATTTCATTAAATTACATTCTTTTTATAAATTACCAATAAAACCAGTGCATGTTTTCAAATACTGTTTGTAAAAAGTTACCTAACTCTTATTATTGTCTTACAAACATTGGGATCTATTTATAAAAATATGTCAACCTTTTCATGTATCAACAACAGACTTGCCTGTCATCACGACTGGACATCAATACAAGTACTGACTGTTATCTGAAGAATGTATGTCAGCTCATTTCTACTTAATATTCAATACATATTTTGTGAATATTGTTTTTGTGAGCAATGTGATAAGAGTACAAATCTTCAGCTTTAAAAGATTAAATGGACTCTACAGTGAATAATTACTTTACTACAAGCATGTGAAATAAGCTAAAAAAAATATCTCTACATAATTGTTTGCAAATGGCTTCAGCAACTTGGAAAAAAAAAAAAATAAAATAAAAAAATAATAATAATAATAATAAGAACAATATGTAAGGGTAAAGGGACAGCATATGGTCCATAAACCAGTTGAGTGAAAGAACAATCTTTATCTAGAGAATATTGACAGACCCTTCAGATCTTATAAATTCTAATCAACAAATGCCAGACTACTGTTCTCTTACATACGTACATATATCAGAGGCTTTTTCCTTCTAAAATGAGAGGTAGCCAAAAAACAAAGGCATAAAATCCACTTCCACCCATTCCATCTCCACATACTCCCCTCCCATTCATCCTTCTCCCTCCCTCTTATCTTGGCTCCTCCTGGATGACGGGTCATCCCTGCATCTCGCCCACTGCCCTGGGTCAGAGGTAGTGTCACAAGACAGCACATCCACAGCAAGGCCACTTCATCCATGTATAAATTGAACAGCAAAGTCGACATAACACATTCCTGGTGAAGTCTCACCTTTACCTCAAACCACTTGCTCTCTCCATTTCTGATTCTAACACAAGCTCTCAACAGCTTTTCTCCTATCCCATATATCTGCAATACCTCCCATACTGCCTTCCTGTCTACCCTATCATAAGCCTTTTCCAAATCTATAAAGGCCCAAAAATAAACTTTACCTTTTCTTAAAGCTTTCTCACATACCTGTCTTACCACAAAAATTTGATCCACGCAACCTGTACCTGTCCTAAACCCATACTGTTCCTCATCAATTACACCCTCTGTTCCTCTCCTAATCCTCTCAATCAAAACCCTCCCATAAGCCTTCCCAACTACACTTAACAAGTTGATCCCTCTGAAACTACTACACTCACACTTGTCCCCTTGGAAAGTGGAACTATATAGGCACTCCTCCGGTACTCTGGCAATCTACCCTCTCTTAAACAAACATTAAATAACCTCACCAGCCAGTCAACCATCACTGTATACTTTTTTTTTTTTTTTATTTTTTTTAGACATTCTGCATGACACCCATCCAACCCAGGTGCCTTACCTGCTCCCATCATTTTAACAACTGGCTTCACTTTATCTTTCCTGATTTCTCCTCCATTTTCCTCACTCATCACTGTCATTTTCTTAGCGCTACCCACTATATCTACCTTTCCCTCCCTATCCTCCTTCACATTTAGGAACTCCCTAAAATACTCTACTTTCCCTCCCTATCCTCCTTCACATTTAGCAACTCCCCAAAATACTCTACTTTCCCTCCCTATCCTCCTTCACATTTAGCTACTCCCTAAAATACTGTACTCTTACCTAATCAAAAGAGTAATTAAGTCTTAACAATCTGTACATTTGTATTCCATAACAAAAATCTTTAATTGTAAATGTCAATACCTATGGCCTTTTCCCCAAGGTAATAGAGGTAGCCAAGTCAAGGTCTACCTTAAAGTTCAACAAGAATTATTCAATGTATATAGTAGTATCATGTTCTAAGACATGGAAACATTATGACCTTAAAACACAAATTTCAATTATGTATTACTACATGAGAATCAAACCCCATCATTCATGGGTTTATGCTATTTTAGATAGAAAAATAAATGTATTGTGTGAGAAGAGATTTTTTTTGGCAATCAATAAGGCATCAATCTTCCATGAGAATGTGCTCCCAGCTTAACAAGCATAACACAGATTTTGGACGGATAGTTATTTAAGTTTCACTGCAGATCAACAGGCAATATGGTCAAAACTCAAAATCAGACATCCATTTTCCAAAAGCCCTTTATCCATTATATGGCAGGAGACCAGGTCACAGCATACACCCACACCATACACAATTAAAACTCATATATATTGGACGGATAAAATTGAGTTTACTATCTGCATAGTAAAAACTCAAAACTTAATACGCAAAAGTTCTAAGAGCTCAAAAATGTATCAATCAGTTTAAAATATAAATAAAACAAAATGACATGACATACACTATGTATATGAAATTTAAGTCACTGTCATCCTGAGCAGTATTTTGCCACTGGAACACCTTCCACTTTAAGTACATACATATACCAAGGCTTTTTCCCCCTTCCAAGGGAGGTAGCCAAAAAGGGAAAGGCATAAAAACACTCCCACCCATTTTATCCCTAAATACACTCCACACCCCTCCCACCCTCCCTCTCATCTGAGCACCTCCTGGATGACGGGTCATCCCTGCACCCTGCCCACCACCCTGGGTCAGAAGCAGTGTTGCAAGACACAGCACATCCACAGCAAGGCCGCTTCATTTAATCGGCGACCCCCCCTTGCATATAAGGAGAGGACGGGGAGAAATCCCTTCGGGCTGCGTCAAAATTTACTCACACATACTACCCCACCCCCACCCCCCCGCCCATTCCTCCTCATGCAATCACATCATCATCCATATACAACCATTCTCCACTCACCTCTGTTTTCCGTCCTCTCCCTTCCTTCCTCAACACATTCCCCTCTTCCCCAAAGCCCCCTTCACCCCATCCATCCACCTCATCCTAGGACGTCCCTTCATGTTCACTCCCTCCACATCTGCCTTCCATACCTCTTTTACTAGTCTTTCTTCACTCATTCTTTCCATGTGTCCAAACCATCCTAATATTCTTTCACCAACCCTATCTCTCAAATCCTTTTTCACCCCTGTTCTCCTCCTCACCTCCTCATTTCTCACTCTATCCAGCCTAGTAACCCCCACCATACTTCTCAGACACCTCATCTCAAACACATTCAAACTCCTTCTCTCTTCTTCTCTTATGTTCCACGTTTCTGCCCCATACAGTGCTGTTGGCACAATCACTCCTTCATACAGTCTCCTCTTCGCATCCATTCCCAAATGTCTATTCCTCATTACACTCTTTAATCCACCAAGGCATTTACTCGCTTCTCTCAATCTACATTCTACCTCCACCTTCACTCCACCTTTTCCTGCTACACTTGCACCCAAGTACCTAAAACTATCCACTTCCTCCAGTCGCTCTCCCTTAATGTTCACTTCCAGTCTACTGCCACTTTCACCCCTTGTACATCTCATCACCTTACTTTTACCCACATTTATCTTTAGCTTTCTTCTATCACATACTCTCCCAAACTCTGCCACCAGCTTCCTCAATCCCTCCTCTGACCCTGCCACAAGCGCAGTGTCGTCCGCCTGAGTACAACAAAATTTTGCCAATCAGAAATCATATACATGTTTAAATGCACATCTATGTGCCTGCCTGCATGCATGATTGCAGGATCAGTACTTAATTTGGTCACCTGAAACTGATTAATCATCACATTTTGCATACACCAGTACCCATAGACCTACATAAAGTGGGATAAACATGGCAACAACTATGCACATAATTGGCCAGGTAGCATATTCAGGCAGAGGCTGGTATTGGGATAAAGGCAATGGCTATGGTTCTGATATCATTGTAATAACGTTTTCATTTTTGAGCTTTACTTGAAAAATATATAGACATAAAACTTTTAAAGTGCATGCATATATGATATCCCATTACCAAGTTTTCAGTCTGCAAAGACATACTTTACAGAGATATATAGTAAAATTTGTACATGTAAATGCTGGAATACACATAACAATTGGGCAAGATTTCTTTCATAGTAGTTATGACAGATGAACAACATACTAGCTGACAATGGTTTTCAGCAAACTCTATTCTTAAGTTACTTATACAACCATAATGTCACAAGCATAACGATCATGATGATAAAGCTCCCTTCAATGTTTCCGGCTCCAGCTATTCGACACTTGAGGAAGTCGTACCTGTCAAAAGATGAACAATCTTTTTAAGTAAGGAATACAACCCTTCTCATGTTTAATGATGTATTTTTTTTTCTCTCTCTCTCTTCTTTTTTTTTTGTCATAAGAAGCTTAGTTGCTGAACAGACTAAAGTGCCAGTATCTAGTGGTGGGAGTGTTTTTATGCCTTCCCCTTTTTGGCTACCTCCCTTGGAAGGGGGAAAAAGCCTTGGTATATGTATGTATGTATCTAGTGGTGGGTAACTATATGGTGGCAGCTCAAGTCTGTAAAATAATGGATATGCATGTAGAATGTCTGTCCAGCAGGGAAGGCAATACATACATATACCAAGGCTTTTTCCCCCTTACAAGGGAGGTAGCCAAAAAAGGAAAAGGCATAAATCATTCCCACCCATTCCATCCCAGAATACACTCCACACCCCTCCACCCTCCCTCTTATCTTAGCACCTCCTGGATGACAGGTCATCCCTGCACCCTGTCCACTGCCCTGGGTCAGAAGCAGTGTCGCAAGACACAGCACATCCACAGCAAGGCCGCTTCAATAAATCGGCGACCTCCCCTCTCCGTTCCCCCATGCATAAAAGGAGAAGACAGGGAGAAATCCCTTTGGACTGCGTCAAATTTTGCTCAAACATACTACCTCACCCCCCATCACCCCGCCAATTCCACCTCATGCATCACAACATCATCCATATACAACCATTCTCCATTCACCCGTCTTCTGTCCTCTCCCGTCCTTCCTCAACAGACATTCCCCTCTTTCCCAAAGCCCCCTTCACCCCATCCATCCACCTCATCCAAGGACGTCCCCTCATGTTCACTCCCTCCACATCTGCCTTCCATACCTCTTTTACTAGTCTTTCTTCACTCATTCTTTCCATGTGTCCAAACCATCCTAATACTCTTTCATCAACCCTATCTCCCAGCTCCCTTTCCACCCCTGTTCTCCTCCTCACCTCCTCCTTTCTCACTCTATCTAGCCTAGTAACCCCCATCATACTTCTCCGACACCTCATCTCAAATACATTTAAACTCCTTCTCTCTTCCTCTCTTATGTTCCATGTTTCTGCCACATACAGTGCTGTTGGCACAATCACTCCTTCATATAGTCTCCTCTTAGCATCCATTCCTCATTACACTCTTTAATCCACCAAGGCATTTACTCGCTTCTCTCAATCTACATTCAACCTCCACCTTCACTCCACCTTTTCCTGCCACATTTGCACCCAAGTATCTAAAACTATCCACTTCCTCCAGTCGCTCTCCCTTAATGCTCACTTCCAGTCTACTGCCACTTTCACCCCTTGTACATCTCATCACTTTACTTTTACCCACAATGCAGAAAAAAAAAAACTAAATGGAGGGAGGACATAAATGGACAATTGGATGACATGGCCCAAGAGACGTTCTTCTCTTCTGTTTCATAAATTAACTTGAAAGGATGAGGGTGTGTGTCACCATGGTCTTGGATCACGTGCTGGAGTCGTGATTGACAGTTATTCACCTCCCTGATGAGAGCTCAGAGCTCGTATGACCAATCTATGGGTAATACTGTGACCTTACACGCACACACACACACCCAACTCCCCGCCCACGAGAATTGGAGTAACGACTCGAAGTGCAGCGATACTGAAATTATTTCAGCCCTGAGCAGGATTCGAACCTGGACTGCCATAGTGACAGTTGGGGACTCTACCAACTGCGTGTGTGTGTGTGTGTGTGTGTATGATCATATGATAATACAGTGGGTGTGAACCAACTCCAACTGCAAGAGCTGTACCTTCCTGCATTACCTTTGACCCCAGTTGTGTGATAGGAGAGAGGCAACCCTTCATTCCCAATATGCTGACATGGGAGGAGTGGTTGAATGGGCTTTATTCTGTGTATGTGGGATGTGTGCTTTGACTTAGCCACCCCTCTTAATTGGGGGGGGGGAGGCATTTGGTATATATGTCAATATACTGTCATTTCAAAACTAGGATTCACACTTAAATTAAGATGTTCTAATGATTTTATCACATCCAATGAAGATTCAAAGTGAACAAATCAGTGGTGTAAAGAGCATTAACAAGGCCAAATTAAAGGTGAATAGATTAGGTTGAAGAAGCCATAAAAACACATGGTCAAAATGTCAACCATGCAAAAAAGTGTGAGTGAAAAAAAATTAATTTCTGCCAAGAAAAAGGCATTACTATCAAGAGGGAAAGTATTAACTTACCTTGTGTTTGTATCTCTGATGATGTTGATAAACTCAGCCTCCATAATTTGACCATCAAAGTAGGTAATAGGATCATCAAAGGGATATTCATATCCCTGAATACACTCACACTTGTAGCCACCTGTATCAAACCCTCTACCTTGAATGGGAACACACTGCAAAGAATAGGCATTCATGAATTCAAGACCTAAGGCCCATATAAAAAAAATCGCCACTTTTACTTCATTTCCCCCTTACATGTTATACTGTTGATATTTGTGTAGAATAAGAATTTGTATTGTTAAGACCACTGAAAAATGCAAATGCAAAACCATTACACTTCAAATACAAAATACTCTATTCACCGGAGCAGAGAAGAGAAAGAGGAGATCTACTATCTATAGAATCATGAAAGGAATGGAAATCCTTGATAGGAATGATTTACTAAAATGGGACAATGGAAAAATAAGAGGCCACAAAAAGAAACTCAAAAGGATAACTACAAAAGAGATCTGGAAGAAGAAGAAAAAGAAGAAGAAAAAGAAGAAGAAGAAGAAGAAGAAAAAAAAAAAAAAAAAAAAAACACACACACACACAAAGTGCTGGATACCTGGAATAATTAAGATAAAGAAAGTGTGTGCAAACACTATTCAAGATTTTAAGAAAAAAATTTGATGGTGAAAGATACAAAGATGGGTCACCACGAGCATAGCTCCCTTCCCTTATAATACAACTAGGTAAATACACTTAAATAAATTTTTGACTTACATAGGAGCTTCTCCTGTCACACTTGTGGGTATTTTTGAAGGCATTCTGAACCCAAAAGTCTTGTGGGCACTGGTTGATATCCAAATTTTTAAGAAGTGTGGTGATTTGTACAACACCCCTGAGAGGAAAATTACAATGAACATATCACTTTGATGAAAAATAGTGCTGAAATAAAGAGAACATAATAACATTATAAGTAAAATACACATATATATACTTAAAGGCCTTTTTCATCCTATAAGGGGGTAGCCCTGTGAAAGGACACCACATAGTCAGTGGCTCTCAAACTTTTTTGTGAGCGACCCTATTTGGAACATTTCAATCCTTCACAATCCAGAATAACGTAAAAAAAAAAAAAAAAGTGTACAACTTTTAACAAAACTACATTAACAGAGGATGAACACACATTACATAAGTAATGTGCAGTTAAAATAAAAATTTAATTAGTCAAGTATTTGAAATACTCTGAAAACGTAAGACTTTTCCGTGTCCCTGTGACCCATCAAAATTGATCTCACAACCCAACTTTGGGTTGCGACCCATAGTTTGAGAACCACTGGTCTGGATGAAGGCAGAGGTTGGAAAGAAGTACAATGGAGTATCACCAACGTTCAATTAACCCAAAGACATTGCCAGACTTCAATCTATCTATACATCTATACACCAAGGGGTTCTTCCTTATGAGGGAGGTAGCCAAGTCAAAGGCATGAACCCTCTCCCACCCAACCACCATCCTTGTTTCCCTCTTATTTTTAGAACCTGCCTACTGCCTTGGGTCAGAAGCAATGCAGCAAGACAGCACATTCACAGCAAGGCAACATCATTTAGTCAGCAACCCCATCTCCTTCCCCTCATGCAGAAAAAAAGAAGACGGGGAGAAATCCCATTGGGCTGCATCAAAATATCATTCACACATACTCCCTCATTCCCCACCCACTCCTTTCCATGCACCACAGTATCATCTATTGGTGTATCCCCTACTCCAGCAGACTCCTACACAGCAGTCTCATCTTGCTGTGCAGTGACTCGAGGGCTGCAACCAGAACCTCTAATGACTCAGTAACTATGTCAACCCTCCTTTATTCCTGGATTGACTGATTCAATTTAGGCAGAGGTTGAGACATGGGAGTTTGACCAGGGGTCTACAGGAAAGGGTTTATAAACAATGCCCAGTTATAAAACAACAGCTCCCTATCCCTTCCAGAACATCTACAACATGCAGAGACTTCAAGGGTCCTCAATGACCCTAATCTCAGGTCTTCTTACCTTTGTGGGAAAAAGATCTAATGAGAGTTGCAAAAAATGGATAGAAGTAAAAAATTTACTTGATACCTCTCTGAGTTAAAATTAATCACCAAAACAGACAAAAGTACTGTGTGATTGGTAAAAATGTATGAAAATATATACATACAAGATACAATAAAGACATACTTGAACTCTAATTTCTTCCTCAGAGAGTCCCATCCAAAGAACGGGGCTGAGTATTTCATAATCCATGACTTAACAAGGCCGGTGCAGTCAAATTCTGGTGAGCTCCATTGTCCATGCCGAAGTTCCGCAGCCCTAAAATTCCAAACAAGTGCATCAATATTTAGTATTTTGTTGCTGATGACCATGACTTATATCCTTGGGGATAAAATCATATCAAAGAAGTGGTGTCACAGAATTTGTATATAGGAAAGAATTAAAGGAGGTAGCAGAATGAAAGGATACCAGTTCTATCTATCCATATACCAAGGGCTTTTTTCCAACCTTACAAGGGACCTTGATGTGGATGTGCTGTGTCTTGCGACACTGCTTCTGACCCGGGGCAGTGGACAGGATGCAGGGATGACCCATCATCCAAGAGGTGCCAAGATAGGAGGGAGGGAGGAGGGTGGAGGGGTGGACTATATGGGAAATGAAATGGGTGGGAGTGATTTCTATGCCTTTTTCTTTTTGGCTATCCCCCGTGTAAGAGGGAAAAAGCCTTTGGTATATGTATGTATGTATGTACAAGGGAGGTAGCCAAATCAAAAGGCATATGCCCAATCCCATCCAACACACTTTCTTCTCTCTCATCTTAGCCTCATCCTTATATCCTACCCAATGCTCTGGGTCAGACACAATGCAGTGAGTCACAGCACTACCCCGGCTCTCCTCCTCATTTCTCACTCTATCCAACCTTGTAACCCCTACCATACTTCTCAGTCATTTCATCTCAAACACATAGGAACAAAGATTGGAGAAATTACAGTTGTCAACATTGGAGCAGAGAAGGGAAAGAGGCGATTTGTTGACCATTTTCAGAATTATGAAAGGGATGGAAGTTCTTGATAGAGATGACCTATTAAAATGGGACAAGAGAGAAACAGGACACAAAAAGAAACTAAAGAAAGACAGTTACAGCAGAGACCTGAAAAAGAATAGTTTCCCACATAGAGTGATCGATGTCTGGAACAAATTGAACAGTGAAACAGTGAATGCCAGAACTATACATGATTTCAAGAATAAACTGGACGTGGAGAGATACGAAAATGGGTCACAACGAGCATAGCTCCAGTCCCGTAAAATACAACTGGGTAAATACATTTAAACTTTTCCTCCCTGCCTGCATCTCTTAAATTCCTAGTCCCTGCCCCATACAGTGCTGTTGGCACAATTACCTCTTCATATAATCTCTTTGCATGCATTCCCAGATGACTATTTCTCATGACACTTATTTATTTGCTTCTCTCAGTTTTGATTCTGCTAAAAATTTACATAGAGTGTAGAGGATTTAGGATGGGGTGGTGACTGCTGATGTAGTAAGGACCACATCTGGTGTGACTATACCTTAACCACTTCCATACGGTGATGCCTATATAGCAGCACGAGGAGCAAGTGGGTACTCAATGATGCCAACGTCGCCATCTTGATTATATTTATTGTAGTCGTACCTACGTAATTTCCATTCTCTCTAAACTGGCTTCATCAATTTTCTATGGTTATCAAAATACATGGGTGAAAGAGAACGAACGATTGAGCACTGACTTTATTTTTTATAATGCGATTATTATGACGCAACATTGCACGTCAGGCAGCTAATGCTGCCAGACGTGCGATGTGCCCCGGAGTGAAGAGGTTAACTAGTAGAACTACCCCTCCCCCCTGTTCTCTCCTTACTCCCGACACCCTCCCCACTAAACTCCCAAACTCAAAATCAACCCTCCCTATCAACTTAGTTTTGCTTAATGCCTACACATTCATCTTCCTTCTCAAACATCCTACCTATCTCTTCCCTTTTACTTTCATCTGTACCACCCACATACATTAAAAGACCCAAACCTTAGGGTCCCCACAGGAGAAAAAATGAAGTTAACAGAAAGAGACCTTGGGTCCAGTCCAGACACAGTGTGTCCCTTCAGGGCACCTCCTAATGGAGGTAAAGAGGTTGATGGGTTTTGAAAATGAGCAGCTTCGTTGTCCATCTTACAGAGCCATCATATGCAGGTAATTGTCAAATCAATATATCTGGTATGTAAATACATTTAATTATTTTACCTGTAGTACGTTGGATATCTTTCATATCTGATGGGGTAGTGTCCTGTTTCATTATATCTGAGTTTCAGCTTGATCCAATACTGCTCCAAATCATCAAAATTTGTGGACCAACGAGTTTTCAGGGTCCTGTCAAAATAATAATGATTTTTTTTATTTACTCCAACAGTAAGTGAATCTAACAGGAAAAAAATATAATAAATAAAATAAATAAAATAAAAATAATAATGATGTTAAATGAAGGAGTGCAAGAAGAAGCTGAGAGAGGAGTGGGAGGGAGTGAAGGATAGAGTAGAACTAGGAGCAGAGGAGGAATGGGAATGGTTCAAGAAGGGAGTCACAAGGTGTCCAAAATTGGTATGTGGAACAAGGGATGTGTTATGTTGCCCTGGCTGTTAATTTATACATGGATAGGGTGATGTGAAAAGTAAATGCATGGTAAATGGGCTGGGGATTGGAGACGGTTAAAGAAAATGGAGAAAAAAATGGGAGATAAGACAATTGTTTGCTAACCACACTGCACTTGTGGCAGGATCAGAGGAGGGATTAAGGAAGTTAATGACAGAACTTGGGGAGGTGTAAGAAAGAGGGAAGTTGAAGATAAATGTAGGTAAAAGTAAGGTGATAAGATGTACAAGGGGAGAATGTAACAGCCAATTGGAAGTGAGTATTAAGGGAGACTGAAGGAAGTGGATAGCTTCAGATACTTGGGTGCAAATGTGGTGGGAAAAGGAGTGGAGGTGGAGGTGGAGGTAGAATGTAGATTGAGAGAAGCAAGTAAATACCTGGGGGGGGATTAAAAAGAGTAATGAGAAATAGACATTTGGGAATGGATGCTAAGAGATTGCATGAAGGAGTGATTGTGCCAACAGCATTGTGCAGGGCAGAAACATGGATCATAAGAAAGGAAGAGAGGAGTTTAAATGTGTTTGAGATGAAATGCCTGAGAAGTATAGTAGGGGTTACTAGGCTGGATAGAGTGAGAAATGAGGTGAAGAGGAAAATGAGGGTGGAAAGGGAGTTGGAGGATAGAGTTGATGAAAGAATATTGGGGTGGTTTGGACACATGGAAAGAATGAGAGAAGAAGATTAGTAAAAGATGTGTGGAAGGCAGAGGTGGAAGGAGTGAACATGAAGGGGTGACCAAACATGAGATTGATGGATGGGGTAAAAAAATCATTGGGAAAGAAGGGAATGTCTGTTGAGGAAGAATGGGAGAAAACAGAAGATAGGGGTGAGTGGAGAATAGTGGTGTATGGATGATGCTGTAATGCATGGGAGTGGGTGGGGGTGAGGGAGTAGGTTTGAATGATATTTTGATGCAGTCCAAAGGGCTTTCTCTCCATCTTTTATTTTTCTGCATGAGGGGACAGAGAGGGTGAGTGTGTGGGGGGTGTCACCGATTAAATGAAGTTGCCTTGCTGTGAATGTGCTGTGTCTTGCTACATTGCTTCTGACCCAGGGCAGTGGGCAAGATGCAGGGATGACCCGTCATCCAGGAGGAGCCTAGATAAGAGGGAGGCAAGTGGTGTATGGGAGTGGAGTATGATGGGGATGGAATGGGTGAGTGGATTTTAAGTGTTTGATTTTTGGCTACCTCCCTTATAATGGGGAAAAAGCCATTGGTATATGTATGTAAAATGATGATGATGATTAAAAAAAAAAAAGAGAGAGAGAGAGAGAGAGAGAGAGAGAGAATGAGAACAGATTAAGTTGAAATAAACTTTTTTTTACCTGAACCATTCTTTATTTGTATACACCTCATGCGAGGCATTAAGACGTGCCAAGTCTTCCATGACATACTTTCTAGTGTTGAGCTTCTTTTTATATGCTACAGGTGCGAAGAGTGAACGTTTGGGAAACTTGTTACGATCCCAATACACACCAGCAGCCCAGACCTAAAAAAAAATATATATATATGTATATATATATATATATATATATATATATATAAAAAGGAGAAAACATATCCACATGTCCTGCTTTGTAGTAAGCCATGTAATATATTGTGGATCCACGCCTATCCATGATTCACCATTTGTGATTCCACATATCTGCAACTTTTCTTATGGAACCTAACTACTGTACATTCATGATTTTCCCACCTATCTGTGAGGACTTTGCCAGGAATGTGTTATGTTGCTTTAGCAGGTCAATTCATACATGGAGGAGGTGGTGTGAGAGGTATGCAAGGGTAATGGGTCAGAGATTGGAGATGGTTAAAGAAAATGGAGAAAAGTGGGAGATTAACCAGTTGTTGTTTGCTGATGACAGTGCACTTGTAGCAGGATCAGAGGAGGGATTGAAAAATTTAGTGTCAGAGTTTGGGAAGGTGTGCAAAAGAAGGAAGTTGAAGATAAATGTGGGTAAAAGTAAGGTGATAAGATGTACAAGGGGAGAAAGTGGCAGCAGACTGGAAGTGAGTATTAACGGAGATTGGAGGAAATGGATACCTTTAGATACTTGGGTGCAAATGTGGCAGGGAAGGGAGGAGTGGAGGTAGAATGTAGATTGAGAGAAGTGAGTAAATGCCTTGGGGGATTAAAAATTGTAATGAGAAATAGACATTAGGGAATGGATGCTAAGAGGAGATTGTATGAAGGAGTGATTGTGCCGACAGCACTGTATGGGGCAGAAACATGGAACATAAGTGAGGAGTTTGAATGTGTTTGAGATGAGGTGTCTGAGAAGTATGATAAGGGTTACTAGTCTGGATGGAGTGAGAAATGAGGTGAGGAGGAGAATATGGGTGGAAAGGGAGTTGAGAGATAGGGTTGATGAAAGAGTATTGTGATGGTTTGGACACATGGAAAGAGTGAAGAAAGGTTAATAAAAGAGAGGTGTGGAAGGCTGTTGTAGAAGGAGTGAACATGAGGGGGCGACCAAGGATGCGAAGGATGGATGGAGGTAAAAGAAGCATTGGGAAAGAGGGGAATGTCTGTTGAGGAAGGAAGGGAGAGGACAGAAGATAAAGGTGAATGGAGAATGGTGGTGTATGGATGATGGTGTGATGCATGAGTGGTAGTGGTGGTGGCGGGGGGGAAGTATGTGTGAAAAATAAATTGACGCAGCCCGAAGGAATTTTTCACAGTCTTCTGAAAGTGGCAGTAGACTGGAAGTGAGCATTAAGGGAGAGCGACTGGGGGAAGTGGATAGTTTTAGATACTTGGGTGCAAATGTGGCAGGAAAAGGTGGAGTGATGGTGGAGGTAGAATGTAGATTGAGAGAAGCGAGTATATGCCTTGGTGGATTAAAGAGTGTAATGAGGAATAGACACTTGGGAATGGATGCTAAGAGGAGACTGTATGAAGGAGTGATTGTGCCAACAGCACTGTATGGGGCAGAAACATGGAACATAAGAGAGGAAGAGAGAAGGAGTTTGAATGTGTTTGAGATGAGGTGTCTGATAAGTATGATGGGGGTTACTAGGCTGGATAGAGTGAGAAATGAGGAGGTGAGGAGGAGAACAGGGGTGGAAAGGGAGTTGGGAGATAGGGTTGATGAAAGAGTATTAGGATGGTTTGGACACATGGAAAGAATGAGTGAAGAAAGACTAGTAAAAAAGGTATGGAAGGCAGATGTGGAGGGAGTGAACATGAGGGGACGTCCTAGGATGAGGTGGATGGATGGGGTGAAGGGGGCTTTGGGGAAGAGGGGAATGTCTGTTGAGGAAGGATGGGAGAGGACAGAAGACAGGGGTAAATGGAGAATGGTTGTATATGGATGATGTTGTGATGCATGAGGTGGAATGGGTGGGGGATGGGGGGTAATGTAGTATGTGTGAGCAAAATTTGACACAGCCCGAAGAGATTTCTCCCTGTCTTCTCCTTTTATGCATGGGGGGACGGAGAGGGGGTGTCGCCGATTTAATGAAGCGGCCTTGCTGTGCTGTGTCTTGCGACACTGCTTCTGACCCAGGGCAGTGGACAAGGTGCAGGGATGACCCATCATCCAGGAGGTGCTAAGATAAGAGGGAGGGTGGAGGGGTGTGGAATGTATTCAGGGATGGAATGGGTAGGAATGATTTTATGCCTTTTCCTTTTTGGCTACCTCCCTTGTAAGGGGGAAAAAGCCTTGGTATATGTATGTATGTTCTCTATTTCTGCATGAGGGGATGGAGAGAGGGGCAGGGTCACCAATTTAATAAAGCGGCTTTGCCGTGGATGTGCTGTATCTTGCAACACTGCTTCTGACTCAGGGCAATGGGCGAGATGCAGGGAAGACCCATCATCAAGGAGGAACCAATATAAGAGGGAGGGAGCGGGGTGGATGGGAATGGAGTATGTGGGGATGGAATGGGTGGGAGTGGATTTCATGCCTTTGTGTTTTGCCTACCTCCCTTGTAAGGGGGAAAAAGCCTTTGGTATATGTACGTAATATTACTCAGAGTAAAGGAAAACAAGTCATACAGCAGTGACTTTATATTTTAGAATGTGAGTAGTGTGATGGAAATTACATATGGCAGGTGATACTGTGCATGAGAATTTGAGTTGTACTGAAGTGGTTAAGAGGCATACATACATATACTAAGGCTTTTTCCCCCTTCCAAGGGAGGTAGCCAAAAAGGGAAAGGCATAAAAACACTCCCACCCATTTCATCCCTAAATACACTCCACACCCCTTCCACCCTCCCTCTCACATCCAAGAGGCACATCCATTATTTCAATTTTTTGCAATTTGCAAAGATTTTTGGAACCTATCCCTCTTATATACTGGGTATTCACTGGATACCAAACTCTCATCCACAACCTATGGTATCTACAGTATCAATACTAAGACCAAACTTACCTTGCTGTTGCCAAGAACAATTGACAACACTTCTCCCATCATCTGATCTTCTGACAAGGGCTGGTCTACTACTCGTGTACCAGAGAAAATCTCAGTATGGTCAACAACCTGTTGAAAGAAAAAGAACAATGTGAAAAATTAAAATGACCAGTATATTATATTATATTCTGGATTATATTCCTGGAATTAAAGGTATTATAAGAAATAAAAGGTTTGATCAATGAATACTGAGACGGCTTTGAGGAGAGAAAAAATAATAATAATAAAATAAAATAAATAAATAATTAAAATAAATAAAATAAAATTAAGGGGGCCCTAGGTAAAAGGAAAATGTCTGTTGAACAGGGAAGGGAGAGGACAGGAGATGGGTGAGATTAGAGAATGGTTGTGAATGGATGAAGAGACATGTCCTAAAGGGATTCTTCCTTGTCTTCTCTATTTACTCATGAAGGGATGAAGACGGAGGGATGTCATGCAAATGAAGCAGTGGGGGTAGATCCAACTTTGACTGTTGTTGTTGTTATTCCCTAGAGCAGCGTTTCTCAACCAGGGTTCTCCGGAACTATGCACTTTTGATTTTTTTTTAAATTTCATATACATAATATCACTAAACACGCACCACATATTCTTGGTTATTGTAATAATGTAATATAGACATAATCCTATCTAACCTATTATTATGATGAAAATAAAATGAAAAAGATATATATATATATATATATATATATATATATATATGTATATGTGTATATATGTGTATATATATATATGTATATATATGTGTATATATATATATATGTACATATATATATATATATGTATATTTATATATATATATTTTGTGGAGGGGTTCCTTGAGACATGCAATTTATTTTAAAGGTTATGCAAGGATAAAAAGGTTGAGAAACACTACCCTAAACTGTCCGACCAAGCAGTCTCCTCTCCCTGAGGAATGTCACGGATGGAATAAGATATTCCCACAAATCCTTTATAGTGTAGTGTGTTGTGCATGCTCGTATGTCTTCTATAGCATGGGGTGAAGCATTATGCCCTGGACAGTTATTTGTGATGCAGTCATCCAGCCTCTTCTGGTAGGATAGTGGATAGTGGCAGCACTACAGCCTGGCCAAGTTCTCTGTCCTCTCGGGAGAGAGGATTCTGAAGGATGGCTGTTAGCTTTGACTGTTGGACCCTGCTGTGGAGGCAGGACCGAAGCCACAGGGTGGCTATGGAGGGGTTTAGCCCCCCCCCCCCCCCAAAAAAAAAAAAAAACAAACTCTGAAGCTTGTATATTTATACATTTTCAGTCATTTTTAGTATACAGTGATTATCAGAATAAAACTACAAGTTAGTTTGCAGCAAACAAACTAATGGGTTGAGAGTATTTGCTGCAAACATACATCTTTAAAATATTATCTTGCAACTTGGTGTTGGCTGTATATGCTTGTACCGTATGACTCATATATGCCCAATGCACTGTTGGCCCTGACTGATAATCACAGCAATTGATCATTCATTAGTGGTGTCACAACACTGCTGTATTCCTGTTTCCGTAAGTGTTATACTGGTACATGATTAATAATTTTTATTGCATTGATTTTTCGAAATACTACTAATACTTGTAACCAAAAAAGGGGCTATATGAGGCAGTGCTCGTGGGCTCTTCAGTAGGCATGGCTTGAGTGGCTGAAGGCAATGTTTTTAGTCAGGCAGTCTCTTTGGGTTGGTGTGGGGACGCAGCCTGCCATCAATTATGTAACCAAAAAAAAAAAGAGGGGTTTTGGTACATAAGGTGATTTACCTGGTGATGTAAAGCCTTGGTAGGACTATTGGTGATTTATTTTCAGGTGTTGCAGATATGATACAAAGGGAAAAAGGATCTTCCCTAGTGAGATAAGGGAGAGACTCCCTACCTCTACTGACTAGGTCCTTGACCTACACAGCCCTATGTATGATGGGCACAGCCGTTTGTCAATAAAAAGGGGAAGTGCTTAGGTAGGCATGTTGTTGTGGGTTACTATATAGGAAATGTGTAAGTCATTAAACATATATATATAGATGTTAGTTCCATTGGCTACCTCCCTTGTAAGGGGGAAAAAGCCTTTGGTATATGTATATGTATGTAGTTCCATTGTATAAGGTTTAGTTATATGATTGGTGGACATGGCTAGATGTGGTGTATATATTGAAGTTATGGTAACGTAATTGGGTTAGGTATGAGAAAGGGGTCAATGGATCTGTTTGGTGATATTAGGCATCTCGTGTTGGTGATGCTGCGGGGTTGTCATGTTTGTATTATGTAGCATATAGATAGAAGAAATAGTAATACTTTTATGGGAAACTTGAGGAGGAGGATTGCTGTCCATAGTTTCACTGACTGGAAACCTACATCCTGACAGTAGCAACCAATGGTCGCTGGGCTCCCCCCTTGCATTTCTCTGGGAAGAAATGGACTGTTGTCTGTGTTCTATCAATGTGTATCTATTTCTATGACAGTGGCTGGTAGAAGGAGGGGAACAAGTGCTATCTGTCAGCTCTCCTTATGTGAAAAATGGAGAAAAAAATAGTTGAGAAAAAAAATAGTTGAAGTGAGTTCTTAGACCTCGTCTGGTTACTATGAGGCAGCCCCCAGGACCCACCCCACTACCAGATAGAGGTGGTGGTCATGGGATCTGAAAACAAGTGATGGGAAAACAATTCTCTTTGGTGCTTGGTGTAGCCAAGAATCTCCATAATAATTTGGACTCATTATAATAAGATTTAAATATCATATAAATGATGGGACAAAATAATTAACAAAGACATAAAAATTTGACATTACTGTGCCAAAATGTGGGAGAGGAGGAGGGCGAGTGTGTATTATATATATATATATATATATATATATATATATATATATATATATATATATATATATAGAGAGAGAGAGAGAGAGAGATATATATATAACCTGCAAGAAAGAAATGTGGGAGAGGAGGAGGGTGAGTGTGTATTATAAATGCATCAGAGAGAGAGAGAGAGAGAGAGAGAGAGAGAGAGAGAGATTACCTGCAAGAAGGAGCTGATGAAATTGGCTAGTCGGAGGGCCATTCTTGCTTCATTTTCAAACTGTTTTTCTGCTCCATAGGCTATGTCTCCTGGCAGGAGTAAGTCATCAGGTTTGAAGGTCATACAGTTTCTATCGTTTACTGAGTTGATAAACTTGACAATAGCATCAGCATTCTTGTGTTCCGAACGAACTGAGGCAGGACCAGAAACATTATGGAATGACCTCTCCAAATACTGCAGCCGCTCAAAGGGATCGGATTTGTTGTAATACACTGGCATCTTTTGTATCCCTGAAAAAATAAATAAATAAATAAATAAATAAATAAATAAAATAAATAAAATAGATAAATAAATAGATAAAAAAGAAAGAAAAACAAAAATAAAAATAAATAATAAAATAATAATAATAAAATAAAAATAAGCTTCTTTTCCTCAAGCATATATTTCAAAGTATTTCTTCTCTACTTGATTCACCCCCTTCCTTTCTTAATTTCCTTCCAAAACATCTTTTTTTTTTACTTTCAACATTTTCTGTCATACTCTTACCCCATTTCACATCTGCTCTCCATTTTGCCTCCTTTGTCTTATGCTTTACTTCTCTTTTCTTTGTACTTCTCATGTGATTCTCTCATCCTATTTTGCAACCATTCTGTGAATACTTGTTTCTTCTCTTCTACACCCTTCTTTGTTTCCTCATCCCACCACTCACAACCCTTCCTCTTATTTCCTCCCATCCTCCTTGTTCCACATACCATCTTTGCACATCTTGTGACTCCCTCCTTGAAACACCTACATTCCTCCTCCACTCCTAGTTCTACTCTATCCTTCATTCCCTCCCACTCTTCTCTCAACTTCTTCTTGTACTCCTTCTCCTTTTCTTTCTCATTTAAGCAGTTTACTCTCAGCACCTCCATGTCATTTTCCTTTTTCTCCATCTATCCTCCACTCTCAGCTTACCTTCCATCAAAAAATCATCTGATATTCCAACACTCTTTTCCCTAAGAACATGTACATCCAAACTGTCTACTTTCTCCTGGTTACCACTATATAGTCCATTTTAGCCCTATCTACCACCCTCTCCCATGTGTACTTATGCTTTACTTTCTTCCTAAACATTGTGTTAGCTATCATCAACTCTCTAGACACATCTCCACCATCAACACTCCACTATGATTTTTTCTTGGTACTCCACACTTCCCAACCACTCCATCTATTGGTTCCTCTCCTACCCCACAATTGAGATCTCCCAATACCACTGCATTGACATTTCTCCCTAAACCCTCTATGCACTCATTTAAATCTATCCAAAAAACCTCCCATTCCTCTACACTCTTCTCACTACCAGGCCCATATGCACTTACAAAGACCTAGATCTCCCTTCCCAATTTCACCTTTATCCACATTAACCTCTTCACTCCGGGGCACATCGCATGTCTGGTAGCATTAGCTGCCCGACATGCGATGTTGTGTCATAATAATAGCATTATAAAAAATAAAGTCAGTGCTCAATCGTTCGTTTTCTTTCACCCGTGAATTTTGATAACCATAGAAAATATGATGAAGCCAGTTTAGAGAGAATGGAGGTTACATAAGTACGACTACAATAAATATAACCAAGACGCCAACGTCGGCATCATCACGTACCCACTTGCTCCTCATGACGCCTACGTAGGCGTCACCGTATGGAAGTGGTTAACTTTGAAGAAACCTTCCACTCTATACCACACACTTACCTGTCTCTTCACTTACTAATATAGCCACCCCTTCTCTCCCTTATCCATTCTTCACTCCTGACACCCTCCCAACTTCAAACTCGCCCCTCCCTTTCAACATAAGTTTCATTTAATGCCAATACATGCATCTTTCTTCTCACAAACATTCTATCTCTTCCCTTTTACTCTCATCTGTACCACACCTGTGCACATTAAAAGACCCAAACCTTAGGGCTCTGGTTGGAAAACTCCTCCCAGATCCTCTTTTGCATTTTTTTTTTTTTTTTTTTCAGGATGTTTCCTTTGAGGTTACAGAGAGTAGGATGCCCAGTCCTATCACCTGTCCCATTTTTGTTGCCTTTTAAGACAAGTGAGAACATCTAGTGGCAGTAGTCTTTCTCCCTTACCACAATATTTGGCAAAAAAGGGAATGTATATTCAGAGAAGTGGTACAGGACAGCATAATGGAGGGACAGTCGCAGTATAATAAAGTAGCATAATTTCTCTATGAATAGAGATTTCCTCTATCACAGACAAAATGATGTGTGGCTCTGGTCTATGGGGGGAGGGGCATATAGACCCTAAAGTATCATCTGCATGCTACTGAGCAGATTTCAACCTCACAAAAACATGCAGCCAATACCCCAGACAGGTAAATACACAAATATATACTACTTTCCAAGGCACCTTTCTGTAAATTATAAACAAGAACAAGACAACAAATGTTTGTACTTACATCCAATGGGAACACATTTAAAGAAGTTCCTATACTGGATATCTGTTGCCCTCTCTATCATTTCTCCTAAGTACGGTCGTCTCACTATATTTGGTAATCGATGGCCAGGGTTACATCGACACTGATAACCACCTCTTCTAAACCCATAACCATCTAGAGGCTCACACTAGAAATAAAATGATTACAATCAGTATTAGAACTTTCACACTACTGGACAGGGTCTTTCTTCTCTTGACCCAAAAATATTCATAGCTGGAGGTTAGGTAAAAAGGATCCAAGAGATTAAATTATACAACACAGCAGAAACAGAAAATATGAAGAAATATATCTTCAGTCTTATTCATTTCTTTTCCAATATCAAACTTAGTACAGGCAGAAAAAATCTACTCTTCTAGTAACAAAACAATAATTCAAAGATTGCACATGCAAGAATATAAATACCATTGTAGTTGATTCCTTGCATCTTGATGTATGAGAGAAATAATTAGGCCCATCGTTTCCAGGACCTTTGGGACATTGATTTATGTCAATCCGATCTAAGTCAGTCTCTAAAACAGCACTGGCAACGTAGGTAGGATATTCAATATGTCGAAAAGTAGTGTGTCTGTGATACAAATCCGCTGTAGGTGACAAAAGAAAGGGAAAAATACATTTAGTAGACCACAAAAGATATCAATTCAAGTAACATTATTGAGACATGCATCCTTCAGGAATCCATTCATGGCCACTGTTTCAGCCTATACATTATTGAAGAGATTTTGTGGTGCTGTCTGGATGAGTGATTGTAAGAATATGTAGTGTAATATACTCTGTGTCTTCAATGTGGTGACTGCACCGAAGGTGAGTGACAGTTTGCTAGGTTAATTCTGTATTGGTATTATTTCAGAGTAGAGTTGTGATCTGAACATGGTCATTCTTGCTCATCTTGGCACTGATTCTTCTGTTAGGTTGATTTTTGGGGGAAATGGCTGAATGTACAATCAGTGGCATATTATGGAGAAAACAAAAAATAATCAAAAAGATACACAAGATAAAACTAAACATAGAAGTTGTCTCGCTCTTCTCAAGCAGATACAATCCTCCTTATAAAGGGGTGGACAAGTTGAGGCTCATGCCTACACCAAAACACCTTATTCACCCTTCACATAATGCTAGCCTACTATACAATTACACAATACAAACTATGCTCATCAATCATTACACAAAACTGGAACAGAACATTAAATCAGCAGCCTATCTTATGAAACTAAATTAAGATATAAGAAATAAATAATGCTAGTTTATATTGCATAACTTCCTTCATAGCCTTCAGACTAAATCTTCAAGAAATTTACCTATGGGAGTGATGGCTGGAACAAGCCACTTGTCTGAACGCCCACAATCAAAATAGGGTCGAGTGAATTTCACAGGTCCTGGATTTTCATCAGGAGCATTAGGACCGTGGAAAGTGTAGGTTTCGTTAGTATTATTTGCATACCTGATCTTCACCTGTGGAAAAATGAAAATTACCAACTTGTGTGTTGAATCAATCGATCAGTTACCTGATCTGTGAGCATTTGTCAAGATGGAAGGAAACATGGAGCAACATTACGCCATCAAATTTTGTGGGATGAACAGATGAGCCAAGCGAGTTTCTATTGGCGGTTTAACAGATTTTTTGAAGGAAATGAACAGGTTGAGGATGAACTAAGATCTGGAGCACCAAAAAGTGCACGCAAGGAGGAAAACATTGAGGAAGTGCAAAGGTTAGTGATGCAAGACCGTCGAATATCTGTGAGGATATCTAAGGTCTACAACCCAATCAAACAATTCTTTTTCAAGACTTTGGTATGGAGATACTGAAAACCTTGCTGCTCTCTTGGATTTCAGCATTTATTTAAGCTGATCTTTAGGCTTTCTCCACCCAAACTCCCTTTCTGTAGATCTGTTTCCATGTTTTTCTGCATAATCCACCACTTTCAGCTTAAAACGTACTTCATAGCTCTTTCTCTTATTGGTACTCATAATTAGGGTTTGCAGTTATTAGGCCTAAAACTCCGTGCAATCTACCATAGACCTAACAGTACGATAGGCCTAGTGGAAGTTTACGAAAATGATAATTTTTTATTACGAAAATCATAAGTTTATTTAACTTACTTTACGGGATGTTACGTTACACTACAAAAACATAATTTGCGCACATATCATAGAAACACAGCCACTAGTGAAACAGGTTGTGTACGGTAACATATGGTAAACAAAGGGTCAAGGTTGCATTGCTTACAAACACTATAAAACATGCAAAAGAGTTGGAAAATAAACTATTTTATGATTTTCTTGTAATTGATATATGATTTTCTAGCAGCAATAGTTCAGTTTAAAGCAGTGAGTTGGTAGGAACCTTTGATATATATATATATATATTTTATGCATACAAAAGGTTTGAAAATTTTTCTGAAGCATATTGTATGAACACCACTGAAATTCGGTGTCATTGTCACATTGAAATTGCCAATTGTTGCAACTTCAGTGTCAGATAAATGCTGTCCTTAATTAATGTTGAGTGGAGGTTACACCCCTGATTTTGGTGAAATATTTAAGTTAAAAAGAGTGACCTATACGTGAATATATACGGTACTTCACCATCAATTGTTCTCACTGATGCATATGGAGCAAAATAATACCATAGCCAACACAAACCTGGTATGTTGTGAGTTCATCTTGTCTTTGATTGGTATGAGGAAGCCATGCATAATACCATTCATTGACGCGGTAATCTTCGTGGGTGTAATTGTGGGATCTCATACCTTCGGTTGGGATAGCACCCAAGTCATCAACTTGAATGAAATTACGTGTAGAAACTCTTTCCAAATGGACTGGATCATTATAATCATCCATTCTGAAAAATATGAGAAAGATGGACAATGGGTTACAATAGCAAACCATGATGACAAACTTTTAATACTACAATAAGGTGAAATATAGAAATGAACATCATACTTATACATATACCATGGGTTTTTTTCCCCCTTACATGGGAGGTAGCCAAAGTCAAAGGCATAAATCCACTCCCACCCATTTCAACCCCACATATTCCACTCTCATTCACCATCCCTCCCTCCCTCTTTTCTTGGTTCCTCATGGATGATGGATCATCCCTGCATCTCATCCACTGCCCTGGGTCAGGAGCAATGCATCAAGACACAGCACATCCACAGCAAGGCTGCTTCATTTAATCAGCAACCCACCTCTGTCCCCTCAAGCAGAAAAATAGAAGATGGGAAGAAATCCCTTTGGGCTGTGTTAGAATATTATTCACATATATTCCCTAACCAACCCCCATCCCCCACCCACTCCCTTCCCTGCATCACAGCATCATCCATACACAACCATTCTCTGCTCACCTCCATCTTCTGTCCTCTCCCTTCTTTCCTCAACAGACACCCCCTCCCTTCCAATGCCCCTTCTACCTCATCCATCCATCTCATCCTCAGTCACCCTCTTATGTTCTCTCCACTCACCTCTGCCCTTCACACCTCTTTTACCAATCTCTCCACACTCACTCCCTCTACATGTCCAAAACATCACAACACACCTTCACTAACCCCATCCTCCAATTCTCTTTCCATCTCTGCTCTCCTCATTTCTCACTTGATCAAGCCCAGCAACCCCCACCATACTTCTCGGCACCCTATCCCAAAAACATTTAAACTCTTCCTCTATTATGCTCCATGTTTCTGCCCCATACAGTGCTGTTGGCACAATCATCCCTTCACACAATCTTCTCTTAGTATCCATTCCCAAATCTCTATTTCTCACTACACCCTTCAATCCACCAAGGCATTTACTTGCTTCTCCCAATCCACACTCCACCTCCACTCCTCTCCATCCTGCCACATTCATCCCCAAGTATCCAAAGCTACCCGCTTCTTCCAGCATCTCTCCCTTAATACCCACCTCCAACCTGCCTCCACCCTCAACCCCCATACATCCCATCAACCCACCCTCATCCACATTTATCTTCAACTCTCTTCCTTCGCACACCCTCTCAAATCCTGTCACTAACTTTCCTAATCCCTCCTCTGATTCTGCTATAAGTGCAGTGTCATCAGCAAACAACAACTGGCTCATCTCCCTTTTTTCTCCATTTTCTTCAAGCATTTCCAATTCCCAGCCCATTACCCCTGCATTCACCTCTCCCACCATCCAACCCACGTATAAATTAAACAGCTAAGGCGACATGACACATGAAATGAACACATAAAATAATGAAACACAATGGCAAAAGCCGACAAGACTGTGAGAATCAACACCGTGTGAAATCGAAACATTTATTGGTACGACGTTTCGCTTGTTACAGCTTTTTCAAGTACAGACATATGGCAAGTCCCACCCCCCTCCGCCCCTCCACCTACCACTCCCTGATAACCTCTCCCAGTTCCTTCCCCGTCGGCCTACATGTACTCAGAGTGTTTGCTATATGTCTGTACAACCACTCCTCGTTTAATGACGACAATTGGGACCAACGCGCCGTCGTTAACTGAATTGGTCGTTAAGCGAAAGTGTATACATATACGTACATGTACTGTATGTACAATGTCCAGCGATACATGTATCGTTATTTTCATGTATTTTCCCTCTTTTATACAGTACATTAAAGCTTTATTTACTGTTTATTTACGGTGGTTAGGTTCCTGAAATTACCATATATGACCAAATCCATGTATGCTGACATTCCTTATTGAATACTGGGGTATTTTTTTAAGTTTCGACCATGGGCGCAATATAGCAATAGCAAATTAATTATTAATTTTGTAAATTAAAATGTATCAACGTAATATGTAATTTCGTGGGCGGAAATGAAAGTAAAAAATACCATGCTACAAGAAAATATGCTAATGAACGAAGTTGGTATCATAGGATCGGGACGCCATCTTGTCGTCTGCCAACGTCTCTCACAACGACGACAACGAGGACGAGCAGGATGACATTTAATTTGCAGGTAATGATTTATCAAACACAGGTTAGGTTAGTTTAGTGTAGGTTAGACGAATTTATCATCCTTTCATTTCTTCGACATCGGCATCTATCATAACAAACATGGTGTACCATTCGTCCGACATGACTTCGTTACTTACGAAATTTGTTTTAGCACCTTTTTTTCGCTCACAAAATTGCATATTACGTTGATACATTATAATTTACAAACTTAATAATTAATTTTCTATTGCTATATTGTGCCCTTGGTTGAAACTAAAAATTTACCACTACCGGTATATATTGTACCCCAGGTAGTTTTTCCAGCTTGCAGGATGGTAATGTAGACCTAAGCTTCAGAACACTACCTCACAGCTAATATCCACCATACAAGTTAATTTATAACATCATACAAATTTGCCTCAGCCAACTTAATTATCGTACACGGCGTCGTAACTTCGGGAGATTTACGTTAAACGAATATTGGTCTGTCTTAAAGCCCGTCGTTACTCTGAGTTGTCATTAACCGAGTAGGTCGTTAAACGAGGAGTGGGTGTACTTGAAAAAGCTGTAACAAGCGAAACGTCGTACCAATAAAGGTTTCGATCTCACACGGTGTTGATTCTCACATAAAATAATACATATACCAAAATGCTCTTTCCACTTCCCCCAGACATTTCTTGCTTCCGTTATTCTATAATCTCCCCCATTCTCTGGCCACGTCTTCTGCAAGATAGATCAGGGGTAACACACTGATTGACTGATCTCCACATCTCACTCTTCCATTCCCTGCTACATGTGACTTTAAATACTTGAAGCTCTTCACTTCTTCCAGCCTGTGTACTTAAGACTTACCTCCAATTCAAAGCCACTCTCCCCTTTCGTACTTATACATTTCATCACCTTATTTTTAGATTTCTTTCACATACACACCCAAACTCTACAGATCCTAGCCATAAGTGTAGTGTCATTGACAAACAATAACTAGGTCACTCCTACTCCTTTCCATTCTCACTTATATACATACATACATATACCAAGGCTTTTCCCCCTTACTAGGGAGGTAGCCAAAAAGGAAAAGGCATAAAATCATTCCCACCCATTCCATCCCTGAAAACACTCCACACCCCTCCACCCTCACTTACCATCATAATAATAACAAAACTATCTTACCTGAATGCTCTTGGTGCAAAAAGGGGCATTGTCTTGTTAAAGAATGACCTGTAACTTGAGGTGTATGCCATATTTGGCTGGAAATACACTGCGCTTGCATTGATATTAGGGTTTGCGGCAACATCGGCAACAGTTGACAAGAAGTAATACATGAAACCTGGGTCATATTCACTTGCATTTTCTCCTGGTAAGACTGAAAGAATAAAGGATATGAATATGTGAATACAAAAAATATATTAGAAAATAAGTCTGCACCTCTTGATGGAAACGAGGAGGTTGATGGTCTTTGAAAATGGATAACTTTGGTTCTTGCAGAACTATCACATGTAAGTACCAGTCATTGCTCCCATTCTTTTTTCTCAATAGAAACAAGAAAATATTCTTGACTATTACTATTACTACTACTACTATTAGAAAAGCACTTTCTAAATTCTATTTGACTGCATAAATTTCTTTTAATTGTTTTCAATAAAATACATGTACAGACGCTCCTCAACTTACGTTTTAGTTAGGTTCCGAACAGCCGAACGTAACGTGAAAATGAATGTAAGTTGTTACTGTACTATACATCCATAAATTCTATTACCGTATCTTATAAAACACCCCTAAATCATTAATTATAAACATAACATTGTAAAATAATAACATTAATTTCAAGTAAATTAAATTCAAGCAACATAAATTGAGATGGTGGAGGAGGAGGAGGAAGAGGCAAGGCACGTTCAGTCTGTCGTTTGTGCCATGTAAACAATGGATGCAGCGTCATGCGTAAGTATCGTTTGAACTACAGAGAGTGCGCTAAACTAAAAAATTCGCTCAAATTTTTTAGTCAGTTCAAACGTAAAATCGAAAAAATGTAAAACGAATGAACGTAAGTAGAGAAGCGTCTGTATTAATACAGATGAGAACACAAATAAGTATCATTTTTAAGTGTCTGGGATTATAAACCTATTTTAGTCAGTTCAAACGTAAAATAAAAAAAATGTAAAACGAGTGAACGTAAGTAGAGAAGCGTCTGTATTAATACAGATGAGAACACAAATAAGTATCATTTTTAAGTGTCTGGGATTATAAACCTATTTTTCCTAAGTGTTAGTTATACGACTGACCATCTTACAATTGGTTTTCACAGAATGGCACCCAATTGCATTATGACATTTGCCTACATTCTAAATTCTTAAATGTGATTAGGTGTTAAAACACACATGGTCTGGTGGTGTAGTCACAAGTATTTTCACCTCTCTTGCATGAAGTCCAAGTTCAAACCTAGCTCATAGCGGGGGTCATGCATGGGTCAGTGACGGTTAACTTTACTACTGTACTACTTTTACACACTTTGATCCTCACCACTACTGCTTCAGTTGCCACTTTTTCTTTTTCATATGAATGTTTTTCTGTGTAAGTTGTTTTACATTTTACACCACAATAAGTAGAGGATTGTGGGTTATGCAGAGGTGACTTAACTACCCTTCCATGATGTCTGAGAAGAACAAAGGATGCATGGGTGGGTAGGTGCAGTGAGTGAACTTGTTTATCATGAGTTGACAAACTTCTTTTTAAGAAATATGGGAACAATATATAGACCAGCAAGTTTAAGAAAAGCCTTCACATCATTTCCATACAGATGCTTAAATACTTGGGAAAACTTAGAAGGTGATATAGCCCAAGCTCAAACAATATACAAGTTCAAATCTAAATATAATTGGAAATCAAGAATATAAACTTTGTGGAACTGTGCTTGAATCTGAGGCTAGGTATGATGAAAAAATTGAAAAATAGGAGATGGAACCCAAGAGCATTGCTCATTTCCTGTATACTAACAATTAGGTTTATACACACATGAAGGATGAAGGAGAGAATAAATTAAAACTAGCAGCCTTACCAGTGGGTCTTTTGAAGCGTATCTGGAGGTTGTAGGAAAAGAAGAAGGCTCTAGAATGAACCATATTATGCATATGAAGTAGAGCTGTTCGATTGGGGAATATCGGGTTGATATTCAACTCCTTTATCTCGGGTTTGTGAGACACGGTATCCTCCGGTAAATACAGTCTAGGCTGAAAATAGATATGAACTGTGAAATAAACACAGCAATGGCATACTATGGAAATAGAAATTTGTCCTGATACATTACATTTATCATTACTACTCTATCTTCTTACATGAAACAAATGGCCCTAAGGAATCTGATCACGCGAGGAAGAGATTTTGTGGAGTTGTCTGGGTTGTGCGAGCATAGGGTGGAGTAAGATGGCATGTTGTGATTGCTGGGATGTATGTCACTCAAGAAATACTAGACTGAGGGCGTACTATTTACCAAGAACTACAGTCACTACAGACAACTCCCATCAAATTCACTCTATTTAACACTGGCATCAATAAATAAATTTTACTATATTTTTTCATTTCTGCAATCTTGAAAGCATTTGGCTACAAAAATATTAAGATATTCACTATACTATTGACAACTCTGAGCTAAACACGTCCTATAAGGGCCCTTTCACACTAGGCAACTAGTGACTGTCACTAGTTGCCTGTCATTATTTTAAACTGAGCCTTTCACACTACGTCACCGCAGTTGCCCGGTTGCACAACAGGCTATGGCTGTTGCCTGCTCCGGTAACAAGTGACCGTCACTGGCAGTTGCCATCACCGACAGTCTCTTTTTCTTGACTAGCAAAGCCAACAGAAGCACCTCCTCCATTGATGCCATTCTTTTGATTAATGAGATGATGAGAAAGGATTCCACAACTCGGTGACAGTCACTGGTCGCTTGCAGTTGCCCGAGACTTTCACACTGGGCAACTGGTGACCGCCACTAGTTGCTTAGTGTGAAAGGAAGTCTAAAGAAATGGGCAAGGCTGAGGGTACCTAACCTAACCAAACATTATTCAGCAAGAACATTATTATTGGACTACCTTGTAGCTCGAGTTGTCTGTCATGTCAATACATCCAGGGTATATTGGATATCTTAATATACTGATATGGGTCATACTAATTACTGACAACTACTGTAAACTTTGACAATATTCATTGTTTTTTTCAATACTGACATAAATAAGTTGTTCTATTCCGTCTATTATTGACACAGCTGAGATGCATCTCCACTGAGCCCCCCCCCCCCCCTGAGGGCCATGCAGCCTCTGTCTCTGTGCTTAACCATGGTAGCTTAATCCTGTCTGGCTGTGATAATGTTATATATGTGGTGAGAAATGCACGTGGTGTTTTTTTTATAGGAATAATACCATTTTATGGGTATTATTTTAGTTGTGCACACCTACACGATATACATATATATATACCAAGGCTTTTTCCCCCTATCAAGGGAGGTAGCCAAAAAGGGAAAGGCATAAAAACACTCCCACCCATTTCATCCCTAGGGCCTACGCAATATAGCATTAGAAAATGAAATATTTTGTAAATTATAATACATGAATGTAATACACAATTTTCTTGGCGGAAATACTTACATACACATACCAAAGGACTTTTCCCCCTTATATGGGAGGTAGCCAAAAAACAAAGGCATAAAAACCACTCCCACCCATTCCATCACTATCACACTCCACTCCCCTCCACCCTCTTATCTTGGTACCTCCTGGATGATGGGTCATTCCTACATCTTTTCCACTGCCCTGGGTCAGAAGCAGTGCTACAAGACAGCACATCCACAACAAGGCTGCTTCATTAGATTGGCGACCCCCCCCCACCCCTCTCTGTCCCCTTATGCAGAAAAGAAGACAGGGAGAAATCCCTTCGGGCTGTGTCAAATTAAACTGCCGTCTGTCCACTCCAGTCACTTTCAGTAGATGATGGCTTTCATGTTGTGGACCAGGTGTTCTCCAACTCAAGGTGACATTAATAAGCACTGTTACAAGGACAATAGGGCTTCCTTGGACTTTTTGAGAGAACATGGGGTTCTGCCATTATCTGTTAATTTCCCTTGGTACAATAATAATCAGGCCATCAGGATCCATGATGACGATGACCCAGATGATCTTTAGAATTTGAGGTACCAAATTATTACATACAGATTGGGTTACGTATGTTAGTTAGGTTAGGTAGGGTAGTTTAGGTTAGAATAAACGAATTTATCCTTCATTTCTTCGACCTTGGCATCTATCAAAACAAACATGGCGTATCACCCAACCACCGCAACTTCGTTCATTAATAAATCGGTTTTAACAACTTTTTTGTTATTGATTTCTGCTAAGTAGGTCAAACACCACCAGAGGTGCCACCGTCAATGACAAGCACAATAGCGCATCATTTTATGCACACGCCATGCAAATGGCCAAATTTACATACCGCCAGAAATTCCATTCATACAAATGTTATGCGAGTATATTTACTACGATCGTAGTAAATTTCAAACAATTACATCATCAGTTACATGTCGGTACATAAAAACATAAGGTAAACATGGCGGCTTGCATTCAGCAGTAAATCGAAAATTGGTTTATGTTTCAGCGTAAAAAATGAGCTAAATAAATTCAGTGTATTGGCAACTGACCAAAATGAACGAAAACTACTAGTCTCGCGGATTATTCTACTACCAAAATAAAGGCAGCGTGTTACGGAAGAGCTGCGAAATCGGTGGTACTAATTAGTTTTTTTCTATCGGGTCGGATTATCGGATAACAACATCAACATCCATCCCGCCATCTTATCTATCACTGGTGGTATGGATCAAACTTCACTCTATCAAGTTTCTTACTATTATGTTATTATTGTAATAGACTTATAGTTGAATTATTTGAACTATTTTCTTTAAAATATGATTTTCATGTAATTTGATCAAAGAGAAGTTACGTTTTTATCCTCCGTAATATTATGGACAACAGCTACGATTCGTCCTGCCCGCTATCTATGATCACTGGTGGTATGGATCAAACTACACTATTAAGTTTCTTACTATTGTGTTATTAGTGTAATAGATTGCATATATATAATAGTTGAATTATTCAAACTATTTTCTTTAAAATGTGTGATTTTCATGTAATTTGACGGTATTCGTAGCTGTGGTGGGTAATTTTGCAGAGGATAAAAATGTAATTCTTTGATCAAATTACATGGAAATCACAATGATCTTAAAGAAAATAGGTCAAATAATGTAACCATATGCTAAATTTTTGTATAAAATTGTGCCTGTCAGTAAAAACCGTCATTGTTTACGTTTGATCGGCGATTAGTCAGACCGCACATTTTGGCCCTATTTCCTGGGACAAAATAGGCCCGATTTAATTCCATTCAAAATGCAATATCTCGAGAACTAGGATAGCTAGATGAATAATTCAAATTGCATTGTACTCATAGCAACTTTTTGCATCCCATGAGAACTACTTCAGCTCAAATATCAGGAATTCCATTTTCATGTTGACCTAGGCTCCTAGCTATTTCTGCCAAGAATCACATCTTATTATGTTGAAGTATTATAATTTACAAAATTAATCATTAATTTTCTATTGCTATATTATGTAGGTGTACAGATCTAAAAATTTACCATATATTAGGAACTACTAGACAGCAGAAGCTTCATGTTAAATGATAAATATCTGTGTGCGATTCTAGAATTTTACCACACCTCCCTAGCTTTCACTTGTAAGCGGGAGGTCAACCAAATATATCAAACCCCTTAAACTAAGAGTATAAAAATAATCCTACACCTCTATCAAGATAGAGACTTTGTCCTTACCGTTGATTTGATAAGGCAATTATCCATGTTGACTAGACGTATCCTTCGCTGAATATCGTCAAATGCATCCAAATCTCGTCCCTGAATTTGTGTCAACATTACTCCTATTACGGCAATAATGCAACACAGCATTAACCGTGTATAACTAATACACTCCGTGGTCCTCATTATGAGTAAAAATTGTTTGTTTAGCACTCAAAACACAAATTGCGCATCACGTATTATTCCCACATTCCAGTTTTCCAGCTTTTTCCTCGGCATTCAAAACACACTTGCAGATCGTGATTACAATTTTACTAGAGAAAAGTAGCTAGAACTCGTAATTTATTTTACTGTATCCATTTCATGGTTTGAAGGAATTATCTGGTATGAAAGCATATAATCTAAGTATATAATCTTGATATACATTATGCTATAGGCTTTAAATATATCTTAAGCAAATGAGCTAAATCTTATTATTTATTTTATATATTAGCACAACTTAGTATACAAAGGGCGGGGTACTTACTTGTTCTGACATTTATTTCTGTTGTCAAAAGCAATACAAGATTAAAAGTCGGGTAACTGAGGAACTTATCATTAAGTGACGAATAGAAGAGTATGAAAATTTTTAAACGTGTAGCTTCAAAGATTTTATAATTTTTATTTAAATGTACTAAAGAAAACGGCAATTTTTGCTGGTGACAGGACTTGCCATACTTATCAACGCCCATTGGATATAAGCCTAGAACAAATTATTCAACTAGGTACTTCTGGGCGTGTAAGAGAGAATAATATCATAAGTCTATTTCTGTTTTATCTGTTTGAATGTGCTTGACTGGTTAATTTCAGCCAGGATGGTAGGCATATCGCCGTCGCGGTGGCGGTTTTCTACGGGAAAATAGCCAGAAATATAAACAATACGCCAAGACTATTTCGTCGTAAATGTGTTATGACCTTTGGTTATGACCACAGATGAAAACAAAAGTGGGTAGGTGCAACAGAGGAGTCTAGAGGACTCGAGCATATTACACAGATATGAGAACAAGAGTTAGGGATAACTACCCACTACACGCAAGAACTAGAAATCAGAGGAAACATGTAGGTCAGCTGAAGGAGCCTGATTATATTAGTTATTCTATCGAGAAAGGCGATAAAAATAAGCCTAAGTTAGTGGTCCCGATATTTCTGTATATTTTGCCATCACTAATTGGTTATCTGAGAGTAGCATTTTTATTTTACTGCGACACAAGACATGTTATTAAGGTGTAACATTATATTTATTTTATTTACAATCAGTTCCTCTAAAACAGGTCTCATAAAAGACGATAACATCGCTCCCGCAATGTAAACAGTACGCCAAACTCGGCTGATGTGATTGGATTTTGCAGAGAATCCGCCACAATCTCCTTTACGTGCCACTTTCTGAATTCTAGCGCACATAAAACTAAGAAAATCGTATTGTAACTTAGACTGGGAAGCTAAGCGGACTAAACCTAACGAAACCACCTTAACAGCCTCATAGAAGTCTCAAAAGTGCTGGTTTTATATATTCAACGAAACTTAGAACTGCACTACCGCGATAATTACTGCCAAAATTATTGGCTGGCAAATATCTGGACGTCCAAAATCAGCCAAACGCTGCTATGTGGCGTATTTCTCTGACAGGTACAATTGCTCTAAACAATACCAATGTATTCCGATTTATTTTGATGTGTTGGTTAACTGTTGTTAAGTGGATTTTACTTTTGAAGTATGGAATTGATGGCAATCCTTAAACTTGATTTACCCATGAACTAATTTTTTTTCCATTTTCTCAGAAACATATGCGTTTGCATTGTAAATCTTACAGTGAAAACTAGCTTTATTTCATATCAGCAATATAAGAATAAGGACAGATATTCAAAATAACATGGCCAGTCAATATGCTGGCACTGTTCGGTCTTGCAGACCTGTAGCCACATCTGAAAACTGGCCAGTCACTAATTCAACCTAGAAGTCACTTGTTAATGATATATATTTTTTTGTCTGGAAAGGAGTGTAGGATAGTATAGTTTTAAGGTGATCTGTGTTCTCTTTGGTCTTTGCATGTGGGGTAACTGGTGTTTTTTGCTGGGCCAATTTTGTGTTGGCACAGTTAAAAAATTAATTGATAGAGAAGTTTGCTGCAGGATGGCATTCAAGTGAAAATTTTGCTGTGATAAATTGATTATAAAGAAATGGTAGATTTACAGTGTTTGTCAAACTAACATGATGACAAAATAGCATGAGCATTGGATAGCAAAATAGTTACTTGGTTTATTTAGGTGAATATGATATTGGGCATGGGCTGTTTAGCCTAAATCTAGATCTTGTATTTTTTTATGTAGTCGTTGGCTGGCGTGCAGCGAGAGACAGCGCAGCTTAATAATTAAATGGCATGTCTTGATGTCTAATATTTATCCAGTCTTCTATCAATTGCAAATACATTCAGGGCTTTTAGAGTAGTTGATGGGAAGTTGTTCTATGTGTTGACTATTCTTTTTGCAAAGAATTTTTGCCTCAGCCATGTATGATATCTCTTCTTAATTAATTTATACTTGTGTCCTCTTGTAGCTGGGTCTGCATCCTTATCGAACTGCAGCATTGCAGCTATCTCCGTTTTGTACTTTCCAGTTATTAGTTTATGTCTCTTATCATATCACCCCTCAGTCTCCTGTATACAAGTGTAGGCAGCTGCATCACTTTCAATCTCTCTTCATAACATAAGTTCTTGAGTCCAGGAATCATCTTTGTCACTCTTCTCTGTAATTTTTTCCAAAGAAGTTATATATTTTTTCTAATTGGGCTCCAGATTATGTTACCAAATTCAAGATGAGGTCTCACTTATGCAATATAGTTTCTTTAAATTTTCTTGGTTTAAGTAGATGAAAGATCTGATAAGCCCCATAACTCTACTTGCTTTGTTGTTAAACTTGTCATTTATATGGTTTTCAAAATTCAATTGTTCATCCACCATTATGCCCAGATCTTTTTCTATGTCAGCTCTTTGTAAAGATACTGCTTGATCTTTGTTCCAAATATAATACTAAATTCCATGCCTACATTAAGTCTAAGATAAAAGTAATTATTGTTGCTGACTTGGGAAATGTTAAGTCTCATATATAATGAAAATAGGGCAAGTGTTTTTTTTTTTTTTTAGAACATGGTAACTATTTTACATACTCAAGGATTAGTTTGGCTAATTAGGTAATCACTAAAGTTAATGCCTGATTAAAATTGTTGTACAGATTGTAATTCTCTAGATGTAAAAAACACTAAATTATTGGCCTCTGCATTAGTGTTCTGTAATTTGATTACAGTTATTGTTCATGGTACTCCAGTCTATCTCAACAAAACTACAAATCTACTAAAACAAAATTATTGGGCAGTATTCATCTTAACTGGTTTACAATGGAAAACAGAGTGAGCTTTTTAAGTACCTATCATATGCACAAGATAGTATATGGTGAGGCACCTAAATGCCTCCAACAAATTCTAGTCGATGTATGATGGGTGTGTTTTATTGAAACCAATTGGAACTGGCAAAAACCCATTAAAATCCTCCTTTTGATATTGTTAGATCTTTGTGAAACTTTCTGTGGAAATATATTTTGACTTATTCTTTCTTATGATGAAACCAGATACCACTTTTTTGATGACTGAAATAATGGCCAGTTTTGTAATATTCCACCAATATAGCTTACAAAGCTCATGATCATGAAGTTTTCTATTTTCTAGGTTAGGTTAGGCTGGGTTAAGATACATCTTAACATTCTATAATGTAACTATTTTCAGTATTGAGGGTTTTTCAAGATAGTGGGTTTTGTTTGGTTTGGTGGGTATCACGAAATTGGTCAAATCTTATGAACCAAGGCAGTTAAGTAAAAAAGGATCACATTTATGAAGAGTGAGTAAAAACTACATTAAGACTGTTAATTAATTCAGGATTTAACTTCTTGAATACGATAATGCCTATGTATATGTCATAAGCTATGAGTGGGGTATATGAGGATGCTTGCATCAGCTTGCTGATTGAATTTATTTTGTAGTTGTAGCTGAATGACCCCCATGTTCTGTGAACAGACTTGATCACATTTTCTGTGATGTTATATTTATTCAGGGTGAAGGAGAATGAGTATAACAGCAGTAACTTTATATTTTGTAATGCATCATCGTGATGCATCATTGTACATCAGGCAACCTGATGTGCGCACAAATATTTGACTTGTATTGAAGAGATTAAACACATTTAATGAGTATATATTAGCCAGTTTCACTGGTTTTCAACAGGTCTCACCTGGATTTGGTCAGTTTCGACATAGCATCGGACCCTGTACAATCAGTACACTCTCACAATACACAATCCAGTGGGATCTCTGTTGTATTGCCTCATTTTGGGTCAGTTTTGGGTAGAAGTTCTTACAAGTTCTTAGCTTCATTTTTATGGAACAAGCTTGAGATAACCAAACAATTCAAAATTATATGTCATTCAAAGTATCTTGTAAGAAATTTCTTTGTCTAGCAGTCATAGCAATTATATCATACATACATGTATGAATATTAATGTCTTGTCAACTTTTTGTTCGTCTTTCAATTTAGTTGATATTTTGTGTAAAACTACTACATGAGGGTGTCAGGAGTGAAGAGAGGATGAGGGAGAGAAGGGATGGCTATATAAGTAAGTAAAGAGATAGGCAAGTGTGTGGTGGAGTGGAAGGAGGTTTCTTGAAGGTTAATGTGGATGAAGGTGAAACTGGGGAGATGTGGGTCTTTGTAGGTGCATGTAGTCCTGGTAGTGAGCAGAGTGTAGAGGAAAGGGAGGATTTTTGGAAGGATTTAAATGAGTGCATAGAGGGTTTAGGGAGAAATGTCAGTGTACTGGTATTAGGAGATCTCAAAGCTAGAGTAGGAGATGAACCAATAGACAGATGCGTGGAGTTCCAGGAAAAATTGTAGTGGAGAGTTGATGGTGGAGATGTGTCATGAGTTAATGATAGCTAGTATAGTGTTTAGGAAGAGTCAAGCATAAGTACAGATGGGAGAAGGTAGTGGATGGAAGGGTAATAGATAGAGCTTTAATGGACTATATAGTGGTACTCAGGAGAAGAGTTTGGGATGTACATGTGATTAGGGGAGAGACAGGGGAATAACAGATCATTTTTTGGTGAAAGGTAAGCTGAGAGTGGAGGATAGATGGAGAAAGAGGAAAAGGACAGAAGGTAGTGAGGTGCTTAGAGCAAACTGTTTATATAAGAAAGAAAAGGAGAAGAATACAAGAAGCTGAGAGAAGTGTGGGAGGTGGTGAAGGATTGAGTGGAAGTTGGTGTGAAGATGAATTGGGGTGTTTCAAGGAAGAAATAACAAGGTGTGCAAAGATTGCATGTGGAAAAGGATGGGAGGGAATAGAAGGAAGGGTAGTGAGTGGTGGAATGATGAAGTGAAGAAGCAGGTATTCAGGGACTGGTTACAAAATAGGATGAGAGAAAAATATGAGAAGTATAAAAAAAAGAGAAGCAAAACAAGATAAAGGAGGCAAAAAGGAGAGCAGATGTAAAATGTGGGAAGAGTATGACAGAAAATTTTGAAAGCAATAAAAAGATGTTTTGAAAGTAAATCAAGAGAGTAAGGGAAGGTGAATCAAGTAGAGAAAAAAGGTAAAAGGTGTAGATGGACAGATCTTGACAGAAGAGGAGGCAGTAAGGGGAAGATGGGCGAAGTATCTTAGAGAGCTGTTGAATGTAGAGGAGAATAGGGAGAGATTGGTGGTAGCTGTGGGAGGCATTAAGAAAATGATGGTGATGAGGGGGGAAAATTGAGGAGAAATAAAAAAGATGAAGTGCAAATAGTTCAGAAAATGATGAGAACAGGTAAGGCTCCTGAATTAGATGGGTGTCATGTGGAGCATCTGAAAAAGGGAGGTACAATAATAGTGGAGTGGCTGGTGAGGTTTAATGTGTGTCAAAGGGAGGATTGAGTGCCAGAGGACTGGGGGAGTGCCTGTATAATTCTGCTTTATAAGAGAAAAGGGGACAAATATGAGTGTAGTTTCAGAGGGATTAGCTTGTTGAATGTAGTTGGGAAGACTTATGGAAGGATTTTGATTGAGAGGATGAGGAGAGGAACAGAGGGAGGAATTGGTGAGAAACAGTGTGGGTTTAAGAAAGGGGCTGCGTGGATCAGATTTTTGTAGTAAGGCAGATATGTGGGAAAGCTTTATGAAAAGGTAAGGATGTTTTTTAGGGCTTTATGGATTTGGAAAAGGCTTATAACAGGGTAGACAGGAAGGCACTGTGAGAGGTTTTGCAGATATATGGGATTAGGGGAAAGCTTTTAAGAGCAGTCAAGAGATTTTATGAGGGTAGTAGAGCCTTTGTTAGAATGGGGAATGGAAAGTTTGAAGTAAAGGTGGGACTGCATCAGGGATGTCTCATGTTGCCACGGCTGTTCAGTGTGTACATGGACAGGGTGGTACAGGAGGTAAAGGTGAGGACAATGGGCAGGGGACTGGAGATTATTAAAAAAAAAAAAAAAGGAAAAAAGTGGGGGGTGAGTCAGTTGTTGTTTGCTGACAACCTTGCACTTGTGGCAGGGTCAGGGGAGGGATTAAGGAAATTAGAGACGGAGTTTGGAAAGATATGCAATAGGAGAAAGTTGGAAGTAAATGTGGGTAAAAACAAGGTGATGAGATTTACAAGGGTAGAGGATGGCAGTGAGTTGGAAGTCTAAAAGGAGAGAGGCTGGAGGAAGTGGATAGCTTTAGGTATTTGGTGTTGCATGTGACAGGAAAGGGAGGTATGGAGGTGGAGGTAGAATGTAGATTGAGAGAAGTAAATGCCTTGGGGGACTAAAAATGTTATGAGAAATGGGCAACTGGGAATGGATGCAAAGAGGAGATTGTATGAAGGGGTGATTGTGCTGACGACACTGGGGCAGAGACTTGGAATTTAAGAAAGGCAGAGAGGAAAAGTTTAAATGAGTTTGAGATGAAATGTCTGAGAGGTATGTTAGGGGTTACTAGGATGGATAGATCAAGAAATGAGGAGAATGGGATTAGAAAAGGAGATAGCAGATAGGGCTGGTGAAAGATTATTGGGATGGTTTGAACACATGAAAATAATGAGTGATGAAAGATTTGTAAAAGAGGTGTGGAAGGCAAAGGTGGAAGGAGTGAACTTGAGGGGATGACTGAGGATGAGATAGGGTGAAGGGGGTGTTGAGCAAGAGGGGAATGTCTGTTGAGCAAGAGAGGGAGAAGGCAGGAGATAGGAATGAATGGAGAATGACTGTGTATTGATGTTACTGTTATGCAAGAAAGGGAGGGATTGGTGGGTAGGGGGTGCATATGTATGAGTGATATTTTGATGCAGCCAGAAGGGATTTCTCCCCATCTTCTCTTTTTCTGCATGAGGGGACAGAGAGGGGGGGGTCACCGGTTAAGTGGCCTTGCTGTGGGTGTATTGTGTCTTGCTGCATTGCATTTGACCCAGGGCAGTTGGTGGATGCAGGGATGACCTGTCATCCAAGAGGAGCTGAGATGGGAGGGGTGAAAAGGGTGAAGAAGGGTAGTGAAATGGGTAAGAATAGGTACGTGCCTCTGACTTAGCTACCTCCCCTATAACAGGGGAAAAACTCTTGAGCTTTTTTGAGTTATCCCTACTATATTATTATATTCTTACCTGTGGCTCAGTCTATATTCCTTCCATTTATTTAATTCATTTGTACTGGTTATTGGCTTGAATTGCTTGCTAAATGATTGTATACTAAAATAAATCTATTTAAGGCAAAGTTAATTCATTAAATTTGAAATGTTTGATCTAGAAGAGATTGAAAATACTATTTCAGACAGTTACCAGTTTTATATTTCTGCATAAATTTCAAGCTAATTCTTTTCAGTAGAAAGTAATTGGAAATGAATAGTAGCATTATTGAACCTATGCTATGAAAATTGGTACTCAAATTGTCCAAATATGCCAACCCATCCCAGTCTCTCACAGAGACAAGGAATGCATGGAAGAGTTCATCAGTTACCCTTCTTCATAGTTATAGATGTCCTAAGTTAGGTTAATTATCATTATCACCTTTAATCACAGAGAAGGATAGGATATTTATACTATTAATATATATCAATTTTATTCATTCATAGCACTCCAGTCCCTTCCAAGTTGGACCATCAGGCACCTCTTTTTATGAAATCCCTCAGAACATTAGCATAAAAAAAAAAAAAATTATATATATATATATATATAATTAAAATCTTTCCCATGAGAAGTGAGACTTACACTAGCATGCCTAGATTCAGGTTACCATGTAGCACCAAGACCAACACAGAACAGACTTGGCCGCAGAAACAAGCTGCACTAGATGTGACCATCACATAGAAGACACTTATCTTACACTGCTCTGCCCTAGCCATACTCAGACAACAAAACAATATTTTTTCCCAGAGTGATTTATGGGTCAATCTGGTAACTGTTACCGGTTAAGTAGGAGCTGTGGGTCTCCAGCAAGAGAGGTCTAGGGCAATGGAAGATCAATTCAGCATAACGTATTTCAGTCTATTCACATTAAGATAACAAGTTATAAAAGAGAAAGGGAATCCCGTTTTGCTAAATGGTGTTAGATGAATATACACTTTTACCCAAGTGTTCTTAAAAATGTTCAGTCTGAATTCCTTTAATATCACTTTGAAGTAACTTTATTTCCTTTTTTTGTAGAAAGATGCTGCCACAGGAAAAATTAAAGTCCTCAGATTCAATGAGAGGTGAATAAGAAACTTCAAGGTCAAAAGCACATAGAAATATGAAGCGGAAAAGATCCTGTTCTGCTTCCTCCACCTCTTCCTCCTCTTCTTCATCTTCTTCCTCCTCTTCCTCTTCCACCTCTTCCTCCTCTTCATCAACATCGTCATCTTCAAGAGATAATGCTAAGAAATTAAAGAAGTTAGAGAACAAAGACCTCAGTAAAGCTGAGGAGACAAAAGCTCAGGGAATGGGAATATTGAAGATGCTAGAAAAGAAGTTAAAGAAAGTGAAGAAAAAGGCAAAGAAACATAGAAAGAAACTCAAAAAGCTGAAGAAGAAAGAAAAACATTCTAAAGAAGAGAAGAAATTGAACAAAAAGGAAAAGAAAGCCAAGAAGAAGGAAAAGAAGTTGATTAAAAAGCAAGAAAAAATTGAAAGGGACATTAACAAAGTCAAATCATTAATGGCAGAGGTTACAGACAAAAGTGTGGAAGTGGATGCGGAATTGGAAGGAATAATTGGCCCAGTACCGGAACCAGTGCCAGCTGCAAGTATGGCTCGGGCACCCATGACCAAAGAGGAATATGAGAAGCAACAAAGTGTAGTTAGAAGAGTATATGATCCAGAATCTGGAAGACACAGGTATGTGTGATTAAGACGCTACTTTATCTGTAATAAGTATAAGTTGTCAGAAAAGTGTTACTTTGATTGTTAAGCAGTATTCCAAGATCTTGTTGATACCATTTTTAGTTCCTAAATTAGGGACGGAGAGGGGGTGCCGCTGAATTTATGAAGCGGCCTTGCTGTGGATGTGCTGTGTCTTGCGATGCTGCTTCTGACCCAGGGCAGTGGACAGGATGCAGGGATGACCCGTCATCCAGGAGGTGCCAAGATAAGAGGGAGGGTGGAGGGGAGTGGAATATATAGAAAATGGAATGGGTGGGAGTGGTTTCTATACCTTTTTCTTTTTGGCTACCCCCCGTGTAAGGGGAAAAAGCCTTTGGTATATGTATATATGTATATAAATTAATGATTAACCTATTGAGGAGTGGAGGGTTCTTTCAGCTGAATAAAGTCAAGTAGCATTAGTCAGAATATTCCAAAAGTGACAACACTCCTCAGTGAATTAATGGAGAGTGGAGGGTGGAGGTTTCCCACGGTTAAATTGTTTGGCATCAGCCAGGAACCTGTTTTAATTATATCTATCACAATGAATCCCTTTAGTACCACTGCCAAGCTATTTCATTCAGCTGTATGTGACCCTCTACTAATCATATATGTACCAGGTAGCATTTATCCTTTTATGAAATAGCTGCTGCCAATTTATTATATTCAATTATGTGTGACTGTTGTAGTGAATGGTTTATACATGTATTGATTAATACCTTCTCCAGCAGATGGCCATTCATCTATTACTGTGGCTGCCACCAAGCTATATTATTTTATTCACTTGTTTGTGATGTTTTGGTAGTAAAGGGGTTAAATATTGTAAACATACATTCAGATTATGAAATTTAATCCAGTTCATGCTTTTTAAATTACAAATCCATTAGCAGGAAAATAATGCATTATTGTTTGAGGTTTGCTGATGTGTTTGATATCTGTCATACCCAGTTTAGATTTGTTGTAGAACATAAATTATATTTGTGTTGCAGGCTGATTCGTGGTACTGGCGAGGTTGTAGAGGAATGTGTAAGTAGAGCGCAGCATATGGCAATCAACAGGAAAGCAACACAGGGTGATGGAGAATTTTTTCAAGCAACCATTCAAGCAAAAGCCAAGCATAACTAATTTGAATTTATATTGAATTGGAAAGGGATTTGATAGGGTTGATGAAATATTATTGGGATGGTTTGAACACATGGAAAGAATGAGTGAAGAAAGATTATTAAAAGAAGAGGTGTGGATGGCAGAGGTGGAAGGAGTGAACATGAGGGGATGACCAAGGATGAGATGGATGGATGGGGTAAAAGGGACATTGGGAAAGAGGGGAATGTCTGTTGAGGAAGGGAGAAAACAGAAGATAGGGGTGAGTGGAGAATGGCTGTGTATGGATGATGCTGTGATGCATAGAAAGGAGTGAGTGTGGTATGGGGGGATGAGGGAGTATGTGGAAATGATGTTTTAATGCAGCCCAAAGGGATTCTCCCTGTCCTCTCATTTTCTGCATGAGGGGATGGAGAGGGAGGTTGCCGATTAAATGAAGTGGTCTTGTGGATGTGCTGTGTCTTGCTACATTGCTTCTTACCCAAGGCAATGGGCGAGATGCAGGGATGACTTGTTATCCAGGAGCCAAGATAAGAGGGAGGAAAGGGGGTGAATGGGAGTAGAATATGTGGTGATGGAATGAGTGGGAGTGGAATTTATGCCTTTGTTTTTTGGGTTCCCTTGAAAGTAAGAAAAGGCTGTTGGTATATGTATGTAAGTATATATTGAATTTTGTTAGTGTGATGAAATGTATTCCCAATTCTGTAGATCTTGTAATCACTTTATTGGAAAAAGCCTTAATGGGACTAGGGAAGCAGTGAAGTGCATTTTTCTCTTCTATTTTTCAGTAAGAATGTTAAAATATTTCATGTCTGCAGCTGTAGTATATATATATATCATGTACCATATATAACCAAAATTTTCACTCTTGAAAGGCTCTAGTGAGTTTGAGATTTAAAAGGATTGAAGCCTTAATTCAGTAAATGTGATTAATCAGTAATACTGTACATATGAACTGATTGTACAGGCACCACCAAAATCCTGTCACTTTCTCAGTTTAATTATGCATATGTAGCTTGCTCTTGGCATTTTAATTTTTCTATGCATACTAGTCAGTAGTTTTATATTAATACTGATTCTTGTAAATGAAACTGCATTAATGCAGCAGTATTGAGTATATGCTTGCATAGTTAAATTCTTGAGGGATAATAGGACAAGGTGATGACTACTAAAGCATAGTATTTTTTATTTGTTGCATACTCTGATGAACTTTTACCACTATTATGGCATATTTTATATGCTCATGTTTGCTAGTAATTAATTTGATAAGTTAATTGTGTGTGCATAAGTGCATGAATATATTTACATATACACCAACTCAGTGTTGTTATACAATTCTTATAATATACATTTATACAATGGTGATGCATTTCTTAGCCATTACTTCAGTGGTCAGAGTTTGAAAACCTGCTCAGAGCTAAAAAAAAAAAAAAAAAAAAAAATAGCATCATTACAGTGTGAGCCAGCATTCCAACTATGCTGGACAAGGCATTACCTATACATCAGGCCATATATGACCTCTAAGCTCTCATCTAGGAGGGTGATAGCTGTTCTCAAATTTAATACATGATCCAAGACTGGTTAAAAAAGAATTGCACACCCACATCAAAAGTCCTTTTCCCTCCTATAAGGGGGTTAGCCATGTCAAAGCATAGATTCAGAGTTTAAACTCGTTTAACCACCATTTAGTTGTGATAAATAGAAATTGAACAAATATTGTTACATCTATGGTAAATTAAGTTTACAACCTGGTTACTGTTTCTTCATATATTGATGATAGAAAATGGGCATATGTAGAAAGATATTGATCATATATCTAATTAGAAATTATCCATGTGGGACATATGAATTTTCATTGTATAAACATACTTTGCAAGACAAATCAAACAATTCCAATTTAGAACAAGCTCTCCCTGACAAACTCAAGAGAACTGTCACACAAGAGTTATGCTAACCAACCTCAGATTAGGTCACCATGTAGCACTGAATGACCACACACAATTAGCCTGGATCTAGACTCCACATCTCCTTACACTGACAACACCTCAGTAATTCTTTGAAAGATCTATGGGCCAGTACAAGGCCACTACTCAATAGTTTTGGGCCACAGATCTTCAATAAACACAAGGTGAAAAAGAAATTGCTCTTTCATTTGTATCCTTTTTCTTTATCTTTATCTTTCTTATTACCTTTTGTGAGGGACAAATGATGGGTACCTGCTTATGAGAGTCCCTGGGAACAATTATATTATTGTTTTCACCTTGTGTACTTTTCTTAAGGGTGACAATTGCAAAAAAATATAAGGTAAACACTATTTTTGCCTTGGAGCCAAGAACAGAAATAGAATTTCAATACCAAAACATGCAAAGTTCTGGGAATTGGAAATTGTTGCAAAAGACATTGAACTATTCCTTGGAAGTAAAATAATTTTAAAAGCAAAAAAGGAGAACATTTTGGGAGGATTGATAAGACAACCTGTCACCTGAAAGACATCAGCTTTTCACTCTATGGGTAAAGAGACTGTCATCCAGTAAGCACCCAGACTCCTGGACCTTGGTCTTGGTCCCAGAGACCTCAAGTATGCGTATTTACCTAGTATACCTAGTTGTATTTCATGGGACAAGAGCTATGCTCGTAGTGATACATTTTCGTATCTCTCCACATCCAGTTTATTCTTAACATTGTGTATAGTTCTGGCACTCACTGTTTCTCCAGACATCAATCACTCTACGTGGGAAGCTATTCTTTCTCAGGTCTCTTCTTTAACTGTCCTTTAGCTTCTTTTCATGTCCTCTTGTTTCTCTTCTGTCCCATTTTAATAAGTCGTCTCTATCGAAAATTTCCATCCCTTTCATAATTCTGTAAATGGTCAACAAATCACCTCTTTCTCCCTGTGCTGGACCACCAGTAACTCTTCAAGAAGGACAGCATCATCAGCAAACACAAGATCAATGACTTTGGTGTTGGCAATAGATGCTCTGCAATAACATTATCAAAAGTTCTACCCAATACCCAGTCCATGTAGGTGTTGAAAAGTGTTCGGGGTTGAGGACACACCCCTGCCTCACTCCTGAATTAACAAGAAAGAAGCTAGACATGCCTTCTCCATATTTTACAGCATTTTGTGCCCCAGAGTATATGCCAGATATCAAATCAATAATCCTTGCAGAAATCCTACAGATCAGCAGATGATCCCAGAATACTCCATGATGCACCAAGTCAATCACCTTCTTGAGATCAACATAAACTACAAGAAACCCACTGTTGAAACTCACATCAGAACTCCATAAGAATGATAATTGCTGTGATCTGATTGGTTGTTAACTTACTTGGTGTGAACCCAGACTGTTCAGATCAATGAAACTTTAGCAGATGTGAACGAACTAGTGTCAGCAATAGATGAGCAAGCACCTTACCTGGCACACTGAGGAATGCATTTCCACAGTAGTTATTGCTGTCCTGTCAGTCAACTTTCCCCTTTCAGATATGGATGACCAGATCCTTTTTCCAGTCAGAGGGAATGATACTGGACTGTGAGAGAGTAGATGGCACCACATGCAACCTGCGGATCATGGTCTCGCCTCCAACTTTCCGGAAGTTCACACTGATGTTGAAGATGCCAGCTGCCTATCTACCCTTCAACTCACGTGCAGTGATGAAATATGCGAGTCCTGCATGGGCTCCTAATCTCAGTGAGACACACCACAACACCCTTCAAATCATACAAAACAAAGCCCTAAAAACAATTACAGGCTGCACAAATACATCACCTACAGACCATTTACACCATGAAACAAAAGTCCTCAAAGTCAAGGACCACCTCGACATGAGAGGCACACAAACACTTGCTGCAGCCACCACAAACACATCACACCCGCTACACTACATAGCAGAACACCCACACACACCAAGAAACATTAAAACTACACCCAAAGACCTTTATTACGCACAGATACTCTCTTCTCTTCCTCCACAACCACCAAATACCAGCCTCCGGAAACATATTCATAATCATATCACTCACCGCTCCATTAACACACTGAAAGACAACACACTGCTGCATGCCAGACCCCCTGATATCCACCCTTCTGAATCCTCTCTCCCACGAAAGGACAGAGTCCACTTGGCCAGACTGCGATGCGGTCACCACCCAGCACTTCTAAGCTACCAGAAGAGGCTGGATGACCGTGTTGTGAACAGCTGCCCAGGATGTAACACTTCACCCCATACCATACAACACATAATGGAAGACTGCATTATACACAATCATGCACGCAAACAACACAACATACACACTATAAAGGATTTGTGGGAAAACCCAGTTTCGGCTGTGGCCTTCCTTGGGGAGACGGGACTGCTCGGACAGACAGTCTAGGGAACGACAACAACAACAACCTGCGGATCATGGTCTCGCCTCCAACTTTCCGGAAGTTCACACTGATGTTGAAGATGCCAGCTGCCTATCTACCCTTCAACTCACAGCCTCTTTGACCTCTGTCAGAGAGGGCAGAGATTTGCCTATCAGTGGATCAGGAACTGCCACCTGAATGCCATTAAGGGAAAGCTGTAAGCTTCAAGGGTCATCCATGAGCAATTGCTCAAAGTATTTACCAAAGGGGCTACACCCCTCCACACCTATCACTAGCTTGACATCAACTGTCCAGATTGTGTGTTCCTCTGAGTCACAGATTTGGAGTGGAGTTTTTCATGGCTCAGTAAGCAGGCCTGAAGTTCAATCTCTCCATCCATGTTGCAAGGAAATTGAGGTCTTGGAAAGCATACCTTGGTAGTGTAGTGCATAACAGTGTTGGGTCATATCAGGAAGTACTTTGAAGGATTGGCATTGCCCATGATATTTTGGACTCTCTCATCCAGAGTATATGATATTGTCATTATTTATGCAGGAGAACTAAGATTCAAGTCTTCAAGTCACTTGTGCTGTCTTGCTGCAAGGCTGTGAAACATGGCTATTGAATGCTGACTTGAAGAGGTGTTTTGATGTCTTTGGTAATAAATGCCTTTGGAGAATCATGGTGTGTCACTGGAATGCCTTGGTATCAAACCAGACTGTACCATGAGACTCAGTCTAGGCCAGTTACTAGCATAACTTGTGAATGTCAACTCCAGCTATATGGGTCTGTCACATTTCCCTGATGTTGATCCTACTCACAGAGTTGTCTCCACAAGAGACCACCCTTGATGGGGATGAAGGGGGTGCCTACAAATTTCATGACTGGGACAAGTTGACGGAACTATTGAGAGTTGTTTGGACTTGGAAGGGTGGGTGCATGAATGCTTGCTTAGAGAGACTGGGTACTGGCACCAGCATGTATTTACCTAGTTGTATTATACAGGAAGGGGAGCTATGCTGGTAGTGACCCATCTTTGTATCTCTCCAATTGATGATGAAGAGGTAATGAAAAATCTCATAGAAACCCTGATTCATCAAAGACTAGAATATGCGTCAGTGGTACTGTCCCCACAATGAGTAAATGACATAAGCAAGATTGAGAGAATACAGAGGGGAGCAACAAACTGCTTCCCAGCCCGACTTAAAATAAGTGAGGCAAGGCTAAAAGCACCGAGTCTGCCAACATTGAAGAGATAGAGATGATAAAATTTCAGTGCTCAGGTCACTAAATTTGATAAAATACACCAATAGAGATCTGATTAGGGATGAGAGGGCTTTAAGAGGTCATAAGACTAAACTATGAAAGTTAAATGTCTAAAGGATGTAAAGCAATGCAGTTTTCCATATAGATGCATAAATATATGGAAAAGCTTAGGTGATATAACCCAAGCTGGAACAATACATAAATTGAAGTATGATGATTAGAAAATAAAGATGTAGTCCAAGGTATGCTAGCTAGGTATGATGAATTAGGGAATAGGAGATGGACCTCATGTGTATTTCTCCTTTTCTGTATTTTGCAATCAGGTCTATGCATGATCCATGCCTATGTAACCAATGCACATTTTTGCAATTAGTAACAGTCTCTCCTTTCTTTCTGCCCCTCCTGCGTCCTCTATCTTCACACCAAAGCTTACCCACAGGGATGATCTACTTAAATGGGACAATAGAAGTACAAGGGGACACAAGAAGAAACTTAAGAAGGACAGTTACAGAAGAGATCTGAAAAGGAATAGCTTTCCACATAAAAGAGAAAACAGTGAGTGCTGAAACTATACACGCAAAATACAACTAGGTAAATACATGCATGGTTGGCAAAACTGAAATCTGAGGAGTCACAGTTTCATGCTTTAGGTTATCAAAAAAAATTCTGCATCCAAAAGAAATAAAGAAAACTATGTGATTTCCACACTGGAATTATATACACCCCTATAAATACCCCAACTAAATTAAATTGACCTAGCTATGTAAATTTAAAAGGGTATGAATATTAATTCATGGTCCAGAAAGAGTAATTGGGTATCAAGCAGGGCTTGGGGCATTGAATGTGGCTTGTAAGCATCATTTCTATTGAAAGGATCACTGTGAACAGGGTGTTTTTCTATCCACCCCCTTATAATATGACATAGTTAAATTTCTACTGAAGGAATCACTTTTGACAGATTCCCTGAGAAAATGTAATTGTCAACCAGGTGTCCAGAATCCATTACATACTCTTCTTGTTGATGTATTAGTTGTCTCATAGTTACAAAGTGAGTTATACACAGTGTGGCCAGGTGTTGCCCATTGGTAGATTTGATGTTTGTGATCTACAATGATTTTGGAGGCGTTGAGACAAACGAAGTGATGGTTTGTTGGTTTTAATTTCCTCGTCTAGACTGCAGTACATTCTTGGAGCATCCCCAAGGAAAACTGTGGCCATTGCCGATGGTTATATTTACAGGCACAACAGTTAGCTATATACAATTTATTCTCTATTATCTACATCTTACTCTTATTGCTACAATATACAATGCATGGACTGAGTATGGACACTCCGTATTTTTTCATGGGTAATTTATTTACAAATGGGAACACACACAAAATATATTTGACATATGCTGATTTTGCAGTCTAGTAATGTTCAACTAGGTGTCCGACTGCTTGGCTCAGATGTCTGCATGAGGTCAGATGTGCTTGGCCTCCATGACCGCTGTGAGATCAAACACAATAGGGGGTCCCTTGGGAGTTATTTGAGGACATCAGACATTCTGTCCTGTACTAAATGCATACGTGTGCACGTGTGTATGCTAGACATCTAAGAGATTAAATATTCCCTTCAATCATCTTGCAACAGTTGCTAGGGAAGGTTAAAAGTGAGGTCAATGAAGCAACACTGTGACCACTAGGTGCTCATCCTCCCATGGTGAAAATCTTCTGTTTTTTCTGTGTTATATATGCTAAAGGAGGTGTGACAATAATATTCCATGACAAATGCTATGTTAAGTGAACGTTGTGTTAAATAATAACTTGTAGAGAATTTTAGGAAGTATACAGATGGAGGATTTTCATAAGTAGGTAGCCCAAGCGCCTCATCCAAAGATTCGAGTCAGGTACAAATGGTATTATTAATCCAGAAATAGATTCTAATGTCATGCTATCAAAAGGATTCCTTGTACATTAATTTAATTATTACTATGTTCTGTTCCAAGTCTAATGCTGTAATTAAATCAATATGAAGATTGATCAAAATGAAATAAAATTATCATTAATATAGCAAATGAAAATTTTTGGTGTTTAGATTTACCACCATTACAGGGTGATAGGGTGGATGAAAGAGTATTGGGATGGTTTGGACACATGGAAAGAATGATTGAAGAAAGACTAGTAAAAGAGGTATGGAAGGTAGATGTGGAGGGAGTGAACATGAGGGGGAGACCTAGGATGAGATGGATGGATGGGGTGAAAGGGGCTTTGGGGAAGAGGGGAATGTCTCTTGAGGGAGGACGGGAGAGGACAGAAGAAAGGGGTGAATGGAGAATGGTTGTATATGGATGATGATGTGATGCATGAGGTGGAATGGATGGGGGGTGAGGTAGTATGTGTGAGAAAAATTTGATGCAGCCCAAAGGAATTTCTCCCTGTCTTCTCCTTTTCTGCATGAGGGGACGGAGAGGGGGGTCGCCGATTAAATGAAGTGGCCTTGCTGTGGATGTGCTGTGTCTGGCGACACTGCTTCTGACCCAGGGCAGTGGACAAGATGCAGGGATGACCCGTCATCCAGGAGGTGCCAAGATAAGAGGGAGGGTAGAGGGTGGAGGGCAGTGGAGTGTATTAGGGATGGAATGGGTGGGAATGGTTTTTATGCCTTTGTTTTATGGCTACCTCCCTTGTAAGGGGGAAAAAGCCTTTGGTATATGTATGTATGTACCATTACAGGGTAGTTTACAAATACAACACCATCAAAAAGACCCTCATCCGGATAGTCCACCTAATAGCAAGGGGGTTGTATACAAGATTTTGTGTTAAGACTGAAATTTTTTTTCTAGGACAAACTGGAAAAATCTTGGAAACAAGGATTTCCCTGCATAAATATAGTGTGATATCTGTCCAAGAAAATAATGTTTTATTTCAGCACAAAGAATCAATCACCACATCGATTGGTCTAGGGCTAATGGTCATAGTGAGGAATGTGATTGACCCATGCTTAATCTCAGGCACATACAAGAACAACAGAACATGATCTATGGACATTTCAAATATGATAAAAAAAAGAATTAAATTGGCTAATTGTTAAGATGTACCTGCCAGATTGACCTAGTGGTGTCAGGTAGAAGGAAGGTAGCGTCATCCACTGCTTCTCTTGTGAACATGCACCCCCCACCTTTTGTTTCTGCTGTTTGAATTCCTTCTTGATTTTATAATCAATCCTTCTCACAGCCTTGTTTTATGTAATAAGGGATGGGAGTACAATGGGTGGAAGTAGGTACGTGTCTTTGATTTTAGCTACCTCCCTTATAAGGGGGAAAAAGCTCTTGGTGTATAGATATACGGTATATATATATACATACAAGGTCTGTCCAAAAAGTATCTGACCTTGATTTTTTATAGATTCACCTTCACCTTGGTCTTTAGATCACATGTTGGATTCGTGATCGACAGCTATTTCCCTCCCGGACCGATCCATGGGTAATGCTATGACCTTACATGTAAACAAATGTGGTTAGAAAGATGTGGTTTGGTGAACATATGTAGGTGACCCTAATACACATTAATGAATGTTTTCCCTTTTGTCAGTAGATGGTAGAATGCCAATGAAAGAGGACATGTAAATGAGCATCGTTGGATTTTCGTTTTTGACAAAATGACAAAAAATTTTGAACAACTCTATGGCATCAAAATTTGTGTAAAGCTTGGTGATTCTCAAGTGGAAACTATCCACAAGAATCAACAGGCCTTTGCGGATGAAGCAATGGGCTCTACACAGATATAGGAGTGGTACAATGCTTCAAAGACGTCAAAGATGGCTACACATGAGTGGAGAGTGAAACACTCCAGTAGGCCCTTAATATCATGAAATAAGATCATCATTAATCAATTGAAGATCCTGGTGATGCAGGATTGTCTAATCATATTCAGAACTTGCAGACAAGGTGGGTGTTACCATTGGATCTATTCCTTCCATTATGAAGGGGCATTTGGGCTTTAGAATTTCAGCAAAGTTCATATCAAAGCTGCTAACAATTGAGCAAAAGTTACTTTTTTTTTTTAGAGATTATAAAGGACATGCTGGAGACTATGAACAGTAATCCCAACTTCCTCAACACAGTGATCACTGGTGATGAGTCCTGGGTTTATGGGTATGACCCAGAAACCAAGTTGCAGTCATCACAATGGAAGCATCCAATATAACCAGACCTAAAAAAATCAAGGCAGGTCCGCAGCAATGTCAAAGTCATACTGACAGTTTTCTTTGACTCCAGTGGCCTGGTTAATCACAAGTATGCACCACACAACAGAACCATCACCAAAGAGCATTACCAAGAGGTTCTATATTGTCGTAATTAAATGAACAAAACTGAACGTTAGAGAACTTACCTGTTTGAGTTCTCTTACAAATCGTTAGAACAGAATATAAGTTTGAGGCTTCGATGGCTGTAGATCCTTGCCAAGGTTTATTGACCTTCTGGTGACAGGGTTAACGCTTGTCACTGGTACCAGGGTTAAAGCTAGTCTGGTGTACTGGGACTAAAAAATCAGTTTTGTTCGGCAGGAGTTTTTAATGAGCCTTCAAAATGGTTTCGAAGCCACGGGACAACTGATACTTGAAGTAATTTCTCAAGTTCCCGATTTGTTAATCAAATTATAACATAGGTTTGAATAAATAATAAAGAGGGAGGGGAGTTTAATAATATTAATTAAAATTACAATAGTGTGGTACGAAGTTACAGGAAAGATTCCCAATTCGAAAATTAAACGAGCTTTCGGGAAATTGCCGTAACAACAATTACCACAGCCTCCCCAACAACAAAAAGAAAGTGTTTAAAAAATATAACACTTTTGAACAAAATTTATAACAAGTTTTTTCTTGCTAGAGACCTTACTAGGTCTCTAGAGGCCAGTGCAGTCCCACGAGTCGGCCTCACAGAGGTAGGTTCCAGAGAGACACAATCGTCTTGTAAAGAGTTAACCTCCTCTGCGTCTGAGACCTCTTCAAAGGGTTCAGACTCTCTAGCCTGAACATTAGGAACCCCAGGGGATTCATCCTCAAGACTGGAACTCAACTCAGCATGGAGCTCTAGAGGGATTAGAAGTTTGATGTTCACTTTAATAAAGTTTCCATCAGGCTTAATGACAGACTGTACATATCACCTTGTCTTGGTCAGGAAAGGTTTCCACAATACAAACTAAGGGCCAGAAGGGTCTGGTCTTGAAGGGGAGTTTCAAAAAGGCAATATCTCCCTTTTCCCAGCTTCTAGAACTGTGATATGCAGCTCTATCCCTTTCCCTTAAGCTGACCAAGTACTCTGTCAACCATCGTTTCTTGAACTCTTCATAAAAATAATCCCTACAGTCCATAACCAAGTTGAGAAGAGAAGGGTAGTCTTCTCCTGATTCCCATTCAGGGACTTGTTCCAAGTCTCCAAACATCAAGGAAGGAATGGTCCTTCCAATAAGAAAATTATTTGGGGTAATAACATCTACCTCATTTTCACAAGAACGATAAGTTAGAGGTCTATTGTTCAAAATTTTTTGAACATCAGACAAAAGAGTGGTAATCTCTGCCAGGGAAGGAACAGACCTACCCAATACCTTATACAAACATTGTTTCACTGTCTGTATTAACCTTTCCCAAGTGGCACCATACCAAGCAGCATAAACAGGAATGGTTCTATGCTTAACAGGGGAAGTTTTAAATTTCTCTTCAAATTCAGAAGAAGATAAAAGTTGTTCAATAACATTTCCTGCTTGAACAAAAGATTTAACGTCAGAATAAACAGCAGAAGGAATTCCATACCTGTTAGCAAACCTAACAAAAGCCAAAATGAATTCAGGAGTGGACAGAGTATTCACAACTTCCAAATGAACTGCTCTAGTATTGAAACATGTAAAGATATGAATGTATATTTTAACCTTCTCTCCATTCCTGTCTCTAACCCATAAGTGTCCAGTGTAGTCTACACCAGTATGGGCAAAAGGCACACTTAGATTCACCCTAGAGGCAGGTAAAGAGGAAGGAGAAGGATAATTAACTGCATGGGAATTGTATTTCCTACAAACTATACAATCCTTCAAAATGCTTAAAACAGCTTGTCTGGCCTTAAGTATCCAGAATCCGTGCATACGAAGGAAATTAAGTGCAGCTTGTAGTCCCATGTGCATAACTTGACAATGAGCAAAGAAAATTAGGATCTTAGTTAAATGATGAGATTTGGACAAGAGAAGGGGATTGACAACCTCATATTTGAGGTTAATGTTCTTGTCAATTCTGCCCTTGGACCTAATCAAACCATTCTTGTCCATGAACAAGTTCATTTGACTTACCAAAGGAGGTACGTCATTAGTGTTGGAATTCTGCAAATAAGCCAATTCAGCAGGAAAGGAATCCCTTTGTATAATACTCATCAAATAATTAGATGCTGCCTTAACAGGGTCAGCATTAGACTTCTTGAACAAAAAGACAGCCTTAAAAATCAAAGAAGAGTGATGAAGAAGTTTACTATAGGAAGAAAACTTAGAGACATCTATTTGAGGAGGAGTGTCAACTTGTACAACAGCAGCATTGACAATGTCTCCCTTGAAACAGGAGGGAATACATCCCAAGTGACCCTTTGGCCAAGTATGAGGAGGCCACAACAACCATTCAGGTCCATGAACCCACCAATTAAATTTTTCCTTGAACACCTTAGCACTACAAGGTCTAGTTAGGAAATCAGCCATATTATGTTCAGAAGGAACATAAGTAAAGGAAATGGGTGTGAACTTGGCCTTGAAAATTTCCAAAAGATTGGAAATTTCCTTCAATCTATTATTGACAAATATATTTTTCTTAGGAGCCTTGTTGGTCAGGATCCAAGAAAGGGCAACTTGACTATCAACAAAAAGAACCACTGATTCAACCAGTGGTGCAGACACCAGTCCTTCCTCAAAAATAGTGTTGAGGCATTTCAAAGATAGAAAAGTTGCCATAAGCTCCAAAGACGGTAAAGTTCTCTGTTTAATAGGAGCCATCTTGACCTTGGCAAATAGAAGAGAGGTATTAGACTCCTGTAATTCTCTTCCTTCTTGCCCTACATATATGGCACATCCATAGGCTTCCTTGGAAGCATCAGCAAATACAAACAATTTAATGGGAAAATTTTCACATAACTTGTTCCATCTAACAAGTAACTCTCTATCCAATTTCCCATCCCAATCCACCATCTTTTGGCACATCTCTCTAATAAGGATTTTTCCATGCAAGAGCACAGGAGAGAAAAATCCTAAAGGATCAAATACAGAAGACAAGGAAGACAAAACTTGTCTTTTGGTTGAGGCATTTTGGTCAAGGGAAACATCCTTGATTCTCAAAGTATCATGATCCTTATTATAAATATAACCCAAGACTTTAACCTCCTCTTTATTGCAAACTACTTCTTGATCAAGAACAGAAAGAACAGAAGTCGAATTGCATGTCCACTCCCTGAGAGGTAAACCTCCATTGAGCATGATCTCATTAATCTTCTCGACCATTGCAGGGAGGGAACAAAGCTCGTTAGTAGTGTAGACCAAATTGTCTACATAAAATTTATCCTTTATTAAGGAGGCAGTTAGAGAGTCAGGCTGCAAAGAAAGATGGTGTTGGATAATGAAATTTAGAATGAAAGGAGAGCAAATGAAGCCAAAAATGATAGTATTATACCTGAAGGGTATATACTGGTCGTTAATCCTCCGGAAAAAACAGAACCGGTTCCGATCAGCCTCATCCTTCAAACGGATCTGCAAGAAGGCTTTCATAACATCAGCCAAAATTACATGATTATTGGTCCTGAAATACAACAAGAGAGAGAGAAGGTTGTTCATCAAGTCAACTCCCGGGAATGCAGCTTCATTTAAGGAAGGAGCTTTTCCTACTTTGAGAGAACAATTGAAAACTGGCCTTATTCTAGAAGTGGAAAGATCATCATCCTTCAACACATGTCTATGGGGTATAAAGATTTGTCCAGGGACTCTTTTAGTTACAGGCTCAATAACACCCAAGGCCTCTTGCTGGTCAAACACAGCTTCATAATTCTCTCTAAGCCCCTTTTGCTCAAGTTTGTCATAAACCCTTTGAGCTACAGCTAGAGATATCTTAAGGTTAGAGGGAACAAGATCCACCAAATCCTTTTTCCACGGGATCTTCACATAGTAATGTCCATTCTTGAAGGAAATGGACTGTTTAAATTCATCAATGTGTAAATGATCAATATCCAGGGTCTGTTCCTCTTTAATACCGATGGACTCTAAAGAATAGAAATTGTCAAGACCATACTCAACATTAGAATTAATAAAAACTTCTTGCAAAGGATCAAATTGAGAACTTACAGGTTCTAAACAGAAGTTGACTAGAAACCTTTCTTTGCCTAACCTCTTGGGAGGAAAATATTTAACAGCCTTACAAGACTGAGTAAGGGAAATGCCTTTCTCAGTTTTCTTTAGAGAAACTCCATTGGTCTTAAAAGAAGAATTATAGAAAACTAATGAATCTCCATGATATTCCTCTAAGCTATTATAAGAATCCACTCCAAGGTCAGAGTCTGGTTTTATCCTCAAAGGCCTCTCCTTGCATTTGAAACCATCAACATCTTGGATTTCATTAGAGGGCATTTCAGGAATCCCCCTTATCATTCTCTTTAAGTAGAAAGGCTTCTCACTAGAAGGGATATATTGAGCCCCAGTCCCATATGGAATGTAACCATTAGCAAGTTTGATAACCTTGCATGATGGGCTACCATACAAGGGGGCACTTTCTATTGAAAAGTTTGAGAAGTTTTGAAGAATATCATTTCCGAGGATCCCTAAAATGTTCAGTTGGTCTCCCTTCACCTTTGGAAAACTTGGAGAGACAAAAAATTGGTGATTATTCATACTAAGTAGTATAGAAGATAAGGAAGGAATTTGTAAGGACAAGTTGAATCCTTCAATGGCAAAGAACAAACTAAACAAATTCATCCCTGAAGGGAGTTTTAAGTTAGCAGTGTAGTTAAAACCTCTTTTATTCATTAGAGGTAAACCAAAGGAAGAACCTAACTTGTCCATAGGAGGACTTAAACAAGGTCCAACTTTGTCCTCTACAAATTCCTTATGATAGAAAACTGCGCTCCAGTGTCCAACAAAAAGACATTGGGCAGTTCTCTTTCCTCTGCTAATAGGGAGACCAAAGGAACAATGGAATCTGTTGAATTATGAAAATGAAACACTTTCCCTTCAGAAAGTGGTGTCTTATAAGTCATAGGACACATGGCTCCATGGTGCTCGGGTTTGTTACAAACAAAACATTTGTAAGGTAGAGCAGCCTTTAACCCAGGGCATTCCAAAGAACCATGTCCATGATTTAGGCATCTATTGCACAGTCCTAACTGAGATGCTCTAACTTTCCTGTGCTCAAGGGATTTATATGAAGTACACTTCGAACTAGCATGGTTGGAAGCGGGGCAAAATTTACATCTACTAATAGACTTAATGGGATTAGAATTGGCCTTAAAGGAGCCATCAACTCCCTTACTGGAATCAACTGGTTTTCTCGAGGAAGTTTCCTTGAAAGCAAGGGAGCTGGTAGTAAGGCTTCTTTTAGGTTTGACTCAAAGATCATCTGATCCCATTTTGAGTCTAACCAAAACTGACTGGTAAACTTCCTTGATTTGGTTAAAATTGGGGTAATTAGAATTAATCACTCAAGACAATTCAATAAGAAAAAATTTAGGCAATTTAATTCAAATTAATTTGCTTATTAAGAGGCCCTCGCTTCCTGGCCTAGTGAAATCTACCCCAATTCCCTTAAGGTCTTGTAGCTTGGAATCTACAGAGCTAATGTAACTTTCAAGGTCTCCCAAGAGTGAGACCTCCGGTGCATTGATAATGGAAATCAACACCTTATCAAGAATTTCTTCCTTGTTGAAATATAATTCATCAAGAAGGAAAGCAGAGTCAAAACTTGAATCATCCACTGGTAAGTTCTCTAAATGGAAAGCCTCCCCTCTGAGGTATCCCTTCAAATGAATTAACTTCTGACTATTGGTCAGATTGGGGATACCAGCTAAAGCATTCAGAAAACCATTTTCAAAGTTTAAATAAGCAAAAGGATTGCTAGAATTATTCTCGAAATGTTGAAGAATAATAGGAGGAAGAGGAAGTTTTACAGAATTATCAGTGGACTTGTTTAGTTTTTCACCCTTTAGAGAATCAAAAACTCCCCTTATCTCTTGTCTCCGTTCTTTATACGGAGACAATTGAAGAAGAACGGACAGGCGGTAAGCTCTGGATGTCTCCATATCCTTGTCCTTTTCTTCTTCGGGGAACAAGGCGTTAATTTCCTCGTCCAGATCTTGAATTTTTGAGAGGAAATTCTCAATCGGAATTAACACATCATCAAGGACGGAAATAGATAAAGAATCAGATGTAGCTTGAAGAGCTTTGAAGTCCTTAGAGATGAGCCCCTTTTTATGAGCTCTCTGTCTTCGGAGTTTTTGCAAAACTTCCGAAGCGTACAATGTCTCATCGCGGCTAGCCATAACGACGCCAACCAAACAATTCGTTACAAATACACGAGCATATAGTCGTGCCAAAAAACCGTCTTACGGACTAAGCACAACGAAGATAGAAATTAAGTAAAATAATTTTGATTAAAATACTAGCTTAAACCGGATAAAGACAACAAATCAAAGAAACCACGACAATACAACAAATGGCCACCAAGAATAGAGAACTATTCGGAAATTTCCGAATGTTCACGAGAAAAACAAGGTACCAAAGCCGGCATAGTTTCCCGAAAGTTAACAAGGTCCTCAAACGAGGAAATTAATAAAAACCGAACAAACTCGGTATAAGAACAGGAAACCGGACCTCGTACACACACACTATCGTAACCTTAATGAAATATGTTTACATAGCGGCTTACGACACAAAGGGGGAAATAAGTTAAAGTCGAAATCGACTACTAAAGTTAAATTTAAATTTTAAGTAAATTCTCAAATTCCGAGATGAAAAAACTAAAGCCGAGAATTCAGATTAGTTAGCAAAAACTATAGTATCATAAGACTGATCGGAATTCTCGATTTGTTAGAGAAAAAACCTATGTCGTAATTAAATGAACAAATTTGAATGTTAGAGAACTTACCTGTTTGAGTTCTCTAACAAATCGTTAGAACAGAATATAAGTTTGAGGCTTCGATGGCTGTAGATCCTTGCCGAGGTTTATTGTCCTTCTGGTGACAGGGTTAAAGCTTGTCACTGGTACCAGGGTTGAAGCTAGTCTGACGTACCGGGACTGGAAAATCAGTCTTGTTCGGCAGGAGTTTTTAATGAGCCTTCAAAACGGTTTCGAAGCCACGGGACAACTGATACTTGAAGTAAGTTCTCATGTTCCCGATTTGTTAATCAAATTATAACATAGGTTTGAATAAATAATAAAGAGGGAGGGGAGTTTAATAATACCAATTAAAATTACGATAGTGTGGTACGAAGTTACAGGAAAGATTCCCGATTCGAAAATTAAACAAGCTTTCGGGAAATTGCCGTAGCTCAAGGTAAACAATGCCATTCCCGTAACAACAATTACCACATTTGTAATGTTATCTATTTTCACGAGAACCATGTTTAAAAAAGATCGTATCTCAATAGTAATATTTGAGGGACTTTTTGACGAAATTATTCGTCGTCTGCTAAGTTACATTCTAAACCATGGCTTACAATGCTGTAGATCTTGGTATTAGTTCCGATGACGTCGTGATGTACACCAACGCGTGTCCTGTGGCTTAACGGACAATTCCTTCAGTGATATCGAGTTTTTTATTGTCTTTTTTTAGGGTAGTTTCACTTCCTTAGATATCTCTGACAACAGGCAAGGTGTATGGATGGATGGCATAGTTATGGACTATCAATTAGAACCGAAATGTTCCTCTGATTTTTTTTTATATTGGTGCATCATTTGTGCTTACCTGTGTGCATGTTGGTTCTGTAATGTGGCCTTTGACAATAAAAAAATGAATAGATAAATAAATAGATAAATAGATAAATAAATAAATAGAATAGATAAAATGAAAAATAAAAAGTACTACATGTATACATAACGCATCCTATATTTTTCCATTGTACTCTTATACAAAATACTGTACTGCAGCACGTTCACACTACGTCTCCTGGGTGCCACAAATCTTTGTAAACATTTATTTCTTCAACGTCATGCAGATATTATTTCATCTCGGCCCAGGTGCGCCAGTAATTTTTGTTTACTGGCTCACCTGGGCCTGGGCTATACCTACTCTGACCTACCTCTCCTTACCCAATCTCATGAGAACTCTAGTTCGCCGTTTCTGAGTCCTGTCTTTCTCCAAGTCCTCAGCCATTCTAGCAGCACGACCTAACTATACTATCCAGTGTCTCCCTCGACGCCACACCACTCCTCGACCTTGGGCGCTCTCCAACGCACTCTTCGGTAGCTTGCATAGTTTTCTAATTCCTACAGTTCTTCAGGGTCCTCACGAGAGTCAAGCACTTCAAACCGAGTAGAGATTGCCACCCCCATACTCCTGGGCACACGCATTACCCCTGAGTTTCTCCAGATGATACCCAGGTGGGTTCCATCTCGGCATTCCCTTGGACTTGATATGCAGTTTGAGTGCTGTGACCACAAGTCTATGATCGGTTAATAAGAATCCAGCACTTCGATAAACCCTGCAGTTTTGTAGGGTCTTCCAACGAATGCTAGCAAGTATGTGATTGATATCCTTAGCCACCCCTTCGGCGTTACTATACCATGTCCATCAGTTTGGCTCTCGTCTCTGGAACCAAGAACCAACAATCCTCAGCCTTCTGGACTTTGCAAAGTTCAGAAGGAGAGAACTGTTGATGTTCCTTGTTCCAGAACCATGGGGGCCAACACATACTTCATGGCCAGATCTGTCGGTGCCAATTAATGCATTGAAGTTTCCCAAAGCAATAAGCGTGTCTCGTGGCGGGCACTGGTCAACTATAGATTCAAGCTCGGCATAGAACTTCTTTTCTTCAATTTTATATACCTCAGTTGGAGGATATAGTGCAATAAGAGAGATGAAACTCAAAGTGTACTTCAGCCTCAAACGCCCATCAACCAGAGTAACCTTTATAATGGCGTGATGTAGTCGGCTAGATATGCCTACAGCTACTCCCGCGAGGTGTGTCCTATCGCTTCTGCCCCACCAGAATTACGTGTAACCCTCACTCCTGATCTCGCCGTTGCCTGGTATTCTCACTTGTGAGAGAGACACTATATCTTGAGCTCCGTCGTAGTCGGTCCTCCTAGAAGAGAGGAAGAATGTTCTAGGTGTTGAAAGTTATGGGTATTATATAAACGCTTAAAAAAACACTTAACTGTTTATTGTTTTTCAAAGGCACACTTGACACACACAAGTTTATGATCTGACGATAATTACACATCAACCTCCCCATACCGTGGCTCCACCATGACTGACTTGCAATGACGTGGCTCTCACCTTAAAGCGGGAAAAACTCTCAGGCCTAGCAACTGAACTTTGTTATAGATGCAAATTAAGTACAGATTATACGATAAACCAAATGAAAAAAATCCTATTATACATTGCATTGTACATTCAATCAAAAACAACACAAGATGCACAATAACAAATATTTATATTTTGACACTAGGTGCCTACACGAGGAACCACGGGATGTTCACCCCGAGCCTGACTCGACGTGTTTCTGCTTCATTTACAACACCCCGGCACCCCACACAGAGGGTTTGGTGATTTTGACGGGGACAGGTTGTAAGTCCAGCCTCACCATATGCGTCCATGGACATACGTATGCCCATGATTTGCTCTCTCACGCCTCCACCCACCACCGAACTCAACGAAGGGAGACCAGGATTTGGGTATACATATTAACCCGATAGTCCCATAGGTCATGGGAGAATATACGCACCCACCACCTTGACAGTAGGGGATGACAGCCACGGGCCGTGCGGACAGTGGCGGCGCCAGGGGGCCGGGGGGGGGGTAGCTTTAGCCCCCCAAAAAAGTGGCCAGCCCCTCCATTAGCCCCCCCAACTGGAATGAACAAATTGAAAATTTAAAACATTTATTGAAATAATTTTATTTAGTGGAATTTTTAATTGCCAGGGCTAAAGATTTGTCAGCCATCAGTGCTAGCCCTACCATGAACCCCCTCCCCTTCTGAAATGAGGATAATATATGTGTATTATCATATTACTATTAGCCCCCCCCCCAAATTTGCTCAGCCCCCCCTTAGCCTCCCCAACTAAAAATTCCTGGCGCCGCCGCTGCGTGCGGATCGGCCTAGATGGTAGTTGTTTGACTCAGGGCGTGCCCGACTCACAGATTCAAGTCATTCGGCCCAGCCAACTTGCCTCTTCGAGCCAAGAGGGGCCTATAGTCCTGGCCTAAATAGTTGCTTGTCCGAGAGAGGCACCTCTGCAAAACTATGGCACTGGGACATCACTCTGTAGCAAGGTCATACCTTAAAGCTTCGTTTTCTCTAAAACTTGCGTACCATAGTCGTTTTCTTTTATTGGTATTGTCACCTCGCTGGAGTTTAGATTATAGAAATATAACATGATTAATATTGTTACGTCTCGCATTATATGTAAATGTCTATAAACATTAGTTCTATTATTTTATAAAGTTTAAACTATATTATGTAAGCCTATTTAATGTTGATGCTATTAGATATTTTTATATTTTGTCCTTCTTGACCTTGTACAGTATAAATAATTATGTTTCACCATCAAGACAGCAGCTTATTTCTTTATAAGTCACATTGTATTCTTAATATACAGTTCCGAGAAAATTAAAATTAGAATAAATCCATTCTATCACCGTACATTACCTTCACCACTTTGTAGTAACTACACACTAGAACTCGGTCTCCAGGCTCCGCAGGGATGCCAAGCACGGCAAACACGAGGGTTAAAGGCCTATAACGAGGTTAGACAGTCCTTTTGATGTTTTCCTTTACCTCCATGTGGATGTCAAATACACTTGCCTTGCCAACGGATCACCAGTGGGGCTTGAGAGTGGGGGGGGGGTTAAGTTGCATACAATCCGATAATTCACACGCACATACAAAGGATTTACAAAGGCGGAGCATGCCGACAGGAGACCTTTTGATCCATATCTAGGTCGGGTGCGAAAAAAAATCATATTAATAATAAAACAATAAATAAAAACTATAATAATGTAAATAACAAATAAAATACATAAATAAATGCATAGGTATAGTTAAATAATAAACAAACAGGTAAATAGTAAATAATAATAAATTGACATATAACTAATAATAAATGAAAATCAGACAGACAAATGATAACAAAACAAAAACAAATAATATAAGATAAATTGTAATCATTACAGCATCTTACTTAGGTATTCATCTAAATGATTCTTAAAGCTTCGAACTGAACTACATTGCACTACCTGTGCATGAAGTTTATTCCATTCATTTACTACACGGTTGGCAAAGTTGTTTCTACCTACTTCCAAATTGAATCTATTTCCGGACAGTTTGAGACCATTATTTCTTGTCTGATTCTCATTCAATGTGAAAATTTGGTCACTTTTGATGTTGTCAATTCGCTTTAAAATCTTAAAGACCTGTATCAAGTCACCTCTGAGTCTACGCTGTCACTACGGCGATCCAGGTTCGAATCCTGCCCAGGACTGAAATAATTTAAGTATCGCTGCGCCTCGAGTCGTTACTGCAACTCTCGTGGGCGGGGAGTTGGGGATGTGTGTGCGTGTAAGGTCACAGCATTACCCATAGATCGGTCATACGAGCTCTGAGCTCTCTTCCGGGAGGGAAACAGCTGTCGATCACGAGTCCAACACGTGATCCGAAGACCAAGGTGAATCACACACACACACACACACACACACACACACACACACACACACACACACACACACACACACACACACACACACACACACACACACACACACACACACACACACAATACAAAAAATGTATAACAAAACTTGAAAGAATACAAAGAGCAATTACGAAACTAGCACCAACACTCTCAGAACTATCATATGAAGAGAGACTAGCAAAACTGGAACTACAGACATTAGAACAAAGAAGAGAGAGAGGAGACTTGATAACTATCTATAGAATCATGAAAGGCATAGAAACTATTGATAGAGAGGATCTAATAAAATGGGATAGCAGAGATACAAGAGGACACAGAAAGAAAATCAAGAAGGACAGTTATAGAAGAGACCTGAAAAAGAACAGCTTTCCCCACAGGGTGATAGATGTTTGGAACAAGTTAGATGAGAAAGTGGTGTGTGCAAAAACAATACACGAATTTAAAAGCAGTGTAGACAAAACAAGATATGAAGACGGGACACCACGAGCGTAGCTCCCCTTCCCGAATAATACAATTAGGTAAATACAATTAGGTAAATTACACACACACATATACACTCGGTGGCGCGGTTGGAAGAGTCCCCGACTGTCAGTACGGTGATCCGGGTTCGAATCCTGCCCAGGGCTGAAATAAT
>NC_134814.1:41097462-41102462 GCF_046742065.1 Oratosquilla oratoria | reverse complement strand
GAAGGTCGAGGGGATGGCGGTCTGAGTCCTACCACCGGCAAAGTTGAATCAAGGGCATGGTTCATTAAATTCCACGCTACAAAGTCCTCTGTAAGGGGAACTGTCCTAGCCTTCCGATAGGGGGGGATTTTGATGTTAGCAAATAAAATGTTTAGCTAATAAAATCGTTTGATGTTAGCAATAGCAGAATCCTTAGGTTCTTAAGTTTGTTGAAGTACATGTTAAAAGATTAATAGATAAAGGCACATTGTATATTACTCGAATAGTCGCTTATTTGCACAATTGTTTGCTCAATTGTAGTCTATGATTATCTTGATTCTGTTAATAAATACCAATTTTGGCTATGCAAAAAATATTATGTATTGAAATATATTAAGAAGAAAATAACAAGGTATCTAACATAAAAGTACATGAACATTAGTATCGGTGTTGGATATGATATGACTGGTACGCTGTTACTTGAAAAGGGTTTTACAATTTGGGAAAAAGTAACAGTTGGAATGTATGTATATTGCAATCAGATTATGTGATGTTCTATAAAGAAGTACATGATCAGAACTTTGAAGAAAATGCGTAATGTAGGTCAAGTACGGCATGCAAATCAGTTCAAGACATACGATTTCTGGCCAACTGAAAACAACAACGTACATCTGCTAAAGGAAAGTATCTTGATCTGAATTTTGAAAAAAAAATGTAGTATGAGTCAAGTTTGGTATATAAATCGGTTCAAATGAAACACAATGTACTGAGATAATTAAATGAGAAAGACTGATAACAACAGCGTGCATCTGCAAAAGGAAAATGAGATGATACGAAGAAGGCAATAGAGCACAAAAACCTTCTGCCAACAAGGAGCAGGGGTTGATGTATCGGTTGCCAAAAACTGGTCCTCACTAACCTTGCAAAGAACCCATTAAAGAACGAGATGGGACCTTTAGTATATCAAAAGATAAATACGGCTATCTTATGACTATTTCTTAGTGCTGATAATGGACAGGAGGAGAAGACTATTACTTAATATATATTGACTTTTTGTTTGACCTTAAAATATCTAGAAAGCGGTAGACGACTGAGAAAACCCAAGACGACAATGTGAAATATCGAGAGAGATTGGAAGGTAAAAGGAGAAGAAGGAGGAGGAGGAGGGGGAGGAGGAGGAGGAGAAAGAGGAGGAGGAGCCTGGAAAGGATAGTAAGATTGAATGGAGGGCGGTCTGGTCTGGAAGCAGGATGGAGGTGGGTGGGGGGTAATGCTCGGGTCGGGGGGATTGGCTGGAAATGGAGGTGTAGTGAATAAAGAAGAGGAACGCTAACCCTCTCGTCACTGACGCATTTAGTAGATATTATTGTGTATTACGTTTTTTTTTATTTATTTATAGGTAACTCTTGGCCTATAGGAAGTCAGAATGCAGAAAAACGTAACAAATAAAAATGTAATGGATAATGAATAAATAATTATATACATAGATAAATTAAATATATATATAAATATATGAAATATATGAAAAAATGAATAAATAGATAAATAAATCAGTAAATAAATAACAAACAAACTGATTAATAGAGTAATTGACAAGTGACGTTATATCACCTAGGTGTTGAACTAAATCTTAAAATTTCAAACCACTACATTCCGTTATTTCTATGAAAAGTTGACAAAGGATTCCAAAGGATTCCAAAAGGATTACAAAGGAAGAGCCTTTTGGTCCATAACTAGGTCGGATGCTAAAAAGAAATAGTCAGGCGTAGAAATAAATAAACAAACAGACATTACAGCATATTGCTTAGGTAATTATCTAAATGAATCCTTAAATTTCGAACTGAACTACATTACGCTGCCTCTGCAGGAAGTTTATTCTATTCATTCACTAAACGGTTGCGAAGTTGTTTCTACACACTTCCAAATTAAATCTACGTCCGTTATTTCTCGTCTGATTCGTATTCAGTGTGAAATTTTCATTACTTTTGATGTCTATTCCCTATTAAAAAATTGAAGACCTGTATCAAGTTACCCATGAGTCTATTTTTTTTTTTTTTTTTTTTTTTTTTAATGGAAAATAGATCCATGCGTTTTAGGTGATTTTCGTATTTAATGACAACACGGCATTTGTGTGAAAATATTTACACATTTCTAATTAAGGGTTGTCTTTTTGAGAGACAAGACTGAGGACTAAGGTTCTAGAACCTGGCGTGAAAGAAAGTGAGAGTGACGACCTTGAAGGTGGAGGGAGGAAGGGAGGAAGGGGCAGAAGAGGGGAAGAAGGATGCGAGGGAGGGAGGGAGGGAGGGAGGAAGAGGGGTGGGGTGGGTGGAGTTAATGTCTTCAAGATCTTGTTTGATTTACTTTATTCATTTTCAGTTTCATATTTGTTTTTATATTTCTAATTTATATACTGTGGAATTATTCTGTTTTTCTCTCTCTATTCATTCATTGTTTTTATCTTCTTTATTTTGATAGTCTTACACTTTTTCATATTCTGATTTATATTTATGCTATTCTGTTCTATTTTGTCTCTATTCATTGTTTTTATTCAAGTGTATTTATGTGTTTATTTATTTGTTAATCTATTGATCTATTGATTAACTTTTTATTTGTTAATTTATTTATCCCTTATTATGTATATTTTATTTACTACTTATTACTTAGCTATTTAGGTTTTTATAATTATTTTTTCCTTATTTTTGTCAAACGTACCCGAAGACGCAGGCGGAGTAAAGGTTGGAGCGGCCGAGCGGGTGGGGCAGGCAGTGTCGGTTTGAGCTTTCTGGGCGTCGGTTGCTGTGGGGTAGGGCATGGCGGTCAGGAAGGGAAGTTGAACGAAGAGGGCAGCGTTGGTCGCCTCCCGAGGAGTGGGGAAGGTCGACAGCACGCGAAAAGGAGGTGAAAAAGTTGCATTGGAATGCAACATGCGAGTCTCTCCGAATGGCCGACATGGGATGGCGAGATTTGGTGTTCAAAGGAAACAGATTTGAAGATGTCGTTTGTTGAGATGAGAACGTAAGAATAGAGAGGTTTATTTTGTGAACTTAGGTAAAACGATATAAGAAAAAAAGAAAATAAACGGGGAGGTGGAGAAATAGGAGGAAAGGGCTGGCGAGGTGGGGAGGAGAAAGAAAAATAGTGGTAAGATAGTTATTAAGATTCACATAGTAAGACACGTCACACGCGCGCGCACACACACACACACACACACACACACACACACACACTTCAACGAATGGACGGCTTAGAAGACGTTCTGAAGAAAAGTGAAGTCTGTGGATCCCAACGCAAAGAGAAGTGCCTAGTGTTTTTGCAGGGTGGGGGGGAAATTGCTCGTGGAGTAGTGGGAACGTAGGGAAAGAGGAAAAGGGGAGGGATTACTGAGGGAAATGGAAGGAAATGAGGAGGGAGTAGACTTTGCCCAGCCAGACAAGCGGAAGGTAAACAAAAGACTTAGCGAGGATCAAATGTCTAATAAAAATGTAAAGATTAGAAGTATAGAGAGGAGCAATACAGAAGAAAGTGACGAGAATATGTTCCAGGGATTTAAAGAGGGTGGGGGGGACACAACCCCCCCCCCCCGACTGATAAGACTAGAGGAGAGAGTTGATAAGGTGATCGAGGACTTGGAGCGTAAGTTAGGTAACGTAGACTCCATTTTCCAAAGAATTGAAAGGTTGGAACAACTAGAGAAGGCTAACAGAAACTTAACTGAAGAAATAGAGGACCTAAAAAGACAGTTAGGAAATGTAAAGGAGGAGAATGAGAAATTGAAGAAGAATAGTAATGAAAACAGAGAGAAAATAGCTACAGAAGCTAAAAATTGGAGAATAACTCAAGAAGGGAATAAGGTTTCATTCACTGACATAGTCAAACAGCAATTGAAAGAACATAATGAAGACTCAGTTATTAAAGTGATGAGACAGAAGGAGAATATAGTAAGAGAATTAGCTGACAAAAAGAAATGTATAATTATATTAGGAATGGAAGAGAAACATAACCCAGATAGAACCGCAAGAATCAAGGAGGAAAATGAAAGAGTAAGCAGTTTATTAAAATTAGTCCAGGAAGATGAACCAGAAATTATAAAGGAAATTGAGGAAAAATTCAGACTCGGAAAATATAGTACAGATAAGACCAGACCAATTAAGATTAAATTCAGGTCACAAACAACAGCAGAGAATATTCTATCCAAGACAGGGAAACTAGCAACAAATGATCAATATAAAAAGGTATGGATAAAAAGAGAAATGAATAAGGAGGAAAGAGAGGCAGAAAAGCAGAAAAGAATTGAAGCTAAGGCAAAAAACGAGGAAAGAACGGAGTCAGAGAAAGAGAGATTCTATTGGAGAGTAGTGAACATGAAAATAAAGCAGTTCGACATACTAAAGAAAAACATAAGGGAAACAGAGAATACAATGGAAGTGGCAGAAAACTAAGAGTGTCTTACACAAATATAGATGGATTGATAACAGGATTGAATGAACTGAATGATTATTTGAAAGAAAAAGAACCGGACATAATGGGAATTGTAGAAACAAAATTAAAAGGCCCACTACCACCCAACAGTGTAGGACATGATACATACAATTATTGGATTAGAAACAGAGAGAAAAAACAAGGGGGTGGAGTTATGTTCCTGACTAAGAAGGATATAAACGTGAAAGGTGTCATATATGGAAAGAATACAGTAGAGATGATTATGATAGAAGTGGAAGACCGAGATAAGAAGAGCAGAAAATTTGTGATCAATTATGTGCCTCCGAAAACAGCCTCATGGGAGGAGAGTGAACATAAAAGTATGTTAGAGGACACAAAGATAGCATTAACTAAAATAATGGAAGACGGAGGAAGAATAGTTATGATGGGCGACTTTAATTGCAAAGAAATCTGCTGGGAAGAAATGACAGTAAAGAGTGGTGATGACTCATGGGGAAATGCTCTACTTGAGATGATTACTGACCATTCAATGACACAATGGATACAAGAGAACACTAGGTATAGAAATGAAGAAGAAC
>NC_134814.1:41079962-41087462 GCF_046742065.1 Oratosquilla oratoria | reverse complement strand
CTCGTTGTGGTCGTGTCTTTGGGCAATTCGGAACGTGGCTACGATGAACGAGTTTGTATCAGGGACGATGCAAACGGGGCCCTCGTCATCGTGACCGCGGTTCGAGCTGACTGAAGATGTGGCCGCAGATCTTTTCTTCTACTCTTTTCTTCTACTTCTCTCTCTATCACTCTTCTTCCTCTTTCCAGCTGTGGCTGTGCTTTGAATACGCTCGCGGTGTAGTTGGGGTGAAGGCTGTTCTCACGAGGGAGACGCTGGGTTCGACCGAGTGAGAGCAGGGGCCCACTTCGCCACGACCGTGCCAAGGGCCGACTTCGGGTGCGTCCGCAGCTATTCTTTCGCTACCGCTTTCTCTCTCTCACTCGCTTGGGTCTGACTTAATAAGGCGATAATGGAGGCTAAGGGCCGAAGAATCCTATGTAGGTGGAGCACGGGTCGGATGTCAAAACGAGGGGTGGAAAAGACGGAGACAAGAGGAATGAAACTTATTCCTGGCAACGAAATCGGCGCTGTAAATACGCAGTTACTTGTCCATTACCACCACCCTTCTTGTCTCTTTCCCCCCTCGACTGAAAACGAAGAGCCAAATAACCCCCCAAAAAAAACATTATTATCCATCTGAAAGCTTCGTCGGGCAAAGATATCCTGATCTCAGAGATTGATATAACTGGGAAACAAGTAAACCTCAGCTAATTAAGCAAAGGAACGCTAAGTTAAGAAACCTGTTTCGCGTGACGTGACAGCGGAGCTATAGGGTTATAACGTGTGTAACTACTCGGCTAACAGCGCGAAGCTTCTCCAGGAAAGAACTCGAAGGCACTCCTTGAGAACAACGCCAGCTATTCCACCAGAACAGCGCTACATGCATACCGTCACCAGATGCATATAAGGCGAAAGGCTTTACCAAAAGTAGAAGAACGCCATTCCTTTACCAGGACAACAGGACCATTCCACTATCAGTAGAAGAGCGTCATGCCACAAACAGGAGTACAGCGTCATGCCATTAACAGGAGAAATACGCGATGTCATCAGGAACAAGAAAATCGCCACAAAAGTATTCACCGGAAGCAGAAACGTAAGAGTTCATACATCCGTCCATCGTCTGACTAGGTGCTGCTTCCCTCGGCTGAATAAAATCGCCCGACGAATTCGAGGTGGACTTCTTCAAAAGACTGCGGGACTGAGGCACCCCGCAGCTGAAATAAATACGCCTGCTCAGGTCGAGAATGATTTCATTCCTCATTGACAGGTTCTAAAGTGTGTATATATATATATATATATATATATATATATGAATATATATATATATATATATATATATATATGTGTGTGTGTGTGTGTGTATTTATATGCGTATATATATATATATATATGTTATATATATATACTGTATATATACATACATATATATATGTATATATCTATATACATCTATATATATATATATATATACATATAGGTGTGTGTGTGTGTGTGTGTTTATGTATATATGTATATATCTATATATATGTATATATATATATATATATATATATATATATATATATATACATATATATATATATATATATATATATATATATACATATATATATATATGCCGGTATATACGCATATATATGTATATATATGTGTGTGTGTATATATGTATATGTATATATATATACACAAATATATATATATATACATACATATATATATATATATGTGTGTGTGTGTGTGTGTCCGTGTGTATGTGCGTTTGTATATATATATATACATATATGTATGTATATATATATGTATATATATGTATATATATGTATATATATACATATATATATATAAATATATATATATATGCTTATACACACACACACGGACGCCCGGACTAGTTACTCTCATATTACTCTCGGTTAATTTCTGTTGTAGGAACTTTGCTGTTTCAATTTTTCTTAATTGTATGTAAGAAACACAAAAATAAAGATAAAAATTAGTATAATTTGCCCTGACATTTACTCCGACTTGTGCTGCTATTTTAAAAGTTTTTCCGGTCGTACGTCTTCTTGTCTGCAGATTTGATCACCTCTGCATAATATTTTCGAAACGTGTGTTATGGCACTAGACGGCAGTGTAGGTTTACCACTACCCCAGCATATTCCTAGCCACCTCATTCCTTACGGTTTTGATGCTATGTAAAAATAGAGTAAAACAATGATCATTTGGTTGTGGTATCTCATACAGCACATATGCTGCATGGGTCTATACAACTACTAGAAAAATGAATAATAGGTGAATTACTAAATTGGTATCGGCATCGGTAAAATATTGCCGATACCGAATCCCTTTCTAAAAAATGTGCCGATATATATATATATATGTATATATGTGTATACACACACACACACACACACACACACACACACACACACACACGCATATATATATATATATATATATATATATATATATATATATATATATATATATATATATATATTTATATATACATATACATATATATATATATATATATTTATATATACATATATATATATATATATACATATAACCCGATGGGGTTGAAGTTACTCTCTATTAGCCTCCTCAAAGTAGTTACGACTAAGGGAAGTGATATAGGTGTCCTTGTACGAGGAAAGTGAGGAGCCTACGCCAGGAGGCGGTGAGTCGCTGTCGACGAAGCCTTCATTTTTGTCCTATTATACGCTTGGACCGTTGGGGCAGGTAACAAACAGTCACTGCTGGGAATCGGAGAGAAATTCGGAGTCGAACCCACAACTAAACGAATGCGACACTAACACACTTCCGATTGCACCATCAGCGGATACTAGGAAGGATTGGGTCAATAGTGTCATTTGCTGATTAGTAATCATGATACTCTCTGATGAATGATAAGAACGATGACGGTAACGATGATGAAAAGAATGCTAGAGAAAATGAGGATGAAAATCCTGATTCCTATTAGATGCAGCGCTTATGTCCTTTGGAAGAGTATTACATCAAAGAGATGGAGTCACGATGTTGCTAAAGGAGAGGTAGTGGGGATTGAAAGTGATCAGTGATCTTTCCTGAGTGGAGTCTCAATTCATGATAGGAGATCGGTTGGGGATTGGGTGACGGGAGAGAGGGAAAGAGAGAGCGGGGTAGGTTAGGATAGCTGAGGGAGGATTGGGCTCGTTGAACGCCAGGCATACACACACACACAAAAAAAAAAAAAAAAAGGAAAAGAAGGATTCGATGAGGGGGCGGTTTGGATGGGGAGTTGAAAGAACGAAGATAAGGGGAAGTGAAATTAAGGAGCCCCAAATACAAAATTCACATCTGTTTACAAGATTTAAGTAATTAGCTTAATCGTGACCGTGTCAAGGTGATGCCAAATTATTTAGAAAAATATTCAGAGGATTTTTGGTTAACATTAAAAGCATTGGGAAAATTATGGTTGACATTATCATTATTGTCGATGAAAATCATTCGTGTGAAAGTCCTTGGAAGCAGGATATAATGAGGAGGAAGAACGGAGTATAGATAGAGGAATGAGGAAAGATATAAGAGGATAATGAGAAGGAAGGGGTGAGAGGAGTAAGGGTGTATGTTTCAATGCAGAGGTTTTAAGAAAACGGAGGGACGAATTTGTGGGACGAAGAGACATAGAGAGAGAGAGGGGGGAACGGAGAATGGGAATGCTGAAATATATTTCACCTATCAGGACTCTCGTTCTCAGCGACCTAGGCTACTCGAAGTCGTCGGTCGAAGAGCCTCTGGGCGGGCCGGAAGCGGCGACGAGTTTCCGTCTCAAGATCGACGTCAGATGACTTCGTAGGCTAAGGCAACTGAGGGTCGACGGAGGGAGAGCTCTGCAACAGCGACAGGTGGTGAGCGGATGTGGAGCACTGGTGGTGATCGCAAACGGGAAGGCCAAGAAGGTGGTCTTGCAAAATGGGCCTCAGCGGATTCGGACGTGCGAGGCTAGCGGCCATGGCGAGGCTAAAGACCAGAAAGGAAGGGAATGCAATTGAGAGGAAATAGTGAATGGAAGGACCTGTGAGTGGAAACAGAAGTTGGAGTGGACGAGCAGGAAGGATGGAGAGGAAATCGAGGTTAAAAAGAAAGGAAGAAGAAACGAGGGAGACAGGAAAAGGAAAAAGAGAGAACGATTTTTTTTTTGTGAACAAACATTAAACTTTGATCACCTTTAGGTTACTACGAGCGCTGGTGGCGTGATCTGGTCTCGCATTCACTTGGTTGTGGGTTCGAATCTCGCAATCCTCTCCGATTCCCAGCAGTGACTGTTGGTCTCAAACTGTCAGGAAGTAGATTTAATTTGGAAGTGGGTAGAAAGAACTTCGACAACCGTGTAGTTAATGAATGGAATAAACTTCCTACAGCTCGAAGTTGTAAGATTCATTTAGATAAGCACCTAACCAATATGCTGTAATGCCTGCCATTTATTCAATTTTATCTATTTATTATTATCTGTTTATTATTTATTATTTATTTATTCGTTATTCATTATAAGTTATTGTTATTTTCCTGTTTGTTTTATTTGTCATTATCTATTTATTTATCTTATTTATCTACTTTTTCCCGCATCCGACCTAGTTATGGACCAGAAGGTCTCCTGTCGACATACTCTTCCTTTGTAATCCTTTGTAATTCTAAGTTATTCGCCCCGACAGTCCAAGAAGCACATAGAGCGAAGGTGATGGCTTCGGCTGCAGGTATGCACTTCCTGGCGTAAGTTCCTAACTTTTTTATTTATTTATTTATTCATTTATTCATTTATTTATTTATTTATTTATTTATTCATTTATTTATTTGTTTATTTATTTATTACTTTTTATTTATTTATTAATTCATTTTTCATGACAGCCGCCGTGCCCTCGACCGTATATCGTCTTTGTTACTCTGTTCTTATCGTTCCACAGACCACATTAAATCCATCTTCCACTTTTTCGGCGCCATAGTTTTCAGAAAGGATAGAAGCACTGGTTATTGCCAATAAAATACCAATGCACCACGGCTTGACGGTGCGGTGGTACCGTTCTCGACCGCTCATTCAGCGATCCGGGTTCGAGTCACGCCCTGGGCTGAAAATATTTCATCTCCAGCTCTAATGGGCAAATATATATATCTATATATATATATATATATATATATATATATATATACATATATATATATATATATATATATATATATATATATATATATATATACATATATATATTGCTCGCGTGTGTAATTCACCAGTCTTGGATCACGTGTTGAACTCGTGATCGACAACTATTACCCTCCCGCATGAGAGGTCGGGGCTCGTATGGTCTTATCTATGAGTAATTCTGTGACCTTACACACAAACCCAACTCCTTGCCCACCAGAGTTGGAATGCCGGCTCACAGTGCAGCAATGCTGATTTTTTCAGCCCTGGGTGGGACTCCAACTCAGATCGCTGAATTTGCGGTCAAGAACGGTACCACTACACCGTCGGGGGAGGGGGGGTTGTTCTTGTTTGTTGTATGTCAGTGTTGCACTTTGGTGTTGGTATTTCGTCAGTATGGTTGAGCTTATGACACTGATTCGACTTTATTCATGAAAATTACCATTTCAACACGTTCAGCCTTTCACATGTGCAGGACACCACATGTGTTGTTCTTTTCCTTTATATTACAATTGGGTAGATACGATTAACACACATACACACACACACACATACACACACACATACACACACACACACACACACACACACACACACACACACACACACACACACACACACACACACACACACACACACACACACATATATATATACACACCTCGTGACGCAGTGGTTAGAGTTCTCGCCTGCCACAACGGCGATCCGGGTTCGAATCCCGCCCAGGGCTGAAATAATTTCAGTATCTCTGCGCTGAAGGTTGATACTCTAACTCTCTTGGCGGGGAGTTGGGGGCATGTGTGCGTGTAAGGTCACAGCATTACCCATAAATCGGGAGGTTAATAACTGCCGATCATGAGTCCAACACGTGATCCAAGACCATGGTGAATCTCACACACACACACACACACACACACACACACACACACACACACACACACACACACACACACACACACACACACACACACACACACACACACACACACACACACACACACACACACACACACACACACACACACACATAAAAACACGACTGGGTAGACACAAACAAACCAGTTTTATTAGATGTTGTGGTTGTTTTCACTTTTCTTTGATTCAGTTTTGATTTTTCGTTTACCAAACTTATCTCCACTTACCCAGGCGGTGACAGCAATTATAATTTTTTCGAATTATGTATAACATAATTTAACATAATTACTAAATACATTTTTATATATATTTATTTAAGTATGTGTTGTATTTTTTTTCTAGAAATTTAAATCTATTTGTTAATGTTTTCTTTGTTTTTGTAACCTTAAGACGATTAAGTTTGATATATCTAGGCTCCCTTTACACATGCCCTGCTTGTTTCCTGTTTTTCCCCTAATCTCTAAGGATTAGGAACGTGGCCTCTTAATAGATGTGTCACTCATCACATTCTCATATATTTTGAAATTCAAATCCACATTTATTCGTATTTATTACTTCGATTTCTCTAAATGCAATCTCTCGCTTTCTACACACACACACACACACACACACACACACACACACACACACACACACACACACACACACACACACACACACACACACACACACACACACACACACACACACACACACACACACACAACACAAAACGACATACAAGAGACAAAACGTCTTCAGCCATGAGCTACACTTCGTTTTTTGTTTCTTTTTTTTTTCTTAAGGAGATGGCCTCAACCCACTTCTTATGCCATCTACGGAATCCTGTAACTTCTTCATCTGGGAGTGATTTTTGTTCTCCTTATGGTCGTCTCCCTCCCCCCCTCCCTCCCTCCCTCCCTCACATCTTTTCTTCGTTGATCGAGCTTGACTCTCTGCTGTCTCACTACCTTCTCGTTCCTCTTCTCATCCACTCCCACCCTCCTTAATCCTTCCTCCTTCTCATTTTTATCATCATAGTCCTTTTCATCCTCTTTGTATTCCTCCTATTTGTCCTTCTAGTTATTTTCCTTGTCTATCTTTTTCTCCTGGTCAGCTGGAATGACGCTCGGAATAAAAGTTTTAAAGTAAGTTTATCAAAGCACTTACAGACGTGCGTACACTTAGGCGTCCAGGACAAGACTAACCCACGCCAATTCTTGCATTTGGCGGGAAAGACAGCCACGAATCGCCTTGCGATTACAAAATGCTCACAAAACATACGATAATAAATATATATATTAATGAATAAACAAAACTGGAAATATGTACATAAAAACCCAAGAAATGTCACCATTACATGGTCCTTCTCTTCCTCCTCGTTGTCCTTCGCGTCCACCTCATTTTCCTCATGGTCCTCCTCTTCCTTCTCATCATCCTTCTCATCC
>NC_134814.1:41064962-41067462 GCF_046742065.1 Oratosquilla oratoria | reverse complement strand
AGACAACAATCAAAACTATAGTAACGACGTAATAATTGTGATAACATTACATTGAAAAAAAAATAATAATAACATGGTGATAATACGATGTAAATAGCAGCATCGATGGTAATAATAGTATTTTTGGCAGCCGGCCAGAACACAGACCATAAAACATTTCTAAATTATTTTTTCATCATTATATCACATGGTATTGATAAATTTTATAGTAGATATATGTAACATAAATACATTATTTTGAATTATCAACTCCCAGATGCATTATTTTCCGAATTCTTCAGACCAGGAAACAAAGTTCAAAATAAAATCCAGTTTTCGTGTCTCCTGTACGCGTTTGCCTTCCAACACAAGCATCAGTATCGTACTATCTCAAATTGAGTTATAAAGTTGTCATGACTGCTCAGAGCAGACATTTTCTTCTTGATAACGACGTTTGCTGGCCTTGATGAGAAGTGAATCATTGTTATCCGGTGACCAATCAATTCTTTCGTAAGGGATTCTCGCTTCTTTTGACACCTGCACGTGGTGCTTGTGCCTAGATAGAGTTAGAGATAGCACTAGAATTAGAAATAGAGAAATATATAGATAGTGATAGATTGAAATAGAGATGGAGAGAAATATATAGATGGAAATGGAGATAGCACTAAAACTAGAAATAGAGAAATATATAGTGATAGATTGAGCTAGAGAGAAATGTATTGATAGTGATTCAGATGGAGATATAGAGAAATATATAGAGACAAAGGTGTAGACAGAGATAGATATGGAAATGGAGGTAGAGATAGAGATATGGATAGAGATGAAGATAGAGATAGATGTGCAGATGGAGATGGAGACAGAAATAGAGATAGAGGTAGAGATAGACATAAAGACAGAGATACACAGACAGAGGCAGAGACAAAGACAGGGATAGAGACAGACAGACACAGAAACAGAGACAGATACACAGAGACAGAGACAGAGACGTGGACAGAGGCAGACAGAGATAGAGACAAGGGAAAAAAAAAGCACGTGCCGGCAGTCAGAGCAACTATCGCGAACATAAATATTTCTTGTTCCGGATTAACTTCGAACAATGACGTCGAAGGAACTTTGGCTCTGCTGAGTCATGTCGGTCTTCCAGCAAACTCACCCCATCCACTTACCATTACCCAGTCACCCACCCATAATCCTTTCCCGTCTATTAGGACCTCTCGAAGATGAGTGGAATAGATTGACGTTAAGTAGAAATATCCAAAGGATTGAGTGATCTCTCCTAATTAACGAGACCACTCGTCTATTTGGGCCCTTCTAAGCTAAGTAGTGTAACCTGGCGTGAACCAGAATGAAATCTTTAAAGACTTGATTGAAGGGTTTTGTCTCTCTTACCGCCCTAAGGATTCTCTAGAAGGATAATTGAATCGTCAATCGTGAGATAGAATGAAATATGGAAAGAAAATAATGAAGAGTATGTTTAGGGCAGACACATAATATTAAACATTCTTTTGTATTTATTTATTTCTGTCTTTATCTTATTTTATTTTAATCTCGTTTTTTTCATTCTATTCAATTGTTTTATCTAATTCAATTATTTTTTCATTGAATTTAAATTGATATTTTATTGATCTTTTTCTATTTCTTATTTCATTCTAATTTATTATATTACATTTTACTTTATTTAATTTCATTTTACTTTATTTTACTTTATTTTATTTCATTACAAGTTTTTTTTTCTACTGATCCGGCAGTTTCATCCTCTTATACTGGCTTTGAAAGCCTCCAATTTTCAATCTGTTTTTCAAAGTACCTGAAACGCATTAGGAATTACTGGAAATCATAAATTTCATATCCCTAGTCTTTGAATGGGGATTTCTCATAATGTTTCCCACTTTTTCATTTAACTTCGATTTCTTAAGGGTTCGTGTTCCAGCATTCATAGGCACGGAAGCTCTCTGAGCGTTTCATTCATTTCCTTTGTTTTTTGTTAGTTTTTCGTTCAAAAGTGGTCTTGGAGTTGGTGTCGATGTCAGTGCTGGTGTTGATGCTAGATTTCCAGTTTCCGAAGCCCACGCCATAACCTTTTTTAGAAACCTGTATTCGGGACTGTGATAAAGACAGTTTCATTTACCTGGCCATACAGTATTTTTTGTTTTTATAATTTCATCTTATTTGTTTGTTTGTTTATTCATCTATTCATTTACTTATCTATCTATTCATTTATTTATTTATCTATTTATTTATTCATCTATTTATGTATTTATTCATTTGTTTTTATCTCTTAGTCTCTCTATTTACTTACTGATCTTTTTTATTATGTAACTCAATAACTTCGACAGTCGACCTCATCAGCTACATAAAGAAATAGCTACAGATTTCTCTGACTTAATTTTATTTTGTTTCATTAGCATTCTGTTCCTAGAGGAATACTGTTCTTCTCACAAGCTGCCCACTCCCCCAACTATTTATATCTTTTTTAATGCAAAACTACATTTCAAAACAATACCCGGTGTTCCTGATGATC
>NC_134814.1:41054962-41062462 GCF_046742065.1 Oratosquilla oratoria | reverse complement strand
AATACACATTTCAAAGAACGGATTAAAATATTCACCTAAAAATAGATAAATAAACAAATGGATAGATAAACAGATATATAAATAAATCTACCCAGAAGAGGGGGTCTAAAAAAAAAAAAAAAAAAAAAAAAAAGTAAAAACAACAACAACAACAACAACGAAGAACATACCAGTTCGAAGTCAGTTGGTGCCTCAAACTCCAGAAGCACTTCAGTATTACATATGAGAAGCGTACTTCGTGAATAAAAACTGGGGAGCCTTTTCTTCTGTAAGGACTTGGAAGGACACCTTGACCACAACCGGATGGGTCGCCTTCCACCTTTTCCAAAGGCCCAAGACCCTAATCCGCCATAAGGTCCTTCCATACTAATATTCCAAAGGTCACTTCCCTACCTCTGTCCTTACTTACGTAACAAGGTCACTACGAAGACATCTGGTAAACAGGCAAGGAGGCTTATGCCAGGAAGTAATTGTATACCCATACTGTCACCTTTGCCCTAAATGCTCCAACATCCAGGATAGAACAATTAGAAAAAAATAGTACCTTTTTAGTTCAAGTTATGATAAGGAACTTGAAGTTGTTGGTGGTTATCATAAACTGTAAAATAAGAACAATGATAGAATTGGAGAAGAGGAAATAAATGAACTAGGTCAGCCAGAGATGGATGTCTTGATCCTTCATCAATAGCGGGAAAGAAGCCATGAAACTTGTCAAGTTGAAGATTTATCGATCTGAATAATTGTAGATTTGAATATTTGAGTAATAATAAAGATAAAAAAGAAATGAATGTCTGAATGTTTGGATGTCTGATTGTTTGTATATTTGAATGTTTAGATGTTTGGATGTTTGGATGTTTGGGTGTTTGAATTTTTTTTTAAAGGTTTGAACATCTGAGTGAGTGAATGGATGAATGGGTGAATGATGGAAGATCTAAAGATTTGATGATTTGAAATTTAAAAGTTTTGAAGATCTGAAGATCTAGAAATTTGAAGATATCAAATTTTGGAGATTTAAAGAATTGGAGATTTGGAGCTATGGAGATCTGGAAATCTAGAGATGTGGAGATTTAAAAACTTGGAGATTGAACTTCTTTGAGATTTGCAGATTTACAAATTTGCAGATTTGCAGATTTAAAGAGTTGGGGATTTGGAGTTATAAGGAACTGGAAATCTGGAGGTATGCAGACTTAAAATTTGAAGATTAAGAAAAAAATATGGAGCTTTACAGATAAGCAAATATTTGGAATTAGAAATTCGGAAGTTTGGTGATTTGGAGATTGGAAGGTTTAAAGATTTAGAGGTTAAAAACCTTAGAGATTTGGAGATTTGAAGACTTGGAGATTTGGAGACTTGGAGATTTGAAGATCTGAATATTTGAATATTTGAATATTTGAATATTTGAATATTTGAATATTTGAAGATCTGAATATTTGAATATTTGAATATTTGAATATTTGAATATTTGAATATTTGAATATTTGAATATTTGAATATTTGAATATTTGAATATTTGAATATTTGAATATTTGAATATTTGAATATTTGAACATTTGAACATTTGAATATTTGAATATTTGAATATTTGAATATTTGGAGATTTGGAGATTTGGAGATTTGAATATTTGAATATTTGAATATTTGAATATTTGAATATTTGAAGATTTGAATATTTGAAGATTTGAAGATCTGAAGATTTGAAGATTTGAAGATTTGGATATTTGGATATTTGATTATTTGGTTATTTGGATATTTGAAGATTTGAAGATTTGAAGATTTGAATATCTGAATATTTGAAGATTTGAAGATTTGAATATTTGAAGATTTGAAGACTTGAAGATTTGAGGATTTGAATATTTTGAAGATTTGAAGATTTGAGGATTTGAAGATTTGAAGATTTGAAGATTTGAAAATTTGAAGATTTGGATACTTGCATATTTGGATATTTGGATATTTGGATATTTGAAGATTTGGAGATTTGATGACTTGAAGATTTGAAGATTTGAAGATTTGAAGATTTGGAGATTTGAAGATTTGGATATTTAGATATTTGGAGATTTGAAGATTTGGAGATTTGGAGATTTGGAGATTTGGAGATTTCAAGGTTAGAAAATTTGAAATTTTGAGGATTTGAATACTTGGATATTTGGAGATATGGATATTTGGAGATTTGAAGATTTGGAGATTTGGAGATTTCAAGGTTAGAAAATTTGAAATTTTGAGGATTTGAATACTTGGATATTTGGAGACTTGGAGTTTAGAAGATTTAAAGATCTGTTGATTCAAAGATTCGAAGATTTGAAAATCCTGAAATGCACTTATTTCTTATGGTTTTTAGAAATATGAAAATTTCCCTGAATAAATATATTTTTACATATTATTTCTTTTTAGGTTGACCGAATATAAATTGTTGTTAATTATTTGTTTCATCTATCAATATACTTATTAATTCACACATATATTTCTATATTTCTTTATTTATTCATTTATCTATATATTTTCCACTTATTTATTTATTTATTTATTCATTTATTCATTTATTTATTAATTCATTTATTTTTTTATTTATTATTTTTTTATTTGTTTATCTATGTACTATTTATCTATTTATTTATTTACTCATATATCAGTTGATTTTCTATTTGCTAATTTATTGATTTATTATTAATCTATCCTTTTATGTATTCATTTATTCATTTATCTATTCATTCATTTATTAAGCCATTTACTGATCTATTTATTATTATTATTCTTTATTATTTTTCTAAAGAATTTTGTGCGGAATAGTTTGCTCGATGGAAACACACACGAAACTCACGACCATACTTCCCTTTCTTTATGCTACAATCATGTATAAACACAGTCACAGTCACACACACACACACACACACACACACACACACACACACACACACACACACACACACACACACACACACACACACACACACACACACACACACACACACACACACACACACACAGACACACGGAGACACACACAACTCGTGTCGCTGTGGTTAGAGTTCTCGCCTGCCACAACGGCTGTCCGGGTTCGACTCCCACCCAGGGCTGAAATGATTTCAGTATCGCTTCGCTGCGAGGTGTTACTCCAACTCTCGTCGGCGGTGAGTTGGGTGTGTGTGTGCGTGTAAGGTCACAGTATTACCCAGGGGTCAGTCATACAAGCTCTTGAGTTCTCATCCAGGAGGTTAATAACTGTTGATCACGAGTCCAACACGTGATCCAAGACCATGGTGAATGGTGAATCACAGACAGAGACACACACGCAGACACACACACGCAAACACGTTCATCCAAATAGACACACTGAGACACACACATACGCAAAGAGACACACGCAGACACACACACACACACACACACACACACACACACACACACACACACACACACACACACACACACACACACACACACACACACACACACACACACACACACACACACACACACACACACACACACACACACACACACACACACACACACACACACACACACACACACACACACACACAAACGCCCTTGAATTGGGGGTGAGACGGGCGTGGGGGCAACGGAAATGCCAGATATATTCTTGGGGAATTTTACTTTTATTTACGGAGACTTTATCGTCTCTTGTAAGTGGAGTTCGCAATTAACTTCCTGTAGACAGCTAGAAAGAGTCTATCTAGTTTCTAGCATTGGTTTTTTTCTATAAGGAAATGATGGAGTATTTATTCTGTTCCTATTTTGGTTCAGCTAAAAAAAAAAAAAAAAAAAAAAAATTATTCATTGTCCACTGCAAGACCTGGCTATCATCTAGGAGACAATACGGCATTTGCACCTCACTACCAGGGATAAATCAGTCATATTAAGTTGTATGGGCTTCTATTTGTTATTTCAAGACCTAGCCTAGGTCATCCACACAAGATCAAGGTCTCTATAGCAGGACCCAACCGGTCTTCGTCTACTTGTAAGCCCCGGGCAAGGCCAGTGAGACTCAGGACGTGCTGACCCAGGTCACAAGATCATTCCCGAGGCCCCTCAGGGAAGGGCGGCGTTTGTGATCCAGAGCTGTCTGTGGACCCTACTCCATATTTCGACTACGTCACGACTCGTGTGTGTGTGTGTGTGTGTGTGTGTGTGTGTGTGTGTGTGTGTGTGTGTGTGTGTACGTGTGTGTGTGCGTGTGTGCGCGTGCGTGTGTGTATGTGTGTGTGTGTGCGCGCATGTGTGTGTGCGTGTGTGTGTGTGTGTGTACGTGTGTGTGTGTGTGTATGTGTGTGTATGTGTGTGTGTGTGTGTGTGTGTGTGTGTATGTGTAAGTGTGAATATGAGCGTGTGTAATTGACTTACCTAATACTATTAACGTAATTCTAGTATAGAGAATAAAAGTTATACTCGTGGAGTACCGTCTTTGTACTTACGCAGTCCAAACTTACCTTTAGATTTGCTCATGTTATCTGGCTGAACTATTTTTCTTGGTTCATGTTAACTGGCGAATCAGTCAATCTGTATAGAAGGCTGTACTTCTTAATACGTTTGAAACTCCTCTTATATATATATATATATATATGTATATATATATATTTATATATGTATATATATATATATATATATATATATGTATATATATATATTTATATATTTATATATATATATATATATATATATATATATATATATATATATATGACGTAAGCGGAGTAGGAAACACAAAGTCTTAGTTTTGAGCTTATTCCTGGCTAGTTTCGCAGGTATGCGAAAAAGCATACCTGCGGAACTAGTCAGGAATAAACTCAAGACTAAGACTCCTGTGTTTCCTATTCCACTTACGTCAACCTGTCAGAATGTCTCAACATATATGTGTATATATATGTATATACATATATATATGTATATATATATATATATATGTATATATATGTGTATATATATACATATATATATAAATACGTATATATATGTATATAAATATATATGTATGTATATATATATATGTATATATATGTATATATATATACAAATGTACATATATATATATATATATATACATATATATACATGTACCTGTATATATTTCTATATGTATATATATATACATATATACCACGTCTGGGGTATTGGCTGCTTGTTATTGTGGCAAAGTAGCATGCAGTCGAGACTTTAGGGTCTATATGGGGCGCCCCTACGGACCAGAGCCACACATCATTTTGTCTATGATAGAAGAAATTCTGTTCATAGAGAAATTATGACACTTTTATACTATGACTGTCCCTCCGTTATGCTGTCCCCCAACCCCTTGTTGCTGTCCTGTACCATTTCTCTGAGTATTCTCTTTCTGTGATGGGGGAATTCCCTGTGGTGGGGGAAAAGAATACTGCCACCAAGTATCCCACTTGGATCGTAAGAGGCGAGAAGAAAGGGACGGGGAGAGGGACTAGGCATCATTCTCCCTGTAGCCCCACGGGGCATATAACCTAAAAAGAAAAGTGAAGGCATAAGGGGTGCTGGAGGGCCTCGGGCCAGCACCCTAAGGTTTGGGTCTTTTAATGTGCGTGGATGTGGTACAGATGAGAGTAAAAGGGAAGAGATAGGTAGTATGTTTGTGAGAAGAAAGATGGATGTGTTGGCTTTGAGTGAAACTAAGTTGAAAGGGAAGGGTGAGTGTAAGTTTGGGAGTGTAAGTGGGAGGTTATCAGGAGTGAAGAGAGGGCGAGGGAGGGAGGGGGTGGCTATTCTAGTAAGTGAGGAGATAGGTAAACAGGTAGTGGAGTGGAAGGAGGTTTCCTCAAGGATAATGTGGATGAAGGTGAAACTGGGAAAGGAGATGTGGGTCTCTGTAAGTGCATATGGGCCTGGCAGTGAGAAGAGCGTGGAAGAAAGGGAGGCCTTTTGGATAGATTTAAATGAGTGCATAGAGGGTTTAGGAAGAAATGTCAATGTAATAGTACTGGGAGACCTTAATGCTAGGGTAGGAAATGGTCCAATCGATGGAGTGGTTGGGAAGTGTGGAGTTCCAGGAAAGAATCGTAGTGGAGAGGTGATGGTGGAAATGTGTCTAGAAAGAGAGTTGATGATAGCAAATACAGTGTTTCGGAAGAAAGTCAAGCATAAGTACACATGGGAGAGGGTGGTGGAGGGAAGGGTGGTAGATAGAGCGCTAATGGATTATGTAGTGGTAAACAGGATTATGATAGGAAGAGTTAAGGATGTACATGTGCTAAGGGGAGAGGGTGGGGGAATATCAGATCATTTTTTGGTGGAAGGTAAGCTGAGAGTGGAGGATAGATGGAGAAAGAGGAAAGGGACAAAAGGTAGGGAGGTTCTTAGAGTGAACTCCTTGAATGGAAAGGAAAAAGAGAAGGAGTACGAAAAGAAGCTGAAGGAGGAGTGGGAGGGAGTAAAGGATGGAGCAGAGATGGGTGTGGAGGAGGAATGGGGATGGTTCAAGGAGGGAGTCTTAAAGTGTGCAAGGATGGTGTGTGGAACAAGAAGGACAGGGGGAAATAGAAGAAAGGGTAGTGAATGGTGGGATGAGGAAACAAAGAAGGTTGTAGAAGAGAAGAAGCGAGCATTCACAGATTGGTTACAGAAGAGGATGGGGGAGTCATATGAGACGTACAAAGAAAAGAAAAGAGAAGTAAAGCAAAAGGTAAAGGAGGCAAAGAGGAGAGCAGATGTGAAATGGGGTAGGAGTATGACAGAAAATTTTGAAAGTAATAAAAAGATGTTTTGGAAAGAAATTAAGAGAGGAAGAGGAGGCGAATCAAGTAGGGAAGAAAAGGTAAAAGGTACAGATGGAGAGATGATAATGGAAGAGATGGCAGTAAGGGGAAGATGGGCAGAATATTTTAGGGAGTTGCTAAATGTGAAGGAGGATAGGGAAGGAAAGATAGCTGCAGTGGGAAATGCGAAGAAAATGAGAGTGATGAGTGAGGAGAATGGAGGAGAAATAAGGAAGGATGAGGTGAAGGCAGTTGTAAAGATGATGAAAGCAGGTAAGGCACCTGGTCTGGATGGATGCCATGCAGAATGTCTGAAAAAGGGAGGTTCAGTGATGGTGGACTGATTGGTGAGGTTATTTAATGTTTGCTGGAGAGAGGGTAGAGTACCGGAGGACTGGAGAAGTGCCTGTATAGTTCCTCTTTACAAGGGAAAAGGGGACAAGTGTGAATGTAGTAGTTTCAGAGGGATTAGCCTGTTAAGTGTAGTAGGGAAGGCTTATGGGAGGATCTTAATTGAGAGGATTAGGAGAGGAACAGAAGGAGTAATTGGTAAGGAACAGTGTGGATTTAGGACAGGTAGAGGTTGTGTAGATCAGATCTTTGTGGTAAGACAGATATGTGAGAAAGCTATAGGAAAGGGGAAGGATGTTTTTTGGGCTTTTATGGATCTGGAAAAGGCTTATGATAGGGTGGACAGAAAGGCATTGTGGGAGGTTATGCAGATTTATGGGATAGGAGGAAAGCTTTTGGGAGCTGTCAAGAGTTTCTA
>NC_134814.1:41027189-41032189 GCF_046742065.1 Oratosquilla oratoria | reverse complement strand
TACTACATTTTACTTTATTTAATTTCATTTTACTTTATTTTACTTTATTTTATTTCATTACAATTTTTTTCTTTCTACTGATCCGGCAGTTTCATCCTCCTATACTGGCTTTGAAAGCCTCCAATTTTCAATCTGTTTTTCAAAGTACCTGAAACGCATTAGGAATTACTGGAAATAATAAATTTCATATCCCTAGTCTTTGAATGGGGATTTCTCATAATGTTTCCCACTTTTTCATTTAACTTCGATTTCTTAAGGCTTCGTGTTCCAGCATTCATAGGCACGGAAGCTCTCTGAGCGTTTCATTCATTTCCTTTGTTTTTTGTTAGTTTTTCGTTCAAAAGTGGTCTAGGAGTTGGTGTCGATGTCAGTGTTGGTGTTGATGAAAGATTTCCAGTTTCCGAAGCCCACGCCATAACCTTTTTTAGAAACCTGTATTTGGGACTGTGATAAAGAGAGTTTCATTTACCTGGCCATACAGTATTTTTTGTTTTTATAATTTCATCTTATTTGTTTGTTTGTTTATTCATCTATTCATTTACTTATCTATCTATTCATTTATTTATTCATCTATTTATTTATTCATCTATTTATGTATTTATTCATTTGTTTTTATCTCTTAGTCTCTCTATTTACTTACTGATCTTTTTTATTATGTAACTAAATAACTTCGACAGTCGACCTCATCAGCTACATAAAGAAATAGCTACAGATTTCTCTGACTTAATTTTATTTTGTTTCATTAGCATTCTGTTGCTAGAGGAATACTGTTCTTCTCACAAGCTGCCCAGCCCCCTAACTATTTATATATTTTTTTAATGCAAAACTACATTTCAAAACAATACCCGGTGTTCCTGATGATCTTTTAATGGCTTGCAATGATAATGCAAAATTCCGACAGGAGATCTTTCTGTTCACAGCAAATCGGACCCAGAAGAAGAAGGAGGAGGAGGAGAAGAAGAAGAAGAAGAAGAAGAATAAGAAGAAGAAGAAGAAGAAGAAGAAGAAGAAGAAGAAGAAGAAGAAGAAGAAGAAGAAGAAGAAGAAGAAGAAGAAGAAGAAGAAGAAGAAGAAGAAGAAGAAGAAGAAGAAGAAGAAGAAGAAGAAGAAGAAGAAGAAGAAGAAGAAGGAGAAGAAGAAGAAGGAGAAGAAGAAGAAGAAGAAGGAGAAGAAGAAGAAGAAGAAGAAGAAGAAGAAGAAGAAGAAGGAGAAGAAGAAGAAGAAGAAGAAGAAGAAGAAGAAGAAGAAGAAGAAGGAGAAGAAGAAGAAGAAGAAGAAGAAGAAGAAGAAGAAGAAAAAGAAGAAGAAGAAAGTAAACAAACACATGAACAAAAGACCCAATTGTCAGACATGACACGTCACTCGTTCTGAAGTTCTGAGAGTCTAGTAGTCAGGACACATGGCAACATCCTCTCTCTGCGCTCCAGTTCCTCGTGTAGACGGTGACGCCGAGGTGTGGGTTTCGTCGTGGCTCTTTGGCCTTTTGCACGCCCTGCCTCTGGGCTCTGTGGGCCTCCAACACACGCGGAAGTCCCGAGGTTTGCTGGGGCAGCCGCCCTGGGTGACCAGAAGGCTCCGCCTTTGACGAGAGTTTCACTACCACTTTCAGAATTGAATGGGAGAGTAACAAGTAATGCCGCCGGGGCTATCTTACCCTCAGGGAAGAGGGAATGACAGTAGCGTCATCACTGAAGAAGGGAGAGAGAGAGAGAGAGAGAGAGAGAGAGAGAGAGAGAGAGAGAGAGAGAGAGAGAGAGAGAGAGAGAGAGAGAGAGAGAGAGAGAGAGAGAGAGAGAGAGAGAGAGAGAGAGAGAGAGAGAGAGAGAGAGAGAGAGAGAGAGAGAGAGAGAGAGAGAGAGAGAGAGAGAGAGAGAGAGAGAGAGAGAGAGTGAGAGAGAGAGAGAGAGAGAGAGAGAGAGAGAGAGAGAGAGAGAGAGAGAGAGAGAGAGAGAGAGAGAGAGAGAGAGAGAGAGAGAGAAGCATGCACAAGGGAAGATGGAGTTCCACAGTGGTTGCTCCTTAAGGGAAAGTAACGTCAGAAATTGTAGTTCAAATAAAAATACCAAGAGGAGCACCAATACTGACAGACACCAACACACCAACACTGACACCAACGCCAACAACAACAACAACTAAAATAACAACAACAAGACAGACATCAAACGCCGATACAAACACCGACACCACAAACAACTAAGATTACAACGAGAGCAAGGGTCTGCCGCAAGTGACCGCGCCCACTCTGGCCCCGACCTAGAAACTTGGCAGATGAATACGCGGCGGCGGTGGCGGCGTAGGAGTCGGAAGAGTGGACATGTTTTCTGGAGGTGTACATTTCCATTTGTATTTTATCACCCATAATTCACCCTCACATTTATCCTTGGGGGACGATATCATGCCGATGTCGTAATGAGACCACGTAGGTATAGATGTGTGTGGGATTGATATGTGGAAAAAGGTATGGAAACGTGGTATGATTGAACTGTTGGAAGTATTAAGGTGTCACGTAAAAAGGTGTGGATAGTGTGTGGGGTTATGATCAGAAACATATTTAATTTACTATTTTTTCTTCAGAAAATGCTGAGAGAAGATGGTTATAGGTAATAGATTTCCTATAAAAAAAAAAAAAATGTAGTTTGCACGATATAGCTACAGCCATTCAAAATGGGTACAATATTTCTTTCAATTTACTCATTTCAAGGAATGGCATGTATCCTCCAAAAAACACAAAGATGGAATACCGAGGAGCAATGTTTCTTCCTATTTTTTGCTGTGAGTGTGGGCAGAAATTTGCTTCTGTACAAAACTTTGCCTAATATGAAAAGTATATGCGCATCCATGCGAGCCACCATCTGATAATTTATTTATGTATTTTATTATTATTATTATTATTATTATTATTATTGTTATCATTATTATTATTATTATTATTATTGTTATTATTATTATTATTATTATTATTATTATTATTATTATTATTATTATTATTATTATTATTATTATTATTATTATTATTATTATTATTATTATTATTATTATTATTATTATTATTATTATTATTATTATCATCATTATCATAATTATTATTATTGTCATTATTTTTGTTATTATTGTTATTATTATTATTATTATTATTGTTATTATTTATTATTATTATTATTATTATTATTATTATTATTATTATTATTATTATTATTATTATTATTATTATTATTATTATTATTATCATTATTATTATCATTATTATCATTATTATCATTATTATTATTATTATTATTATTATTATTATTATTATTATTATTATTATTATTATTATTATTATTATCATCATCATTATTATTATTATTATTTACATTATCATATTTTTTATTTATTCATTAATTTATTTATCATTATGATTTTTTCGCATACGACCTACATATGGACCAAAAGGTCTCCTGTCGGCATGCTCCGTTTTTGTAATCCTTTGTAATCATTTAAGCAAATACGCATAATTTGTAAGTTTGTATTACATATTACCTCTAATTATTAGTTTGACGGTTGGAAGGTTACCATATTTTTAGAGAATTTATAAGATGATGTTTGGGTTGAACTTCTTTATTGAATGGATTTTAATATAATTTGAAAACCTTGTGTGCACATGTTTTTTTATTTATGTGCGTTAGTTGTAAAACGTGTGCGCGTGCACATAAGCACTGCTTAGAGGGAACATTACCCAGGAGAGGGTCTCTTTTAAAAAAAGGAAGAAAAAATACACATTTCAAAGAACGGATTAAAATATTCACCTAAAAAATAGATAAACAAACAAATGGATAGATAAAAAGATATATAGATAAATCTACCCAGAAGAAGGGGGTCTAAAAAAAAAAAAAAAAAAAAAAAAAAGTAAAAACAACAACAACAACAACAACAACGAAGAACATACCAGTTCGAAGTCAGTTGGTGCCTCAAACTCCAGAAGCACTTCAGTATTACATATGAGAAGCGTACTTCGTGAATAAAAACTGGGGAGACTTTTTCTTCTGTAAGGACCTGGAAGGACACCTTGACCACAACCGGATGGGTCGCCTTCCACCTTTTCCAAAGGCCCAAGACCTTAATCCGCCATAAGGTCCTTCCATACTTATATTCCAAAGGTCACTTCCCCACCTCTGTCCTTACTTACGTAACAAGGTCACTACGAAGACATCTGGTAAACAGGCAAGGAGGCTTATGCCAGGAAGTAATTGTATACCCATACTGTCACCTTTGCCCTAAATGCTCCAACATCCAGGGTAGAACAATTAGAAAAAAATAGTACCTTTTTAGTTCAAGTTATGATAAGGAACTTGAAGTTGTTGGTGGTTATCATAAACTGTAAAATAAGAACAATGATAGAATTGGAGAAGAGGAAATAAATGAACTAGGTCAGCCAGAGATGGATGTCTTGATCCTTCATCAATAGCGGGAAAGAAGCCATGAAACTTGTCAAGTTGAAGATTTATCGATCTGAATAATTGTAGATTTGAATATTTGAGTAATAATAAAGATAAAAAAGAAATGAATGTCTGAATGTTTGGATGTCTGATTGTTTGTATATTTGAATGTTTAGATGTTTGGATGTTTGGGTGTTTGAATTTTTGTTTAAAGGTTTGAATATCTGAGTGAGTGAATGGATGAATGGGTGAATGATGGAAATCTAAAGATTTGATGATTTGAAATTTAAAAGTTTTGAAAATCTGAAGATCTAGAAATTTGAAGATTTGAAATTTTGGAGATTTAAAGAATTGGAGATTTAAAGAATTGGAGATTTGGAACTATGGAGATCTGGAAATCTAGAGCACTGGAGATTTAAAGACTTGGAGATTGAACTTCTTTGAGATTTGCAGATTTACAAATTTGCAGATTTGCAGATTTAAAGAGTTGGGGATTTGGAGTTATAAGGAACTGGAAATCTGGAGGTATGCAGACTTAAAAACTTGAAGATTAAGAAAAAAAATATGGAGTTTTACAGATAAGCA
>NC_134814.1:41017189-41019689 GCF_046742065.1 Oratosquilla oratoria | reverse complement strand
TTTATTTCATTCATCTTGGAACATCTGCTAATCGCCAAGTTTTTCATTCACGCGTATTGATAATGACAATACTATACACATTTCTGTAATAAAAACAATAAAATAAATAAATGAGTAGATTAATAAAAAAAGTGCAGTGGTACAGCTCACTGCCTATTCGTGGCAGAATTCTGTCCCCTCAGATAATTAATCAATGAATAAATAAAGAAATAAATAGATGAATAAATCATCAAATAAGTTAATCAAGTAATTAAATGAAACAAAACAAAATAAAACACGATGAAATAATATGAAATAATCTAAAATAGACTAAAATCACATAACGTTAAGTAAAGTTACACAAAATTAAATAGATTAATGAAATTAAATATTTGAAGCTTAATAGAATGATTAGATAAATCAAATTAATTAAAACAGAATGAGGCAATAGAAAACTAGATAAAATGAAACACAATAAAAGAAAATGAAACATGATAGACAATGAAAATAAAACAAAAATTATGATAAAAATATGAAATGAAATAAAATAAAGTAAAATAAAATAAAAAAAAAAAAATTAAAATAAAATAAAATAAAATGAAATATGATAAGATAAGATCAAATATAAGAAAAATTAAATAAAACAAAACAAAGAGATTAGAACAAGACAAAAATAAAACGACTGAAAAAATAGAGTATATAAATCTGTAACAAACAAAAAGTCTTCATCACCACAATTTAAGTAACGCTGGGACTTGGGCCAGTTGAGTCCGTAAATCGGTCCAAGAAAAATTGCTCACTTGTACGTTTGACCTAACAATGTTGAAATCATAAATTTTTTTTTCTTTTGAGGCCGCCAGGTCCTTATAATATAACTGGATCACTGTGAACAAGACCGGAAGGAAGCTTCCACTTCTTAGTCTTTCGAAAAGCGGAAAAGGAACCCCGGATGTTAAATTTGAATAAAAGGAAGATAAAAGAAGAAGAAGAAAAAAAAAAAAAGATTTTGGATTCCAGTCCAAGGGATACTCGATTGCAAGACTGTTCAGTTGAATGTCAATAGGCAAGTGTACATATATGCATATGCACACACACGTGCGCTCTAGCGCATACACGCAAACACACACACACACACACACACACACACACACACACACACACACACACACACACACACACACACACACACACACACACACACACACACACACACACACACACACACACACACACACACACACACACACACACACACACACACACACACACATGATGATCAGCAAAGACATGACACCGGATAAGCATATTAATAAAATAGTCGGAGAAACCTATAATTTATTGAGGTCAATAAAAGTGGCATTAACCTATTTGGGTGAGGAAATGCTATTTTTTTTAGCTACACTAATAAGACCAATACTCGAGTACGCAGCAACACTATGGACACCCAGTACCAAAAAGAATATAAAGAAGTTAGAAAGGATACAAAGAGCAACACCAAAGCTGGCACCAACACTTTCCAAAATGACATATGAGCAAAGACTGTCCAAATTAGAATTACCAACTCTGGAACAAAGAAAGGAAAGAGGAGACTTACTATCTACAGAGTTATGAAGGAAATGGAAATCTTAGATAAGAATGACTTATTGAAATGTGATAATGGAAAAACAATAGGACACGAAAAGAAACTAAAAAACGATAATTACAGAAGAGATCTGAAAAAAAAAAAAATAGCTTCCCACACAGAGTGATAGATACTTGGAACAAATTGGACAAAGAAACAGTGTGTGCAAACACTATTCAAGATTTTAAGAAAAAACTTGATGCTGAGAGATACAAAGACTGGTCACTACGAGCATAGCTCCCTTCCCGTATAATACAACTAGGTAAATACACACACACACACACACACACACACACACACACACACACACACACACACACACACACACACACACACACACACACACACACACACACACACACACCACACACACACACGACCCACACACACACACAACACACACACACACACATACACACACACACACACACACACCACACACACATACACACACCACACACACCACACACACACACACACACACACACACTCACACACACACACACACACACACACACACACACACACACACACACACACACACACACACACACACACACACACACACACACACACACACACACACACACACACACACACAGACATATATATATATATATATATATATATATATATATATATATATATACGTATATGTGTGTGTGTGCAAATATATATATATGTACATATATATATATATATATGTGTGTATATATATGTACATATATATATATATATATATGTATACATATGTACATGTATATATATATATATATATATATATATATATATGTATATATTATATATATATACATGTATATATATGTATGTAGATTATATATATATGTATATATATATACATGTACATATATATGTATGTATATTATATATATATATATA
>NC_134814.1:40992189-40994689 GCF_046742065.1 Oratosquilla oratoria | reverse complement strand
CAATGATACATATATCAATGTGATTTTTGTGTGCATCACTTCCAAGCACCCCCTGTAATTGATTTCAGCACCTCCAGGTTGGGAAATACTGTTCTACGTGATGAACTTTGTTGAGTCTCATAACAGGAGTAGCCTAACGGATGAAGTAGTGCATGCATATCTCATAAGGTTACAAAATATAAACCTAATATATACTCGTATATTACTTGTCATCAGTGATGAACAGTAAAAATTACACTGATGGTAAATAAATAAAAGGTTCACTCTTACAATATTCTCTTATTTTCTAATTGGGTGTAACTTTTTATTATTTTCAAAGGTCCTCCCAATAATTAGGAAGACGCCAAATAATACAAAAATTCCGAAATTTTCGGTTGGCACGCGAGTAAAATTAGTATCGAAGATTTGGCTGATTTTGGCACTCACACTTAAAAAGGTTGCCCACCCCTGATATAGTGTGCATTAGTATGACGTGAGGGTAGTATGTGTATCGTGCGCACAATGTTATACTTGATATAACAGGTACATAGCGAACAACATTTATTGCGCTGCTGGTCTCGCATTTGCTTGGTTGAAGTTTCAAATCCCGCACTCCTCTACCATTCTTAGCAGTGATTGTTACCTACCCCAGCAGTCCCTAGAGGGCATAATAGGGCAAAAGTGACGGCTTTGGGCGCAGCTACGAGGCTCGTGGCGTAGGCTTCTCTTCACCACCTTTAATAACATATATGATGGTATGCAGTATCCACTAGGAAGAGGAAAAACACACGGAGTCCGAGCGCTTTCGTGATATATTCACATTATTAAGTATTCACGTTTTCTGTATTCCTTGATAATGTGTATTTATCACGAAAGCGCTCGGACTCCGTGTGTATTTCTTTTCCCTTGTGGATTCTGTATATTTGTGATTCGCGTGTGCTTCGTGAAATTTGTGCATTTGATGGTATATGGAAGATTGCATGAGCCAAATCCTACCGGGAATCCGGTAGGTCATCCATCAGACTAATCACCCTTGTATGCCAAGAACCATCGTCTTACCAACGCCCTGGTGGACCACGTTGATCTGAGGAGACACTTGCCCAACTGGGAACGAGCCAAAGTAGTAAAGTTCTGTCTCAACAGTGGAGGAAATTGATTGGGTCTCTTTACATAACAGACAAAGACAATATAAACATGAAAGTAGGAGACATCAAGTGGACTAAATCTACGGCGATTTGTGCTCCCAAGAGAAACTGCTTAAGGAAGTAACTTCCATAGTGGCGGTCTTGTGTATCGTGGCGACTAATCTATCATGTATGGTTTAGAATTTTAGATCATACAACCTTCTATATACCATCAAAAGTGTGCTGTTCTCGTATTCGCTTAGATGTGGATTCGAATCTCGCACTCCTCTTCGATTTCCAGCAGTGACAGTTACTTGTCCCAGCAGTCCAAGCGCAGAGGATAAAGGTGACGGCTTCGGCCGCAGCTACGTGCAGCTACGTGCCCTCTGGCATAGGCTCCTCAACTTCTTCTTCATATATTATTATCTGCTGACGGTCAACTTGAATATTCAAATGAAGGAATGTGTAATCTCTTAAACAATTATTTTAGCTCGGTATTCGTAAACGAAACACCTCAAAGTGAATTCCAAACTGAAACCTGTGAAAAGTCTGGGGTAAACTTACTCACTACGGTAAATATAACAAAAGAAACAATTAAAAGGTGTATAGACAAACTCAAAGTTAATAAAACACCAGGGCCTGACGGTTGGCATCCAAGAATCTTAAAGGAAATGAAAAATGAGATTGTTGTTCCATTAGAAATTATTTTCAAGAAATCCATCATATCCGGAGATGTCCCAAGAGAATGGAAGCTAGCTAACGTTACTCCCATATTCAAAAAAGGTGACAAAAAGAAACCAAATAACTATAGGCCTATTAGTTTGACTTCGATCGTAGGAAAAATAATGGAAACTATCATCAGAGATGCTATCGAATATCATTTAGAAAGTAACCGTTTGATAAATGATAGCCAACATGGTTTCAGACGGAAACATTCTTGCGTGACTAACTCACTCGAATTCTACAACACAGTTGTCTCGAATTATGACAAAAGAAACAATATAGATTTAATATATCTAGACTTTGCAAAAGCTTTTGATACCGTCCCACACGAAAGACTACTTACTAAATTAGCTTTGCATGGAATAAGTGGTAGCCTATTAGGTTGGACTAGTAATTGGTTGAAAGGTCGAAAACAGAGAGTTGTTTTAAATGGAAAAACTTCTGGATGGAAAAGTGTTGCAAGTGGAGTTCCTCAGGGTTCCGTTCTTGGGCCACTTCTATTCATAGTATATATAAATGATATAGACCATGGACTAAAATCTACTGTTTCCAAATTTGCTGATGATACAAAACTGTGCGGAGTGGCAAATGATCACTCAAACCAATTAGATATTCAAGAAGATTTAGATAAATTACAGCAATGGTCTGAAAAGTGGCTAATGAAATTTAACACA
>NC_134814.1:40979689-40987189 GCF_046742065.1 Oratosquilla oratoria | reverse complement strand
GACACAGCACATCCACAGCAAGGCCGCTTCATAAATTCGGCGACACCCCTCCCTCTCCGGGGAGAAATCCCTTCGGGCTGCGTCATTTTTTTTTTCTCATGCATGCTTCCTCACCCCCATCCCCCACCCACTCCTCCTCATGTATCACAGTATCATCCATACACAACCCTTCTCCATTCACCCCTATCTTCTGTCCTCTCCCGTCCTTCCTCAACAGACATTCCTCTCTTTTGTAATGTCCCTTTGACCCCATCCATCCATCTTATCCTAGAACGCTCCCTTATATTCACTCCTTCCACCTCTGCCTTCCACACCTCTTTTACTAGTCTTTTTTCACTCATTCTTTCCATGTGTCCAAACCATCCTAATACTCTTTCATCAACCCTATCTCCCAGCTCTCTTTCCACCCCCGTTCTCCTCACCTCCTCATTTCTCACTCAATCTAGCCTATTAACCCCTATCATACTTCTCAGACATTTCATCTATAACACATTCAAACTCCTTCTCTCTTCCTCTCTTACGTTCCATGTTTCTGCCCTGTACAGTACTGTTGGCACAATCACTCCTTCATATAACCTCCTCTTAGCATCTATTACCAGATGTCTATACATATATACATACATACATACATATATATATATATATATATATATATATATATACATATACATGTATATATATATATATATATATACATAAATGTATATATATATATATATATACATATACATATACATATATACATACATATATACATGTATATATATATGTATATATGTATATATATATACATTTATATATACATATGTATATGTATATATACATGTATTTGTGCGAATAAATCACAAAAACACGCGATTCACAAAATGTGTAATAAAACCAATTGGAAAATAAAATGAAAAATGACCAAACGTTTTCGTCTATTTAAGAAAATTTCAAATGTCTTAAATAGACGAAAACGTTCGGTCACTTCTATTTTACTTTCCAAGTTGTTTTATTACATATAGATATATATATATATATACATATGTATGTATATATATATATATGCATACTTATATATATATACATATATACTATATATATAAGTATATATATGTATATATATATATATATAGTATATATATATATATATGTGTGTGTGTGTGTGTGTGTGTGTGTGTGTGTGTATGTGTGTGTGTATGTGTGTGTGAGAGTGCTATTGGAAAAAATTCAAACACTGGACTCAGACTCAGAGTAACAGATTTACTACTGACGTTTGGAACCCTGAAGACGAACCCCGGACAGGGTTCGAAAAGTCGGTAGTAAATCTGTCGGTAGTCCAGTGTTTGAAATATTTCCGATAACATAACTCCTGGACTCCAGCTCTTTACGGATATATATATACAGTATATATATATATATATATATATATATTTATATATATATATATATATATATATATATATATATATATATATATATATATTGTGTGTGTATGTGTGCAGTATGTGTGAACGGACATGCATGTGTGTTTTTGTAATTGCTATTGTAATTTTACTGTATAGGGAATTTTTGTTTGTTATAGAATAGTTATACAGAACAGGAAATATGTTACTAGAACAGGCTCTTTTTTAATGATAATTTATCGTGTGTGTGTGCGTGTGTGCATAAGTGTGAGTGCGTGTGTATGTGCGCGCGCGTGTGTGTACGTGTGTTTGTGTGTGTGTGTGTGAGAGAGAGAGAGAGAGAGAAAGAGAGAGAGAAAGAGAGAGAGAGAGAGAGAGAGAGAGAGAGAGAGAGAGAGAGAGAGAGAGAGAGAGAGAGAGAGAGAGAGAGAGAGAGAGAGAGAGAGAGAGAGAGAGAGAGAGAAGAGAGTATTTGTATAAGTAAATATGAAAAGTTTGATTGAAAAACAACTGACATCTCGAAAGCCAAACATGACAAAAAATCGTTTTATACCACCTAGGGAGCTGGCTCACAGACCTGTGTAGAAAAACAAGGAAATGAAAAATAGAAAAAGAAATAGAAATTATAAATTCTTAATAATTGCAAATAAATACATGCTTGATTCAACATAACAATAATGTAAAACCAAAGTCTCGTGCATTCACTACCCGGCCAGCACAACTAGGAATAAGTTAAACATCAACAAAAATAACAAATATTGTCTAAAGACGTATAACAATTATAATGAAGACACTGTCCTGTTTAACAAAATAAAAGATAAAACTTGGTACATAACTGCACTTGCGTTGTAGCACTTATTCAAGGGATCAGACTATTCATATGTACAAACTTATACATTGAGTGTGGCTGCACACAGATTTCACTGAAATTTATGGTCAGATATACTCCTTTCTTCCTTCCACTGGGGAAAAAAGTGTAAATGGTTCGTAAGCCTGATTTCGTTTTAAATTATATATATATATAATATATATATATATATATATATATATATATATACATATAAACATATATATACATATATATATACATATATGTATATATACATATATATACATATATATATATATATATATATATATACACACACAAATAATATATATATATGGGTGATGAAAACACGAATTAAACTTGGATCCTAATTCGTGTCTTCATCACCCACCTTTCCTACCTCTCACAAAGTCTCAAATATATATATCTATATATATATATATATATATATATATATCAATATATATATGTGTGTGTGTGTGTGTGTGTGTGTGTGTGTGTGTGTTCACTTTGGTCTTTCGATCACGTGCTGGACTCATGAATGACAGCTATTTCCCTCCCGAAAGTGAGCTCAGAGCTTGTATGACTGATCTATGGGTAATGCTGTGACCTTACACGCACACACACACACACACACAACTCCCCGTAACGACACTGAAATTCTTTCAGTCCTGGGCAGGATTCGAATCCGGACCGCCGTAGTGACAGTCGGGGACTGTACCAACCTCGCCACCGAGTCGTGTGTGTGTGTGTGTGTGTGTGTGTGTGTGTGTGTGTGTGTGTGTAAGCACTTCCTGTATTCAATTGTTGTACATTATAGACCAAAGAAATTTAAGAGGTGAACAATCATGTATACAATACCATTAACTTCTCTCTCTATTTGAATTTCTATAACTGCACCATGGAGAGACAAACATTGTGAAATGGTGACTCTAATAATAAGCAAAAGGAAAGCTGTGTGCAGTTGCGGTAGAATTGGCTTGTCGATTGGACGTCCCTACAGGCGATATGATGTCAAATAACAAATGCCGGAACTAATCTAAGCTCAAGGTGTGAACCCATAGATAAACCTAAGTGATCTTAGTAAACTATCGAGAAATAAGATACAAGTGAAACTGTGAACCATTTATTTCAAGGCGAACACTTAATTTCATTGTAATTATTCTTATTTCTTACCCTTTCTTACCTTGAACTGTGTTATATTTCCCGAGAAATTACTCCTTGACGTTGACGAACGTGACTGCGTGTCTTCATGACTACAAGAGCTATGTCCACTAAAAGATGAAATTCTCTTATAAGGTACTCCACTATGTCCACTAAAAGATGCAATTCTTTTATAAGGTCCTCCACATTGAACAGGTCTTGTAATAAAGAAGAGACAAAACCTAACTCGCTCACACACTAACAGTGCAAGGGCTCACTGGTGACTGTCATGTCCACCTGGCAGTGGATCAGAGTTCTCTAAGATATATTAGGTTCCGTCACCATGACGGTGTGGATCGAGGGACGCTCTGTAACTGCACAGAACTCCACAAATTATTTTGTACAAAGGGGCACCAATGTCTATCTGGATCATGGTGAATGAATAGATAAATAAATTAATTGACTTATTGATAAGTAAGTAGATAAATAGCTAGATAAATGGATAAATGAATAAACAGATAGATGAATGAATAGATGAATAGATATATGTATATATAAATAAATAGATAAACAGACAGAAGAGAAAGACAGATAGGTAGAAGAGATATATAGATAGATAGATAAATAGATAGGTAGATAGATAGACAGGTAAGTAAATGAGAACGTATAGTCTCCTGATCTCGCAAATTTTCTGATTGCTTCCGCTTCACCTTTTTCTCAATCAAAAATTTCATTTATGCATATCCTTTTCTCGTCGTGACCAAATACTGATACATTTTAATAATTTTGATGACATTTATCTATTCTCATCTCCTACTATTCCATCTAATATGAATAATTTAATCTAATTTATTTATTTATTTATTTATTTATTTATTTATTTATTTACTTATTTATTAATTTGGTCTTTCATTTTCATTAGAAACCATATCTTTGTGTATCATTCCTGATCCCAACCTTTGTATCTTTGTACATATACCTGTGCTTCTTTCTATTCTCTGTCCCATGCTCAGCGCGCGTATCTGTGTATGTACGCATAAGTGTGTGTGTGTGTGTGTATGTGTATGTGTGTGTGTATTTGTGTGTGTGTGTGTACGTGTTTGTGTGTGTGTGTATGTATGTGTGTGTGTGTGTTTGTGTGTGTGTGAGTGAGCATGTGTGTGTATGTATGTATGTGTGTGTGTGTGTGTGTGTGTGTGTACGTGTGGTGTGCACATGCATACGAATTTGCAGACAGCCTTCGTGTGTTTATTTTTATTTTGGGGGAGTGGGGAGGAAGCAGATCAGAATTAAAGAAAAAAAAATACAATTAACCCGCTCATAAGTACGCAAGTCCTCTTCTTGCGAGGTTCCAACATCCTACAAGAACGTCGGCGGTCTTTGGGCCGTGGATGGATCCGCCTCCTTCACCTTTCCGATCCCATTTCCGCTGAGGTCCCTCTTCCGCCACCGAAGCTCGACGCCAAAAGTATTCAATCAAACGTAAATAAAAACTGGCCTATCTTCTAGGACAGCCAAAACTTATTATATTACTGATACCCTTCGCTCAGAGTAAATGCCATAAGGTTCTTACTCTATGCTAAACTAGAATGACAAAACAGGAAGAACTAATTCATCGATGTTTTGCCTAAGCAAGGAAAATAACCTTCTAGATTTTCTGCAAGGTTATGGGAGATGAATCCTGCTGGTGATATTCACAATTAATAAAGCTCTTCTAATTACTGCCGGGTAGGATGGTGATGCTTGAAAGTAGGATATTGTTGGCGTAGCTGTACTGCTGTTTGTATTTTGTTGCGAATTGTGACAAGGCTTCAGAAGGTTGGTGGATGAACAAAATGAGTTGTGGGCATTTATACATGAGGGGTACCTCACTACATCTCCGTGTTGCCAGAGTTGGCGACAAGTGTGAACATTACATATTTATTGTAACAATTAAAGAACAAATGCAATCATAATGATAATGCTAAAAATAATGATAAGAGTAAGGGTAATATTAATAAAGATTATGATAATATTAATATAACAGTTTTTGTTATATATGTGGATCAGTTACATTAAGGCAATACAAGATACAGTTTACTCAATATGTAAAGAAACTTTCTGAGCTGTACTTTGGATGTAAAGTGGGTGATCAGGACAGATGTTGGGCACCTCACATATGTTGTGTCAGCTGTACAAGTTCCCCTTCTGTCTGGGTGAAAGGCAAAGATCCTGGAGAGAGCCAAAGAACCATTCGACAGATTGCTACTTCTGATTAACAGATATTAAAGGCGGGTATCCAATGTGTATTCTTTACTGTTTTAACATATTTTCAAGAGATGTATCAATAAAAATATCGAAATACATAATATGTTGTACTTCCACTATTTTTGCACGTGATCACAACCAATAATACCCATTTTTAGTCTGATTTTATTTTATTCCCTGCAGGTCGTAACAAAAAGGGTAAGAAATCTATCGTGTATCCAGATCTTCAGTCTGCTATTCGCCCAGTTCGACGTTCAAGTGATATTCCTGTACCACAGTCTCCCTCTGAACTACCAGGTGATAACACGAGCAACTCAAACGATTCAGAATCTTAAGATACAACGTATGTGACACAGCTTGAATCTGACAAGAAACCACACCACATCACCCAACCGGAACTCAATGATCTTGTTCGTGATTTAACACTTACTAAGCAACAGAGTGAACTCCTGGCCTCACGTCTGGAACAATGGAACATGTTGGATGGAGATGCTCGAATTACAGTAGCCTACTTAGGAAGCTTTCTGCAGATCTACAGAAATTCTTCCCTTTGGAAAAGAGCTAGACTTATTGTAATGATATTAGAGGCCTATTAAATGCACTTGAGCTGACCTATGAACTAAATGAGTGGAGGCTATTCATAGATGGATCCCTTTACAGCATAAAAGCGGTTCTGTTGTACATTGGGAACATGTGACGTGATATGAAATTTTTGTTATCAAATTCGAATTAAGTACACTGAACTTCATAATAAAATGCACATGAGAACTAAGTTTTTTTTCTTGAACGTGAAATTTGTTGTACAGTGTAATGGAGGATACGTGTTTTGAGAGCACGTGAAATAAATGAAATTATGGTAGCATCTCATGGAACACAAAGCGGACATTAGACACCACCGAGAAACAAACGCTCTAGTTAACCACATAGACACAGAGGGACATCTACCAAACTGGGAGGGATCCACTATTTTAGCTAAAGGTCACAAGAAACAACGGAAAATAATTGAATCACTTTACATTACCGATTACAAAAACACAAGCAATAGAATTGGTGACTTGAAATGGACAAAATCCATCTCGACATTTATCCTCCAAGAATGGGTTCATAGATCCCCCCACCCCCGACTCTAAGTAGATACCTTCTCTCACGTCGCTAACTTCACCACTTTTACTTACCCTTTCCAGCTTTCTTCTTTTTACTTTATCGATTGTTCTTGTACCGTGCTATAATATTTTTTATTTATTTCACATGTTATCATGTGAAATATATATATATATATAATAATATATATATATATATATATATATATATATATATATATATATATGTGACTAGATAAACACCATATGAGGACGGAGCCTTTATTTGTACGACGTTTCGCTTATTACAGCTTTTTCAAGTACAAGTTGAGATACAAATGCTTGAGATTAAATAAGGGGAAAGGAGGGAACGGGGAGAGAAAAAGGGGGGGGGAAGGAAGAGGAGGAGGAGGAGGAGGAGGAGGAGGAGGGTGGGGGGATGGACACTGGGAAAGGATGAGAATGCCGGCCCAAACGTCCGTGAGCGAAATGTCCACAAAGGGTGGTTTAAGTATTTAATATTTTGCTGGCCATGGGTATTAGGGGAATAATGTGAGGAGATATGTTAAACATGCCCCTGTTTTGTTCAATAGTGTTCGTTCCTTGAATGATTGCTGCTTCTAAACACTTCCTGCGGATTTTGTCTGGTTCCCGCATCAGCAGCTCTGCATTCTTCCAGTCCATAAGATGGTTTTCCTTGTTTCTATGTGTCACACATGCATTGGTGGTGACATCATGCCTGACGTCGTAACGGTGTTCACGTATTCGTGTATTCAGGTCACGTGAAGTTTCTCCGATGTAAAATTTATCACAT
>NC_134814.1:40967189-40969689 GCF_046742065.1 Oratosquilla oratoria | reverse complement strand
ATCTTCATCCTCTTCCGTCTTTTACCTCCCCCCCCCCACTTCCCCTAGAATCCCTGGTGACGTAGTCGGAAACATACCGGTCTCATTTAGCTGTGGGTTCGAATTCCGTACTTCTCTCCGAGTACCAGTAGTGACTGTCACCTGCTCCTAGAGTCCCCAAAGCGCATAGGGCAGAGGTGATAGCTTCGGCCGCGGCTACTCAGCGCCTCCTGGCGTAGGCTTCTCATCTTCTCTCTCCACTATCGCAGCATATTGTCCTCCGAAAAGAATGACTCTGGTTATTTAATTTTTTTCACTTATATTTATTCTTTGCATGACGACTATACTGTCTAACTATTTTCCCTCTGCTGACGACAACTTTGGCTTCTGCCAAATGATGCAGTGTTCATGGCTCTATGATACCCTTAGCATTAATATATCCTTTCCCCCTTGGCTTCGCCTCAGCGTAGCAAAGGCTTGGATTCGGACCTTGGAAACACAAAACATGCGTCGCAGAAGCTCACAATAATTATAATGTGACAGCACTACAACTGCATCAAAATTAATGACACTCCGATACACAGCCTTGATCGTCTTCCTGGTTCACCAGTCCGCCTTCGGCTTTTTTTTCCCCTTCTTCTTCTGTCTTTAGGATGTGCGACAGGATGATTAAGGAAATGTCCTTTGCCGTTTGCGATCTTATCAATAAGATCAAGGTTCTTTCCTTTGTTTTTGTACCTAAGAAGACATGATCTTCCTAAGATAAAGAATGGCCTTGAGAAGTCGTTTCAGTCAAGCAGAATTTCGAGAAAATGGACCCTACGATTAGTAGACGCATTTAAAGAGGCATACATTGTTTTATTATCTTTTTAACTTTTAAAATTTAATATTTTGAAAGAAGAGCTCTCTGGTCACATTTCCCAGCCACACAATATAATTCTTACAAATGTGAGTTTTTCAGTCTTTCAAAGAAAGAAGATGAAGATGATAAAGAAGATGAAGATTAACAAAATGAAGACGATGTAGATCAGAAAGATGAGGAAAATGGGGAAAATGAGGAAGATAAAGGTGAAGAAGATGAAGAAGATGAAGAAGATGAAGAAGATGAAGAAGATGAAGAAGATGAAGAAGATGAAGAAGATGAAGAAGATGAAGAAGATGAAGAATGTGAAGAAGGTGAAGAAGATGAAGATGAGAAAAATAAAGATGATGAAGAAGATGAAGAAGAGGAGGAAGATGAAGAAGATGAAGAAAATGCAGAAGATGATGAAGATAAAGAGGAAGAAGAGGGAAATGAAGAAAACGAAGAAGACGAAGAGGATGAGGCAAACGAGGAATATGAGAAAGAGAAAAAGATGAAGATGAAGAAGACGAAGATGAAGAAGATGAAGAAGATGAAGAAGATGAAGAAGATGAAGAAGATGAAGATGAAGAAGATGAAGAAGATGAAGATGAAGAAGATGAAGAAGATGAAGAAGATGAAGAAGATGAAGAAGATGAAGAAGATGAAGAAGATGAAGAAGATGAAGAAGATGAAGAAAATAAAGAAGATGAAGAAGATGAAGAAGATGAAGAAGATGAAGAAGATGAAGAAGATGAAGAAGATGAAGAAGATGAAGAAGATGAAGAAGATGAAGAAGATGAAGAAGATGAAGAAGATGAAGAAGATGAAGAAGATGAAGAAGATGAAGAAGATGAAGATGAAGAAGATAAACAAGATGAAGGTTAAGATGAAGAAGATAAAGGAGATGAAGATGAAGAAGATGAGAAGGATGAACAAGATGAAGAAGTCGAATAAGATGAAGAACACGAAGAAGGTGAAGAAAATGAAGAAAATGAAAAAGATGAAAATATGAAGATAAAGAAGATGAAGAAGAAGATGAAGAAAAATATGAAGGTGATGATTAACAAGATGAAGACGATGAAGATGAGATGAGGAAAATGAGAAAAATGAAGAAGATAAAGAAGAAAAAGATGAAGATGACGAGGAAGATGAAGATGAAGATGAAGAAAATGAAGAAGATGAAGACGATGAAGATGAGATGAGGAAAATGAGAAAAATGAAGAAGATAAAGAAGAAAAAGATGAAGATGACGAGGAAGATGAAGATGAAGATGAAGAAAATGAAGAAGATGAAGAAGATGAAGAAGGTGAAGTAGATGAAGAAGATAAAGGAAATGAAGAAAATGAAGAAGATAAAGAAGATAAAGAAGATAAAGAAGAAAAATAATATAAAGAAGATAAAGAAGATAAAAAATATGAAGAAGATGAAGAAGACGAAGTTGAAGAAGAAGAAGAAGATGAAGAGGTTGAAGATGAAGAAGATGAAGAAGATGAAGAAGATGATGAAGAAAATGAAGAAGATGAAGAAGATGAAGAAGATGCAGAAGATGAAGAAGGTGAAAAAGATGTAGAAGATGAAGATGAAGAAGATGAAGAAAATGAAGAAGATGAAGAAGATAAAGAAGATGAAGAAGATGAAGAAGACGAAGAAGAAGGTGAAGAAGATGAAGAAGATGCA
>NC_134814.1:40912189-40914689 GCF_046742065.1 Oratosquilla oratoria | reverse complement strand
GACCAATAAAGGTGGTCTTTACCTACTTAGACGAAGAAATGGTGAAGGAAATACACAGATAAAACCAAGACTGGAATATGCAGTGACACTATGGACATCCAGTACTTAAAATAATATAAAGAAAATTAAAAAACCCAAAGAGCAATTACAAAGATGGCCCCAACACTTTAAAAACTGTTATATGAGGAGAGACTGTCAAAGCTGGAATTACCGACTCTGAAACAAAGAAGAGAAGGAGGAGACTTATTGACCATCTATAGAATTATGAGAGGCGTGAAAATCCTTGATAGACAAGACTTAATAAATTGGAATAAGAGAAATACAAGAGGACATAAAAAGAAACCCAAAAAGGACAGTTCTAGAAGGAACCTGAAAAAGAACAGCTTTCTACACAGAGTGGTGGATGTCTGGAACAAATTGGACGAAACAATAGTATGTGCAAACACCATGCATGAGTTTAAGAGCAAACTAGATACAACCCCCTTTCCCTCCCTATCCTCCTTCACATTTAGCAACTTCCTAAAATACTCTGCTTATCCTCCTCTAACTGACTTCTCTTCCATTATTATCTCCCCATCTGCACCTTTTACCTTTTCTTCATTTGATTCGCCTCCTATTCCTCTATTAATTTATTTCCAAAACATCTTTTTATTACTTTCTTTTTTTTTGTACTCCTACCCCATTTCACATCTGTTCTCCTCTTTGCCTCTTTTATCTCATGCTTTATTTCTCTTTTTTTTTCTTTGTACCTCTCATATAATTCTCTCGTCTTCTCTTCAACAACCTTCTTTGCTTCCTCATCCCACCACTCACTACCCTTCCTCCTATTTCCTCCCGTCCTCCTTGTTCCACATACCATCTTTGCACACCTTGTGACCCCCTCCTTGAGCCATCCCCATTCCTCCTCCACTCCTAGTTCTACTCTATCCTTTACTCCCTCCCACTCCCCTCTCGGCTTATTCTTGTACTCCTCCTTTTCTTTCTCATTTAGTTTACTCTAAGCAACTCCCTACATTTTGTCCTTTTCCTTTTTCTTCATCTATCCTCCACTCAGCTAACTTTCTACAAAAAAAAAAAAAAAAAATCTGATATTCCCCCCTCTCTCCCCTTAGAACATCCACATCTTAATCTATTCCTGTTATTCTCCTGGTTACCACTATATAGTTCATTAACGCCTTATCTACCATCCTTCCATCCATCACCCTCTCCCATGTGTATTTATGCTTGACTTTCTTCCTAAACAATGTATTTGCTATAATCATCTCTCTTTCTAGACACATCTCCACCATGAATTCTCCACTACGATTTTTTCCTGCAACTCCACACTTCCCAACCACTCCACCTATTGGTTCACTTCCTACTCTAGCATTAAGGTTACCCAATACCACTACATTGACATTTCTTCCTAAACCCGTTATCCAAAAAGCCTCCCCTTCCTCTACACTCTTCCCACTACCAGGACCATATGCACTTACAAAAACCCACATCATCTCCCATCCCATTTTCACCTTCATCCACATCAACCACATTAACTTTGAACAAACCTCCTTCCACTCCACCACACGTTTACCTATCTCTTCACTAACTAGTATAGCCAACCATTCTCTCCCTCGTCATCTCTTCACTCCTGACACCCTCTCAACTACATTCCCAAACTCAAACTCGCCCCTCCTTTTCAATTTAGTTTCACTCACTGCCAACACATCCATCTTTCTTCTCACAAACATATTGCCTATCTCTTCCCTTTTACTCTCATCTGTATCGCGTCCACTCACATTAAAAGACCCAAACCTTAAGGTTCTGGTTGGAAAACTCCTCCCAGGCCCTATTATGTCTTTATTTTTTATTTTTTTTTGGGGGGTGTCCCGTTTGGGGCTATAGGGAGAAGGATGCATAGTTCTATCCCCGTTCCGTTTTTGTCACCTCATACGACTCAAGTGGGCACTTGGTGGCAGTATTCTTTAGCCCACAACAGGGTTCGGGGAAATATGAAGATGGATATTCAGAGTAGTACAGGACAGTAACAGGGCGGGGTGACAGCCTAACGGAGGCACAGTCGCAGTATAATAAAGTATCATAATTTCTCTATGAATAGAGATTTCCTGTACCTCAGATGAAATTATGTGTAACTCTGGTCTGTAGGAGCGCCCCATATAGACACTAAAGTATCAGCTACATACTACTGAATTTTTTTTTACCACACAAAACATGCAGCCAATACCCTAGGTTTGGGTATATATACAGTATATATATATATATATATATATACATATATATATATGTATATATATATATATACATATATGTATAGATATATAAATATATATGTATATATATATACATAAATATATATATATATATATATATATACAGTATATAACAAAGGATTACAAAGGCGGAGCATGCCGACAGGAGACCTTTTGATCCATATCTAGGTCGGATGCGAAAAAAAAATCATATTAATAATAAAAAAATAAATAAAAACTATGATAATGTAAAT
>NC_134814.1:40897189-40899689 GCF_046742065.1 Oratosquilla oratoria | reverse complement strand
ATTTCGGTTCCAGTCACAAGCGGCATTTTTGACCCACGATACAGTTCGCACAACGTTATATCAATACGATTTTTTTTTTGTCGAGTACGCGATATACTTTCAAATGTAGTGTTTAGCTTATAGTTAGGTAATTTTTTTGAATGATAAAAAATACTAGACACTCTTTTTAATGTATTATGAAAAACTCTGGGTTGGTAAGAAATTTTGTTTGTGACTGAACAAGGAGGCAGAGGTTTATAAGAACGAGTGTTTGCGAGCAAATAGCCTCTGAGTAGGCAGTGGTTGTGCCTTGGCCACTTTTCGATGACAAATTTAGTTTCCACTGTTAGTGGAGGCTTCTTCTATGCCAGAAACCTTCTGGGAACTCCTCAGACTCTTGTCTTGACCACATCTAGATCAGAAGAAGTTGAAGCGCCAGGAGGCACACAGTTGCGGCCGAAGCCGTCACCTATGCCCTATTGTCCGCTTTGGGAACTGTTGGGGTAGGTAAAAGTCAATGATAGGAATCGGAGAAGAGTGCGGGAATTCGAACCCACAACTAAGCGAATGCAAAACCAACACGCCTCCGATTTCACTATCAGGTTTTTCATATGTTCAGAGATTTGTCTTACAGAACTCTTTTTTCTTATTTTTTTTTTCATCGATAACCCTTCAAACCTCGAGGTACCAACTACGTAAGTTTTTTGGGACCCAAAAGGAAAAAAAACTTGATTTTGAGTAAATGGAAACCACATGTTTTGCAATACCAATTCTTTCTTAAAATTTAGAAAATTTTCTTTTTCGATCTCCCTTTAAACCACGAGCCATCAACTTCGTAGAGTCTTCGAAACCCAAAAAGAAAAACGTCTTGAGTAAATGGAAATGATAGACATACAGACATTCAACCTCTGACCTCCTCCATCTCCACCTCCTCTTCCTCCTCCTCCTCCTCTTCGGACTTCTCTCCTCTTCTGGGTCATTTGGTCACAGCACAGTAAATAGACTGCTGGGTAACTGCGAAGAGTCCATTGCCTAGGAAGCCGCGGCATTGTAGACACTGCGAGGAACCCTTGGTCTTTGGACTCTTTTTACGCCTCTTTGACGCCGAACGACGCGTCTCCGGGATTGGCTGGCCTCCACTTCCTTCTCCGCGTTCCTTTCTGTTGCCACGAAGCTCTTCGCGCAGCGTCACGTTTTCTTCAAGGATTTTTCCTTTGCGTCTTTGGGATAAGATGTTCGTGAAGTCTATTTTCGTGGTAAGTAAAGACGTTTGTTCTCGTTTAGGTAAACAAAGATGGAGGACTGCAAAAGTGACCCCCAAAGGGTCCATTTCAAAAGCTTATTCCTCTCTGTTATTGTAAAAGAAACAAATAATATTCATATTTACGTTCGGTTCACGCAATGATGCTTTGGTACAGTTCTTTTTGGCCAGGTACTTTGCATTCTACGTGTGTGTGTGTGGGGGGGAACTATGAGGGTAAATTGCGTAAATAGTCAAGTTAAGTGTTTGGGTTAAAAGTTGAATATTTGTATAAACATGTAAACAACTGCAAACATACATACACGTCTACAGATACTGATATCAACACACGCACACACACATGCAAACACACACACACACACACACACACACACACACACACACACACACACACACACACACACACACACACACACACACACACACACACACACACACACACACACACACACACACACACACACACACACATACACACACACACACACACACACACACACACACACACACACACACATACACACACACACACACACACACACACACACACACACACACACACACACACACACACACACACACACACACACACAAACACACACACAAACACACACACACAAACATACACACACACAAACACACACACACACTCATGTACTCACTCAATTATTCACACCCACATCCATAATCACACCCATACCCAACCTCATATTACTTATGCTCATGCTCATACTCACATACTCATACTCACTTTCATACTCATACTCATACTCACACACTCAGACTCACATTCACACTCATACTCATCCTCATGCTTACACTCAAACTCATACTCACACTCATACTCATACTCACACACTCACACTCACACTCATACTCATACTCATACTCATACTCATACTTATACTCATACTCACACTCACACCCCCACACCTACACCCCCCACACACCCACACCCATACCACAGCTTTACTCACACCCTCACCCATGCCCATATCCACACCTACACTACCATCCACGTTCATACCCACACACAAACACACAGGACATACATATATAGAAGAAGATACCCCTTATAATAGGGCGGCAGAGTCAAAGCATACACTCTATAGCCATCTCACACCAACCCAAAAGCCCATTTATTGTCCCTCCCTCCTTAGCTCTTCGTGGAAAATGTGTTGCAGCTTTTTCCCTACCACACAGCTCAAGCCAGAGGCAATGCAGCGAGGCCTAACAGTCTGAGCTGGTTTAACCCCCACG
>NC_134814.1:40869689-40872189 GCF_046742065.1 Oratosquilla oratoria | reverse complement strand
ACAAGTGGGAAGGACCGGGAGGATTCGGGAGTTGTTGGGGGAGTGAGGAAGGGGAGGGGGGAAGGGAGGAAGGGGAGAAGGGGGAAAGAGGATGAAGGGGGGAGGGCTCATTCTTCTTCTTCTTTTTTTCCTGTTGACGTTTCCCATTTTCATATGGGGTCGCCGTTCCTCGCTAGTCGTTTCCACTTGTTTCGGTCCATCACCTGCTCCTCCTCCAGATGTTTCTCCTTAAGGTCCTCTCTCAGTCTGTCCCTCCAATGCAGCTTGGGTCTCCCTCGCCTGCATCTCCCTTGTACCTCCATCTCCATCACTCTCCTTCCCACGTAGTCTTCATCTCTTCTCTTCACATGGCCGAACCAATGTAGTCTCCTTTCCTGCGCTTTCGCCGACGCCTCCACTACTTTCTGGTGTAATGGAGGAGGGCCCATACACCAGACGAAAAGAGGAGGGAAAGCGGATCAACTTAATGACCGATTTGACTAGTCAGTTAGTTATGCAGTGGTTAACTATTATATAAGATTTTTTTAATCTTAGGTCCACGTAGGTGTGTTCGTTAACTTGACATTCGCTGCAGAAGTTTTGTTCGACTGAAAAAATCTCCTGGCGGCAGCTAGAATTAATGCTGAAACCAGAAAACTCAACGAAAGGTCAGCTGATTTAAAGATCTGAAGTGTGAACCAGTAACTGGAATAGTAAATCAAACAATATTTTACATCAATTACAGTGCTGACCAATCAAATTTCTTGAATTTTTTTTGTTCTAATAACTCCCATTTTGAGTTATTAAATGACACAAGAAGCATATATGTGATTTAGTTTTTAATTCCTTCAATGTGAAACGTCATCCATTATTTTATTCTTATGTATTTTTTCCAAGGCCAGATGGTTTCATTCAGTCAGAAAAGATGCACCTCTCCTTTAAAGGATTTAATATCCCTTATGTGGTCATTGTTTATTGTCAGTACTGAAACTGATTGTCAGTGTCTACTATTGACAAACATAGTTTCTCTTAGGCCTTCATTTCCTTGAAAAAAAAAAAAAAAAAAATCTCTATATGTCTGTCTAGGATTGCAAGTTATGAGCCTGGCAGTCAATACAGGTGAACTGCCTTCAGTATTGCAAATACGTATTGAGAAACGACCAAGCTCTAATAAGCGAAAGTTCATACTAATAGAGGCTCCGTCTTTACACGGTGTTTCTTTCGATAGACTCGTCGGTAAAAACCTGTTGCATGCGAATGCGTATTCACTGTGCACACAAGAAAATGAGAGACAGCAGGGCAGCGGCGGATTCGATGGTTTATGTTACATAACAAGGAACCAGGTCACGGATTCTGCCGCGCCCCCGCCTCACCCTGCCAGTTGAAGGTTCCTTCTCGATCACAAAAACTTAAACTAGTTATGTCGAATTCGAGGTACATATGTAAACAAGAGGTTTGGAAAGAGTCATCTCAGTAGATAAGATAGTCTAAGGTTTGTTATATTTGGGTACTCGACAAAGATTTTTTTTTTTTTTTAATAGACACTTGGGGGATTAGTGTTTTTTACATTATCAATTTAAATCATTCAAAGATTTTTTTTGAAGATGATGGAATGTCAATTTATTTACTACATAGATAATTTATCATGTTAGGTTAATACTGGAATAGGGCAAACGAAATGGTATAATGATGTAGATTCAGTTTTGGAACGATTCTGCAAAAGATACGAGTGTAGTGAGTTGTTTAGGGTTTTCATTTTTATTCTTTTTCTCTCCTCTTCTCTTCTCTTCTTACATGATTCAGAATGTTGTACAATAAAAATAATATTATAACCTAATACCAAATACACAGTAGATGCAGATGTGCCACAACTTATTCTTTTGTATTTATTGGTACAGTAAATGATGAAACATTTGCATACACACGCACACACACACACACACACACACACACACACACACACACACACACACACACACACACACACACACACACACACACACACACACACACACACACACACACACCATTAAAAGACACACACACACACACACAACCACACACACACCCACACAACCACACACACACAGACACAACGAGAGTCCCAGTCCAGCACAACACACTCTCCACACAACACACACACAGATACACACACACACACAGCACACACACAAGTCTACACACACCCCACACACAAACAACACACACACACACACTCTCACACAAAAGAAGGCTGCAAAGCAGATCCGAGGTGAATACACACACAAATATCAAGCCAATATATCTCATCACCATTAATCATATCAGGGACTAAATGAGTATAGTTATTTTCTTTTCTTTCTGCCTATTGATGCTACAGATACTTTTTTTTTGTGTGACAATGTAGCTATGTAACGGCTAACAACTTTCATCGAGCTATAAACGTTTCACAATATGATTTACATAAGATCATTCGTTGCATTTTTAGATGACGAGTTAAACACCATATGAGGACGGAGCCTTTATTTGTACGACGTTTCGC
>NC_134814.1:40863333-40869189 GCF_046742065.1 Oratosquilla oratoria | reverse complement strand
CTTTTTCAGTTGGCAGTACTTCAGGCTTGTTCGGCCGGAGCCTGGGATGACAAGAGGGGGCCCCTGCTAGCCTCCTTTAAGGACGTGAAGCACCAAGTCGAGCGAAAAAATGAAGGGATCTACAAGTTCTACTTCTCTCTGCCTCACCAGGAGCGCACGGAAGAACGTGACTCTGAAGGAAGGGTAAGAAGAACCATTTTCGTGTGCTTGACACCGAAATCCCCAGCCCCAAAATCGCACACGGCCGTGTTTCATCTTGGGATGGGGTCCATAGTAGCATGTATTCCCATGTCCATACATTTTCGATTAAACACATGATCCCATAGTTTATATATATATATATATATATATATATATATATATATATATATATATATATACATATGTATGTACATATATATATATATATACATACAGTATATATAACATCTTTGAAAGGTGGAATTTAAATAAAGCATCAATCCTATTTTACAAGGCGAGTAATGGAAGCAATAGAAAAGTAGTTGAATATAAATAACTTGATTATATATAAACCTGATCCTCTGAAGATGTCATAACATATAAAAAAAAATTAGACTGTTCGTTATTCCCTTAGTAATTTGCAATTTGTATGCATATATACATGTATATATATATATATATATATATATATATATATATATATATATACATATACATATATATATATATATATATATATATATATATATATATATATATACACCAAAAGGCTTTTCCCCTTTATAAATGAATTACCCAGCCAATGCATTCACCTATCTCTACTCATTTCACTCCCATTTCCCTCTCATCTTAGTTCCTTGTAAATGAAGGGTCACTCCTGTCCCTTGTCCACTGCTCGGTTCAGAAGCAACATAGCAAGACAAATTTTACAAGATCTCTTGAATAGCGAAGTCCAATTATCGAAACCATCCGTATTCCCACAGGTGTCCGGTTCCTTTGCCTTCGTCGACAATTCTGGCGAAGTGGTGTCCATCAAGTACGACGCTGACAAGGAAGGATTCCAGCCTAAGAGCGAGTCCCTCCCTGAGGTAAAATCAAATGAATATTGTCCACTTACTCATCTATCTATCAAAATGTTAATTCATCTATTCATTAATCTATTCATATCTATTTATCATTATCACAACCAGTCGTCATTCACAAAGCCAAGCGTGCCCTGGTGACGGGATGAAATGAAACTGATCATACCTAAATTATTCTTCACTGTATTTGGCCTCACAAAGTCGATGTTTCTTTATGACTATTTTTTCATTTCGTTTTTTAAATCCAGGCCCCTGAGGACACCGATGACGTCCAAAACGCCCGTGAAGAATTTTTGAAACTTTACGAAAGGACTCTTAGGCTCTTGGAAAGACTCGATTCTGATGAATTTGATGACTCAATCTCATCAGAAGAGTCTCACGAAGATGACGACTCTCTCGAAGATGACTCTCTCGAAGATGACTCTTTCGAAGATGATGACTCTTTCGAAGATGACAAAGATTCGAGTAGTGAGGAGGACGACACCAGGGAGATTATATTCCCGAAGAGAAAAGTTTTTCGATCTCCCAGTGTCCCCACTACAGCGAGACCTCTTCCTTCCAAAACTCGTTTCTATTCTTCGGGAAAATCTTCAACTCCAAAAGTCCACGCAGGAGCGAAGCTAACCAGCGCGGCTGCGTCTCACTTCGGTATTAGAATTTAAACCTTTTGGACTCGAGTGGATAACCCTTAAGGATTTTATTCTGCTTAACGCCAAGCGATTTTATTCAGTTGAGAGAAATTCATATCTTACAAAAGCCTCAAATAATTTGTTGAGTCCGAACGTATGTATCACGTCCGAATCTCCTCTAAAAAGACTGAAATCATCTGACGCTAACCAAATCAAAGTCAACCTATTTAACCACCCAACAAAATAATCACCTAATTTATTCACTAATCAAAAAAATAACACATTATAGATCATTAAACGCAAACGTGGTTCTTCATCTTCGTTCTATTTCTTTTTCGTATGTGATGTACAAATCAACGCCGACATATGAGCTCTATCCTTCATACAGTGTCTATAGACATAAATGAAAAAATATTTGGTGATGGACATAATGTCTTCGTCAGCAGAAGACAAACAAAGAAGGTTCGAGTTTGTCCGCAAAGACGATGAATTCGTCACAGAACAAAATTAATAATCTCGCTTATATCTGCAGACACTATGATGTTCATGTGTACAGGGTATTTCAGTAATTTATACATACAATGTAGAGTTGATGAATAGTGTAGATTTATATATACGTGTATGTCGAAATGCTGCGATGTAATAATCTCTTTAAAATGTTCCCAAGAATAGACTCAATTCAATTTTTTTGTAACTTGACACTAACTGCTTGCATATCTATTATTTTTGTTATCTGTCAACAAAAATGTACGTAATATTGACCTGTTCTATTCCATATACTTTACAGTGATTTCCTGAAAAACAAATAAATAAAAATAGAAAAATAAATGAATAACAAATTATCAAATTAATTCATACGTAAATAAATGATTAGAAAAAGTACTTTCTTCAAGACTTACAACGTATTTATATCATTACCCGAATAAATTGTCAAATAAAAACATCGTTTCCCTAATCCTTCTACCTTTCTCAGTAAAGACAAGAACTAAAAAGAATTAGAACAAACTATCCTTTGTGAAGAGACGTGCATCCAAACATCTATACACTGAGCACTAAAGCCATTCGCCTGTTTGTTTTGAATTAATGAATCTTTCCCAAACTTGGCACAGAGGTCCACATGCACTCCAGAATAATACAAACCCGACCATGCATTCCGTCCTGGATAGCATATGCAGTCACGAGCAAAAAAGTCTCGACCTTCCCTGAATTTTTCATGATTAAAAATTCAAAATCTTTGTCAGACATATTTTTTTTCTATCTATTCAAGAAAATTATATATCGCATACTCGACAAAAAGAAAACTATGTTGATGCTGTGGGAACTAGCAAGAGTTTTTTGTTCATAGCTGCAGATTATATCCATAAGGATAATAAAGTGCTTATGTAATACAGTCCATATCTATAACAGTTTGGCCCTAGGACAATGTCAGGTATTTTTTCCAAAATGTTAGATAATAAGGTTTGGAATGTTGGTATGTGTTGACATCATTGCGTAAACCATTACGAATAAAAACCCTTGAAGGAAGTTTTCATATAAGTGACAAACTTCTATTTGGAGTTATCCAAAATAAAGAAACCTCCAATATTTGTAAAGAAAAAGCTCTCTTCCTCCAAATGTCGTGATTATTCCATTTTTGGGAACATCTTTTCCAAATATCAGAAAATTCTTTTAGGATTTTTTTTACTCGTTATTTGAACTCTGCTGCTAGCTCAACAATAACAATAACTGGTTATTGGTTTTATGTCCTATGTTGATCTTGTATGTCCTATTCTGACACAATTTCCGGAATTTTTTCGACTCGGTATCTGATCTTTGTTGCTTTCTTGTTTAATCAATTTTATTACCACTTTTTTTTTTCTTTTAGATAATCATGGGATGAGGGGCCATGTAGCTGTTACAATGAATAAACAATATCTACGAGGAAAAACGCTTATTATTCACATTTTTCCTCTGGCTAGATTTGATTGTCTAATTTTGTATGATTCTAAGACTTGAGCAATTGCAAATACTCAAAGGTCATGGTCTACAAATATATACTTCGCTTTTGGTTAATATATATATATATATATATATATATATATATATATATATATACATACATACATACATATATATATAATATATATATATATACATATATATATTATATACATATATATATATATATATAAAACGTAACTTTTATTATAAAAAACATTGTATACAGAAATATATGAAATATTCAACAACATAAATTATATTTACATAGTTTTGATACAGTGCTCCTTAATGGCGCAATCGGAAGCGTGCTGGTCTCGTACTCGCTTAGTTGTGGGTTCGAGTCCCGCATTCTTCTCAGGGCAAAGGTCACGGCTTCGGCCGCAGTTAATCCAAACCTCTTGACGTAGGCTCGTCACCTTCATTACTCAAACCCCGGATGGTCTCAAAAGATCTTTTTCCTTCAACTTTTTGAGTTCTAAGAAGAATTCCGAAGAGGACAAGAACCACGAGGACGACTTTGCCAGTCAGGAGAAGAACGAGGAAGCGGAAGAGAGCACCTGAAGAAGCATCCAGAGGCCAGTACAAGACTTCTGACGAAGTTGCAAAAACTTCACTGACCAGTTGAATTCGATTTAGTTTTGTTTTGCGAAGTGACGGAATTTGTTGACCACAGTTAAAAGTAAAAATTTTGTTAAAGGTTTTCTACATATGAGGACCAAAAAAACAACGTAAAATATTAATATGTTTAAGACTTTAAGTATATAAAAAATGAATTTTTCCACCAGCGAAAAACAAAAGACAGCGTAAAATTTTAGTGTGGATAAAATCTAAAGCGGACATGAAATCTAATTATACAGTAGATATTCATTATGTAAATATTGATTATCTTCTACTATTACTAATTAACCCCAAAATAAAAACAAAATATAGAAAACACATTTCTACGATTCTTTAGCTATATGTGTTTATAATACTTAACGATACAACTATTTCACATCTAAGTGTTTCTAGATCATCACACACGATATATATTTTGAATACAATTTTGATCATATATTTCAACCGTTATAAAAAAAAGACATTTTAGTATAAATAAAAGAAAAATATATTGAGATGCTATCCCATATGGAGTAAGCGAAGGAGTTAAAGGAACCCTTATGATGGGAGTTAAAGGGATGTGGGATATCTCATATCTATGCCTAGTCACCTCACTTTGCGGATAACGGCTGGAAAAACTATGCTGAATGGCAGAGAACTCCTGAATATCAGAGTTCAAGGCTTCAGGAGGGCCGTTTCCTTTACTGTGTCTTCATGTCCAGCTGCTGTTCGGCACAGAAGAGAATATTGTTGTGGCAAGGTCGATGTCGACCCCGCCTCTTAAGTAAGAAGGCTCTAGGTCGATTTCCATCTGCTACCTGTGATTGTCACTTATCCTGGCTACCTGTACATAATGTCACAGGTAGCAGGTTCACTCCGACTGTGGTTAAGCGCTTCTTGACGTAAACTTCACGCTTATATACATACATATATATATATACAACTTTACATTTACATACATACATCATACATCATATCCTACATACATACATACTTACATACATAACATACAAACATACATACATAACATACATACATACCATACATACATACTTAATCAATACATACATACATACATACATACTACCATTACATATACCAAGAGCTTTTTCCACGCGAATCTTCAATGGGACGGTAGCCACATTTAAAGGAAAGGCTTAAATACACTCAAGCCCACCCATGTGGGACCCCCCAACCCATATTCATCCCTAAATTACACTCCACCACCCCTCCCTCCCTTCCTCCCCCTCACTCTCTGAGTAGCACCTCCGGGATGAGGGTAATTCCCTGCTGAACCTTCCCAGCGGGAACCCTGGAACCGGCACTTGCCCCCCCCCACCGCCCTGGCTCTGGAAAGCAGTCTTCTGTCGCAAGACACAGTACATCCACAGACTGCAATGGCCGCTTCATTCAATCGGCGACCCCCCCCTCCACTCTCGTCCCCCTTTGCATATTAAGGAGAGGACGGGGAGATACGGGAAAGAAAAGGGGGAATCTCCATTGGCTTCGGAGGGCGTCCCTCATCGTCAAAATTTACTCACACATTTACTACCCCACCCCCCCACCCCCCCCGCCTAGTTCCTCCTCATGTCGTCACAACATCATAC
>NC_134814.1:40845833-40858333 GCF_046742065.1 Oratosquilla oratoria | reverse complement strand
AACAGAGCTCAACTACATCACCGCAGCCTTTAAAAACCTCAATGCCCAGAAGTAATGCTGATATCATCACTCCGAAAACCTATCAACGTCAAAAATAGGAAAGCAAAAACAGAAAAACCAGACCTACGTTTCATCGTGGTCCCAGATTCTGGCTTTTCCCGCACACTGAGTAGGATACTTAGATCTTCAAGTCTAGTAGTTGTCAACGATACGGGAAAGAAAATCGGACACTTAGATAAGAAAAAGAACACAAAACCTCACAGCGACACCAGTATAATCTACAAAATTGCCTGCAACGGATGCGACAGCGCATAATTAGGAGAGACAGACAGAGGACTGACAAACAGACTCAGAGATCACAAAGCCGACATTAGACACCACCGAGAGACAAACGCCCTCGTAAACAACGTAGACATTAAAGAACACTTACCAGATTGTGAGAAAGTCACCATTTTGGCACAAGGAAAAAAAAAACTAATCTCTACACATAACTAATTGCAACAACTCCGTACCATGCACCAGGCCCCGGACTAAATCTCACAATTTCCTTGCCACATTTTTTTTGTTTTAGTTCAAATAGTTTTTATTCTTATTATTTTGTTTTGGTTCAAATAATTCTTATTCTTATTATTTTTCTTTTGCTATCAATATTATCAAGTTTTCTTTTCTAGTATTACTATTTTTCTTGCCACATTGTTATTAGTTTATCATTAATTTCCAAGTCTCACACCCATAGATTAGTGCTGGCAGAATGCATTGATTACGTTTCAAACATAAAATAAAGAGCCCCTCATAATTTCATTATACTTACGAAATATTTTCCAGCCAACTGTAATACATCTTTTTTATTTCAATATCATTATCTTTAGTCACTTTCACCATCTGGTCTAAATTATCATACTCTTCAATTTCTTCAAGACTCATCATTGATTATAATCTTTTTACTTTCAACTTTCGTGTTGAATATAACTTTGGTTTTGCTCTTATTCATTTATAAACCTACTTTGAGACTCTCCTTGTTTAGATCACTCAACATATCTTGCAAGTCTTCTGCTCTTTCAGAAATAAGAATAATGTTATCTGCAAAGCAGGTAGTTAGAATATTCTCCATTAATTTTCAAATATTTCTCTTCCCAGTTCAACCTTCTGAAAATCTCTTCTACGCAAGCTGTAAATAATTTGGATGAAATTGCATCACTTTGCCATTCTCCTTTCTAGATCTTTATCTTATCTTTATTTTTATGTAGTCGAGTTACAGCGGTACATTTTGCATATTTTTTTTCTAGAACCCTTACGACTTGTTTATTTACACCCTTTTACGTAGTAGGTTTAGTATTGCTATTTATTCTATCGAGCTAAAGGCCTCCTCATAATCTACAAAAGCTAAACAAAGAGGTATATCATAATTTTCTCGAGTTGTTGATTCATCTCCTGCAAATGGTCTAGAGTTGAATATTCGCCTCTAAATTCTGCCTGTTCTCCTGGTTGGTTCCTATCTAAAACATGACTTAGTCTATTTGTAATGATCTTGGAGATTTGATAGTAAACTAAACGGTCGGTAGTTACTAAGGTCTCTCTGATCTTCTTTTATTTGAAGTAAAATCACTATAGCATTGCACCAGGATTCAGGAACGTTTTCTTGACATAAGCACTGGGTGTACAACTGAGCTAATTTACAATGAACTTTATTCCTGTGTCTTTCAGAAGATCTATCGATACACCACCTTCTCCAGGTGTTTTTCCTTGTTTCATATTTCTAGAGCAAACTCTACTTTTTCCTTTCTAACAATTGGTACACTACTAACGTCTAGATATGAATTTACCGATTTAACTACGGGCTTTGACGAATAAAGCTCTTGATATATTTTTTCTACTCTTTTTGCCATTCTGACTCTGTACTTAATGATCTCTCCATTTATATCTTTCAAAAATATCATTTGCTGTTTTCCTAAAGTATGCCTACGCTCGGCCCCTTTAATATTTTTACCTTTTCGAACAGATTCCTCCATTTCCCCTATGTTTCTCTTTCGTTTTTCTGATCTCTGCCTTTTGTTGATATGTTTGTTTCGTTCTACTCTAATCCGTCTCTCTTGCTTTTAATTAGGTTACTTGTATCTTTGGTGTGTTCGTTTTCTCTGATATTTTTCGTACTTCTTACTTTCTCTGCCGATTCCTTAATGAGATTCACTAAATGATATTCATACCGCCGACTAAATGATATTCACTAAATGATATTCATACCTCTGACGGTGTCGTCGTTATTTTCTAGAGCTTCGAATCTGATTTTAATTTCTAACTGAAACTCCTTCTTGTTATCCCCTTTGCAAGTCTTATTTTCTTTTTTAAAACTAGTTTATTTCTCTCGGTCCTGAAATTTAATTTGGCTGTGGAACCTACCATTCTATAGCTTCTACTTATATTTACTTTATTTATGACCATAACATTACTAACGCTTTTGCTCTCATTTTCTAATATGAAATCTACTTCGTTCTTTGTTATTTCATTTGGACTTCTCCAGGTCAATTTACGACCTACACATTTTTGGAAGAAAGTGTTCATTATTCTCATGTTGTAGTTCTTTGCAAAATTGACCAACATCTTGCCTCTGTTATATCTTTCACCTACTCCAAACTTCCCAATGTACGACTTATCGCCGATCTTCTTCCTCACTTTAGCATTAAAGTCGTCTATTGCCAACGTGTATTTACTTTTTCCTTGATTCATTACCTTACTTAGATCATCATAGAAGGACTTAATTTCATCGTTTGAACTCTGTGAAGTTTGTGCATAAACCTGAGTTATTTTTAGAGTATATCTTTTAGAAAGTCTTACCACAATCCAAGTTTCCTTGTCTGATAAACTAATGTACGAGCAACTTCTCGATTGATCAAGAATCGTACTCCATTAGATCTTTATTTTTCCTTACCTCTGTAGTAGAACAGATGGTGACTCTCAGCTTCTCCTCCGCTCTTCGAACTTCGCTCAGTCCTATGATGTCCCACTTGATGTTATCTAGTTCTTTCATCATACTCGCCAGTCTGTAGTCTTCTAAGAATGTTCTTACGTTGTAGGTATAGATCTTCATTTTCTTTGTGCTATTTAATGCCAGACTTAGATATGCTTGGGTAGTGCTTACTCACATTCGGTGGTACATTGCCTGTAAGCACATAATGCACTGCGGTTGGACCTTTAGGAGATGATTATCCAACAGGAATGCCCGGTTTTGTTTTGGTTGTGCAATTCATGTTTACTATGAAGGAATGCAGGAATGTTGGCAGTAATCTCACCTCCCTGCTAACTGGTTTCTGGTAAGATATTTATTTGGTGCCACCTTGTTCAGTAAATTATGTGGAGCCCTATATATCTATACGGTACTCAATGGTCTACGCTGTCATTATAACAGTACCCATATATCTATGCACCTGTTCGCCATCAGGGACGTGCCAGTTAACAGTGGGTCCTACCACTGTGTGTACTAGATGCTCTTCTCATCTTTCATACAAAACCTGTTCAGTATGGGTGACCTTGCAGATATTTTCATCTCTATCGACATAGCTTTTGTAGTAATTAAAATTCTCAAGTCAAGGTGTCAACTCTCGAATAGAATGATATATATATATGTATATACATATATATATATATACATATATATATACATATACATATATATACATAAATATATTTATATAATATATATATATACATATATATACATATACAAAATATATATACATATAAATATATACATATGTATATATATTTATATATATATATATATATATATATATATATATATATACATATACATATATAATAATATATATATATATATATATATATATATACATATATATACATATACAAAAATATATATACATATAAATATATATATATATATATTTATATATATATGTATATATATATATATTTACAGTATATGCATATTTAATTTCGTTCTATTTGTTAATCGTTTCTTAATTTTTTATTTGTTTTTTTATCTATTAACTTATCTATGAATTAATTAATTAAGTTATTTATGTATTTATTTGTTCATTTATCTTTTATCTATTACTCATTTATTAATTTACCTGTTTTCTTATTTTTTATCTATTTACTCATTTACCTATATACTCATCTATCTATTCATGTATGTACTTATTATCTTCAGTAAGATCTTTACACAAGGTGGGTAGTCGTGTAAATGTGTGTGTGTTTGTGTGTGTGTGTGTGTGTGTGTGTGTGTGTGTGTGTGTGTGTGTGTGTGTGTGTGTGTGTGTGTGTATTCACTTGGTCTTTTTCACTTGGTCTTTGGATCACGTGTTGGACTCGTGAGCGACAGCTATTTACAGCGCCCTGAGAGGTGTGTGTGTGTGTGTGTGTGTGTGTGTGTGTGTGTGTGTGCGTGTGTGTGTTTGTGCTTGTGTGTACATTGTTTGTAGTTTAATGATAATAATCTCGACTCAAATGAGTTTATGTTCAGCAGTAAAACTTGGTGTCCGAGAATCATGATTCAGTTTAATCTTTAATTGAGACTCGAACCCACTCCATGAATTTTATTGTTCTCCAGTTTTATCAAATGTGTCCGGATAATTTGTAATTGTATTCATTGTTCTATCTAATTCTGTGTAGGATGCTGGTGGCGTAATCGGAAGCGTGCTGGTCTCGCATTCACTTAGCTGTGGGTTCGAGTCCCACATTCCTTTCCAAATCCCAGCTTAGGGTTTCGGCCGTAGCTACTCAGCGTCTCTAGGCGTAGGCTCCTCACCAACTACCTTTGTGTTCGCTCAACTTTATAGTTGGGAAAGGTGTGCGTGTATGTCAAAGGTCATTTCATTACTCACAGATCGATCGATGTGTGAGCTTTGAGCTCTCGTCCGGGAGAGCAATAGCTGTCGATCACGTGATCCAAGACTATTGTGAATCATATACAAGACTTAACTTTCTCATACCCCTGCGCTGCCTTGCGTGGAATTTCTTTATCTTTCGACTGGTATATAAGGTAGTGTTCCATATAGTTTAGGTTGCTAGCTTATCAAAACATAAAAGACTTAAGCGTTCCTGCCACGTTCAAGATCACTGCATTTCGCAACTTTCGTTCAAGGCCTTCCACAATGATGCTGAGGTTTTGAATGCTTTTGTCATTCTACCACTTTTTGCAACAACGATCGCTGAGGTATGCTTGCGAGGCCTACAAGGGCAGCGACATATTCAAATTGTTCTATCAGGGATCTCTCCAAAATCCGACAAGTTCCGATATTAGGAACAAAAATGTGTTTCGAAAATATACCAGAATAAATGGAAATGCTTCTAGTGTCCGTAATTTTTCTGATTATTTTTTATATTTTGTTCAAAATTTTGAGTTTTTTAAAATCTTAGAAATTTTCAATTGCTATATGGAAAAGTTCTCATATAAAACTATATTTTTATCAATCCTTTTTCAATCAACTCTCAATGCAAATATTGATCCTACAAATAGAAAAATAGTAATCTATATTTACTCTGACAGCTCATTCAATTCAAAACGAAAAGAGTAAATTCATAGAACGATCAAACATCTTTGATATAATTCAACACCGTGATAAACTCATAATAGACATTAAACATGTCTTCATCACAAACCACTGGTAAAGAAAAAAAAAGAGAAAAAAAAAGAAAGAAAGAAAGAAAGGAAAGAAGAATGAGAGAAAGAAAGAAATCTAAAAGAAAATATCAGAACAAATTGAACATAAGAACGGAGGAGACTGCAAGAAACCATGAAGCCTACATTAGCCAGTTCCATGTCCCTTACCTCCTGCCTCCCCTATCTATAAGATTATCTATTCTTCTTTTAAAACAACCAGTTGTTTTAGTGCTCACAACATGGTTACTAAGTCTATTCCATTCGTAAACCACCCTGTTGGTTCACCAGTTCATGCCTAAACTTCTCGAACTATTACCATTACCAAAACAAAACTTCATAAGAATTGACATCTGCTCGAATTCTCCCGAACTAAGATGGCAGACGCCGGTAGGCTGGAAACTGATGATACGGGTTTGAGGAAGCTGAGCAAGGTCACCCAGCCCATCCTTGGGCGGTTCCCGGACATTGCATTGGGCAGGTAGGTTGACAGGAGAGGCAGGAGAACCTGGAGAGGCATAGCACATTGATATAAATAGAGTAACTGCATGGGAATCTTCAGTTAACTAGTGATCTACGCCTAGCCAGCATCTAGTGCAGTATTCTTGTGTTCGTGTGTTGTGGTCACAGACGGAGATAACTAACAGTCATGGTTTCTTTTATCTGTACTATACTGGTAAGATGTACAGCATTCTTTCTGCTAGAGTTAGATAATTTTATCCAGCTTAGGGCAAGATCTCATGCTGAAAGGATTTAACTGTTTATAAGAAATTGTCCAAGACCTTTACACTGCACTGGATGATCAGGAATAAGTGAGGAAGAGAACTGGAACAACGCGGAATTCGCAATGTGCAGAGGTCATCCAGTTCATTTGTATTTTGTTTCAACAGTTCCTGACATTCGTCGGATCCTCTGTCCAAGATCGAAGCATCGAGGGTCCTCTCCTGTCCACCTTCCGCGAAGTTCACCACGAGTTCGAGCAGGGGAACGATGGCGTCTACAGGTTCTCCTTTGCTCTTCCCCAGCAGGAACGGCACGAGGAGAGAGATTCTGAAGGCAAAGTGAGTTTGGGTTTGTCTCATTATCCTGTGTTCATGCCTAATGTCATCCTGGTAATCAAGACATGTTTGTGACCCAAATGACGAATCAATAAGAAAACATGCGAAATGGTCTCTTTCGTGTTTGTCAGGTAACTGGTGCGTTTGCTTTTGTGGACAACGTTGGCGAAGAAGTGTCTCTCAAGTACGATGCTGACGAAGAAGGGTTCCAGCCAAAGAGTGATGCCTTGCCTCAGGTACAGTCGTGGACAAAAGTTCTGAAATATTCTAATGATTTAATTTATGCAAATGCAGATTTTATCACTGATGATTTGGTATTTACCTAAGAGTGAAATATTCTTTCTTGTGATACGGTTTTACGTCTAGAAAACTCACCAACCCCACTAACCCACCCCCACCCCCACCCCCACCCCACCCCACCCCTACCCCCACCCCCACCCCCACCCCCACCCCCCACCCCCACCCCCACTCCCCAACATCCTCTCAGAAAGGGCTAGGACAGCGCCTCTTTTGGAAGCAGGCAATTTAGTGTAGTCTATACTCACTACAAACTACCTTCTGACCAGCTCCCATCTCGAACTTTTCCTATGTTCCTCTACATTCCAGGTTCCAGACGAGACCGACGACGTGCAGAAGGCTCGTGACGAGTTTCTGGAATACTACAGACAAACTGTTCAGTTCTTGGAGGCTTTTGATTCTGACGAAGAAGACAGCGACTCCTCGGAATCCGATGAGGATAGTGAGGAAAGTGAAGAGAGCAGCGAGGAGGACAGTGAGGAGGATAGTGAGGAGGAAGAAGACAAAGAGGAGGAGGAGGGAGCACCCATCCGGGCTTCCCAACAAAGCCGCAAGAACTTCGCTTCTCAACGAAACACACCTTTTGTTTACTTTAGGAGATAGTTGAGTCTTCTAATCTTTTTCAGTTCGAATAGATAGGTTCTCGGTTATAAAAAAAGAATTTACGGGCATCCTGGAATGTCGACATGGCTAAAATCAGAAAGAACGGGCACCCTGGAATGTCGACATGGCTAAAATCAGAAAGAAATGGTAATTGTTCAATTGCGTGGATGCATTTTTACATACCAATACAATTTATTTGATAAATCTATGAGAACCATTATCATGAACTTTATGGACTTCTTATTTATATTTATATTTGTATTTATTAACAATGTCTAACTCCTATTTTTGTAATAAATTAATATGAATGGAAAAATGATTTTAAATGACCATATTTGTTTCGGTGTCTTGTCAATGCTGAACAATGCTGGGACTAAGAGCTAAGACGCATAACGAAACTAGGAATCCTTTCGTTTTGTTTTCTTTCTCTAATGCACCTCTTCTAATAATCCTATCACAACCACCTATAGGTTAAGGTGCCAGTAAGTATAGGTCCTGTAAATCTCAAAAAAAAAAAAAAAAATCCTGTTACAGGATTCATTTCCGTATTCTCATCAAACTGCATTATTTAGCCTTTTCTTTTCTAAAATCATAGAATAGAATTTGATTCCTCTTCTATCCAAGAGCATTGCATTTATCTTTAGTTCTTCTTCTATACTGAAATCATTAGGTTTATTTCTAAATCCTCTTCTATAACTCAACTCTGTTATCAATAAAAGAAGTCATAGTCGCTTTATGGCAAGAGTTTCAACCAATAAGCCTGAGTCATTTCTATAAACTAAGTACGACTTTCCTCAGACCTTTTCTTTGAGCTATCCTTAATCGAACGCTTCTGAAGTTTCCTTAGCGTTCCCCTAAGCCGATTGAAATACACTTTCACTGTCTCAACCACAATGAAATGATCGCTAGTAGTACCCAATGGCCAGCATTTTGAACGACTTCGTAATTGACGTTCAATTGGATCCTCCAGGGTATAAAAACAAGTTTGATCTGGCATGTGGCTCAATTGCCGGGAGATTACAAGTGTTTTTATCGATGCGCATTGATGGCGCAATCGAGAGCGTGCTGGTCTTACATCTTCCAAGTCGCTCGTTAGATTTCCGCACTTCTTTCCGATTTCCAGCAGTGACTGTCACCTGCCCCAGCAGAACCTAAGGTTCAAAGGTGACGGCTGCAGCTTTAACTACGTCACTTCTGGCGTATGCTCCTCATTTCTTCATGACTCACGGTGTTGAAAAGGAACGAAGCTCATTATTCTAATATTATCTGTACCAGCAAAATGCACGACCCATCTTCTCGTGATTATTGATTTCTACATTTAAACCGTGAGTCCTCATGTTAACGATGTACAAACATGTTTATTCTCTTCGGAATCTCGGAACTCCCTCTCCCTGGGTTTATCTTGCTACCTATTTCTCCATTACAATATTCATTTAATGGCATGGTGAGTAATACTTCGTGTTGTGTCGTAATGGTTGTCATAAAACTTTATTACCTTTAATATGATCCACACATTCGCGGAGGCATATACCTTAATCATATTGGCAACAATGAATTTGAACTTCAGTTAAATGAAGAAACGTAATTCTTTCGAGTCCAAACTCCATTTTATTATGAAGTAGCCGACTTTGGGTTGAAGCTCGCCACGCACTGACTGGAGAGTTCGAAGCGTTTCTCCTTGACTAGTCAATTCCGGTAGTGGTGCTCCATCACTCTCGTTCACTAGATTTCCATAGCCAGTGCACTCTCAACCAGAAATCACACCTCTCTCTCTCTCTCTCTCTCTCTCTCTCTCTCTCTCTCTCTCTCTCTCTCTCTCTCTCTCTCTCTCTCTCTCTCTCTCTCTCTCTCTCTCTCTCTCTCTCTCTCTCTCTCTCTCTCTCTCTCTCTCTCTCTCTCTCTCTCTCTCTCTCTCTCTCTCTCTCTCTCTCTCTTTCTCTCTCTCTCTACATATACACACACACACATATATACATACATACATATATATATATATATATGTATGTATATATATATCATATATATATACATATATATATATATACATATTTATATATATATATATATATATATATAGATCATATATAATGTATATATATATATATATATATATATATATATTTATATATATATGCAAAATAACCACAGGTGATGGTAAACTTGTAGAAAATAAGTAGTTTCGTATATTACACCTTCAGACTGAAGATGTAATTTACGAAAAACTTACTGTCTACAAGTTTCCCTTCTCCTGTGGTTATTTAGCATTATTGTATCACGGTGATGTGATGGCTTGCATATATACTGTATATATATATATATATGTTTATATATATATACATATATATATATACAGGTATATATATATATATATATATATATGTATATATGTACATATAGGTAGTATTTTTGTGAGAAGAAAGATGGATGTGTTGGCTTTGAGTGAAACTAAGTTGAAAGGGGAAGGTGAGTGTAAGTGGGAGGTTATCAGGAGTGAAGAGAGGGCTAGGGAGGGAAGGGGTGGCTATTCTAGTAAGTGAAGAGATAGGTAAACGGGTAGTGGAGTGGAAGGAGGTTTCCTCAAGGATAATGTGGATGAAGGTGAAACTGGGAAAGGAGATGTGGGTCTTTGTAAGTGCATATGGGCCTGGCAGTGAGAAGAGTGTAGAAGAAAGGGAGGCCTTTTGGATAGATCTGAATGAGTGCATAGAGGATTTAGGGAGAAATGTTAATGTAATAGTACTGGGAGACCTTAATGCTAGGGTAGGAAATGGTCCAATTGATGGAGTGGTTGGGAAATGTGGAGTCCCAGGAAAGAATCGTAGTGGAGAGTTGATAGTGGAAATGTGTCTAGAAAGAGAGTTGATGATAGCAAATACTGTACAGTGTTTCGGAAGAAAGTCAAGCATAAGTACACATGGGAGAGGGTGGTGGATGGAAGGGTGGTAGATAGAGCGTTAATGGATTATGTAGTGGTAAATAGGATTATGATAGGAAGAGTTAGGGATGTACATGTGCTAAGGGGAGAGGGTGGGGGAATATCAGATCATTTTTTGGTGGAAGGTAAGTTGAGAGTGGAGGATAGATGGAGAAAAAGGAAAGGGACAAAAGGTAGGGAGGTTCTTAAAGTGAACTCTTTGAATGAAAAGGAAAAGGAGAAGGAGTACAAAAAGAAGCTGAAGGAGGAGTGGGAGGGAGTGAAGGATAGAGTAGAGCTAGGTGTGGAGGAGGAATGGGAATGGTTCAAGGAGGGAGTCACAAAGTGTGCAAAGATGGTGTGTGGAACAAGAAGGACAGGAGGAAATAGAAGGAAGGGTAGTGAATGGTGGGATGAGGAAACAAAGAAGGTTGTAGAAGAGAAGAAGCGAGCTTTCACAGATTGGTTACAAAATAGGACGAGGGAGTCATATGAGAGGTACAAAGAAAAGAAAAGAGAAGTAAAGCAAAAGGTAAAGGAGGCAAAGAGGAGAGCAGATGTGAAATGGGGTAAGAGTATGACAGAAATTTTTGAAAATAATAAAAGATGGAGGAAGAGGAGGCGAATCAAGTAGAGAAGAAAAGGTAAAAGGTGCAGATGGAGAGATGATAATGGAAGAGAAGGCAGTAAGGGGAAGATGGGCAGAATATTTTAGGGAGTTGCTAAATATGAAGGAGGATAGGGAGGGAAAGATAGCTGCAGTGGGAAATGCGAAGAAAATGACCGTGATGAGTGAGGAAAATGGAGGAGAAATAAGGAAGGATGAAGTGAAGGCAGTTGTTAAGATGATGAAAGCAGGTAAGGCACCTGGTCTGGATGGATGCCATGCAGAATGTCTAAAAAAAGGAGGTACAGTGATGATCGACTGGCTGGTGAGGTTATTTAAAGCTTGCTGGAGAGAGGGTAGAGTGCCGGAGGACTGGAGGAGTGTCTGTATAGTTCCTCTTTACAAGGGAAAAGGGGACAAGAGTGAATGTAGTAGTTTCAGAGGGATTAGCTTGTTAAGTGTAGTTGGGAAGGCTTATGGGAGGATCTTGATTGAGAGGATTAGGAGAGGAACAGAAGGAGTAATTGATGAGGAACAGTGTGGATTTAGGACGGGTAGAGGTTGTGTAGATCAGATCTTTGTGGTAAGACAGATATGTGAGAAAGCTATAGGAAAGGGGAAGGATGTTTTTTTGGGCTTTTATGGATCTGGAAAAGGCTTACGATAGGGTAGACAGAAAGGCACTGTGGGAGGTTATGCAGATATACGGGATAGGAGGAAAGTTTCTGGGAGCTGTCAAGAGTTTTTATTAGAGTAGTAGAGCTTGTGTTAGGATTAGAAATGGAGAGAGTGAGTGGTTTGAGGTAAAGGTGGGACTTCGTCAAGGATGCGTTATGTCGCCCTGGCTGTTCAACTTATACATGGATGGGGTAGTGCGAGAGGTAAATGCAAGGGTAGTGGGTCAGGGATTGGAGATGATTAAAGAAAATGGAGAAAAGTGGGAGGTGAGCCAGCTGTTGTTTGCGGACGACACTGTGCTTGTGGCAGGATCGGAGGAGGGATTGAGGAAGTTGGTGACAGAGTTTGGGAGAGTATGTGATAGAAGAAAGCTAAAGATAAATGTAGGTAAAAGTAAGGTGATGAGATGTACAAGGGGTGAAAGTGGCAGTAGACTGGAAGTGAGCATTAAGGGAGAGCGACTGGAGGAAGTGGATAGTTTTAGATACTTGGGTGCAAATGTGGCAGGAAAAGGTGGAGTGAAGGTGGAGGTAGAATGTAGATTGAGAGAAGCGAGTAAATGCCTTGGTGGATTAAAGAGTGTAATGAGGAATAGACATTTGGGAATGGATGCTAAGAGGAGAATGTATGAAGGAGTGATTGTGCCAACAGCACTGTATGGGGCAGAAACATGGAACATAAGAGAGGAAGAGAGAAGGAGTTTGAATGTGTTTGAGATGAGGTGTC
>NC_134814.1:40780833-40840833 GCF_046742065.1 Oratosquilla oratoria | reverse complement strand
AAGGTGTCACAATTTTAGGCATATTTATGTTGATATTTATAACTATTGTAACTATTTAACTATTTATTTTCTTAAATACATTATTACTACCAGACATTTTTCGTTGTTTTACATACCGTATCTAAGAATCGGAGTCTGAAGTTCTGAGGGAAAGTATTTCCATGAAAGGAAAAACCCAAGTAATATCTGAAAAACCAGCTCCATAAGAAATAAACTGACCAGCCAAAGTCAGTTTTGTTTACCATATAAAGAAAATATATAATATTATAATTTCATAAACTGAGATAAAGACAGACGGAGAGTTAGACATAAAGTGAGATAGATAGATAGATAGATAGATAGATAGATAGATACAGAGAGAGAAAGAGGAGTAGAAAGTGGGGGAAACAAAGAGACAGAAATTGGACAAATTGTGTCGACTTGCCGAACACCTTTCTCGATCTTCATCGTTTCTGTATTTTAACGTCGACGAAATACAGCAGTACCTTTCAAATAAATGTTCTACAGAACTTACATTTTCTTTGTTTATGCCGTTTATATAGTGAGTTTAGTATTGCAGTTGCTCCAGAGTCATAGAGATTTTTGTAATCTGCAAAAACTAAATACAAAATTATAATGTATTTTGTCCTTGATTTTCTCAATTAACTGATTAAATGTCTGCAATTTGTTTATAATGGAGTATCTGCATCTAAATCCTGCCTTTCTCCTGGCTGGTTTTCCTCAAGAACTTTACTTAATCTATTTCAAATAATCTTTGATAACATTTATGTATCTGATAAACTAATTCGTCAGTAATTACTAAGGTCTTTCCGGTCTTCTTTCTTGTGTAGTAAAACCATAACCTTGCAATGTTTTTCAGGTAGGCTTTTATAACGTATACAGAATATATGTATTGACGAGTTAAACACCATATGAGGACGGAGCCTTTATTTGTACGAAAAAGCTGTAATAAGCGAAACGTCGTACAAATAAAGGCTCCGTCCTCATATGGTGTTTAACTCGTCAGTCTTGTCGGCAACTGCTACTTTCATGAAAAAAGAAGAATATATGTAGTTGAAGTAAACTGCAATGAACTTTCCCTGCGTCTTTCAGAAGACCTATCGATATGCCATCTTCTCAAAGTGGTTTCCCCTCGTTTCATACCTTTTTAGGCAAACTCTACATCTTCATTTGCAACTTCTAGTGTACTATCAAGATCTGCAGATAATTTTACAAGCTCAATTATGGTGTTTCGTGAGTAAAGCTCTTGGTAGAATTACATTCTTTTTATCATTCCATCTCTCTATTTCTCCCTTCAAGAATATCACCTGCCGCCTCCTCGAAATTAGTCTACGCTCGGGTTACTCAATACTTTTACCATTACAAGTAGTTTCCTCTATACGACCCGTGTTTCTCTTTCTTCCCCCTGATCTCTGTGTTTAATTGATAAGACTGGCCAGTTGAGCTCTCCCTGTTTCGTCCCTACTGGGTTTAATCTGTATTTTTTTTCTTATTTTCATTGAGTTACTCGTCACTTTGGACATATACTCTCTCTAATATACTCATACTCCTAGTATACTCATACTCTGGAGACCTTAACACTTGGTTTACGCATGACTTTCACCTTATGCATACAAGACTTCATAACGAAGACAAATAAGAAATCAAATATACTCAAAGTAGTTTCAGGCATAAGATTTGGACAGCAAAACAATTTAAAGGCTGTTTAAAAACAACTCAAAAGGACAATACTCAAGACCGCAGTTTCCAATAATGATGAAAACAAAGACGATTACAAAAAATTATGCATTCAAACAACAACAGAACACATACACTGTAAAATCAAAATCCTTCTCATAGATCATCACTGTTCTGTATAAGATTCCTCGAACCCGATCAAATATTATATAAAATCACACAAACACTATACATCACAAATAAGAACAGGAACATTTGACACAAATGTTTACAACAACATACGCACAACACCCCACAATATTTCCACACAACAACAAATACAAACTTTCATGAAACTCCTCCTACCAAGCAGAAAATCAATATTAAAACAGACAAGAGTGACGCTGGCACACCAATATTCAGGTTATCACTCCTCACTTAAAATACACAAATATAAAATCACCCTAACAACAGACACTACATGCCAAAGATTCAATCACGGCTGACTTACTAAGGGATGTTTTAGATTCGCATTTCATCCTCGTCACTGGTAATTATTGCATCTTACAATTTTAGCACAAATATCCCTAAGGAAGGATATCATGTCTTTATCACTTTAAGACGGACATAGGATAATTTCCATTCACTATCACGGAAATAAAGAAGATCCACAGAGTTATCTAAATCTAAGATCCACGATATATTTTCTGCAAGTGTAAAAATAATAGATCAAGCAAATTAAAAAAAAAAAAAAAAAAAAAAAAACCGGAAGAAATTGAAGACTTCCGATCTGCTCCTGCAGGAAGTGGATATCCGAGAGGCCTCCTTGGAGACTGAATTGTGTAACACTTTCAGACGGAAATTAGGCAAATGATAACAAGGAAAAAAAAAATGAATATTTGTATTCGCAGTGAATCATAATAAATATACAAGGTAGTAAATAGTGTCCACTACCTTTAAAATAGGTCCTAGTATTATTATGATCATCACGAGGAAATTGGTCTCGTTGATGGAACCCTGGCGCCAAAAGGCTAGATGCAGTGGCGAGAGGAAGTATAGCAAGGTCATCAGGTACACCGCCCTGGGCGTGGCCTGGAGAATCACATGGGCAGCTGGGTGGGTGACTGGGTAGGGGAGTGGGAGGCCTGTGGTACTGCTTGTTAATATAAATAGAGTAAGGATCAAAAAGTCTTCAGTTACTTCACGTTTTGAGTCCAGCCATCTCCAACAAGTGAAACAACAGTTTTCGAATACAGTGTCCATACTCAAAGAAACCATGATCGGTGTGACATGCATCTTGTTGGTACGCAAAATTCTGTGTTTATCATCACTTATTTCGAGACCATTAAGCATGCAGTGAGATAGTAAGTCGTAATGACACATAAAGTGAAATATCCGGTGGTCAGTTCATTCGTGTTTTGTCTCAACAGATTGTGACATTTGTTGGAAACTCCATCCAAGATGAACGCTACGAGGGGCCCCTCCTATCCACCTTTCGCAAAGTCAACAACGAATATGAGCAGGGCAGTGATGGCGCCTACAGGTTCTCCTATTCTCTCCCTCAGCAGGAGCGACACGAGGAGAGGAACTCTGATGGCACAGTGAGCTTACATTCTAAGCAGCTTGTGATTATGTTGCAGTCGTCCTAGGAAACCATTACACGTGAAATCAATGTAATTTTGATCAACAATTGTAAAATTCTATTTGTTCACCAGGTGACTGGCTCCTATGCTTTTGTGGACGACGCTGGCGAAGAAGTGTCTGTTAAATACGTTGCTGACGAAGATGGATTCCGAGCAGAAAGTGATGCTTTACCTCAGGTAATTGATAACTTGCGTTTTGATTGTCAGACTTTACAGCAGTTCCTAGCATCTAACAGTTCCAAAAACTGGAACCAAGTCATATTTCACTCTTGCCTTACATGTACCATTACTTTTTGGCTTCTATCGTGGTTAAAAGATTTGTCTAGTAGCAATATCCCTTAATATTTCAGGTTCCTGAGGACACAGACGAGGTGAAGAAGGCTCGCGAGGAGTTCTTTAAGATCTACGAAGAAACGCTCAAGCTTTTGGGATCTTCTGAATCCGATGAAGACAGTGAAGACAGCGACTCGTCAGACGAGAGTGACGATGACGATGAGGAAAGCAGTGAAGAGGAGAGCGACGAGGAAGAGGAAGAGAACGAAGAGGAAGAAGAAAAAGAGACCCGGGGTCACTTCAGAGCGCCCGTCCAGGCCTTCCGAAGAAGTCGCAAAAACTTCGCTCTCCACCCGAGACCAGCTTTTGTTTACTTTGGACGAAGATGAGAGGCTGTCCTGGTCTTCGGTTTGAATGGACGAATCTTCATTAACGAAGGTTCCTTTATGCTTTACAATGAGGCTCGCGGGATCTAAAGTAAAAATGAAAAAATCAAAATAACGAGATCAGCGATACAACGCAACCCAATTTTCTGAACAGTTCTTGAGAGAACATTAAAACTTTGAGCCCTGAGGTATCGTACGTGTAGATATATATCATATTATTTATATGTATTTATGAATATTTAACTATTTATATACAAAATGAATAAATGGAAAGGAGACATCTATATATTAATATCCGACCGAATTTGATTTAGGAAAATGTGATATATTTACATTCAGGATTGCAAGCCAAGAATTTGATTGAGATCTCAAGATAATCTATCGGAGAAAATAATGCTTGAAACTTTCGATTTAAGATTATTTTAAGATCATCTTGACTACAACAACTTTCAATACACACTACAAGACGCACGACGTGATTAAAATAGTCGATTTCATGGAATTACCACGGGCGTGTTGGCTGGTACATATGTAAAAGAGGGAAGGGCACTAACAAAATTCGAACCTCAAAAACAGACGTGATCAAGATAGGAAACATAAAAAAGAAAAACATGTTCAAGGAAAATGTCCTTTGAAGACAGTCAAATTTCTTATGAACGAAAAAAAAAAAGAAAAAGAAAAAATGGTATCAATGAATACAAAACACCTAGGAAACATTTAATAAAAAAGGCACCTATCCCCTGTAGCAATAATAACCGTGAAAGAGTGAACTATTCCTGGTCACCCAATGACATACCCACTATGTTGAAAATCTGTTCAATATATACCGAGAGCTTTTTCCCACTTATAAGGGAGGTAGCCAAGTTAGAGGTTTATACCTATTCCCATCCATTTCATTAACCTCCACCACCCTCTCCACCCCACCGACCCCTCCCCATCTCAGCTTCTCATGGATGACAGGTCATCCCTGCATTCGCCAACTGCCCTGGGTCGAACGCAATGTAAGAAGACACAGTACATCCATAATAAAGCCACTTCACGTAATCGGCGACCCCCTTCTCCGTCCCTTCAAGCAGAAGAAAAGATGGAGAAAAATCCCTTCGGGCTACGTCCGTCAAAATATCATTCACACATAAGCATCCTACCCCCATCCCTTCCTTCCTTGCATGACAGTATCATCCATACGCGTTCTCCACTCATCCCTATCTCCTGCCTGCTCCCTTCCTTGCTCAACAGGCATTTCCCTCATGCTCAACGCCCCTTTCACCCCACCCATCCATCTCATCCTCGGTTGTCCCCTCTATTTCACTCCCTCCTCCTCTGCCTTCCATACCTCTTTTACTAATCTTTGATAACTTATTCTTTTCATGTGTCCAAACCATCCCAATAATCCTTCATCAGCCCTATTTGTCATCTCTTTTATCACTCCCGCTCTCCTCCTCATCTTCTCGTTTCTCACTTTATCCAACGTAGTAACCCCTACCATACTTTTCAGCCATTTCATCTAAAACACATTTAAAAATTTCCTCTCTGTTTCTCTTAAGAAGTGGCCTTACCTCTTTTACATATGTACAAGTGTTAAAATTTACTGGCAGGTACTATCAACATAAGTTAGAGAAAAGACACCAGTCCTCAGGAAAGAAACACGAAAATGAAAAATATGTTCAAGGAAAATATCCTTTGAAAACAATCAAAATTCTCAAGAATGAAAAAAAAATTCTATAAATGAACAGGCAATACCCAGAAAATATTTCATAAAAACAAAAAAGACACCTAACCCTTGTAGCAATAAAAAACCGTGAAAGATTGAACTATTCTTGGTCACACAATGACATACCAAATAAACCACTAGAGCGTCCAGCAACTTATAGACACATCTCTCTCCTTTCGCCCATTCCCTAATTGATGGAGAAATCAGTCAATCCGTTGATCCACGGCTCCCAGTTGACCGACAAGAAAGAACCAGAATATACAAAACCACCTCATCAAATTAACACTGATCAAAGGAAGGCCATTTCACAAGCAGCCCAATTATAGATATCGCCCAACAAGTGCTTGAGGTTTTTAGGAGACTGCTGTTATGGTGGTCAGAAATATAAAAAAAGATTTTGACAATTTCCTATGATAAAAAATCACACAGAAATGCCCAAAAGCAACAAAAAATTGTTAACAAATTTGACAAAAAATTATGTATTCAAACAACAACAGAACACGTACACTGTAAAATTAAAATCCTTCTCACAGATCATCACTGTTCTGTATAAGATTCCTCGAACCCGACCAAATATCATATAAAATTAAACAAACACTATACATCATAAATAAGAATTGCAGCATTTGACACAAATGTCTACAACAACATACGCACAACATCCCGCAATATTTCCACACAACAATAAATACAAACTTTCATGAAACTCCTCCTACCCAACAGAGAAATCAATATTAAAACAGACAAGAGTGACGCTGGCACACCAATATTCAGGTTACCGCTCCTAACTTAAAATGCACCAATATAAAATCACCCTAACAACAGACACTACATGCCTAAGATTCAATCACTGCTAACTTACTAAGGGATGTTTTAGGTTCGCATTTCATCCTCGTCACTATCAATTCTTGCATCTTACAATTTTAGCACAAATATCCCTAGAGAAGGATATTATGTTTTTATCACTTTAAGACGGACATGGTATAATTTCCATTCACTATCACGGAAATAAAGAAGATCCACAGGATTATCTAAATCTAAGATCCACGATATATTTTCTGCAAGTGTAAAAATAATAGATCAAGCAAATTCAACAAAAAACCGGAAGAAATTGAAGTCTTCCGATCTGCTCCTGCAGGAAGTGGATATCCGAGGAGACTCCTTGGAGACTGATTTGTGCAACACTTTCAGATGGAAATTAGGCAAATGATAACAAGGAAATAGAAAAAAAAAATTGTTGACTATTTGAATTCGCAATGAATCATAGTAAAATATACAAGGTAGTTAATAGTGTCCACTACCTGTAAAATAGGTCCTAGTATTATTATGATCATCACGAAGAAATTGGTCTCGTTGATGGACCCCTGGCGCCAAAAGGCTAGATGCAGTGGCGAGAGGAAGTATAGCAAGGTCATCAGGTACACCGCCCTGGGTGTGGCCTGGAGAATCACACGGGCAGCTGGGTGGGTGACTGGGTAGGGGAGTGGGAGGCCTGTGGTACTGCTTGTTAATATAAATAGAGTAAGGATCGAATAGTCTTCAGTTACTTCACGTTTTGAGTCCAGCCATCTCCACCAAGTGAAACAACAGTTTTCGAATAGTGTCCATACTCAAAGAAACCATGATCAGTGTGACATGCATCTTGTTGGTACGCGACATTCTGTGCTTACCATTACTTATTTCGAGACCATTAAGCATACAGTGAGAAAGTGAGTCATAATGACACATGAAGTGAAATATCCGATGGTCAGTTCATTCGTGTTTTGTCTCAACAGATTGTGACATTTGTTGGAAACTCCATCCAAGATGAACGCTACGAGGGGCCCCTCCTATCCACCTTTCGCAAAGTCAACAACGAATATGAGCAGGGTAGTGATGGCGCCTACAGGTTCTCCTATTCTCTCCCTCAGCAGGAGCGACACGAGGAGAGGAACTCTGATGGCACAGTGAGCTTACATTCTAAGCAGCTTGTGATTATGTTGCAGTCGTCCTAGGAAACTATGACACGTTGTGAAATCAATGTATTTTTGATCAACAATTGTAAAATTCTATTTGTTCATCAGGTGACTGGCTCCTATGCTTTTGTGGACGACGCTGGCGAAGAAGTGTCTGTTAAATACGTTGCTGACGAAGAAGGATTCCGAGCAGAAAGTGATGCTTTACCTCAGGTAATTGATAAGTTGCGTTTTGATTGTCAGACTTTACAGCAGTTCCTAGCATCTAACAGTTCCAAAAACTGGAACCAAGTCATATTTTACTCTTGCCTTACATGTAACATTACTTTTTGGCTTCTATCGTGGTTAAAAGATTTGTCTAGTAGCAATATCCCTTGATATTTCAGGTTCCTGAGGACACAGACGAGGTGAAGAAGGCTCGCGAGGAGTTCTTTAAGATCTACGAAGAAACTCTCAAGCTTTTGGGATCTTCTGAATCCGATGAAGACAGTGAAGACAGCGACTCGTCAGATGAGAGTGACGACGACGATGAGGAAAGCAGTGAAGAGGAGAGCGACGAGGAAGAGGAAGAGAACGAAGAGGAAGAAGAAAAAGAGACCCGGGGTCACTTCAGAGCGCCCGTCCAGGCCTTCCGAAGAAGTCGCAAAAACTTCGCTCGCCACCCGAGACCAGCTTTTGTTTACTTTGGACGAAGATGAGAGGCTGTCCTGGTCTTCGGTTTGAATGGACGAATCTTCATTAACGAAGGTTCCTTTATGCTTTACAATGAGGCTCGCGGGAGCTAAAGTAAAGATGAAAAAATCAAAATAACGAGATCAGCGATACAACGCAACCCAATTTCCTGAACAGTTATTTTGAGAAAATTAAAACTTTGAGTCTTGAGGTATCGTACGTGTAGATACATATTATATTATTTATTTGTATTTATTAATATTTAACTATTTGTATACATAATGAATAAATGGAAATGAAACATCTATATATCAATATCCGACCGAATTTGATTTTGGAAAATGTGTGATATGTACATTCAGGATATCAAGCCAAGAATTTTATTGAAATCTCAAGATAAGCTATCGAAAAAAAAAAACCGCTTGATACTTTTGATTTAAGATCATCTCAAGATCATCTTGACTACAACAACTTTCAATACACACTACAAGACGCACGACGTGATTTAAATAGTTAGTCGATTTCATGGAATTACCACGGGCGTGTTGGCTGGTACATATGTAAAAGAGGGAAGGGCACTAACAAAATCCGAACCTCAAAAACAGACGTGATCAAGGAGGGAAACATAAAAAAGAAAAAAATATTCAAGGAAAATGTCCTTTGAAGACAGTCAAACTTCTTATGAACGGGAAAAAAAATTGTATCAGTGGATGCAAAACACCTAGGAAACATTTCATAAAAAAGGCACCTATCCCCTGTAGCAACGATAACTACCGTCAAAGAGTGAACTATTCCTGGTCACACAATGACATAACCACATTGTTGAAAATCTGTCTATTTATCTGTATACCGGGAGCTTTTTCCCCCTTATAAGATAGGTAGCCAAGTTAGAGGTTTATACCTATTCCCATCCATTTCATTCCCCTCCACCACCCTTTCCACCCCTCCCATCTCAGCTTCTCATGGATGACGGGTCCTCCCTGCATACGCCAACTGCCCTGGGTCAAACGCAATGCAACAAGACACAGTCCATCCACAGCAAGGCCGCTTCACATAATCGGCGACCCCCTTCTCCGTCCCCTCAAGCAGAAGAAAAGATGGGGAGAGATCCCTTCGGGCTGCTTCCGTCAAAATATCATTCACACATAAGCATCCTACCCCCATCCCTTCCTTCCTTGTATGACAGTATCATCCATACACATTCTCCACTCATCCCTATCTCCTGCTTGCTCCCTTCCTTGCTCAACAGGCATTTCCCTCTTGCCCAACGCCCCTTTCACCCCACCCATCCATCTCATCCTCGGTTGTCCCCTCTATTTCACTCCCTCCTCCTCTGCCTTCCATACCTCTTTTACTAATCTTTGATAACTCATTCTTTGCATGTGTCCAAACCATCCCAATAATCTTTCATCAGCCCTATTTGTCATCTCCTTTATCACTGCCGCTCTCCTCTTCACCTTCTCGTTTCTCACTTTATCCAACCTAGTAACCCCTACCATACTTTTCAGACATTTCATCTAAAACACATTTAAAAATTTCCTCTCTGTTTCTCTTAAGAAGTGGCCTTACCTCTTTTACATATGTACAAGTGTTAAAATGTATTGCTGGAAGGTACTATCAACATAAGTTAGAGAAAAGACACTAGTCCTCAGGAAAGAAACATGAAAATGAAAAATATATTCAAGGATAATATCTTTTAATAGCAATCAAAATTCTCAAGAATGAAAAAAAAATGCTATAAATGAACAGACAATACCCAGAAAATATTTCATAAAAACAAAAAAGACACCTAACCCTTGTAGCAATAAAAAACCGTGAACGATTGAACTATTCTTGGTCACACAATGACATACCAAGAATGTTGAAAATAGAATACATAACTTCAATCCTGAAGCCAAATAAACCACTAGAGCATCCAGCAACATATAGACACATCTCTCTCCTTTCGCCCATTTCCAAATTGATGGAGAGATCAATGAATCCGTTGATCCACGGCTCCCAGTTGACCGACAAGAAAGAACCAGAATATACAAAACCATCTCATCAAATTAACACTAATCAAAGGAAGGCCATTCCACAAGCAGCCCAATTATAAAAATCTCCCAACAAGTGCTTGAGGTTTTTAGCAGAGAGTGCTGTTATGGTGGTCAGATATATAGAAAAGGATTTTGACATTTTCCTATGATAAAAAATCATACAGCAATGCCCAAAAGCAACAATAAATTGTTAACAACGTTGAAAAAAAATGTATTCAAACAACAACAGAACACGTACACTGTAAAATCAAAATCCTTCTCATAGATCATCACTGTTCTGTATAAGATTCCTCGAACCTGACCAAATATTATATAAAATTAAACAAACACTATACATCACAAATAAGAATTGCAGCATTTGACACAAATGTCTACAACATTTGACACAAATGTCTACAACAACATACGCACAACACCCCACAATGTTTCCACACAACAACAAATACAAACTTTCATGAAACTCCTCCTACCCAGCAGAAAATCAATATTAAAACAGACAAGAGTGACGCTGGCACACCAATATTCAGGTTACCGCTCCTCACTTAAAATGCACCAATATAAAATCACCCTAACAACAGACACTACATGCCTAAGATTCAATCACTGCTAACTTACTAAGGGATGTTTTAGGTTCGCATTTCATCCTCGTCACTATCAGTTTTTGCATCTTACAATTTTAGCACAAATATCCCTAGAGAAGGATATTATGTTTTTATCACTTTAAGACGGACATGGACATTCACTATCACGGAAATCAAGAAGATCCACAGAATTAACTAAATCTAAGATCCACGATATATTTTCTGCAAGTGTAAAAATAATAGATCAAGCAAACTCAACAAAAAACCGGAAGAAATTGAAGTCTTCCAAACTGCTCCTGCAGGAAGTGGATATACGAGAAGACTCCTTGGAGACTGATTTGTGCAACACTTTCAGATGGAAATTAGGCAAATGATAACAAGGAAATAGAAAAAAAAGGTTGAATATTTGTATTCGCAGTGAATTATAATAAAATATACAAGGTAGTTAATAGTGCCCACTACCTGTAAAATAGGTCCTAGTATTATTATGATTATCACGAAGAAATTGGTCTCGTTGATGGACCCCTGGCGCCAAAAGGCTACATGCAGTGGCGAGAGGAAGTATAGCAAGGTCATCAGGTACACCGCCCTGGGTGTGGCCTGGAGAATCACACGGGCAGCTGGGTGGGTGACTGGGTAGGGGAGTGGGAGGCCTGTGGTACTGCTTGTTAATATAAATAGAGTAAGGATCGAAAAGTCTTCAGTTACTTCACGTTTTGAGTCCAGCCATCTCCACCAAGTGAAACAACAGTTTTCGAATACAGTGTCCATACTCAAAGAAACCATGATCAGTGTGACATGCATCTTGTTGGTACGCGACATTCTGCGTTTATCATCACTTATTTCGAGTGAGAAAATGAGTCGTAATGACACATGAAGTGAAATATCCGGTGGTCAGTTCATTCGTGTTTTGTCTCAACAGATTGTGACATTTGTTGGAAACTCCATCCAAGATGAACGCTACGAGGGGCCCCTCCTATCCACCTTTCGCGAAGTCAACAACGAATATGAGCAGGGCAGTGATGGCGCCTACAGGTTCTCCTATTCTCTCCCTCAGCAGGAGCGACACGAGGAGAGGAACTCTGATGGCACAGTGAGCTTACATTCTAAGCAGCTTGTGATTATGTTGCAGTCGTCCTAGGAAACTATGACACGTTGTGAAATCAATGTATTTTTGATCAACAATTGTAAAATTCTATTTGTTCACCAGGTGACTGGCTCCTATGCTTTTGTGGACGACGCTGGCGAAGAAGTGTCTGTTAAATACGTTGCTGACGAAGATGGATTCCGAGCAGAAAGTGATGCTTTACCTCAGGTAATTGATAACTTGCGTTTTGATTGCCAGACTTTACAGCAGTTCCTAGCATCTAACAGTTCCAAAAACTGGAACCAAGTCATATTTCACTCTTGCCTTGCATGTACCATTACTTTTTAGCTTCTATCGTGGTTAAAATATTCGTCTAGTAGCAATATCTTTTGATATTTCAGGTTCCTGAGGACACAGACGAGGTGAAGAAGGCTCGCGAGGAGTTCTTTAAGATCTACGAAGAAACTCTCAAGCTTTTGGGATCTTCTGAATCCGATGAAGACAGTGAAGACAGCGACTCGTCAGATGAGAGTGACGACGACGATGAGGAAAGCAGTGAAGAGGAGAGCGACGAGGAAGAGGAAGAGAACGAAGAGGAAGAAGAAAAAGAGACCCGGGGTCACTTCAGAGCGCCCGTCCAGGCCTTCCGAAGAAGTCGCAAAAACTTCGCTCGCCACCCGAGACCAGCTTTTGTTAATTGGGGAAGAAGATGAGAGGCTGTCCTGGTCTTCGGTTTGAATGGACGAATCTTCATTAACGAAGGTTCCTTTGTGCTTTACAATGAGGCTTGCGGGAGCTAAAGTAAAAATGAAAAAATCAAAATAACGAGATCAGCGATACAACGCAATCCAATTTCCTGGACAGTTCTTGAGAGAACATTAAAACTTTGAGCCCTGAGGTATCGTACGTGTAGATATATATTATATTATTTATTTGTATTTATGAATATTTATTTATTTATATACAAAATGAATAAATGGAAATGAAACATCTATATATTAATATCCGACTGAATTTGATTTTGAAAAATGTGTGATATGTACATTCAGGATACCAGCCAAGAATTTGATTGAAATCTCAAGATAATCTATCGGAAAAAATAACGCTTGATACTTTCTATTTAAGATAATTTCAAGATCATCTTGACCACAACAACTTTCAATACACACTACAAGACGCACGTCGTGATTCAAATAGTACTTATATAAAAGATGGAAGGGCACTAACAAAATACGAACCTCAAAAACAGACGTGATCAAGGAAAGAAACATACAAAAGAAAAACATGTTCAAGGAAAATTTCCTTTGAAGACAGTCAAACTTCTTATGAACGAAAAAAAAAAAAAATGATATCAGTGGATACAAAACACCTAGGAAACATTTCATAAAAAAGGCACCTATCCCCTGTAGCAACGATAACCGTGAAAGAGTGAACTATTCCTGGTCACACAATGACATACTAACCATGGTGAAAATCTGTCTATTTATCTGTATACCGAGAGCTTTATCCCCCTTATAAGAGAGGTAGCTGAGTAAGAGGTTTATACCAATTCCCATCCATCTTATTCCCCTCCACCACCCTTTCCTCCCCTCCCATCTCAGCTTCTCATGGATGACGGGTCATCCCTGCATCCGCCAACTGCCCTGGGTCAAACGCAATGCAACAAGACACAGTACATCCACAGTAAGGCCGCTTCACATAATCGGCGACCCCCTTCTCCGTCCCTTCAAGCAGAAGAAAAGATGGGAAGAAATCCCTTCGGGCTGCGTCCGTCAAAATATCATTCACACATAAGCACCCTTCCCCATCCCTTCCTTCCTTGCATAACAGTATCATCCATACGCGTTCTCCACTCATCCCTATCTCCTGCCTGCTCCCCTCCTTACTCAACAAGCATTTCCCTCTTGCTCAACGCTCCTTTCACCCCACCCATCCATCTCATCCTCGGTTGTCCCCTCAAGTTGACTCCCTCGTCCTCTGCCTTCCATACCTCTTTTACTAATCTTTGATAACTCGTTCTTTTCATGTGTCCAAACCATCTCAATAATCTTTCATCAGCCCTATCTGTCATCTCCTTTATCACTGCCGCTCTCCTCCTCACCTTCTCGTTTCTCACTTTATCCAACCTAGTAACCCCTACCATACTTTTCAGACATTTCATCTAAAACACATTTAAAATTTTCCTCTCTGTTTCTCTTAAGAAGTGGCCTTACCTCTTTTACATATGTACAAGTGTTAAAATGTATTGCTTGCAGGTACTATCAACATAAGTTAGAGAAAAGACACTAGTCCTCAGGAAAGAAACATGAAAATGAAAAATATATTCAAGGAAAATATCTTTTAAAAAACAATCAAAATTCTCAAGAATGAAAAAAAAAATGCTATAAATGAAGAGACAATACCCAGAAAATATTTCATATAAACAATAAAGACACCTAACCCTTGTAGCATTAAAAAACCGTGAACGATTGAACTATTCTTGGTCACACAATGACATATCAACAATGTTGAAAATAGAATACATAACCCCAATCCTGAAGCCAAATATACTACTAGAGCATCCAGCAACTTATAGACACATCTTCCTCCTTTCGCCCATTTCCAAACTGATGGAGAGATCAATGAATCCGTTGATCCACGGCTCCCAGTTGACGACAAGAAAGAACCAGAATATACAAAACCACCTCATCAAATTAACACTGATCAAAGGATGGCCATTCCACAAGCAGCCCAATTATAAATATCGCCTAATAAGTGCTTGAGGTCTTTAGCAGACAGTGCTGTTATGGTGGTGAGAAATATAGAAAAGATTTTGACACTTTCCTAAGATAAAAAAAATCATACAGAAATGCCCAAAAGCAGAAAAAAAAGACAACGTTGCTGGATGACAGAGAGTACTAAGTGTCCCAGAAAAATGTATATAAAAACCAAAAATTAATCAGCGGGGTCTCTAGGGAGTAATACTATCACCATCGACATTAAAGCTTATACGCCTCCCTACTCCTAACCCAGAACTCAAAAGCAGGTGTTCCCCTATGTACTGTAGAAGACCTTGAAATAATGCCCTAGTAATACAACTTCAAACAGCAACAAAAACAAACATAAATATTTCAACGAACTGGAATTGTGGTTGGCACAAAGTAGAATATCTAATAAAACCTCAAAGGCCAGACTTAATGGACAAACTCTTCTATCTACCCAAAAACCTTAATATACTGGGCTTAAAACTTGACGAACACATGACTTTTACCCAACACTTAAAAACCTCAAGGAGTTGACAAATAAGAAACTAAACTTACTCAGAATAACTTAGGCACAGATTCAAAGCAGTATAAAACAAAACCTAATAACTATTGATATGCAATTCTTAAGAACAACTCAATTAAACATTAATTAAAAGAAATACAGCTTACAACCAACACCTAAAATCTTAAAATAACAAAAAACACTAATAGACACCAATAGAACACCTACCTCCTGAAGCGTAAATTCTCCGCATACAGCAACATAATGATAGGAGGCACACAGTGTTATAGAATTTCTCGAACCCACCCAAACCACACATCATATCACAAAAACACCTCACCACATGTAAAAAGCAGAGCCGTTTTATTCAAACCTCCACAAAAGCCTGCCCCAGCATCCCACTGGGACTCGAGCCCTTGACTGTGGCTCATTTTGTCACCAGGTAATGAGGCTAGCACCACGCCATGTAGGACTTTATAAAGTGTGTTTCGGAATTTGTCCTATGTAGACTTATTCATCAAGTACTACCATCATAATACACAGGTCAATAGAATAAATATTTCGGAACTCAAACGTTACAACAACCTACCCACAACACCCTATGATATTTCCGTTCGACACATGCATACTTAGATCACTAAACAAACACCATGCAACAGGTCACCACGTTCCACAATCCATGAAATTCCTCCAGAAACCAACCTAGAAAACCTACTCTTAAGACAGACATGAGTGACACTAATAGGCCTGATCTAGGTCACCATCTTCACAAAAACTATAATAAAACAAAATCACCATAGCATAATACACCAAATGCCCAAGATGCAACTACCACTAATTAATTGAAGATATTTCATATACACATTTTATCCTTGTGACTAGCATTTATTACATATTACAATAGTAGCACAAATACCTAAAGAAGGAAATTATGCCTTTCTCATTTTAAGGTAACTTCAGATGAACGAGGTTACAAAATATAACTGCCATGGCATAATTTCCATTCACTATAACGGAAATCATGTAAATTCACAGAATATTCTAAATCCAAGGTCCGCTATGTATTTTCTGCATGTGCAAAAAGTATTGATCAAGCGAATTCAGCAAAATAATAGGAAGTGACGCTTTCCGGTCAGCTCCTGCAGGAAGGAAGTGGATCACTGAGACTCCATGGAGACTCAGTTGGGCAACACTTTCAGATGGAAAGTGGGATGATAATAACAAGGAATTTGAAAAAAAAATCTGTTAAATATTTGAACTCGTGGTAAATCACAATAAGTAAACCATACAATTACTGGTGTCAACTACCTGTAAAATAAAGAGGGATCCTAGTATTATCATTATAATGAAGAAATTGGTCGCATTGATGTAACCCTGGCGCCAAAAGGCTAGAGGCAATGGCGAGAGGAAGTATAGCAAGGCCACCAGGTACACCGCCCTGGGCGTGGCCTGGAGAATCACACGGTCAGTTGTGTGGGTGACTGGGCAGGTAAGTAGGAGGCCTGTGGTACTGCTGTTAAATATAAATAGAGTAAGAGTCGAGAAGTCTTCAGTTACTTCACGTTCTCAGTCCAGCCATCTCCACCAAGTGAAACAACAGTTTTCGAATACAGTGTCCATACTCAAAGAAACCATGATCAGTGTGACCTGTATCTTGTTGGTATGGTATATAGGGTTCTCATCCGTCCCTACTTCTAGACAATTAAACCAAAACAAGTGATCATTATACAGTGAAAGGGCGAGTTCTAATGACACATAGTGTGAAATATTCGGTGGTCAGCTCATTTGTGTTTTGTCTGAACAGATTCTGACTTTTGTCGGAACCTCCGTCCAAGACCGACGCTACGAGGGGCCTCTCCTATCCACCTTTCGCGAAGTCAACAACGAATATGAGCAGGGCAGTGATGGCGCCTACAGGTTCTCCTATACTCTTCCTCAGCAAGAGCGACACGAGGAGAGGAACTCTGATGGCACAGTGAGCTTACATTCTAAGTGTTTATGTTGCAGTCATTCTGGTAAATGTTAAAATGTTGTGAAGCCAACGCCTATAGTAAAAACAATTTCAAGGTGCTGTTTGTCCAACAGGTGACTGGCTCCTATGCTTTTGTGGACGACGCTGGAGAAGAAGTGTCTGTTAGGTACGTTGCTGACGAAGAAGGATTCCGAGCAGAAAGTGATGCTTTACCTCAGGTATTTAATAACATGCGTTTTGATTGTAAGACTTTACAGCAGTTACTAGTATCTAAAAGTTTCAAAAACTGGAACCAAGTCATATTTTACTCTTACCTTCCATCTACCATTATTTCTTAGCACCAATTGCGATTACAAAATTCGTCTAGTAGCAATATCCCTTAATATTTCAGGTTCCTGAGGACACAGACGAGGTGAAGAAGGCTCGCGAGGAGTTCTTTAAGATCTACGAGGAAACTCTCAAGCTTTTGGGATCTTCTGAATCCGATGAAGACAATGAGGATAGCGACTCGTCAGATGAGAGTGACGACGACGACGACGATGAGGAAAGCAGTGAAGAGGAGAGCGACGAGGAAGAGGAAGAGAACGAAGAGGAAGAAGAAAAAGTGTCCCGAGGTCAGTTCAGAGCGCCCGTCCAGGCCTTCCGAAAAAGTCGCAAAAACTTCGCCCGCCACCCGAGACCATCTTTTGTTTACTTTGGAAGAAGATGAGAGGCTGTCGTGATCTTCATCGGTTCGAATGGACGAGTCTTTATCAGTAAATTTTGATCGACGCCTTAGAATCAGATTTACAGTACCTACATAAAAGTTCAAATAATATCAGTCATACAACACTAAGCGTTTTCTTGAACAGGTATCGAGAGAACAGTAAATTAAAACCATAACACTAAGGCGCCATACGTGTAAATGTATGTATCATATTATTTATTTGTATTTATATATTCAAGTATTTATTCATCCAATAAATAAATGTAAATGAAACATCTATATATCATTATCCAACCGAAGAGGTGGAAGAACTGTACAGTAGTAATTAAACAGAACTATAACAATGTCCTACGATACCAAACCAAGATTCTATCAAGACCTTAAGATAACTCATGGCCAAAATTCCCCACAAAAAATGATTTATTTAAGATATAACAGCTTGCAATATATACTATTGGATGCATGAGGTCACTCAACTAGTTGTGTTTATAGAATTTCCAGGGTCTGGTAGGCTGATACATATATAAAAGGGGACACTAACAAAATTTAAACTTAGATAAGCGTGACGACTTTTAAAATGTATTCCTGACACTGACTATATCGCATAAAGTAGATTGGACACCAGTACTCGGGAAGAAGCATCACCAACGAAGAAAAGAGAGAGAGAGAGAGAGAGAGAGAGAGAGAGAGAGAGAGAGAGAGAGAGAGAGAGAGAGAGAGAGAGAGAGAGAGAGAGAGAGAGAGAGAGAGAGAGAGAGAGAGAGAGAGAGAGAGAGAGAGAGAGATTACAGCCAAAATTAAAACTCCATGTAAATTTATCAGGGATATGATATAATAGATAATAAGGCTTGGGATGGGGCTGGCAACTAGGGAAGAAAAGTAAAAGTAACGCAAGAGGACAGAACAAGAAAAGGAAAATACAGAAAAATCTAAGGAGGAGATGGGAGACAGGAAGCATATTTAAGGAAATGGAGACCCAGAATTCCCAGTAAACATACCAGTGGGCCAAAGTCTAAATAAAAAATAACATATCATTATCACAAGATAAAATAATGATAAAACAAAACAATATTAGTTGGGGTTCACCGAGAGGATAGATTAAGATTAAGAGAGGAGTGAGAAAATAAAAAATTAATCAGAAAATCTGGTCAGTGAACTAATAGAGGACAAAGTGGAGTTCATGATCTATGAGAGAGAAAAACGATAAATGGATGAATACGAAAAGGAAAAGTATATCCAGTAAGAGTATCTTTTGAAGACTGTCAAACTTCTCAGAAATAAGATGAAAAAGAAGGATTTTGCTACCAATGAATAGGCAACATTTAGGAAAGATTTCATGCAAGCGGAAAGGACACTGGTCCCTGTGCCAATGAAAATCACGACAGACATATTTTCCTATTCCTGGTCACACAAAGATATTCCAAGAATGGGGAAAAGAACACACATATTCCCATTTCTGAAGCCAAACAAACTGCCAGAGAACCCACTAACATAGAGATCTTTCTCTCTCATTTCAACAGTTTTCAAACTGATGGAGAGATCAATTAATCTGTTAACCCATGTCTCTCTTGCAAAAGGTCTACGGCTAACAGTTAACCGGCAAGAAAGAGCCAGAATACGGAAACCCACATCACTAAAACAACATGGGTTAAAGGATGGCCATTTCTCAAACACACCTATGATAGTCACACATTTCTATGGAAGTCCTCGAACCCACCCACACCATACATCAAATCATACAAATAGACCACAACACGTAAAAAAAACAGCACTTTTTTTTTCCAAACCTTTATAACTCTACCATTGAGACTCAAACCTTTGACTATGAGTTGTTTTATCTCTTCACACCACGCAGGAAATTAAAAGGAATACTTCGGAATTTGTCCAATACATTTTTCGATGCCCATTACGCAGTCTGGTATGTAGACTATTGCACCAATTCTTCTCTTCAAGAGGGCCATCACACAGGTGTGTGAAGTTATGACAGTTGGATTAGATAGCTCTATCATTGAGACTCGAACCCTTGACTATGAGTCATTTCATCACTAGATAAGGACGCTATCACCACACCAGGCAGGATATTAAAAGGAATATTTCGAAAATCAAACGATACAACGTACGCGCAATACACAATATCTCCATACAACAACACATGCATGTTCATATAGTTAAACAAGCACGGTTCATCAGCGTACCATGTTCCATGGTTAACTCATCCAGAAACCAACACATCAAAGAAATCACTGCTAAGTGACGAATATATGCTTACACTTAGGTTACAACCCATCACTGAAACAAACCCAAAATGCCAAAGATGCAACCACCACTAATTCACTAAGGAATATTTCATGTGCACATTTTATTCTCGTCACTAATAATTACAGAATCTCCGAGGCATAGCATAAATGCATAGAGAAGGAAATTATGTCTTTATCATTTCAATTCAACTGGAGTCGAAAGATGGTACTGAACATGGTTGACAATGCACTATTTCTATTTACTACGTCGGAAATAAGGTAAATCCACAGAATTATCTAAATCTAAGGTCCTCGATATTTTTTCTGTATCTGTAAAATTCATTGATCAAGCAAATTCTGAAAAAAACAGGACGGAAGTGACGCTTTCTGATCTGATCCTGCAGGAAGGAAGTGGATCAATGAGAGGACTTCATGGTGAGACAATTGTGCAACATTTTAAGATGGAAAATGGGAAGAGAATGACAGGGAATTTGGGAATAGTTAGATATTTGTATTCACAGTAAATCACAATAAATAAACCATGCAACGACTAATGTTCTTTACTTGGAAAACAAGAGGTAGGTCCTATTATTATTATTACTATTATTATGAGGAAACTGGATGCACTGAAGGAACCCTGGCGCCAAAAGGCTAGAGGCAGCGACGAGAGGAAGTATAGCAAGGTCGTCAGGCACACCGCCTTGGGCGTGGTCTGGAGAATCACACGGGCAGCTGTGAGGGTGACTGGGCAGGGGAGTGGGAGGCCTGTGGTGGTGCTGCTTAATATAAATAGAGCAAGTACAGAGAAATCTTTAGTTACTTCACGTTTAGAGTCCCGTCATCTCCACCAAGTGAAATATCAGTTATCGAATACAGTGTCTATACTCAAAGGAATGATGATCCGCGTAACATGTATCTTCTTGGTACGCTACGTTCAGTGTTCATAGTTGCTTACTTCAAGAACTTTAATCAATACAAGTGTTGAACATACAGTGAGAAAGTGAGTCGTAATGACACATGATGTTGTATCTTTGGTCAGCTCATTCGTGTTTTGTCTCAACAGATTGTGACTTTTGTCGGAACCTCTGTCCAAGATCAACGCTACGAGGGGCCCCTCCTATCCACCTTCCGCGAAGTCAATAACGAATATGAGCAGGGCAGTGATGGCGCCTACAGGTTCTCGTATTCTCTCCCTGACCAGGAGCGACACGAGGAGAGGAACTCTGATGGCACAGTAAGCTCACGTTCTAAGTATTTTGTGCTTATGCTGCATCCGTCCTGGTAAAACGTTACATATTGTGAAGCCAACGTCCATATTATGAGCATTTGTAAAGTATGATTTGTTTATCCGTACAAGGTAACTGGTTCCTACGCTTTTGTGGACGACGCTGGCGAAGAAATTTCTGTCAAGTACGTTGCTGACGAAGATGGATTCCGACCAGAAAGTGATGCTTTACCTCAGGTGAATAAGGATATTATGTTTCGATTTTCAATCTTCATATCAATTTGCGATGGCCATACATTTTCAGAAAGTGAAACCAAGTCATGTTTCACACTTGGATTCACTCTTCCACTATCTCTCAGTTCCTTTGGTGATTACAGAGTTCATTTAGTAGCAATGCTTTTTCGTTTTTTCAGGTTCCTGAGGATACAGACGAGGTGAAGAAGGCTCGCGAGGAGTTCTTTAAGATCTACGAAGAAACTCTCAAGCTTTTGGGATCTTCTGAATCCGATGAAGACAGTGAGGATAGCGACTCGTCAGATGAGAGTGACGACGACGACGACGATGAGGAAAGCAGTGAAGAGGAGAGCGACGAGGAAGAGGAAGAGAATGAAGTGGAAGAAGAAAAAGTGTCCCGAGGTCAGTTCAGAGCGCCCGTCCAGGCCTTCCGAAGAAGTCGCAAAAACTTCGCTCGCCACCCGAGACCAGCTTTTGTTTACTTTGGAAGAAGATGAGAGACTGTCGTGATCTTTATCGGATCGAATGGACGAGTCTTCATCAGTAAAGTTTTATGGACGCCTTAGAATCAAATTTACGGTAGCTACATTAAAAGTTCAAATAATGTCTACCATACAACGTTAGGCGTTTTCTTGAACAGGTATCGAGAAAACAGTAAATTAACCTCAGCACTAAGGCACCATACGTGTAAATGTATCATATTATTTATTTGTATTTATATATTACTTTCAAAATTTTCTGTCATACTCCTACCCCATTTCACATCTGCTCTCCTCTTTGGCTCCTTTACCTTTTGCTTTACTTCTCTTTTCTTTTCTTTGTTTTTGGAAAGAAATTAAGAGAGGAAGAGGAGGCGAATCAAGTAGGGAAGAAAAGGTAAAAGGTACAGATGGAGAGTTGATAATGGAAGAGATGGCAGTGAGGGGAAGATGGGCAGAATATTTTAGGGAGTTGCTGAATGTGAAGGAGGATAGGGAAGGAAAGATAGCTGCAGTGGGAAATACGAAAAAAATGAAAGTGATGAGTGAGGAGAATGGAGGAGAAATAAGGAAGGATGAGGTGAAGGCAGTTGTAAAGATGATGAAAGCAGGTAAGGCACCTGGTCTGGATGGATGTCATGCAGAATGTCTGAAAAAGGGAGGTTCAGTGATGGTGGACTGGTTGGTGAGATTATTTAATGTTTGCTGGAGAGAGGGTAGAGTACCGGAGGACTGGAGTAGTGCCTGTATAGTTCCTCTTTACAAGGGAAAAGGGGACAAGTGTGAATGTAGTAATTTCAGAGGGATTAGCCTGTTGAGTGTAGTAGGGAAGGCTTATGGGAGAATCTTAATTGAGAGGATTAGGAGAGGAACAGAAGGAGTAATTGGTGAGGAACAGTGTGGATTTAGGACGGGTAGAGGTTGTGTAGATCAGATCTTTGTGGTAAGACAGATATGTGAGAAAGCTATAGGAAAGGGGAAGGATGTTTTTTGGGCTTTCATGGATCTGGAAAAGGCTTATGATAGGGTAGACAGAAAGGCACTGTGGGAGGTTATACAGATTTATGGGATAGGAGGAAAGCTTTTGGGAGCTGTCAAGAGTTTTTATGTGAGTAGTAGAGCATGTGTTAGGATTGGAAATGGAGAGAGTGAGTGGTTTGAAGTAAAGGTGGGACTTCGTCAAGGATGCGTTATGTCGCCCTGGCTGTTCAACTTATACATGGATGGGGTGGTGCGAGAGGTGAATGCTAGGGTAGTGAGTCAGGGATTGGAGATGGTTAAAGAAAATGGAGAAAAGTGGGAGGTGAGCCAGTTATTGTTTGCGGACGACACTGCGCTTGTGGCAGGGTCAGAGGAGGGATTGAGGAAGCTGGTGGCAGAGTTTGGGAGAGTATGTGATAGAAGAAAGCTAAAGATAAATGTGGGTAAAAGTAAGGTGATGAGATGTACAAGGGGTGAAAGTGGCAGTAGACTGGAAGTGAACATTAAGGGAGAGCGATTGGAGGAAGTGGATAGTTTTAGATACTTGGGTGCAAGTGTAGCAGGAAAAGGTGGAGTGAAGGTGGAGGTAGAATGTAGATTGAGAGAAGCGAGTAAATGCCTTGGTGGTTTAAAGAGTGTAATGAGAAATAGACATTTAGGAATGGATGCGAAGAGGAGACTGTATGAAGGAGTGATTGTGCCAACAGCACTGTATGGGGCAGAAACGTGGAACATAAGAGAAGAAGAGAGAAGGAGTTTGAATGTGTTTGAGATGAGGTGTCTGAGAAGTATGGTGGGGGTTACTAGGCTAGATAGAGTGAGAAATGAGGAGGTGAGGAGGAGAACAGGGGTGAAAAAGGATTTGGGAGAGAGGGTTGATGAAAGAATATTAGGATGGTTTGGACACATGGAAAGAATGAGTGAAGAAAGACTAGTAAAAGAGGTATGGAAGGCAGATGTGGAGGGAGTGAACATGAGGGGACGTCCTAGGATGAGGTGGATGGATGGGGTGAAGGGGGCTTTGGGGAAGAGGGGAATGTCTGTTGAGGAAGGAAGGGAGAGGACGGAAGACAGAGGTGAGTGGAGAATGGTTGTATATGGATGATGTTGTGACTGCATGAGGAGGAATGGGCGGGGGGGTGGGGGGGGTAGTATGTGTGAGTATTTTTGACGCAGCCCGAAGGGATTTCTCCCCGTCCTCCCTTTATATGCAAAGGGGGACGGAGAGGGGGGGTCGCCGATTAAATGAAGCGGCCTTGCTGTGGATGTACTGTGTCTTGCGACACTGCTTCTGACCCAGGGCGGTGGGCAGGGTTCAGGGATGACCCGTCATCCAGATGGTGCTCAGATGAGAGGAAGGGTGGGAGGGGTGTGGAGTGTATTTAGGGATGAAATGGGTGGGAGTGTTTTTATGCCTTTCCCTTTGTGGCTACCTCCCTTGGAAGGGGGAAAAAGCCTTGGTATATGTATGTATGTATTTATATATATATTCAAGTATTTATTAATTCAATAAATAAATGTAAATAAAACATCTATATATCAATATCCTACCGAAGAGGTGGTTAAGCAAAAGTATAAAAAAATGTCCCACGATACCAAACAAAGATTCTATTAAGACCTTAAGATAACACTTTGCGAAAATTCTTAAGATTTTTATTTATCTAAGATACTATAGCTTGCAATATACGCTATTGAATCCATGAGATCACTCAACTAGACGTGTTCATAAAATTCTCAGGGGCTGGTAGGCTGGTACATATATGAAAAGGGACACTAATAAAATTCAAACTAAAGAAAGGGTAACGAGTGTTAAAATGTATTCCTGAAATGTACTATACAGCATAAGGTAGAGTGGACACGATATCGGGAAGAGACATCATCAAGGAAGAAAAGAGAAGAAAAAATTAGATAAAAGAGCTTACAGGAAAATTTAAGAAAACTCCAATAAAATTTATCATGTAACAGATACTAAGGCTTGGGATGGGGCTGGCAACTAGGAGAGAAAAGGTAACGGAGGATGACAAAAAAAGAAAAGGAAAATACAGAAAAAACATAAGGAGGGGATGGGAGACAGAGGAAGCATATGTAAAGATAAGGAGACTCGGAATTCCCAACAAACATGACAGTCGACCAAAGTCTAGATTAAAACTAATATAATGTCCTTATCACAAGAGATAATAATGATAAAACAAAATATTAGTTGTGGTTCACCGAGAGGATAGATTAAGATTAAGAGAGGAGTGAGAAAATAAAGAATTAATCAGAAAATCTGGTCAGTGAACTAATAGAGTACGAAGGGGAGTTAATGACCTCTGAGAGATAAATGCGATAAATAGATAAATGCGAAAAGGAAAAATATGAGTATCTTTTGAAGACAGTCAAGCTTCTTAAAAATAGAATGAAAATCAAGGGTTCTGCTATCAATGAATAGGCAACATTTAGGAAAGATTTCATACAAACAGAATAGATACTGGCCCCTGTAGCAATGAAAACCATGACAGACATATTTTCCTATTCCTGGTCACACAATGGGGAAAAGAAGACACATATTCCCATTTTTGAAGCCAAACAAACTGCCAGAGAACCCACTAATATAGAGACCTGTCTCTCTCTCTCTCTTTAATAATTGTCAAACTGATGAAGCGATCTACCAATTCGTTAACCCATGTTTCGCTTGCAAAAGATCCACGGCTTTCAGTTAAACGGGAAGAAAGAACCAGAATACGTATACCCACCTTACTAAAACAACATGGGTTAAAGGATGGCCATTTCTCAAACACACCTATGATAGTCACACATTTCTACGGAAGTCCTCGAACCTAGCTACACCTTACATCAAATTATACAAACAGACCACAACACGTAAAAAACTGCACTCTTTTCCCTAAATCTTTATTACAGTCTATCCCCAAAACCCATAATATGCGTGTTAAAGTACGACAGTTGGATTAACTAACTTTACCACTGAGACTTAAACCTTTGACTATGAGTTGTTTTATCTCTAGGCAAAGACGCTACCTTCACACCACGCAGGAAATTAAAAGGAATGTTTCGGAATTTGTCCAATACGTTTTTCGATGTCATTTACGCGGTTTGGTATGTAGACTTATTACACCGAGTTTTCTGTTCAGGAAAGCCATCAGACAGGTGTGTGAAGTTATGACACTTGGATTAGATAGCTCTATCACTGAGACTCGAACCCTTGAAAATGAGTTGTTTTATCACTGTATAAGGACGCTATCACCATTACACGCAGGATATTAAAAGGAAGGTTTCGGAACTCAAACGATACAATGTACGCACAACACCCCACAATATCTCCACACAACAACACAAGCACATTAACATAATTAAACAAGCGCGACTTATCAGCGAACCACGTTCCATAATCAACTCCTCCAGAAACCAACCCATCAGAGAAATCACTGCTGAGATAAACAAGAATGACGCAGATATGCTTACATTTAGGATAAAAACCCATCACCCGAAATGCCAAAGATGCAACCACCATTAATTCAGTATGGAATATTTATGTGCACATTTTGTTCTCGTCACTAACAATTACAGAATCTTCCAGTCATAGCATAAACACAAAGAGAAGGAAATTATGTCTTTATCATTTTAATGCAACTGCAGTCGAAAGATATTACTGAACATGGCTGACATTGATCTATTTCTATTCACTACGTCGGAAATAAGGTAAATCCACAGAATCATCTAAATCTAAAGTCCTCGATATTTTTTCTATATCTGTAAAATTCATTGATCAAGCAAATTCTGAAAAAATAGGACGGAAGTGACGCTTTCTGATTTGCTCCTGCAGGAAGGAAGTGGAACAATGAGAGGACTTCATGGTGAGACAATTGTGCAACATTTTAAGATGGAAAATGGGAAGAGAATGACAAGGAATTTGGAAATAGTTAGATATTTGTACTCACAGTAAATCACAATAAATAAACCATGCAACTACTAGTGCTCATTGCTTGGGAAACAAGAGATAGGTCCTATCATTATTATGAGGAAACTGGCTTCACTGAAGGAACCCTGGCGCCAAAAGGCTAGAGGCAGCGACGAGAGGAAGTATAGCAAGGACGTCAGGCACACCGACTTGGGCGCGGTCTGGAGAATCACACGGGCAGCTGTGTGGGTGACTGGGTAGGGGAGTGGGAGGCCTGTGGTGCCGCTGCTTAATATAAATAGAGCAAGTACCGAGAAATCTTTAGTTACTTCACGTTTAGAGTCCTGTCATCTCCACCAAGTGAAATATCAGTTATCGAATACAGTGTCTATACTCAAAGGAATGATGATCAGCGTAACATGTATCTTCTTGGTACGCTACGTTCAGTGTTCATAGTTGCTTACTTCAAGAACTTTAATCAATACGAGTGTTGAACATACAGTGAGAAAGTGAGTCGTAATGACACATGATGTGGTATCTTTGGTCAGCTCATTCGTGTTTTGTCTTAACAGATTGTGACTTTTGTCGGAACCTCTGTCCAAGATCAACGCTACGAGGGCCCCCTCCTATCCACCTTCCGCGAAGTCAATAACGAATATGAGCAAGGCAGTGATGGCGCCTACAGGTTCTCGTATTCTCTCCCTGACCAGGAGCGACACGAGGAGAGGAACTCTGATGGCACAGTAAGCTCACGTTCTAAGTATTTTGTGCTTATGCTGCATCCGTCCTGGTAAAACGTTACATATTACGAAGCCAACGTCCATATTATGAGCGATTGTAAAATATGATTTGTTTATCCGTACAAGGTAACTGGTTCCTACGCTTTTGTGGACGACACTGGCGAAGAAGTTTCTGTCAAGTACGTTGCTGACGAAGATGGATTCCGACCAGAAAGTGATGCTTTACCTCAGGTGAATAAGGACATTACGTTTCGATTTTCAATCTTCATATCAATTTGCGATGGCCATACATTGTCAGAAAGTGAAACCAAGTCATGTTCCACACTTGGATTCACTCTGCCACTATCTCTCAGTTCCTTTGGTGATTACAGAGTTCATTTAGTAGCAATGCTTCTTCGCTTTTCAGGTTCCTGAGGATACAGACGAGGTGAAGAAGGCTCGCGAGGAGTTCTTTAAGATCTACGAAGAAACTCTCAAGCTTTTGGGATCTTCTGAATCCGATGAAGACAGTGAGGATAGCGACTCGTCAGATGAGAGTGACGACGACGACGACGATGAGGAAAGCAGTGAAGAGGAGAGCGACGAGGAAGAGGAAGAGAATGAAGTGGAAGAAGAAAAAGTGTCCCGAGGTCAGTTCAGATCGCCCGTCCAGGCCTTCCGAAGAAGTCGCAAAAACTTCGCTCGCCACCCGAGACCAGCTTTTGTTTACTTTGGAAGAAGATGAGAGACTGTCGTGATCTTCATCGGTTTGAATGGACGAGTCTTCATCAGTAAAGTTTTATGGACGCCTTAGAATCAAATTTACGGTAGCTACATTAAAAGTTCAAACAATATCTACCATACAACGTTAGGCGTTTTCTTGAACAGGTATCGAGAAAACAGTAAATTAACCTCAGCACTAAGGCACCATACGTGTAAATGTATCATATTATTTATTTGTATTTATATATATATTCAAGTATTTATTAATTCAATAAATAAATGTAAATAAAACATCTATATATCAATATCCTACCGAAGAGGTGGTTAAACAAAAGTATAAAAAAATGTTCTACGATACCAAACCAAGATTCTATCAAGACCTTAAGATAACTCATTGCGAATGTTCTCAAGATTTTTTATCTATTTATGATATAATAGCTTGCAATATACACTATTTTATGCAGGAGATCACTGAATTAGACGTGTTCATAGAATTCCCAGGGTCTGGTAGGCTGGTTCATATATAAAAAAGGACACTAATGAAATTCAAACTAAAGAAAGGGTAACGAGTGTTAAAATGTATTCCTGAAATGTACTCTACAGCATAAGGTAGAGTGGACACGATATCGGGAGGAGGCATCATCAAGGAAGAAAAGAGAAGAAAAAAATGATAAAAGAGCTTACAGGTAAATTTATGAAAACTCCAATGAAATTTATCATATAGAATTTATCATATAACAGATACTAAGGCTTGGGATGGGGCTGGTAACTAAGAGAAAAAAGGTAACGCAAGATGACAGAACAAGAAAAAGAAAATACAGAAAAAAAACTAAGGAGGAGATGGGAGACCGAGAAAGCATTTATAAGAATAAGAAAACTCGGAATTACCAACAAACATGCCAGTCGACCAAAGTCTAAATTAAAACTAATATAATATCCTTATCACAAAAAATAATAAAACAAAACAATATTAGTTGTGGTTTACCGAGAGGATAGATTGAAATTAAGAGAGGAGTGAGAAAATAAAGAATTAATCAGAAAATCTGGTCAGTGAACTAATAGAGAACGAAGGGGAGTTAATGACCTATGAGAGATAAATGCGATAAATAGATAAATGCGAAAAGGAAAAATATGAGTATCTTTTAATGACAGTCAAGCTTCTTAAAGATAAGATGGAAATCAAGGATTCTGTTATCAATGAATAGGCAACATTTAGGAAAAAAAAAAAAAAAAAAGGATACTGCCACCTGTAGCAATGAAAACGATGATAGACCTATTTTCCTATTCCTGGTCGCGCAATAATATACCAACCATGAGGAAAAGAACGCACATATTACCACTCCTTAAAACAAGCAAACTACTAGAGAACCCACTAACATAGAGACCTATCTCTCTCTTTTCAACAATTTTTCCAAACTGATGGAGAGATCAACTAATCCGTTAACCCATGTTTTGCTTACAAAAGATCCACGGCTCCCAGTTAAATGGCAAGAAAGAACCAGAATACACATACCCAACTTACTAAAACAACATGGGTTAAAGGATGGCCATTTCTCAAACACACCTTATGATAGTCACACATTTCTATGGAAGTCCTCGAACCCTACCATACCTTGTATCAAATGATACAAACAGACCACAACACGTAAAAGTTGAACTCTTTTTCCCAAATATTTCTAACAGTCTATCCCCAAAACCCATAATATATTTGTTAAAGTACGGCAGTTGGATTAACTAACTATACCAATGAGACTATGAGTTGTCTTATCTCTAGGCAAAGACGCTACCTTCACACCACGCAGGAAACTAAAAGGAATGTTTCGGAATTTGTCCAATGCGTTTTTCGATGTCAATTACGATGTTTGGTATGTAGACTTATTACACCGAGTTTTCTGTTCAGGAGGGCCATCACACAGGTGTGTGAAGTTATGACAGTTGCATTAGATAGCTCCATCACTGAGACTCGAACACTTGAAAATGAGTCGTTTTATCACTGTATAAGGACGCTATCACCACACCACGCAGGACATTAAAAGGAAGGTTTCCAAACTCAAACGATACAATGTACGCGCAACACACCACAATATCTCCACACAACAACACAAGCACGTTAATATAATTAATCAAGCGCGATTCATCAGCGAATCACGTTCCATAATCAACTCCTCCAGAAACCAACCCATCAGAGAAATCACTGCTGAGATAAACAAGAATGACGCAGATATGCTTACATTTAGGATAAAAACCCATCACCCGAAATGCCAAAGATGCAACCACCATTAATTCAGTATGGAATATTTATGTGCACATTTTATTCTCGTCACTAAAAATTACAGAATCTTCCAGTCATAGCATAAATACAAAGAGAAGGAAATTATGTCTTTATCATTTCAATGCAACTGCAGTCGAAAGATAGCACTGAACATGGCTGACATTGCACTATTTCTATTCATTACGTCGGAAATAAAGTAAACCCACAGAATCATCTAAATTTAAAGTCCTCGATATTTTTTCGGTATCTGTAAAATTCATTGATCAAGCAATTTCTGAAAAAAAAAAAAAAAACAGGACGGAAGTGACGCTTTCTGATCTGCTCCTGTAGGAAGGAAGTGGATCAATGAGAGGACTTCATGATGAGACAATTGTGCAACATTTTAAGATGGAAAATGGGAAGAGAATGACAAGGAATTTGGAAATATTTAGATATTTGCATACACAGTAAATCACAATAAATAAACCATGCAACTACTAGTGTTCATTACTTGGAAAACAAGAGATAGGTCCTTTGTATTATTATCATTATTATTATTATGAGGAAACTGGATGCACTGAAGGAACCCTGGCGCCAAAATGCTAGAGGCAGTGACGAGAGGAAGTATAGCAAGGTCGTCAGGCACACCGCCTTGGGTGTGGTCTGGAGAATCACACGGGCAGCTGTGAGGGTGACTGGGCAGGGGAGTGGGAGGCCTGTGGTGCTGCTGCTTAATATATATAGAGCAAGTACCGAGAAATCTTTAGTTACTTCACGTTTAGAGTCCAGTCATCTCCACCAAGTGAAATATCAGTTATCGAATACAGTGTCCATACTCAAAGGAATGATGATCAGCGTAACATGTATCTTCTTGGTACGCTACGTTCAGTGTTCATAGTTGCTTACTTCAAGAACTTTAATCAATACGAGTGTTGAACATACAGTGAGAAAGTGAGTCGTAATGACACATGATGTTGTATCTTTGGTCAGCTCATTCGTGTTTTGTCTTAACAGATTGTGACTTTTGTCGGAACCTCTGTCCAAGATCAACGCTACGAGGGGCCCCGCCTATCCACCTTTCGCGAAGTCAATAATGAGTACGAGCAGGGCAGTGATGGCGCCTACAGGTTCTCGTATTCTCTCCCTGACCAGGAGCGACACGAGGAGAGGAACTCTGATGGCACAGTGAGCTCACGTTCTAAGTATTTTGTGCTTATGTTGCAGCCTCCCTGTTAAAACGTTATACATTGTGAAGCCAACGTCCATATTATGAGCGATTGTGAAATATGATTTGTTTATCCGTACAAGGTAACTGGTTCCTACGCTTTTGTGGACGACGCTGGCGAAGAAGTTTCTGTCAAGTACGTTGCTGACGAAGATGGATTCCGACCAGAAAGTGATGCTTTACCTCAGGTGAATAAAGACATTACGTTTCGATTTTCAATCTTCATATCAATTTGCGATGGCCATACATTGTCAGAAAGTGAAACCAAGTCATGTTCCACACTTGGATTCACTCTGCCACTATAACCCAGTTCCTTTGGTGATTACAGAGTTCATTTAGTAGCAATGCTTCTTCGTTTTTCAGGTTCCTGAGTACACAGACGAGGTGAAGAAGGCTCGCGAGGAGTTCTTTAAGATCTACGAGGAAACTCTCAAGCTCTTGGGATCTTCTGAATCCGATGAAGACAGTGAGGATAGCGACTCGTCAGATGAGAGTGACGACGACGACGACGATGAGGAAAGCAGTGAAGAGGAGAGCGACGAGGAAGAGGAAGAGAATGAAGTGGAAGAAGAAAAAGTGTCCCGAGGCCAGTTCAGAGCGCCCGTCCAGGCCTTCCGAAGAAGTCGCAAAAACTTCGCTCGCCACCCGAGACCAGCTTTTGTTTACTTTGGAAGAAGATGAGAAACTGTCGTGATGTTCATCGGTTCGAATGGACGAGGCTTCATCAGTAAATTTTAATCGACGCCTTAGAATCAGATTTACAGTAGCTACATTAAAAGTTCAAATAATGTCTACCATACAACGTTAGGCGTTTTCTTGAACAGGTATCGAGAAAACAGTAAATTAACCTCAGAACTAAGGCACCATACGTGTAAATGTATATATTGTATTATTTATTTATATTTATATATATATATTCAAGTATTTATTGATTCAACAAATAAATGTAAATAAAACATCTATATATCAATATCCTACCGAAGAGGTGGTTAAACAAAAGTATAAAAAAATGTTCTACGATACCAAACCAAGATTCTATTAAGACCTTAAGATAACTCATTGCGAAAATTCTTAAGATTTGTATCTATTTAAGATACTATAGCTTGCAATATACGCTATTGAATTGAGGAGATCACTCAACTAGACGTGTTCATAGAATTCCCAGGGGCTGGTAGGATGGTACATGTATAAAAAGGGACACTAATAAAATTCAAACTAAAGAAAGGGTAACGAGTGTTAAAATGTATTCCTGAAATGTACTATACAGCATAAGGTAGAGTGGACACGATATCGGGAAGAGGCATCATCAAGGAAGAAAAGAGAAGAAAAAAATGATAAAAGAGCTTACAGGCAAATTTAAGAAAACTCCAATAAAATTCATCATATAAAATCTATCATATAACAGATACTAAGGATTGGGATGGGGCTGGCAACTAGGAGAGAAAAGGTAACGCAAGATGACAGAACAAGAAAAGGAAAATATAGAAAAAAAAAAACTAAGGAGGAGATGGCAGACAGAGGAAGGATATATAAGGATAAGGAGACTCGGAATTACCAACAAACATGCCAGTCGACTAAAGTCTAAATTAAAACTAATATAATATCCTTATCACAAGATATAATAATGATAAAACAAAACAATATTAGTTGTGGTTCACCGAGAGGATAGATTAAAATTAAGAGAGGATTGAGAAAATAAAGAATTAATCAGAAAATCTGGTCAGTGAACTAACAAAGGACGAAGGGGAGTTAATGATCTATGAGAAATAAATACGATAAATGGATAGATATGAAAAGGAAAAATATGAGTATCTTTTGAAGACAGTCAAGCTTCTTAGAAATAAGATGAAAATCAAGGATTCCACTATCAATGAATAGGCAACATTTAGGAAAGATTTTATACAAAAAAAAAAAAAAAAAAAAAAGGATACTGGCCCCTGTAGCAATGAAAACCATGATAGACATATTTTCCTATTTCTGGTCACACAATAATATATCAACCATGAGAAAAAGAACGCACATATTACCACTCCTTAAAACAAGCAAACTGCTAGAGAACCCACTAACATAGAGACCTATCTCTCTCTTTTCAACAATTTCCAAACTGATGGAGAGATCAACCAATCCGTTAACCCATGTCTCGCTTGCAGACATGGGCTAAAGGATGGCCATTTCTCAAACACACCTATGATAGTCACACATTTCTATGGAAGTCCTCGAACCCACCCATACCTTGTATCAAATCATACAAACAGACCACAACACGTAAAAAACTGCACTCTTTTTCCTGAATCTTTATAACAGTCTATCCCCAACACCCACAATTTGTGTGTGAAAGTACGATACTTGGATTAAGTAGCTCTATCACTGGGACTTGAACCTTTGACTATGAGTTGTTTTATCTCTAGGCAAAGATACTCCCTTCACACCACGCAGAAAATTGAAAGGAATGTTTCGGAATTTGTCCAATAAGTTTTTCGATTTCAATTACGCGGTTTGGTATGTAGACTTATTTCACCGAGTTTTCTGTTCAGGAGGGCCATCACACAAGTGTGTGAAGTTATGACAGTTGCATTAGATAGCTCCATCACTGAGACTCGAACACTTGAAAAGGAGTCGTTTTATCACTGTATAAGGACGCTATCACCATACCACGCAGGACATTAAAAGGAAGGTTTCGAAACTCAAACGATACAATGTACGCGCAACACACCACAATATCTCCACACAACAACACAAGCACGTTAATATAATTAAACAAGCGCGATTCATCAGCGAATCACGTTCCATAATTAACTCCTCCAGAAACCAACCCTTCAGAGAAATCACTGCTGAGATAAACAAGAATGACGCAGATATGCTTACATTTAGGATAAAACCCATCACCCGAAATGCCAAAGATGCAACCACCATTAATTCAGTATGGAATATTTATGTGCACATTTTATTCTCGTCAATAACAATTACAGAATCTTCCAGTCATAGCATAAATACAAAGAGAAGGAAATTATGTCTTTATCATTTCAATGCAACTGCAGGCGAAAGATATTACTGAACATGGCTGACATTGCACTATTTCTATTCACTACGTCGGAAATAAAGTAAACCCACAGAATCATCTAAATTCAAAGTCCTCGATATTTTTTCTGTATCTGTAAAATTCATTGATCAAGCAATTTCTGAAAAAAAACAAAAACAGGACGGAAGTGACGCTTTCTGATCTGCTCCTGTAGGAAGGAAGTGGATCAATGAGAGGACTTCATGGTGAGACAATTGTGCAACATTTTAAGATGGAAAATGGGAAGAGAATGACAAGGAATTTGGAAATATTTAGATATTTGCATACACAGTAAATCACAATAAATATACCATGCAACGACTAGTGTTCATTACTTGGAAAACAAGAGATAGGTCCTTGTATTATTATCATTATTATTATTATGAGGAAACTGGATGCACTGAAGGAACCCTGGCGCCAAAAGGCTAGAGGCAGTGACGAGAGGAAGTATAGCAAGGTCGTCAGGCACACCGCCTTGGGCGTGGTCTGGAGAATCACACGGGCAGCTGTGAGGGTGACTGGGCAGGGGAGTGGGAGGCCCGTGGTGCTGCTGCTTAATATATATAGAGCAAGTACAGAGAAATCTTTAGTTACTTCACGTTTGGAGTCCAGTCATCTCCACCAAGTGAAATATCAGTTATCGAATACAGTGTCTATACTCAAAGGAATGATGATCAGCGTAACATGTATCTTCTTGGTACGCTACGTTCAGTGTTCATAGTTGCTTACTTCAAGAACTTTAATCAATACGAGTGTTGAACATACAGTGAGAAAGTGAGTCGTAATGACACATGATGTAGTATCTTTGGTCAGTTCATTCGTGTTTTGTCTCAACAGATTGTGACTTTTATCGGAACCTCTGTCCAAGATCAACGCTTCGAGGGGCCACTCCTATCCACCTTTTGCGAAGTCAATAATGAGTACGAGCAGGGCAGTGATGGCGCCTACAGGTTCTCCTATTCTCTCCCTGACCAGGAGCGACACGAGGAGAGGAACTCTGATGGCACAGTGAGCTCACGTTCTAAGTATTTTGTGCTTATGTTGCAGCCGTCCGTTTCATAATGTGAAGCAAACGTCCATATTATGAGCATTTGTAAAATATGATTTGTTTATCCGTACAAGGTAACTGGTTCCTACGCTTTTGTGGACGACGCTGGCGAAGAAGTTTCTGTCAAGTACGTTGCTGACGAAGATGGATTCCGACCAGAAAGTGATGCTTTACCTCAGGTGAATAAGGACATTATGTTTCGATTTTCAATCTTCATATCAATTTGCGATGGCCATACACTTTCAGAAAGTGAAACCAAGTCATGTTCCACACTTGGATTCACTCTGCCACTATCTCTCAGTTCCTTTGGTGATTACAGAGTTCATATAGTAGCAATACTCCTTCATTTTTCAGGTTCCTGAGTACACAGACGAGGTGAAGAAGGCTCGCGAGGAGTTCTTTAAGATCTACGAGGAAACTCTCAAGCTTTTGGGATCTTCTGAATCCGATGAAGACAGTGAGGATAGCGACTCGTCAGATGAAAGTGACGACGACGACGACGATGAAGAAAGCAGTGAAGAGGAGAGCGACGAGGAAGAGGAAGAGAACGAAGTGGAAGAAGAAAAAGTGTCCCGAGGCCAGTTCAGATCGCCCGTCCAGGCCTTCCGAAAAAGTCGCAAAAACTTCGCTCGCAACCCGAGACCATCTTTTGTTTACTTTGGAAGAAGATGAGAGGCTGTCGTGATGTTCATCGGTTTGAATGGACGAGTCTTCATCAGTAAATTTTGATCGACGCCTTAGAATCAGATTTACAGTAGCTACATTAAAAGCTCAAATAATATCTACCATACAACGTTAGGCGTTTTCTTGAACAGGTATCGAGAAAACAGAAAATTAACCTCAGCACTAAGGCGCCATACGTGTAAATGTATATATCGTATTATTTATTTGTATTTATATATATATATTCAACTATCTATTCATTCAACAAATAAATGTAAATAAAACATCTATATATCAATATCCAACCGACGAGGTGGAACAACTGACAATAGTGGTTAAACAAAGATATAAAAAAATGTCCTACGATACCAAACCAAGATTCTATCAAGACCTTAAGATAACTCATTGCGAATGTTCTCAAGATTTTTTATCTATTTATGATATAATAGCTTGCAATATACACTATTGAATTGAGGAGATCACTCAACTAGACGTGTTCATATAATTCCCAGGGGCTGGTAGGCTGGTACATGTATAAAAAGGGACACTAATAAAATTCAAACTAAAGAAAGGGTAACGAGTGTTAAAATGTATTCCTGAAATGTACTATACAGCATAAGGTAGAGTGGACACGATATCGGGAAGAGGCATCATCAAGGAAGAAAAGAGAAGAAAAAAAAATAATAAAAGAGCTTACAGGCAAATTCTAGAAAACTCCAATAAAATTTATCATATAAAATCTATCATATAACAGATACTAAGGCTTGGGATGGGACTGGCAACTAGGAGAGAAAAGGTCAAGCAAGATGACAAAACAAGAAAAGGAAAAAAAAAAAAAAAACTTAGGAGGAGATGGGAGACAGAGAAAGCATATATAAGGATAAGGAGAGTCGGAATTCCCAACAAACATGCCAGTCGACCAAAGTCTAAATTAAAACTAATATAATATCCTTATCACAAGATATAATAATGATAAAACAAAACAATATTAGTTGTGGTTCACCGAGAGGATAGATTGAAATTAAGAGAGGATTGAGAAAATAAAGAATTAATCAGAAAATCTGGTCAGTGAACTAACAAAGGACGAAGGGGAGTTAATGATCTATGAGAAATAAATACGATAAATGGATAGATATGAAAAGGAAAAATATGAGTATCTTTTGAAGACAGTCAAAATTCTTAGAAATAAGATGAAAATCAAGGGTTCTACTATCAATGAATAGGCAACATTTAGGAAAGATTTTATAAAAAAAAAAAAAAAAGGATACTGGCCCCTGTAGCAATGAATACCAACGATAGACGTATTTTCCACAATAATATATCAACCATGAGAAAAAGAACGCACATATTACTACTTCTTAAAACGAGCAAACTGCCAGAGAACCCACTAATATAGAGACCTGTCTCTCTCTTTTTAATAATTTTCAAACTGATGGAGAGATCAACCAATCCGTTAACCCATGTCTCTCTTGCAGAAGATCGAGGATTCCCAGTTAACCGGCAAGAAAGAACAAGAATACGCATACCCACCTGACTAAACAACATGGGTTAAAGGATGGCCATTTCTCAAACACACCTATGATACTCACATATTTCTATGGAAGTCCTCGAACCCACCCACACCTTGTATCAAATCATACAGCCCACTACACGTAAAAGACATCACTCTTTTTCCCAAATCTTTATAAGAGTCTATCCCCAACACCCACAATATGTGTGTCAAAGTACGACAATTGGATTAAATAATTATACCACTGAGACTCAAACCTTTGACTATGAGTTATTTTGTCTCTAGGCAAAGACGCTACCTTCACACCACGAACAAAATTAAAAGGAATGTTTCGGAATTTGTCCAATACCTTTTTCGGTGTCATTTACGCGGTTTGGAATGTAGACTTATTTCACCGAGTTTTCTGTTCAGGAGAGCTATCACACAGGTGTGTGAAGTTATGACAGTTGCATTAGATAGCTCTATCACTGAGACTCGAACCCTTGACTATGAGTAGTATTATCACTGTATAAGGACGCTATCACCATACCACGCAGGACAGTAAAAGGAAGGTTTCGGAACTGAAACGATACAATGTACGCACAACACACCACAATATATCCATACAACAACACAAGCACGTTGATATAATTAAATAAGCACGATTCATCAGCGAATCACGTTCCATAATCAACTCCTCCAGAAACCAACCCATCAGAGAAATCACTGCTGAGATAAACAAGAATGACGCAGATATGCTTACATTTAGGATACAACCCATCACCCGAAATGCCAAAGATGCAACCACCATTAATTCGCTAAGGAATATTTTATGTTCACATTTTATTCTCGTCACTAACAATTACAAAATCTTCCAGTCATAGCATAAATACCTAGAGAAGGAAATTATGTCTTTATCATTTCAATGCAACTGCAGGCGAAAGATATTACTGAACACGGCTGACATTGCACTATTTCTATTCACTACGTCGGAAATAAGGTAAACTCACAGAATCATCTAAATCTAAGGTCCTCGATATTTTTTCGGTATCTGTAAAATTCATTGATCAAGCGAATTCTGAAAAAAACAGGAAGGAAGTGACGCTTTCTGATCTGCTCCTGCAGGAAGGAAGTGGATCAATGAGAGGACTTCATGGTGAGACAATTGTGCAACATTTTAAGATGGAAAATGGGAAGAGAATGACAAGGAATTTGGAAATAGTTTGATATTTGTATTCACAGTAAATCCCAATAAATAAACCATGCAACTACTAGTGCTCATTACTTAGGAAACAAGAGATAGGTCCTATTATTATTATTATTATGAGGAAACTGGCTGCACTGAAGGAACCCTGGCGCCAAAAGGCTAGAGGCAGCGACGAGAGGAAGTATAGCAAGGTCGTCAGGCACACCGCCTTGGGCGTGGTCTGGAGAATCACACGGGCAGCTGGGTGGGTGACTGGGCAGGGGAGTGGGAGGCCTGTGGGTCTGCTGCTTAATATAAATAGAGCAAGTACCGAGAAATCTTTAGTTACTTCACGTTTAGAGTCCAGTCATCTCCACCAAGTGAAATATCAGTTATCGAATACAGTGCCCTTATTGAAAGGAATGATGATCCGCGTAACATGTATCTTCTTGGTACGTTACGTTCAGTGCTCATAATTGCTTATTTAAAGAACATTTAATCAATACGAGTGCTGGGAATACAGTGAGAAAGTGAGTCGGAATGACACATGATGTTGTATCTTTGGTCAGCTCATTCGTGTTTTGTCTCAACAGATTGTGACTTTTGTCGGAACCTCTGTCCAAGATCAACGCTACGAGGGACCACTTCTATCCACCTTCCGCGAAGTAAATAATGAGTACGAGCAGGGCAGTGATGGCGCCTATAGGTTCTCCTATTCTTTCCCTGACCAGGAGCGACACGAGGAGAGGAACTCTGATGGCACAGTGAGCTCACGTTCTAAGTATTTTGTGCTTATGTTGCAGCCTCCCTGTTAAAACGTTATACATTGTGAAGCCAACGTCCATATTATGAGCGATTGTGAAATATGATTTGTTTATCCGTACAAGGTAACTGGTTCCTACGCTTTTGTGGACGACGCTGGCGAAGAAGTTTCTGTCAAGTACGTTGCTGACGAAGATGGATTCCGACCAGAAAGTGATGCTTTACCTCAGGTGAATAAGGACATTACGTTTCGATTTTTAATTTTCATATCAATTTGCGATGGACATACATTTTCAGAAAGTGAAACCAAGTCATTTTTTACACCTGGATTCACTCTGCCACTATCTCCCAGTTCCTTTGGTGATTACGGGGTTCATTTAGTAGCAATGCTCCTTCGTTTTTCAGGTTCCTGAGGACACAGACGAGGTGAAGAAGGCTCGCGAGGAGTTCTTTAAGATCTACGAAGAAACTCTCAAGCTTTTGGGATCTTCTGAATCTGATGAAGACAGTGATGACAGCGACTCGTCAGATGAGAGTGACGACGACGACGACGATGAGGAAAGCAGTGAAGAGGAGAGCGACGAGGAAGAGGAAGAGAACGAAGTGGAAGAAGAAAAAGTGTCCCGAGGCCAGTTCAGAGCACCCGTCCAGGCCTTCCGAAGAAGTCGCAAAAACTTCGCTCGCAACCCGAGACCATCTTTTGTTTACTTTGGAAGAAGATGAGAGGCTGTCGTGATGTTCATCGGTTCGAATGGACGAGTCTTCATCAGTAAAGTTTGATCGACGCCTTAGAATCAGATTTACAGTAGCTACATTAAAAGTTCAAATAATGTCTACCACACAACGTTAGGCGTTTTCTTGAACAGGTATCGATAAAACAGTAAATTAACCTCAGCACTAAGGCACCATACGTGTAAATGTATATATCATATTATTTATTTATATTTATATATATATATTCAAGTATTTATTCATTCAATAAATAAATGTAAATAAAACATCTATATATCAATATCCTACCGAAGAGGTGGTTAAACAAAAGTATAAGAAAATGTCCTACGATACCAAACCAAGATTGTATTAAGACCTTAAGATAACTCATTGCGAACATTCTTAAGATTTTTATTCATTCAAGATACTATAGCTTGCAATATACGCTATTGAATCCAGGAGATCACTCAACTAGACGTGTTCTAGAATTCCCAGGGGCTGGTAGGCTGGTACATATTTAAAAAGGGACACCAATAAAATTCAAACTAGAGAAAGGGTAACGAGTGTTAAAATGTATTCCTAAAATGTACTATACAGCATAAGGTAGAGTGGACACAATATCGCGAAGAGGCATCATCAATGAAGAAAAGAGATGAAAAAAATAATAAAAGAGCTTACAGGCAAATTTAAGAAAACTCTATAATAAAATCTATCATATAAAATCTATCATATAACAGATACTAAGGCTTGGGATGGGGCTGGCAACTAGGAGAGAAACGGTAACGCAAGATGACAGAACAAGAAAAGGAAAATACAGAAGAAAAAAACTAAGGAGGAGATGGGAGACAGAGGAAGGATATATAAGGATAAGGAGACTCGGAATTCCCAACAAACCTACCAGTTGACCAAAGTCAAAGTTAAAACTAATATAATATCCTTATCACAAGATGCAATGATGATAAAACAAAACAATATTAGTTGTGGTTCACCGAAAGGATGAATTAAAATTAAGAGAAGAGTGAGAAAATAAAGAATTAATCAGAAAATCTGGTCAATGAACTAATAGAGGACGAAGGGAAGTTAATGATCTATGAGATATAAATGCGATAAATGGATGAATACGAAAAGGAAAAATATGTCCACTAAGAGTATCTTTTGAAAACAGTCAAACTTTTCAATAATAGAATGAAAATCAAGGGTTCTGCTATCAATGAATAGGCAACATTTAGGAAAGATTTCATGCAAGCATAAAGGAATGAAAACAATGAAAACCACGATAGACATATTTTTCTCTTCCTGGTCACAGAATGATATACCAACAATGAGGAAAAGAACACACATATTCCCATTTCTGAAGCCAAACAAACTGCTAGAGAACCCACTAATATAGAGACCTATGTCTCTCTTTTCAATCATTTTCAAACTGATGATGAAATCAACCAATCCGTTAATTCATGTTTCGCTTGCAGAAGATCGACGGTTCCCAGTTAAATGGGAAGAAAGAAACAGAAAATTTATATCTACCTTACTAAAACATGGGTTAAAGGATGGCCATTTCTCAAGCACACCTATGATAGTCATATATTTCTATGGAAGACCTCGAACCCACCTATACCTTGTAACAGTCTATCTCCAACACCCACAATATATGTGTGAAAGTACGACAGTTGTAGTAATTAACTCTACCACTGAGACTTAAACCTTTGACTATGAGTTGTTTTATCTCTAGGCAAAGACGCTACCTTCACACCACGCAGGAAACTAAAAGGAATGTTTCGGAATTTGTCCAATACGTTTTTCGATGTCAATAACGCGGTTTGGTATGTAGACTGATTTCACCAAGTTTTCTGTTCAGGAGGGCCATCACACAGGTGTGTGAAGTTATGGCAGTTGGATTAGATAGCTCTATCACTGAGACTCGAACCCTTGAAAATGAGTCGTTTTATCACTGTATAAGGACGCTATCACCACACCACGCAGGACATTAAAAGGAAGGTTTCGGAACTCAAACGATACAACGTACGCACAACACCCCACAATATCTCCACACAACAACACAAGCACGTTAATATAATTAAATAAGCACGATTCATCAGCGAATCACGTTCCATAATTAACTCCTCCAGAAACCAACCCATCAGAGAAATCACTGCTGAGATAAACAAAAGTGACGCAGATATGATTAGATTTAGGTTATAACCCATCACCCGAAATGCCAAAGATGCAACCACCATTAATTTACCAAGGAATATTTTATGTTCACATTTTATTCTCGTCACTAACAATTACAAAATCTTCCAGTCATAGCATAAATACAAAGAGAAGGAAATTATGTCTTTATCATTTCAATGCAACTGCAGTCGAAAGATATTACTGAATATGGCTGACATTGCACTATTTCCATTCACTACGTCGGAAATAAGGTAAATCCACAGAATCATCTAAATGCAAGATCCTTGATAATTTTTCTATCACTGTAAAATTAATTGATCAAGCAAATTCTGAAAAAAAACCAGGACGGAAGTGACGCTTTCTGATCTGCTCCTGAAGGAAGGAAGTGGATCAATAAGATGGAAAATGGGAAGAGAATGACAAGGAATTTGGAAATAGTTAGATATTTGTATTCACAGTAAATCACAATAAATAAACCATGCAACTACTAGTGTTCATTACTTGGGAAACAAGAGATAGGTCCTATTATTATCATTATTATTATTATGAGAAAACTGGCTGCACTGAAGAAACCCTGGCGCCAAAAGGCTAGAGACATCGACGAGAGGAAGTATAGCAAGGTCGTCAGGCACACCGCCTTGGGCGTGGTCTGGAGAATCACACGGGCAGCTGTGTGGGTGAATGGGCAGGGGAGTGGGAGGCCTGTGGGTCTGCTGCTTAATATAAATAGAGCAAGTACCGAGAAATCTTTAGTTACTTCACGTTTAGAGTCCAGTCATCTCCACCAAGTGAAATATCAGTTATCGAATACAGTGTCTATACTCAAAGGAATGATGATCCGCGTAACATGTATCTTCTTGGTACGCTACGTTCAGTGTTCATAGTTACTTACTTCAAGAACACTTAGTCAATACGAGTGTTGGGCAAAGAGTGAGAAAGTGAGTCGTAATGACACATGATGTGGTATCTTTGGTCAGTTCATTCGTGTTTTGTCTCAACAGATTGTGACTTTTGTCGGAACCTCTGTCCAGGATCAACACTACGATGGGCCCCTCCTATCCACCTTTCGCGAAGTTAACAATGAGTACGAGCAGGGCAGTGATGGCGCCTACAGGTTCTCCTATTCTCTCCCTGACCAGGAGCGACACGAGGAGAGGAACTCTGATGGCACAGTGAGCTCACGTTCTAAGTATTTTGTGCTTATGTTACAGCCGTCCTAGTAAAACGTTACATAATGTAAAGCCAACGTCCATATTATGAGCAATTTTAAAATATGATTTGTTCATCCATACAAGGTAACTGGTTCCTACGCTTTTGTGGACGACGCTGGCGAAGAAGTTTCTGTCAAGTACGTTGCTGACGAAGATGGATTCCGACCAGAAAGTGATGCTTTACCTCAGGTGAATAAAGACATTACGTTTCGATTTTCAATCTTCATATCAATTTGCGATGGCCATACATTTTCAGAAAGTAAAACCAAGTCATGTTTCACACTTGGATTCACTCTGCCACTATCTCCCAGTTCCTTTAGTGATTATGTAGTTCATTTTGTAGCAATGCTTCTTCGTTTTTCAGGTTCCTGAGGACACAGACGAGGTGAAGAAGGCTCGCGAGGAGTTCTTTAAGATCTACGAAGAAACTCTCAAGCTTTTAGGATCTTCTGAATCCGATGAAGACAGTGATGATAGCGACTCGTCAGATGAGAGTGACGACGACGACGATGAAGAAAGCAGTGAAGAGGAGAGCGACGAGGAAGAGGAAGAGAATGAAGTGGAAGAAGAAAAAGTGTCCCGAGGTCAGTTCAGAGCGCCCGTCCAGGCCTTCCGAAGAAGTCGCAAAAACTTCGCTCGCAACCCGAGACCATCTTTTGTTTACTTTGGAAGAAGATGAGAAACTTTCGTGATCTTCATCGGTTCGAATGGACGAGTCTTCATCAGTAAATTTTGATCGACGCCTTAGAATCAGATTTACAGTAGCTACATCAAAAGTTCAAATAATATCTACCATACAACGTTAGGCGTTTTCTTGAACAGGTATCGAGAAAACAGTAAATTAACCTCAGCACTAAGGCGCCATACGTGTAAATGTATATATCATATTATTTATTTGTATTTATATATATATTCAAGTATTTATTCATTCAATAAATAAATGTAAATAAAACATCTATATATCAATATCCTACCGAAGAGGTGGTTAAACAAAAGTATAAAATAATGTCCTACGATACCAAACCAATATTGTATTAAGACCTTAAGATAACTCATTGCAAAAATTCTTAAGATTTGTATCTATTTAAGATACTACAGCTTGCAATATACGCTATTGAATTCAGGAGATCACTCAACTAGTGTTCATGGAATTCCCAGGGGCTGGTAGGCTGGTTCATATATAAAAAGGGACACTAATAAAATTCAAACTAAAGAAAGAGTAACGAGTGTTAAAATGTATTCTTGATATGTACTATACAGCATAAGGTAGAATGGACACGATATCGGGAAGAGGCATCATCAAGGAAGAAAAGAGAAGAAAAAAATAATAAAAGAGCTTACAGGCAAATTTAAGAAAACTCCAATAAAATTTATCATATAAAATCTATCATATAACAGATACTAAGGCTTGGGATGGGGCTGGCAACTAGGAGAGAAAAAGTAACGCAAGATGACAGAACAAGAACAGGAAAATACAGAAAAAAAAAAACTAAGGAGGAGGTGGGAGACAGAGGAAACATATATAAGGATAAGGAGACTCGGAATTCCCAACAAACATACCAGTTGACCAAAGTTTAGATTAAAACTAATATAATATCCTTATCACAAGATGTAATAATGATAAAACAAAACAATATTAGTTGTGGTTCACCGAAAGGATGAATTAAAATTATGAGAGGAGTGAGAAAATAAAGAATTAATCAGGAAATCTGGTCAATGAACTAATAGAGGACGAAGGGGAGTTAATGATCTATGAGATATAAATGCGATAAATGGATGAATACGAAAAGGAAAAATATGTCCACTAAGAGTATCTTTTGAAGACAGTCAAACTTTTCAAAAATAGAATGAAAATCAAGGGTTCTGCTATCAATGAATAGGCAACATTTAGGAAAGATTTCATGCAAGCATAAAGGACACTGGTTCCTGCAGCAATAAAAACCACGATAGACATATTTTTCTCTTCCTGGTCACAGAATGATATACCAACAATGAGGAATAGAACACACATATTCCCATTTCTGAAGCCAAACAAACTGCTACAGAACCCACTAACATAGAGACCTATCTCTCTTTTTTCAATTATTTTCAAACTGATGATGAAATCAATCAATCCGTTAACTCATTTTTCGCGTGCAGAAGATCGACGGTTCCCAGTTAAACGGGAAGAAAGAACCAGAATATGTATACCTACCTTGCTAAAACAACATGGGTTAAAGGATGGCCATTTCTCAAACACACCTATGATAGTCACACATTTCTATGGAAGACCTCGAACCCACCCATACCTTGTATCAAATCATACAAACAGACCACAACACGTAAAAAACTGCACTCTTTTTCCCAAATCTTTATAACAGTCTATCTCCAACACCCACAATATGTGTGTGAAAGTACGACAGTTGTATTAACTAACTCTACCACCGAGACTTAAACCTTTGACTATGAGTTGTTTTATCTCTAGGCAAAGACGCTACCTTCACACCACACAGGAAATTAAAAGGAATGTTTCGGAATTTGTCCAATACGTTTTTCAATGTCAATTACGCGGTTTGGTATGTAGACTGATTTCACCGAGTTTTCTGTTCAGGAGGGCCATCACACAGGTGTGTGAAGTTATGGCAGTTGCATTAGATAGCTCTATCACTGAGACTCGAACCCTTGAAAATGAGTCGTTTTACCACTGTATAAGGACGCTATCACCACACCACGCAGGACATTAAAAGGAAGGTTTCGGAACTGAAACGATACAATGTACGCGCAACACACCACAATATCTCCACACAACAACACAAGCACGTTAATATAATTAAACAAGCACGATTCATCAGCGAATCACGTTCCATAATCAACTCCTCCAGAAACCAACCCACCAGAGAAATCACTGCTGAGATAAACAAGAATGACGCAGATATGCTTACATTTAGGATACAACCCATGACCCGAAATGCCAAAGATGCAACCACCATTAATTTACTAAGGAATATCTTATGTTCACATTTTATTCGCGTCACTAACAATTACAAAATCTTCCAGTCATAGCATAAATGCATAGAGAAGGAAATTATGTCTTTATCATTTCAATGCAACTGCAGTCGAAAGATATTACTGAATATGGCTGACATTGCACTATTTCTATTCACTACGTCGGAAATAAGGTAAATCCACAGAATCATCTAAATGCAAGATCCTTGATAATTTTTCTGTCACTGTAAAATTAATTGATCAAGCAAATTCTGAAAAAAAAACCAGGACGGAAGTGACGCTTTCTGATCTGCTCCTGAAGGAAGGAAGTGGATCAATGAGAGGACTTCATGGTGAGACAATTTTAAGATGGAAAATGGGAAGAGAATGACAAGGAATTTGGAAATAGTTAGATATTTGTATTCACAGTAAATCACAATAAATAAACCATGCAAATACTAGTGTTCATTACTTGGGAAACAAGAGATAGGTCCTATTATTATCATTATTATTATTATGAGAAAACTGGCTGCACTGAAGGATCCCTGGCGACAAAAGGCTAGAGACATCGAAGAGAGGAAGTATAGCAAGGTCGTCAGGCACACCGCCTTGGGCGTGGTCTGGAGAATCACACGGGCAGCTGTGTGGGTGAATGGGCATGGGAGTGGGAGGCCTGTGGTGCTGCTGCTTAATATATATAGAGCAAGTACCGAGAAATCTTTAGTTACTTCACGTTTAGAGTCCAGTCATCTCCACCAAGTGAAATATCAGTTATCGAATACAGTGTCTATACTCAAAGGAATGATGATCCGCGTAACATATATCTTCTTGGTACGCTACGTTCAGTGTTCATAGTTACTTACTTCAAGAACATTTAGTCAATACGAGTGTTGGGCAAAGAGTGAGAAAGTGAGTCGTAATGACACATGATGTGGTATCTTTGGTCAGTTCATTCGTGTTTTGTCTCAACAGATTGTGACTTTTGTCGGAACCTCTGTCCAGGATCAACACTACGATGGGCCCCTCCTATCCACCTTTCGCGAAGTTAACAATGAGTACGAGCAGGGCAGTGATGGCGCCTACAGGTTCTCCTATTCTCTCCCTGACCAGGAGCGACAAGAGGAGAGGAACTCTGATGGCACAGTAAGCTCACATTCTAAGTATTTTGTGCTTATGTTGCAGCCTCCTTGTTAAAATGTTCCATAATGTGAAGCCAACGTCCATATTATGAGCATTTGTGAAATATGATTTGTTTATCCGTACAAGGTAACTGGTTCCTACGCTTTTGTGGACGACGCTGGCGAAGAAGTTTCTGTCAAGTACGTTGCTGATGAAGATGGATTCCGACCAGAAAGTGATGCTTTACCTCAGGTGAATAAAGACATTACGTTTCGATTTTCAATCTTTATACCAATCTAAGATGATAATTCATTTTCAGAAAGTGAAACCAAGTCATTTTTTACACTGGAATTCACTCTGCCACTATCTCCCAGTTCCTTTGGTGATTACAGAGTTCATTTAGTAGCAATGCTTCTTCGCTTTTCAGGTTCCTGAGTACACAGACGAGGTGAAGAAGGCTCGCGAGGAGTTCTTTAAGATCTACGAAGAAACTCTCAAGCTTTTGGGATCTTCTGAATCCGATGAAGACAGTGAGGATAGCGACTCGTCAGATGAGAGTGACGACGACGACGACGATGAGGAAAGTAGTGAAGAGGAGAGCGACGAGGAAGAGGAAGAGAATGAAGTGGAAGAAGAAAAAGTGTCCCGAGGCCAGTTCAGAGCACCCGTCCAGACCTTCCGAAGAAGTCGCAAAAACCTCGCTCGCCACCCGAGACCAGCTTTTGTTTACTTTGGAAGAAGATGAGAAACTGTCGTGATATTCATCGGTTCGAATGGACGAGTCTTCATTAATGAAGTTTCATCGACGCCTTAGAATCAGATTCATATGAGGTAAAGGAAAAAGTTCAAAGAACGAGATGAGCGATACAACAGAACGCATTTTCCTGAACAGGAATTGAGAGAACATTAAAACTTTACAGCCCTAATATATCATACGTGTAAATGTATCTATCACATTATTTATTCATATTTATAAATATTTAACTATCTATTTACGCAATAAATAAATATAAATGAATCATTTATATATCAATATCCGACTGAATATGATGTTGAGAAAAGTATGACAACAAAGGTTGAATAGAGCTACATGAAAACTGACATACATTTAGAAAAAACATACCAAAATTCTTATTGAAATCTCAAGATAACCCATCATAAAAAAAATATCAGATTCAATTGATTTGAAATAATCGCACAGTCATACCAATGACAACGTACGAATACATATCCATTTTACTGTTAAGAATTGTGTTTTTAAACGTCACTTCTCTATTTCTGTACTCCAATCCCGATTTCCAGTGAGGTTCTAAGGTATGCTCTATTCATATTAAGCAGCAGATACACATTACCACAACTCCTGATCTGCTGTCTTAATATGATGACCTTGCCTGCATCATCCTTGTTAAAGGTCTTGACCACTCAGAATACCCTATAGATCACTCCGCACTCTAAGATCAAAACTGTAACGCATAGTCAAGGATGGGTTTAATTATCGTCAGGTAGATTTTAATGATTATCTCTGCACTTTTGCCCTGTTAGAACTATTCCTGGTACCATTGCGTTTTTTTTATTGAGGTCCGGACTCACTAACACTCCTAAGTCCTTTTTACATTCTGTTTTCTTTAAAATGGCGTTATCTAAGCTATACCTGTTGACAGGATTGTATAGCTCTACATTTAACACACTGCATTTTGATATATATTGAAGGCCATTTGTTATTTCTCCGACCATGCAAACATCTTATTAAGATCCCCCTGCAGTATTTTCCTCTGACCTAATATGGCGTCCTATTTTAGTGTCATTCGTAAACTTTCATCACTATTAACCCCACTGTTCGAGTCCTTTATATATATGATGAACGATAAGGGACCCAAAACCAAGCCCTTAGGAACTCCACTAGTAACACTCTCCCACTTGGATTTTGTAACGTTAATGGTGATCCCATGTTTTCTGTCACTAATCCAAACAGACTTTTCCTCCATAGGCTTTAGTTTGTTTGCATTGATGTGTGTTCCGGGTTTTCTGGATTTTCGTAAATTCATGAATCGTTTCTACGAGTCCGTGAATCTAGGTAGTACTGAATTCTATTCATCAGCGCTTCTATATTTGAATCTCGGTGATGAAGAGTCATTTGAAGCTACTTCTTTATTGTTTGAGGTTTTCAAAAAGGTGCAAAATAGGCAAAAGAACAAAAAACAAAATGTCCTAAGCAAGAGACTCCGGAAGGAAAACAACAAAGTCAAGGACGTGTGTAGGAGTGAGGTGTGATTTTTTTTTTTTTTTTTTTTTTTTTTTAAGAATTTAAGTCATAATCGGATAAAAATTGATTTGTATTTTGCCACACCAACTCCACCTTCTTAGAAAGTACAATTGAAAGAAATGTTCTGGTAGGAATTATTTATTTGAGAAAATAAATAGTTAAACAGTTATAAATATCAGTATAAATACACCCATAGATTAATATCTCAGGACTTCGAGGATTTCAGATTACTGATTTCACCAATGAATTACTCAGAGACTCTTCAGGAAAATGCATTTCAATGTAACACTGACCTTATTATGAGATTTTTTGCTTCTTTTTACTTTGGATGTTGTGACGATTACCCTGAGATGTCCAAGAATATTTCACTATAAAATAATATTCATTCAAGCAGAAGAAATTCAAGATATTCTGTTTCTTCTTCCAAAATAAACAAAAGCTGGTTTTGGGAAGCGAGAAAAGTTTCTTTGGTCTGATTGGACGGGTGCTCTGAAATGTCTTCGGGACACTATTTCTTTTTCTTCCACTTCGTTCTCTTCCTCTTCCTCGTCGCTCTCCTCTTCACTGCTTTCCTCATCGTCGTCGTCGTCGTCGTCACTCTCATCTGACGAGTCGCTGTCATCACTGTCTTCATCGGATTCAGAAGATTCCAAAAGCTTGAGAGTTTCTTCGTAGATCTTAAAGAACTCCTCGCGAGCCTTCTTCACCTCGTCTGTGTACTCAGGAACCTGAAAACGAAGGAGCATTGCTACTGAATGAACTTCGTAATCACCAAAGGAACTGAGAGATCGTGGCAGAGTGAATCCCAATGTAAAACATGACTTGGTTTCACTTTCTGAAAATGTATGGTCATCGCAAATTGATATGAAGATTGAAAATCGAAACGTAATGTCCTTATTCACCTGAGGTAAAGCATCACTTTCTACTCGGAATCCTTCTTCGTCAGCAACGTACTTGACAGACACCTCCTCGCCAGCGTCGTCTACAAAAGCATAGGAGCCGGTCACCTGGTACGGGCAAACAAATAGTATTTTACAGTTGCTTATAAAATGGACGTTGTCTTCACATTATGTTATGGTTTACCAGGACGACTGCAACATAAACACATAATACTAAGATTGTGAGCTCACTGTGCCATCAGAGTTCCTCTCCTCGTGTCGTTCCTGATTGGGGAGAGAATAGGAGAACCTGTAGGCGCCATCACTGCCCTGCTCGTACTCATTGTTGACTTCGCGAAAGGTGGACAGGAGGGGCCCGTCGTAGTCTCGGTCTTGGAAGGAAGACCCAACGAACGTCAGGACCTGTTGAGACAAAACACGAATGAACCGATCACCGAATATCTCACTTAATGTATCATTACGTCTCGCTTTCTCACTGTATACCCATCACTTGTTTTGGTCTAATGGTCTTGAAGTAGGAGAGCAGAAAATGCCGTACCAACAAGATACAGGTCACACTGATCATGGTTCCTTTCCGTATGGACGCGGTATTCGAAAACTGGTATTCCACTTGGTGGATGTGGCTGGACCTGGGCCGTCAAGTAACTGACGATTACTGGGCAGTTACTCCATTTATACCAAAATGCAGGACCACAGGCCCCCTCTCCCCCATCCACCCACTCCCGTGATCCTCCACATTTACTACTGTGTGTCAGGCCCCGCCCTGTGATGTGCCTGACGACCTTGCTTCACTTCCTCACTGACAGACCTTTAACCCAAGTGATATCGTTTGTTTTGATCAGTCACTCTGTTATACATTAAACTCTATATAATTCCTCTTCAATCAATTTGATATTTTGGGAGTTTTGTGTTGTTCTTCATTCCAGAGGGTGACGCTAAGTAATTTGTTGTTGTTTGGCGTTTGTAAAGGGATATTTTCTTTGTTCGTTTGTAAAAACTCTATCTAACTTTATTCCTCTCTCCTTCGTTGTAAATTTTCCCCCACTGTTCATCTAAAACTAGCAGAAATAAGGCTAAACGTGACTCTCGTTTTTATATATTATTCATATTCCACTACTTCTGCGGGGAGAATTTAAAGAAATTATTTCGATTTTTCTCTTTCATTCTTTACTCTGCTCTCTGCACATACTGCCAGTCATCTTTAACACAATCGACCCCATCACGGGGAAGTAAAAATATATCCTTTTTTTCCACAATGACAAACCTTTTGCAAATGCACTTGCAATATTCCCTGATACACAAAGAGAAAATTGATACAAGAATGAAATGCGACTTTGACCTTCAAAAAATCTTTGTTTGATTTAACACTTTTGGTCTGACGTCAGATGATTATATTCAGAACGGTAGACCCTTCTGCTATTTTCTGGTAAACACAACAAAGATGATCTTGATTAATTTTGTTTAAAATTTTCTTAGCTTAAGGGTTTTGTTCCGTTCAGTTTTAAACAATTTTATTCAGTTTAGAAAAAAAATCCCTCTTGTCTTCATGAGCTGAATCTTAGGAACATTACCCCGATCAACCTTCTGAACCTTTTTGCATTATAATTTTATTCTGGCTGACGACAGGCGATTTTACTCAATCCAGGGGTTACCTTCTAACTATGTAGATCTTTGCAACTTCTTAGTTTCGGATTCGAGTTTCGTGTCTTGGCCGTAGCTACTCAGCGTCTCCCGGCGTCTGCTCCTCACCACTATCACACTGAACATGACCAAAATTCAATAACTCCAAAAGTAATGGGAACATGTGCATGAAAGGTCTTTTTGGTAAAAAAAAAAAAAAAAAAAAAAAAAAAAATATATATATATATATATATATATATTTATATATATATAATTTTCTATCATTGTCGAATCTTGAATATAGTGCCTACACTCTAGAACAGAGGCCTAAACATTCTAATTAGAGCCTTTAACTAGTGAATGGAAGTATATTTTTTTCTAAGAATATTATTACGCAGTATTTTGTAGTTATGTATATCTAAATTGAGAAGCAAAGGGACATTATGATATTCAAAAATAGGCGGCACACTGAGAGGTAAAAAAAAAGAATGAATGGATGGAATAATTAAAAAAAATATAGAATAAATAAATGAACTAAGATATCATAAATAAGTGATTAGAAAAGCCAAAGAAATAGATAGAATGAAATAAAAGTAAAAAAGAGAAAAGTGTAACAAGAAAACACACATAATGGAAAAATGGATAAGATAAAAAAATTAATAAACGTACAAAAAATGCAACAAACAAAACAAATACAGCAAATGAAAGAAATACAACAAAAATAAAATAAACGTAATAGATAAATTAAATAGTTAGAAAAAATAAATAAACGCACAAAAATGCAACAAATAAAACAAATACAGCAAATGAAAGAAATACAACAAAGATGAAATAAACGTAATAGATAAATTAAATAAAGAGTTAAACAAATATATACATAGATAAATATATAAGTAATAATAAAAACATGACTGGTCCTGTTCCAGAAAACTGGTGATGCGTTGAATTGAAATTTCGAAAAGAATTTGACTCCAATACCTCAAAGAACTCTGTTATGGAGAATTCTTTAAGGTATGGAACTGCAAATTAGTTTACTTTATATATGAACGCAGTACACAGGAGCATGAAAAAATATATAAAAGGATTTTGAAACTTACAATGCGAAGACAGGCTTCTGTACAATCTATGGAAAGACATAGAGTGCGGGGTGATCTAATAGAAGTGTTCAAATGGGTCAAAGACTTTACTATGGGTGATATAGGCAAGGTCATCATATTAAGACAGCAAGGCAAGACTCGTAGTAATGGATTTAAACTGGACAAATTTAAGTTTAAGAAGGAAATAGTCAAGAACTGGTTTACTAACAGAGTAATTAACAAATGGAATAGACTTAGTATCCATGTAGTGAGCGCTAAAACAATTGTTTGTTTTAGAAGATTAGAAAGCTTTTTGGATAGGGATGACAGGCGGCAAGGAACAAGGAACTGCTTAGTGTAGCCACCATCCGGATAATATTAAATCTAGTGTTGCATCGGGCCTATATCTCAGAGCCCTTAGGATTTGTAGTCCACAATTCTTGCAAATAGAATTTGACATCATTGATAAACAATTCTCCAACGTAGGTTATCCGGAATGGTTTCTAAAGAAAGCCCTACATAAAGCCAAATCCAACTTTTATAAACCAAATAACTCCAGGGAGAAGTTTAAATGGGGTAACAATAACATCATTGTACCATTTAATGATTCTATCAACTCGGTCTCCAAACTTCTACCTAATAATCAAATCAAATTTATTTACAATTATCCAAACAGCATTTTTAGAAAGGTAGTTAATGTATACCGGAGGGATGATGTGGACCAAAACTCCGGGGTATATAAATTGCCTTGTAAATACTGTGATGATGTCTACTGGGGCCAAACTGGCAGAAATCTGTCCACGAGATTAAAGGAACATAAAAACTCCATAAAATATGGACAAGTTAACTCCGCTGTGTTCCTTCATGCCAGCCAAAAAGACCATAGATTAGATTGGGATAATGCATCAATTATTTATAAATCACACTGTAGCTATCGAAGAAAAATTGTAGAATCTTCTCTAATAAAACATTATCCTAACTTTAATACCTCTAAAGGTCAGTGGCCCCCCCCCCCCGATTGTATTACCAAGTTAGCGGTTAACAAAATTATATCAAGAGCGGTCGGACAAAATATCACCCACTGTCCTTCCTCGACCCAACCATTTCAAGGGCATGTAACCTGAGTCCCCCCCCCCACTTTCCTCATCCCCTTCTATGTACCCCTCATTTCCTCATGTATACTTGTACCTTAACTTCATGTAAGCATTCTGCTGAAGAGAACTACAGATAGTAGTCGAAATATACAGTTTCCCTGTATTTTCCGTTATTATTTCTCTGATAGTGGGTTTATAGTGAATATATACATGTATATATATATATATATATATATATATATATATATATATATATATATGTATGTATATATATATATCACAACTAATACCACAGTTGGACGAAAGAAAGAGTTGAGTAAGCGAAACTATATATTTCGATTGCTAATTGCAATCTTTTTCAGTAGTACAAAGTGGAAGGATGATGCTGATTAAATATCAATCTCTTACAAAGGGAAGGGAACTGCGAAAAGAATAAATGTCACTACCTCAACCCTTATGTGACTTGAGGATGACATGAGATCGGGTCAGGGGGAGGGGGAGGAAACTTGTTAACATTATGTTTGGTGATGAATAATCCTGATATTATATCTGGGGTCTAATGATCCTTGGAAATATTCATCGTGGAGAAATATTCAATTAAAGTGGATTCCACTATTTTCCTTCTGAACCCACTGCCAGATTTATAGATAAGATCGGACTTTTCCCAATCCATCCGGTGATTAAATTTATTTACGTGTTGAAACATGGCTGAACTTTCTTGACCATACTTGATAGACCTCTTGTGTTCATTCAATCATGTCCTTAGGTCTCTCTCCGTCTGACCTATGTATGAAAGGTTACAATCTTTACATGAAAGGGAGTAAATACCTGGGATATGATCTTCTCTCAATCTCTGGTGAACATTAACAGCTTTTTTATTAATGGTACTAAGGTAATTATGAATTAAATTTACCTTCTCTTTGGGAAGAAATTTGGACGACAGTAGGGTAGACAAGAAGGCACTATGGGAGGTATTACAGTTATATGGGACAGGAGGAAAGCTGTTGAGAGCAGTCAGGAGTTTTTACGAGAGTAGTAGAGCTTACGTTAGAATTAGAAATGGAGAGAGTGAGTGGTTTGAGGTAAAGGTGAGACTTCACCAGGGATGTATTATGTCGCCTTGGCTGTTCAATTGATACATGGGTGGGGTGGTGCGAGAGGTAAATGTAAGGGTAGTGTGTAGGGGATTGGAGATGGTTAGAAATGGAGAAAAGTGGGAGATAAACCATTTGTTGTTTGCTGAAGACATTGCACTTGCAGCAGGATCAGAGGAGGGATTGAGGAAGTTAGTGACAGAGTTTGGGAAGGTGTGCGAAAGGAAGTTGAGGATAAATGTGCGTAAAGTAAGTGATGAGATGTACAAGGGCACCACAATGGAAATGAGTATTAAGGGAGAGAGACTGGAGGAAGTGGATAGTTTTAGACACTTGGGTGCGAATGTGGCGGGAAAGGGAGGAGTGGAGGTGGAGGTAGAATGTAGATTGAGGGAAGCGAGTAGATGCCTTGGTGGATTAAAAAGTGTAGTGAGAAATAGATATTTGAGAATGGATGCTAAGAGATGATCGTATGAAGGAGTGATTGTGTTAACAGCACTGTATGGTGCAGAAACATGGAACATAAGAGAGGAAGAGAGGAGTTTGAATGTGTTTGAGATGAAATGAGTGAGAAATGAGGAGATGAGGAAGAGAACAGGGGTGGAAAGGGAGTTGGGAGATAGGGTTGATGAAAGAGTATTAGGATGGTTTTGACACATGGAAATAATGAGTGAAAAAGATTAGCAAAAGAGGTGTGGAAGGCAGAGGTGGAAGGTGTGAACATGAGGGGCCGGTAATGTCTGTTGAGGAAGGACGGGAGAGGACAGAAGACAGGGGTGAATGGAGAATGGTTGTGTATGGATGGTGCTGTGATGTATGCGGGGTAGTGGGTGGGGTATGGGGGTGAAGGATTATGTGTGAAAAATAATTTGACGCAGCCCGAAGGGATTTCTCCCCGCCTTCTTTTATGCACGAGGGGACAGAGAATGAGGGTCGCTGATTTAATGAAGCGGCCTTGCTGTGGATATGCTGCGTCTTGCGACAGTACTTCTGACCCAGGGCAGAGGGCGAAATGCAGAAATGACCCATCATCCAGGAGGTGCCAAGATAAGAGGGAGGGAAGGGGGTGGATAGGAGTGGAGTATGTGGATGGAATGGGTGGGACTGGTTTTTATGACTATTTTTTGGCTACCTCCCTTGTAAAGGGATAAAGCCTTTGGTATATGTATATATATATATATATATATATATATATATATATATATATATACATATATTTGTGTGTGTGTGTCTGTGTGTGTGTGTGTGTATGTGTGTGTGTGTGTGTGTGTGTGTGTGTGTGTGTGTGTGTGTGTGTGTGTGTGTGTATGCGTGTGTGTGTTTGTGTGCGTATATGTGTTTGTGTTTGTGTGTGTGTGTGTGTGTATGTGTATGTTTGTGTGTGTACATAGTGTGTATATATGTGTGTGTGTGTTTAACAGATGCGAGATAGCAAAAATAAAGGATAATTTTATAAAGATTATATATGTACACTTCAGAGAAATGACATAATCGCATATACAATGTTGGAACGATGACACTGAAATGATAAAGGCGTTTATAACACAGATATTTAGGATTGGAATCTAAGAAAAACAAAAAAACAAATAAATCTAATAAATCAACTAGACCGTTACTTAGGAGAGTTTTGGAAATCCGGGTCCTTTTGTTTTCCGGACAGGATCATAAAGAATAAAAAGGATTTTTGTGTTACTCTTAGTAAAAACCTTAAACTATCTAATTTTGCATTTCTGTCTCAGAGAAATCAAATAGATATCTAGGATAATAGTGCCCTATTTCTATTTCAAAATCCTAACTATTATCAACCGTTTTATTATATAGATAACTGATGCACACATACTTAGAATATACTGTTCTTCTATGGTCCCCGAACATCATTGAAGTCATTTGATAGATAGGACGGATATACTAGAGCGGAAAGCTACGAAACTGATACTAGATATGGATAACGTGCAAAAAAAGTTTAAATCATATAAATTATTCTCTCTCTTTCTTAGAGAAATCTGAAGGGAACTTAATGGAAACTTTAAAACTTTAATTAAAAGGAATTGACAACAACACAAATAGAAATATCAATATTTTCACACTAAATAGTAACCCTACAATGGCTACCCCCCCATGTAGGGGGAAAAAGCCTTTGGTATATGTATGTATGTATGTAACAATAGGCAGTGGCCTCACCCTGTCTGGACCTTTTTAGCATTGAGTTAGGTAGAAACAATCTCGCCAATTGTGACGTCATAGAATGGAACAAACATTTATCTGCAAAGACCGAAGATAATACAATTCAGACTTCTAAAAGTCAATGGGATAAGAACATCAGCACTTTTAGACATTAATCTATTAATACATCTATTTATTCATCCATCTTATTTCAGTTTATCTTGTTGTATCTTGTTTTGTTTTATTGTTTTATTAATAATTTTATTTACTTTATTAACTTTGTTGATTTATATCTACATATCTATTCATGGATTTACTATTTATTCATCTATTAATATTCATTTATCTAATTAAGTATTTAGATCTATTTACATATCTTTATTTGCTATTTTTACATAGGAACATAAGAATGAAGGAGACTACAAGAGACCATAAGGCCTACACTAGGCAGTTCCATATCCATCACCACCTGTCATCCCCATCCATAAAGTTGTCTAACCGTTTCTTAAAACAACTGATAGTTTCAGCGCTCACTACATGGTTACTAAGTCTATTCCATTCGTTGACCACCCTATTAGTAAACCAATTCTTGCCTATTTCCTTCTTAAATCTAAATTTGTCCAGTTTAAATCCATTAATGCGGATCCTGCCCTGTTATTATTATTATTGTTATTACTATTTCTTTTTGTTTCCGACCTCATTATGAGCTGAAAGGTTTATTGTCGGCAAGCTTGATCAATACAACTCATTGTGACATTGTAACTTTTTCTGAGGAAATCAACACCTTAGGATCATTGTCGGCTGCTGAAGGGCCGCGCGTTTCCAGTCAGTGATATTCAACTCCAATCAATATCACCTTTTGGAAGAACAGTTGCAACACAATTACCATTCTTTTGTGGAGTGTGATTAAACAATCAGCAACTTCCTCTGTCAAAGGAAAGTTCAACAGTCCATTCATATAAAAAAAAGAAAAAGAAAAAAGGAAAAAAGAAATGCAAAGTTGTGCTTGGAATTTCTCTGACCATGTGGATGTCCTTAGAAGTATAATTCAGAATTTATGGGCCTCAGTATAATTGGAAACTCCTCTGTCTATATTTTAAATCGATTGCAACTTTGTATGTCTTTCCGGCATTGAATTTGCATAAGGTTGTAATCAAGAATGCTTTCTGGAGCAACGTCCCACGCGATTATTCTACCACTTACACGCACACACGCACGCACACTCACATACACACATCTACACATACCAACACACACACACATATCTACACACACCAACACACACACATATCTACACATACCAACACACACACACACACACACACACACACACACACACACACACACACACACACACACACACACACACACACACACACACACACACACACACACACACACACACACACACACACACACACACACACACACACTCACACACACACACACACACACACACACACACACACACACACACACACACACACACACACACACACAGGCACGGTGTTG